>NW_006408541.1:16919066-16930424 GCF_000296735.1 Chrysochloris asiatica | reverse complement strand
AGTCAAGGTTTTTTTTTTTTTTTTTTTTAAACAAAGAGATAAAAGAAGAAAAAAATAGTGGCACAGGATTGGAGTATGTGTGTGGGGATTTGACTAGCTGTTGCTGGGGGTGGGGGTGGGATAGGTATACATTGCTCTGGTCACTGGGAAGATGTGTGGGGTAAAGAGGGAAATTGCACCTTTCTGGCCACCAATCACCAGTGTGGTTGCTGGTGCAGTTCTGGGTGAGCAGAGTTAGTTACTTGTTTCCTTCCCCAGTAAGAATACTGTTGCAATAATGAATATGGCCACACTGAAGACAGTTGGCAGTTCACTCCATATGCTTCCTCGAGGGTTCATTGTTTTCATTCAGTTTCTTCCTCTAATAGATATTGGATCTGTATCTTCAGCCTCTCTTTTGAAGCTTTTGGCTTCAGTATAGTCACCCTTACCTGTTTCACGTGGTTTCTTGTGACTTTGTTGCAGACAGTCTTGGTAGTACATCTGCCTATCTACCATCCTGGGCTGGTCTACTGGGAAATTCTTAAAGTATTTATTAAAAATGACGATATGAAATCCACTTGCAATTCAGAATATGTCTGTGAATATATTCACTATTCCTTTACATTTCAACCGTATCTTAAAAATCAAAGCATTGTATGAATTACATTATAAATTTTAACACGAATGCATGTTTTTAATAGATCACTACATAGCCACTATTTACATTTAAAAACAACAACAACAAAAGAACAATCACAGAATCAGGCACACAGTAAGCGCTCAATAAATGCTGGGTCTCTGCTGGCCTCACAGCAGCCTTCACACTCTTCAGGCTCTCCAGGTCCATGGTGGCAGCTTTTGAGTCAGATGGAGTAATTAATACAAGCTTGAGAAAGTCCCTTCCCCTCTCTGAACCTCCTAGGATCACAGCAGCTACAATACAAGCTTCCTGTTGTGGAGGTTTTGTAATAATACCAATTGCCTTGGAGTCCAAATGACTCATGAACACCACATGTGTCAATAGAATTGGTTTTCCAATGGCTGATTTCTCAGAAGTAGGTTGCCAGACCTTTCTTCTGAAGCTCCTCTGAGTAGACTTGAGCCTCAAACCCTTTGTACAGCAACCAGGCTTGTTAACCCTTTGTATCACCAGAGGATTCTTTAAATAGTAAGAACTAGCATTTATTGAGTGCTTACTTTGTGACCTGCAGTGGACTCAAGATGTTATGTGGATTATGTCATTTCTCCGGAAATGAGTGCTAGGCACTGCCATTATCTTCCTGTAACAGTAAAGGAAATTAGATTCAGAAAGGCAAAGCAATGTCTCCCCAAACACAGGTTTAAGGAGTGGTACAACCAGGTTTTGAACGTGAAGAGTCTGACTCCACAAGGGCTCAAACTTCCACCCACCAAAGGCGGCAAGGACCAAGGTCCTTACCTGCTTCCGGGAGTTGAGGGCACCCTTTCTGGCTCTGGAGCGGGAACTGCCCTTGTGTACAGAGCCCGCACACCCTGGGTCACCGGGAGGCAACGGCCCGATGAAGAGGACATGAGCTATGAGTAAGTTGAACACGGTGGCCAGGCCCAGTGGCACATGCATAGAAGAGCATGAAGTCCAGGAAGTAGACGGGAAGGTAGAGAGAACATGATGCGAGGTAGTCACACTGTACCTGCACGCCCTCAGCGTACGTGGCCTCACGTGTGTCCACTAGGAAGAGCCAGAGCACGCAGTAGGCGCCAGTACCCAACCGCAGGAGCGCTGCGATGCGCTTGGCTGGTGCTCCAGTGCCTAGCACCTGGGCCCTCATGGATGGCAGATGGCAAGCACTCCACGGTGAACGGGGTGATGGAACCCGTTGAAGCACTTACCCACGCACGTACTGCAGGTAGGTGATACCTAAACAGCCCACGTGTCCGAAGACCCAAACCTGGCGAGGCACTACCTCAGTTACAGTGGACACTCTGGCAGCCAGGCTCACCAAGTAACAGGTGGTGGGTGTGACCATGTAGTGGCTTCGGACCACCACCAGAACCATCATGCATTACCCTTCATGGCCACAGCGTACACAAAGGGCACCAGAGCCAGGCTCACCGTTTGTACCGCCAGTGGAGTCCTCAGCATGGTGCTCAGGCCTGAGGTGAACCCAGGCCTCAGGGGAGCCAGTGGTGTTCTCCAGGCACCACTGCCTGCCCTGCACCCTTAATACAGTGGTGAGTTGAGGGTAACTACCGGCTGCTAAGGTGAGCGCTCAGGGATCTGGAACGTTCTTTGTGTGGGAGTTGGGCCTCTGGCTGAACTGGCTTTTCCAACGGGGTGCATGGACTAACTGCTACCGCCCAGGACTGATGCTCAGAGGAATCAGGAGCTGGAACAGAGCATGCTGCTCAGTTTCCAAGACAATTTTCTTTGGTTTGCGTGGGAGCGCATTTTCCGGGATTTACTTCTGGGGCGCATGCCTGGCTGTGGGGTTGCACTCTAAGTACCAACCTGGACACCTTAATGCAGCCTCCTACTGCTTCAGCTCTCTGGGATCTTATTTCCGTTCCCCAGATTTGCTGGACTTCAGGGACTCAGGAAAGGAGGCGCGGTGTGTGGATAGCCTTTGTCCCCACTCTGCTTTCTGCGAACGCTTCAGGCCAGCTTCGGCTGAGCTAGTTGCAGAAACTTCTGTTCTCCTGCACCTACTCCTGGTAGCACCCCTGGGCCCCTGGAGTCAGGTGGGATGCAGGGTGTGGTGGGGAAAAAATGCCAAAGAGCACTTCCTTCCCTGTGCGTTCTCTCCTTCTCTTCTCTAGTGGTACCTCCAGGGGGCAGGCAGGGAGTTGTCAACAACCCACAGGCTTTTGGACACAATCCTGGGATCCTGTGGTGTTAAAACTGGCGGAAACTTCAGCCCCATGGCAGACAAATGGGCCACTGAGTTCCAGACCTGCTGGAAAGAATTTATCCTTCTAGACTTGAGTCGGTCCTGTCTCCTCCAAACTTCTCATTTCCTTGTCACCTTTTCATTTTCCTGCTTAAGGGGATTCTTTACTCCTTCCTGAAAAGGACTTGTAAGTTCCTAAAAGGCATGCCTACCTTCCCAGAGGGGTCTCTTCCATATCCAGGAGCAAGCAGCTAGGGAAGTGTATGTCAGTATCTGCTGCAGGAAAACGGACTTAATGATACTTGAATGAATGAAGGAAGAACTGTGCCTTCACTGGAGGAAGCTTTCTGAAGACGGAATCGTTGAGGCTTCGAGGCTTCTTAAAAGCATAAAAACTGTGTCCCTGGATCCAACTTCCCACAAACAGTGCTGAGGATGCACTTGCTGCAACGGATCCAGTGATGTTCTCTAAAAACCTCATCTGGGAACAACTCCTGAGTGTCCTCTTGGGGTTTACATGAGACGTCATAGGTAAAATCCACGTAAAGTAGCTGACACACGAACAAAGCAGACCCCAACAAAAATAAAGCCCCACAGGGTTTCCTAGGCTAGGAAGTAGAATAAAGCCATCTGCTCCTATAAAGATTTCCAGTCTTGAAAACCCTGTGAAGGGTTGTTATGAGTTGGAATAGACTGTATGCCACTGAGTTTGCTTGTTTTGTTTGTTAGTTTAACCTTTATAGGAGCAGACTGTCACATCTTTCTCCTGTGGAGGAGTTGGTGAGTTCGAACCACTGACCTTTTGGTTTTTGGCAGAGTGTCTAGCCACAGTGCTACCAAGACCACACATGGCAGAGTGATTGTGTGAGCGATTACAGTTATTACTGCTATATGACCTCCCCAATCACAGTTTGTATTCCAAACTCTTAGTCTTTAGATCCAGTAACCGGACAAGAAATAAATGGGAAGTGTCTTAGCTCCCCAGTGTTGCTACAACAGAAATACTACTGCGAGTGGATGGCTTTGACAAACTGAATGTATTTCCTCCCAGTTTAGGAAGCTGGAAGTCCAATTTCAGAACACCAACTCTAGGGAAGGTTTTCTCTGTTGGCTCTGGAGGAAGGGCCTTGTCTTTTCATCCTCCGCTTCCTGGTTCCTTGGAGATTTCCATGTGTCTTGGTATCTTACCTTCTTCCATAGCGTAGTGGTTACGAATCGGGCTGGGAACCGCAAGGTCAGCAGTTCAAAACTACCAGCTGTTCCGCGGGAGAAAGATGAGGCTTTCTGTTCCCATAAAGATTTATAGCCTCGGAAACCCTGTTCAGGGTCACTATGAGTCGGAACTGACTCCATGGCATGTAACAACAACAACTTCTTTTATATCTCAAAAGAAATTGACTCAAGATATATCCTACATTAATTCTCCCTCATTAACATGACAACCACAACTGGTTCCCAAATGGGATTATAACCAGAGGCATAGTATGTTGTTAAGTGCTTTTGAGGCAGTTCATAGAGGTTAGGGTTTACAACACATTGTGGGGGTAGGGAGGCTATCCTGGTGTGGCACTGTAGAATCAGAACTGACCTGCTAACCGCAAGGTGAGCAATTGAAACCCACCATTTGCTCCTTGGAAACCCTATACAGAGTCGCTATGAGTTGGAACTGACTTGATGGCACTTAACAACAACAACAATTCAGTGAATAACAGGATGAAACTTGACAGAGGAATATTTGGGGAGCACCAGCCAGGGTCCAGAGTCCTTGGGTGGCACTAATGCTTAAGTGCTTCTAGACAAATGGTTTGAGACTGAACGATCTCAGCTTTGAAAACCTTATGAAGCCATTCTACTCCACACACATGGGGGCCCCAGGAGTTGGAACTGACTTGATGGCAACCGACAACAACAACAACCAGCGTCCAGTATCCTGCCCATCTTTAAAATGAATGATGACCAGTGCATACGAAGCACCTATGATTACTTGTTGTACCTGTACATGCATTGGTGGTGGTGGTTATGTGCTGTGGAGTTTGCTCTGACTCATAGGGACCCTGTATATGGTATCCGAGGCTGTAAATCTTTACGGGAGCAGAAAGCCTCATCTTTCTCCCGTGGAACAGCTGGTAGTTTTGAACTGCTGACTGTGAAGTTCGCAGCTGGACTTGTAACCACTACACTCCCAGAGCTCCTAGTATTACATGTATTAATTCATCTCACACTTGCAACTCCCTCTGGGGAAGGTGTTCATTATATTCCCATTTTACAAACAAAGAAAATGAGGCCCAGAGTAATTAAGTAACTTGCTCAATGATACCTAAAGTTACTAAGGTAATGGGGTGGGGGTACAAACTAGGATTTGAACCCACTAGCCTCTTGGGGGTCCATGTTCTTACCCCCCACATTGTGCACTATACCACCTATTACTGTGCACTATACATTGTAGGGAGTCCTGGGGTGGCGCTCTGGGTTAATGCGCCGGACTGCAAAGTCATTTGAACTGCAAGTTCGGAGGTTCAAGCTCACCAGCTGCTCCTCAGAAACCCTATACAGGGTCATTGTGGGTCAGAACTGACTCAACGGCACTTAACAACAACATACATTGTAGGGTAAGCACTAGACTGATAATCCTGAGGGCAGGAGTTCGAATGCACCAGTTGTTCTTGGAAGCTCTGTACAGGGTTGCTGTGAGTCAGAACTGACTCAACAGCACACAACATCAGCAATACTTTGCAATAACAGTAGAAAGGCATTCTACACTGGACCAAACATCATGGTAGGAACATCACATTGTTAGTTCTCTGTAGTCCCCATTACCCTGGCTGACAGGTGTAGTGTTCCCATTTTATAGATGAGGAAACTGAAGTCCAGAGAAGAGTGATTTCCAACGTCACACAGTGAGCCAGGAGCCAAACAGAAAGTGAACCCCAAATTCCCAACTTTACGATCCCTGGCCCCTATTCCAACCATTTTGTACTCAGCTTTTTCCAAGGTGGCAGATGCCAGGGAAGCTCAGCGTGCCCCCTCCCAAACCCCAAGGCATGGCAATCTTCCCTGAGTAAGGTCCAATGCAACACTTTTAGCCATATTACATGCAAGTGCCTCCTTGAACTTCTCTCTCTCTAAGCCTGCCAAGCGTGCTCTCCTCCTTAATTGAACTGTCCAGTTGCCAACACCAAAAGGCAGAACTTGTCATTGCACCGTGTTGTTGTTAAGTGCTGTTGAGTAGGTTCTGACTCATAGTGAGCCTGATGGGTAGCAGTCCAGTGCTTACCCTGTAGCTCCACACCAGGACCTCTGGTAATGCACGAAGTATATCTAAACTGGATTTCTTTATTTTCCCATCCCATACCTGACCGTTCTCTCGCCATCCCCAGCTTAGTAAAGAAAACATCATATATCCAGTTGCTAAAACCAAATATCCAGGCGTCATTATTTCTATCTCTTCCTCTCCACTAACATCCACTTCTAAATCCCATAATATACCAATTGGGAGCCAAAGGTCACTTGATGGTGTTGCCCATGATCACTCTACAAAGATGTCTGCTTGTGCTTCTAGCCAGATTGGACCCAGCACCTACTCGGATATTTGTGGCTAATCAATTAATATGCTTTTGTCCACAAGTAACAGAACAACTGGTTGCAAGTGGCTTAGAAATGAGGGTCCTCTCTAGTAGCAGTCAGCACAGTTAGCACGGTTGGTTCTCCTTGGAGAGATGGCTCATTCAAGATGAGCCGGAGCACTTGTAGTGCCAGAAAATAAGGAAGTCCTCAAACAAACAACCAACAACAAAGCCCCAAACAAACAAAGCCCACTGTGCAATGCTGGGAGTCTTAAGGGGACGCAGGAGCCAAGTGTAAGAGCGCTCAGTGGCCAAAGCTGGAACAATTTTAGCAGCAAAATAAAGTAGTCTCCATTTAAATCCAAAATGGAAAATAAGGATCCAAGAGTCCACACTGGTATAAATGATGAATCAATAAGTGGAGGAGAATAGCCAAGTCTTCTGTGCAGAAGAATTCCCAATAATTTACAGATACTTGTCTTGATTCCCTATGCTATAGTAACCAAAGATATCCCAAGTGGGTGGTTTTAAAGAACAGAAACTTATATTCTCAGTTTTGGAAGCTACAAGTCTGAATTCAGGGTCAAATCAACTCTAGGGGAAGGTCCTTCATGATCTCATTCTAGTGTTGATTCTGCGGGGGCTTTCTGCCCCCATAAAGATTTACAGCCTTGGAAGCCCTATAGAGGGTTGTTATGAGTCAGAACCGACTCCACGGCACACTACCTGGACCACCTCCAGGGTTGACTAAGGTAGTGCCTGCCTAGTTTTCTCCCTGGGAAGATGTTCCTATCTCCTCGAAGAAGCCTTGTTACGTATTGAACTCTGCTTCCTTGCTGTTTCTGGGTTTGTCCATGCACCTGCCAGGTGTGTCTTCCCTGTGTGTGTGTCTGTGTATATCTATTCTGCTCTTTCTTATAAGACACCACTTAAAAGTGGTTAGGGGTAGAATCCACCCTACTTCAGGAGGACCCATATTTCCAAATAGGACCACATTAACAGCTACAGGGCCTGCTGGTGGTGGTGGTGTATTGTGGAGTGGTCCCCACTCATAGTGACCCTGCATAGAGTTTCTGAGGCTGTAAATCTTTAAAGGAGCAGAAATCATTCTCCTGCAGAATGACTGGTAGTTTAAAACTGCAGAGCTTGAGGTTAGTAGCTCAACTTATAACCACTATGTTATCAGAATTTCTTGTTACAGGAGCTAGGACCTCAAAATACATGGTAGATGGACAGAGGTGCTAGCAGTTCTGGGGTTACAACATTTTCCACTTACAATCTAGGGGGAAAGAGATCAATTCTCTCTTGAAAGAATATATATAAAGGCCTAGGAAATGCCTCTGATTAGTCTGCCTTGGACTAGAGGCTTTCCTTAAGCCCATCACAGTAACAGGAAAGGAGAAACCAGGGCTAGAATTAGGGAGAGGCATGGAGGGCAGGAAAGAGCACAGTTAAGGTGGCAGCACTCTTGGATGCTGATTCTTCATCTCACTAAGAGTGAGTCCTCCTTAAGAGAGGTCATTTTGGGCTTGAGGTTAGTGCTGGAACCATTCTCCTTCATTCTGGCCCGTAGGTGCCTTACTTACTTCACTCTTGTCCCAGGAACAGGGATTGGGCAGACCTGGGAACCGGAAGTGGCATAGTACTAACATACTAGCATCTGGTGCCAGAGTAACATGCGGGATCACCTCCATGGTGGTGGAACAGTGTTAACAAAAGTAACAGATGCCCACTACAAAAGCACCTTTTCTGATCCCTATTTACAGTCATGTGGCTTCCACCTGGTCCTCTCAGAGCACTCACGCTGGGATGCTTGATTTTGAGGTGCTTTGGGGAGGCTATGCTATGAGAAGCTTAAGTGACATGCAGGCACTTCAATCAACAGTTTTTGCTAAGCCCAGCCCAGCCTAGACAAAAGACATGTGATTTAAGGAGTCTGAATTCCAGCCCACAGTGAGAAACTTGGGACTCAGCTAGTGATATGAATTTTCCAAAGCCACAAAGTGAGTAAATGGCTGAGTGCAGACTTGCATCTTCATGCAACGGAAGTCCTTGAGGAGGTGCGCTGTGAGCGCCATTAGCTTTTGGATACACCCACTGAAAGGTACAGGGAGGAGACAGTCTCAGGTACATCTGGTGTTGAACAGCAGTGCTGGTTTCTCTACAGACTTGTGCTGAATGATAGGGCCCCTTCCCTTGGTCCTTGCTTGCACTTGGTGAGACACAGATGGGACAAAGGCTGAAGAAGGGAGGGAATCGTGCTCCAGTTCATTTGGCCATGACCTTGGCTGAGGATGGTTGCCCCTTCCTCACCACTCCTCAGAGGTGGAACAGCTCAGCCTGGGGCAGTTTCCGCACTTAGCCAATGGAAGATGCATTTAAGAATACAAAGTATATCTGTTAAAAAGAATATATATATATATATATCACATTTATAATAGCTTAAATGGTACACCAGTAGAACAAAAGAAACAAATTCTCAAAGGTGGTAATACCCAAATGACTCACACATGGGAATTGTTCATCAAGGTATTCCTGTGAAAAATAGACACTGAACTAGACTTCTAGTGCCCTGTCGTGGTGCTGTGGGTTAATGCGCTGGACTGCAAAGTCCGTTTGAACCACAAGGTCGGTGGTTCAAGCTCACCAGCTGCTCCTTGGAAACCCTATACAGGGTCGCTATACTGGGTCACTACATAGAACCAACTCAAGGGCACTTAACAACAACAACTAGGCTTCATTTGACTCACCTCTGCTCTGCAGTAGCAGACTTTACTTTCCAAGGATGCCATACTGCCTGCCCTTTGCTCTTCCCTGCCGAGAGGTGAGGCTCTATTTCTCCACCTTCTAGAATCTGAGTGGGCTGTGAGACTCCTTTGGTGGAAATGCCGTTGTGTTTTGCCAGCTCCAGTTTCATCCTTTATGTAGCATGAGAGAAGTGTAGCATCTTCTGCTTCCTGACACTTAGAGCATTGAGTTGTCATGTTATGATCTAGAGGGGCCTATCCTCTGGGGGCTGAGGGGGTCTGCATGGCAGAGAGAAGGAATTTGCACCCCTGAGAGAGCTGACCGGCACTGAAGAAGGGAGGGCTGTGCTGTCCACTTCAGAGGAGCTTTCTGGACTTGGTCTCCATGCTCCTGCTCCTGATGTAGCCTGCGGTCCTGATCCTGAGATGTACTCGGTAACTTCCGTGGTCTGTGAGTTCTGTGTGGCCTTTGCAACATAGCACTGAATCCAGCAGAGAAGTAGAGAGTGCCCGGGAAAAGATGGCCGGTGTCTGAATTGGAGAGACTGGAGGTATGTCTGGCCTCTACCCCATAGGAGTGAGCTTTGGGCCTATCTTGATTCTCATGATCCCGCCTGAAGTTAGACTGGTTTTGATACTACTATTATTTCACAAACAGGAGGCAAAGTAGTTCTCAGAAGCCCCTGGAAGACTATCTTTCCATCTCATTGATCAAGAGTGGATCACATAAAACAGAGGGAATGGAAGCAAATACTGTTGAATGATGATGCATGGAGGAGATTGTAATCATTGCAAAGAAACAATGAGTGTAAAACCAATGTTCTCTCATGTAAACTATCACTCAATTCACAATAAAAATGCAACACCCCCCCAAAAAAAACAAAGGCCACACACACACACACACAAAGTAACACAGGTTTTTTGTTTTTTTTTAAAAAAAGACCCCTAGTTAGATATAAACTGAAGATTTCTCTGTCCTCAGAGGCTAGAGTTCATTTTTAATGAACCAGAAAAATAGAAATCTAATGAAAGTAGTAATTGGGTTATTTTATAAAACAATTTGGAAATTCTAGTATTGAACATAAATATAAAAATGCTATAGCATAGCTCTTTTCCTGTTTCTCTCAACAATACTTGTATTACTCTTAGAAAAAATGATAATTCCCCACACACATACACAAAAAGGGTGTATCACATGATTACTTCAAAGTGCAAAGGAGACTGGGAAAATGTGTGTCTGGAAAAATGGTATGGTGATGCCATGATTGTCCTAGACAAGCAGTTCTTAGTCCTGACTGTGCGTTAGAATCACCTGAGGAACTCTTAAAAGATATAGATGCCTTAGTCTGAATGGGTAAAGAGGGGAAATAATGTCAAGACGCTTGACTGTCTTATTAATATTGGTTTTCTTTGCCTACTATTGTAAATATTTTTTTACATTGAGTGGGATAGAAAGGAATATTGAGAAACATGAGCACAGAAAACTTGTAAGCCCATCTTCAGCCTATGACTGCTTGGAATACCTAAAAGGAGTTCTAGAACTTGCCCAGTGAAATAGGTTTCTTGTGGAGCCTTTGTAGTCTTTAAGACCTTAGGTGGAATCCTGAGCCCCATCCAGAACCTTCTGAGGTAGGACATTCCCACTAGAAAGGACAAGCAGATCAGTCTGGAACAGCTAGAACAACAGAAGATGCTTCTTGAAAGAAAGATCAGAAGGAAAAATCCAAAACAAAAATGGCAGTCTGATTGGCTACTATAAGAACAAGCAAGTTATTCACTGGGGAGCTATCAAGGCAAGCAATCAAGTGCCTTCAGGACAAGCCCTCCTCCAAGACTGAAATTCAAAGGGAACCCATGAGCAGGCCTGTAAGCTTGCTGGTGGCCACATTGGTCTACTGGTGAGTGGAAGAGGGGGAAAGGCAGCAATGAAGATATGGGCTGAGTTTGACCATGTTCCATAGACTCCCATCAACCTGGAGATGAGAGAAAGAAGAGGAAGGGCTGGTTGGTCTGAAGTGTAGTGAGACCTGAGGACTCATGAGCCCATGGACAAGGACATGGAGGGCTAGAGCTGACAGTGAAGTGTCCTGCTGATGTGAAGTGAGGGGAGATGCACAAACTTGTAGCTAGTACCCATTTGACCTAGCTTCGATGGCTTGATGATCAGAACTTGACTAGAGGAAGATAATTATATATATA
>NW_006408541.1:16881812-16918401 GCF_000296735.1 Chrysochloris asiatica | reverse complement strand
CCCCCCCCCCCCCCCGCTCATTTACTGTAATAAGTACTAGAGTTGAGAAGCACTTTTAAAAACCCATTTAATTTAGCTCCTGGAACCAGGCAGGAAGCTACGTATCCTAAACACATTACTGCCCAGTCAAAATTAGAGCTCAGTTTGCAAGGAGAAAGAGAAAATATGATTTTTAGGTACTGTTGAATATTAGCTATTCCACAGCCCAACTCCTCATGGTGGAGATAGAGGCTCTGAGACTCAGAGAGCGGAGAACGGCCACAGCCAGGTAATAGCAGGTTTCCTTAACCCTAGGCAGGTGGGCCTTCCACTAGGAAGCTTTTTCTACACGGTGGAAGGAGAACCAAATGCAGGAATAGTCATTTGGCCCTGGTGAGGAGCTTACCTCCAAAGGCCTGTCTCCAGACTGTTCCTAACCTTGGGCTCCTAGACAGCTCCCTCTGGGAAGAGAGAGGTATCTGTCTCCCCAGGGAAGCACTATTGACTGACACATGGCCAGAGGGAGCGAGTGGTGCAGGCTGGGGGTGGGAGGGAGACTACTCTTGCTGTCAGGACAAAGTATGTTAAGTCTCTCAGCAGAGTTTCAGTTACATCAAGTGGTGCATGGAAGTGGGTCCAAACCAGTCCACAAGGGTCAACTGTGTACAACTTGTCCCAACTCCCCTCGTTGGCCATTTGAAACTTATGGTGGCAGTATTTATACCACGAAAATGAGCAGACGCTAAAACAAAAAGCTTTTCTTCCTCTTCTCCTCCTGCTTCTTTTTAAAGAGAATTAGTAGCTATGCATTTGCCAGCACATCATCGGGCATTGACTGATGCCATCTGTAATGCTTCAGGGTTTGAGAGACAGTAACTTTGTGGGGAAGAGGACAGAGCTGGGGGGCTGGATCTGGTGGCACTGGGACGGGCACCAGGTGTGCCCTCAGGGATGACCACAAACACCTGTGAGGAATGGGAGGACAGTGCTGGAGTGTGGCTCAGCTCATCAGCAGTTGGTGACTCACAGCCTAAAAGTACCTCAGAAGTGGGGAGCCAGAGCTGATTGTAGTATTTCTGTTTCCCATCCTTTTGAAAATCCAACCACCTAGAGGTGCCTGGAACATCAAGTCTAGTAAAAATGATGGCTAGAAAGTGACAGGCTCAAGCCTCAATATGAGTGACCATGGTCAGGCTCCTCCCCTGCCTGTGCCTAGGTCTCCCAGGCTGTCAAACGGTTGCGCCGTGCTGTCAAGTCCAACTTGTGAAACTTTCATCACATGTGACCTGAGGGAAGCCTAGTCAGCTGGGCCCCTATTGGATCTTGGCATTCAAGTAAACATTTTGCTAACATAACAAAGGCTAAAAAGACTTGTTTTTATTGGAGTTTTTCAATCGATTTCTAAAGGGGTTGGGGGCACAAAGTCACAAATTGGTTAAAATTCTCTTTCTCCATCCATGTCAACATTGTGTCAGTGTTCTTAGCAAAAGCCCACTAATGTTCCCTCTCCGTCTTCTCTCCCAATTGCTTGCCCTGCCCTTTAAGTATCCATCTCTAGGGCAAATGGGATGCACTGGGACTCAATAGCCAAGCTACCCTTCTCAACAATTTGGAATGGAGGGGAGTGGAATGGAATAGTATAGAGTTGTTGTTGTTGTTAGATGCCATCGAATTGGCACTGACTCACAGTGACTCTGTGTACAACAGAACGAAACACTGCCCGGTCCTGGGCAGACCTCACAATCACTGCTATGCTTGAATCCATTGTTGTGGCCACTATGTTAATCCATCTCACTGGGGGTCTTCCTCTTTTTCTCCAAACCTCCACTTTACCAAGCATGATGTCCTTCTCCAGGGACTGGTCCCTCCTGACAATATGTCCGAAGTACAAGAGATGAAGTCTGGCCATCCTGGCCTCCAAGGAGCATCTGGCTGTACATCTTTTAACACAGATCTATTGGTTCTTTTCTGGCCAGAATTTGGAGGGGGACAGAGACAGCAGAAGAGGAAGAAGGAGTGTGGTCCAGGGGACTCCATATCCCCCTCTTCTCCTACTCACCATCTCAAGAGAGGTGGGACCTGTGAGAAGGGAAAGAACGTCACAAGGAGAGTGGGGCAGGCAGAATCATGCCACCTTACCAATAATATGGAGCCCAGGTGTGGTGCTGAGGGTTAATGTGCTGGACTGCAAGGTCATTTTGAACCACAAGATTGGCAATTCAATCTCACCAGCCGCTCCTTGGAAACCCTATACAGGGTTGCTGTAAGTAGATACAGACTCGATGACACTTAACAACAACCAATGATATTGCATGGGACGTACTTACACTAAACAATGTTTTACTTTTGTTATTTACTTGTTATTTTGTTATTTAGTATCATTGCTGTTGTTAGGCACTTTTGGCTAGCTCCCACCCACTGCAGCCTATAACAGAACACATCCTCGCATTAGTTGCATGTTTAAATCCATCGTTGCAGCCACAGTGTCAGTTTATTTCATTGAATGTCTTCCTCTTTTTCACGGACCCTCTCTACTTTACCAAGCATGACGTCCTTCTCCAGGGACAACTCCCTCCCGATTATACGTCCCAAGTATGTGAGACAAAGTCTCACCACCGTTGCTTCTAGGTACACCATCCTGACTGTACTTTCCCCAAGACAGATTTGTTTATTGTCATTTATTTATTGAAAATTTGTGTGAACTCTGGAGGCCCTAGATGTAAAGACCCTAGAGGAATTGGGCATAAGATCTAATTAAGGATTTAATAAGTATCTTTATTTATAAAATCAAGAAAATTTCCATTGCTGTACTTTCTATAAATAAGTTCAAAGAGGAGTCAGAGGCATATAACTAAGGCCCAGGAGCACTTCAGCAAACTAATTGAGTCATTAAAGCAATTCACGGAGTTGAGAGCCTGGACAACGTGCCAAACTGGTCTGGAGGAATTCTCAGCTGTCTCTGCAATCCGTCCATTACTCTTCTGCATAGTCTGGTACTGTTTACCAAGGACTTCCATGCCCAATGTCCCATTCCACCATTACTATATTGTTTATTCATTGTTTCCGCAGTCATTATGCAGATGTGGAAACTGAGAGGTGAAGGACCTACCCAAGGTCACACAGCAGAGGGGCCCGGATGAAAAATCAGGGATGTGCAAATCCACAGCTCGTTCCCTCTGCCCCCTGCTCTCTGTCCTTACAAGTGCTCAGCATACAGCCATCTGGTGTCCCATGCCGGGTGTTGGGGCACGAAGATGTCCTCAAGGACGGCTGCTGGCGGTGGCGCCTGTCATACCTTCGCTGGAGTCGGGCGTGAAGGTGGCAGATCCTCTTGGTCTCCTGGGTTGTGAAGAAGGATGCAGCGATGGTGTGCCGCAGGCGGCGGGCATAGGTCTCCAGGAGGATGGTGGCACAAGCTGTGAGCTGCAGGGCCCCCGCGGCCAGGGAGGCGGCCACACGGGGGCGCTGCGCGGGAAGCAGCGGGCAGCCGGGAGAGGTGAAGCGCAGCTCCCATTGGTTGGAGATCCGAGTGGAGAAGAAAGGTCTCTCTGGAGACGGCTGGTTGAAGAGGAAGGGAATGAAGTCCAGGATGCTGTATGCCGACTTCAGAAAGGAGGGAAAAAAGTCCGTATCATCAAGAGAGTCTCCTCCCACCGTTCCTGGACACTTTTAAGGCTGGATGAGTCCAATTTTCCCTGACCTCATCTGCAAGATGAGCACAGAAATAAACCCTTCCCATTGGGACTTGTGGAGGAGCCAATGAGGTTGGGAGCCTGCTATGATTTTTATGATTACCGATTCCTTGTGCGGAACTGTAGGGTCAGCACTACACTGTGAACCACAAGGTCTGCAGTTCGGACCCACCAGCTACTCCTCGGAAACCCTATACAAGATCCCTATGAATTGGAACCGACTGTGTGACACTTAGCAGCAACATTTCCTAGCAGACTATTTTAGAGACAAAAAATGGAATGCTTGTGGGTAGTTTCCACGCGAATCACCACCACAACCACCAGTTCATTGACTAAACACAATTCTGTGAAGTCGAGTCCGACATGATCTTCTCTGAAGTACCCTGTATCACACAATAGGTCACATGTGGCAGACCCAGGGGTCAGTCCCAGCCACCTGGTCCCCAAATCCTGCTCATGAGCCTGATGTGCTACGGTTTCACAGGATGTGTCTGAGGAAGGGGCCTCTGGGTGGCACAAGTGGTTAAGTGTGTGAGTCCTATCAGAAAGATGGGTGCCTCGAAACCTACCTAGAGGTGCCTCAGGGGAAAACTTGGGGTTCTGCTTCCCAAAGGTTCCCCTGGCCACCTACTCTTGTTGAGCCGGTTTTAAACGCACAGTGACCCTCTAGGATAGAGGAGAACTGCTTCATAGGCTTTCAAAGGCTATAAATCTTTACAGAAGCAGACTAACCCGCCTTTCTCCTGTGGAGTGGCTGGTGGGTTAGCAACCGAGCGCTTCAATCACTGTGCCACGAGGTTTCCAGAAGGTGGTTGTTGCTGTTGTTAAGTGCCATCAAATTGGTTCCAATCCATAGTGACCCAGTATAGTGTTTCCAAAAAGTGACTGGTGAGTTTGAACCACCGACCCTGTGGTTCAAAGTGACCTTTCAGTCCTGCGCTTATCCTACAGCACCACACCTGGACTCCTTCCAAAAGGCTGGCTTTGAAAGCCCTCTAGTCTAGAGTGCTCTTGTAATCTGACACAGTGGGGTCAGTTCTGACTCATGGTACTCCTTCATATGTGTGTATCAGAGTAGAACTGAGCTCCACATGGTTTTCTTTCTTTTTTTTTTTTTTTTTGAAATTTAAGAACTTTATTTAAGATTATCAGTAAAATGTGGTTTTAATTGTGGAGAGTTAATTGAGCATTTGGGAGAAATCCAAAGGTTTTCTTTAGTTTCAAGCATGGGTGAGAAAGAGCCTCGGTCGCTCAGCGACTAATCACTAATTGATTAACTGAAAGGTCAGTGGTTTGAGATCCCTCAGTGGTGTCTCAGGAGAAGTCCTGTTGGTCTGCTTCCATAAAAGTTAGAATCTAGGAAGTTGCACAGGACAGTTCTACTCCATCACATGGGAACACTGTAATCAACTAGATGACGGTGGGGCTAACGGCCAGGGTAACTACAGGGTAACTTGATAAGAAACAGCGAAAAGTTTTCCAAAGTACCATTGTGTGATCATTTTATATATATATATTCACACCGGTGATGTTTAAGAGGTCCTGTTTTCTGTGTCATTGTCAGTAGTTGGCACTGTCGTTCTTTTAAATGTTCACATGTCTGTAATATCTCATCATGGCTTTAATTTGCATTTCCTTTTATATGTATTCTTTAGCCATGTGAATATTCAAGTTTAGTAAGTTTTAATTGTTATTACAATTTAATACTAAATACACATAATAGTATATAATTATTCTGGATTCATGTTTTCTTCCATATATATATCTTGCAAATATTTCCTCCCAGTTTTAATTTTAATTTTGGAGCTTTATTTATGTTTGCTTAAAGAAGCTTGATAGTTACTCAAACTAGAGCAATCCAAATATGTTTCAAAGAATGAATTTTAAAACGCCAAACAAAATTGTGGTATATTCATACAAGGGTACTACTCAGTCATAAAAATCCACACGGTTTTCAATGGCTAGTTTTTCAGAAGTAGATCACTAGACCTTTCTTCCAATGCACCTCTGGGTGGACGCAAACTATAAATCTTTCTTTTAGCAGTGAGCATGTTAACCTAAACAAACCAAACACACCCATACACAAGACAAACCTACTGCACTGAGTTAATTCCAACTCACACAGACACCTCGCCTGTCCCAGGACCATAGAGGGAGGCAAGTGACAATCAGTTGAATGGAGGGGAAAGGACTTTTCATCATGATACTTACATCATACTTGACGGTGAGAGTGATCGGCACACTGGACAGCTGCTGAGCCCAGTCCACTGCCGCATGGGCTAGGAGGAAGGTCACATGGTCTGTGGCCACCATCACTGCTGTGGCTGCCAAAAGCAGAGTCAGCAGCCCCAGCCGGAGGAGAAACCTCAGCAGCTCCTCCTGGGACAGCCTGGGTCGGGCCGCCCGAAGCAGCCAGGCTGGTGGGGAGGCCATCAGGTGTGTGGCCTGGGCTTTTGCCAGCCTCCTAGTCAGCTGCCGTGTGGCGTAGATATTGTCAAACCGCAGGTCAGTCAGGTAGCGATGAAGGTACCAGGCGGACTCCCCCAAAAGGCCCAGTACAAAGACCCCTGCGACCACCCTCTGAGCCCCCAGGGCTGCTGCCTGGGCCAGGGTCTCCAGGTCAGAGAAGTCCTCTAGGACCTGTTCAGTGACCCTGAGCATGTGAAGCCGAAAGGCAGAGCCGTTGCCCTGGGTCTCAAATGTCAGGCTTCTGCCATTCACCAGGCCCACGGGGTGCAGAGCCCTGGACGCTGCGTGCAGCTGGTGGGTGGTGTTGAGCAGACTCTCCAGGGAGCCCTCGGTAACACAGCGCAGCACCCTCCCAGCAGCTCTCACGTTGGACAAGACATTGGGCACCACCGTGATGGCCAGGGTGGCAGCACTATAAGACAGGAGCAGCCGGCGGCCCTGCTTTGTGCCCAAGGTGGGTACACTGAGTGCAAACAGGCAGCGAGCCGGGGGCACCAAGCCCAGGCCCAGGAACATCAGGAGACCACAGATAGCAGCTACCGTGGTGGCTGAGGGTCCCAGAGGATAACGCAGCGAGGACACCAACCAGTGATGGGTCAGACCTGTGGTCGCTGCAGCCAGGGAGCCACACAGGAAGAGCTGGGTCAGCAGCTGGCCACAGCTGGCTGGGACAGGTTGGGAGAAGTCATTCCAAGCAGCCTGCAGTGAGACCAGGGCCCTGCAGAGCCCCACCTGCCAGGATCTCCATCTGCACACAAGGAAATTGGGGGGAACCTCTGTCAGGAGGATGAGGACCTGCCCAATGCCCCTGCCCCCAAACCCTCCACCTGTGAACAGAAGCAAGCCATTTCCCAAGTGTGCCAATCAGAGTAACCCACCCCACAGGCCACATGACACAAGTGGAACCAATCAGAGCTTCACCAGGGAAAGGCTCCCAAGGAAGGAGATGAGCTACATGAGAATGGGGGTCACTTCCAGAAGCACAGATGAGAGAGATTGAGAGAGAGAGGGAGGGAGAAAGGGAAGGAAAAAGAGAAAGAAAGCCAGCGAAGGTTACTCTTGAAGTCATCTCTCATTTGGCTTGCTGTGTGACCCTGGGCATTACCTTCTCTAGGAATCTGTTTCTCCTCTGTAATTGAGGTAGAACAGCTGACTTCTGAAAGACTTTCCTACTCTAATTAACAAAGGGTTCTAGCTGCTACTTTTTTTTTTTTTTAAAATAAGTTTTTATTGTGAATTGAGTGATAGTTTACATGGGAGAGCATCGGGTTTACACTCATAGTTTCATTGCAATGATTGCAATCTCCTCCGTGCATCATCATTCAACAGTATTTGCTTCCATTCCCTCTTGAGGTGGTTTTTAAAAAATTTTTTTATGTGCACAAAAACAGTCAGGAATATAAACATTTAAACAACCAAAGAGTACATTCTGCAAGCCTGCCTCCTGGCCGCCAGCTCTCAGTCCCTCTCTTTCCATGAGTCTAGAGTCCTCAGCTGCTCTCTCTCTCCATGTCCTCATCTCTGCCTCCATCTCTAGTGTCACTGTTTCTCTCGATAGGGTCACACATTCTGCTCATGCTCTTCTCCCTTGATAGTCCTAGAGTCCTCTGTTTCTGGACTGTAAGATTAACTACTCTCCCATTTTTATTAGAAAACCTTCTACCTTTAGAGTTGTGATAGTCACAATTAGTCATGATAACAATTACTCACTATTGAATCAAAAGAATCTTATCTCCATCTCTTTTCATCAGACCTGTCTAGAGAAGATGAATACTATTCAGTGGGGATTCTACCTTCCCCTGCACACTCTGAAACTAAACTCCCTCTTGAAAACCTGTAAGCCATGTCTTTATAGCCCTCCCATTTTAAGTAGCCATTCTCTAAGTTTTCTGTCCTTATCAACCCTGTATACAGAGGGGATAGGATTGATACTTGATGTGAAGACTCCTCTCTCAGTTGATATTTTGAGCTACTGCATCCATAAATATAGGTCAAGTTCATCAAATTGTAACAATTCATACTTGTTTCCTTTATCAAAAAATAGCTTTTTAAAATCTTCCTCCAGTCGATTTCTGATCATCAAGCCATGGACGCTAGGTCAAATGGATACTATATACAAGTTTGGATGTTCTTGTGCGTCTCCACTCCCTTCATACCAACTGGACACTTCACTCTCAGCTCTAGCCTTCCATGGCTATGTCCTTGTCCATGGGCTCAGGAATCCCCAGGTCTCACTACACTTCAGACCAACCAGCCCTTCCTCTTCTCCTTCTCATCTCCAGGTCAATGGGAGTCTACGGAACATAGTCAAACTCAGCCCATATCTTCATTGCTACCTTTCCCCCTCTTCCACTCACCAGGCAACCAATGTGGTCACCAGCAAGCTTACAGGCCTGCTCATGTGTTCCCTTTGAGTTTCAGTCTTGAGGGGCGCTTGTCATGAAGTGACTTGATTGCTTGCCTTGATGGTTCCCCAGCAAACAACTTGCTTGTTCTTGTATTAGCCAATCAGACTCTAGGTAATACCTTTATATTTATTATATTCATTCAACAAATATTTATTAAGCAACTGCTATGTGATGGCCACCAAGGAAATAAGAGTAAATAAAACAGACAAAAATTCCTGCCTTTAGCGACACCAGAGATGGAGGCAGAGATGGGGACATGGAGAGAGGGAGCAGCTGAGGACTCTAGATTCATGGGAAGAGAGGGACTAAGAGCTGGCGGCCAGGAGGCAGACTTGCAGACGGTGCTCTTTGGTGGTGTAAATTATTATATATGCCTGAGTGTTAAAAAAAAAAAAAAAAGAGAGAGAGAGCTAAAATGTTATCTGATGGTACATGGTAGGGATTATAACTATTGTAATGAAACAAGGTGTATGATTTGTTGAATGTAAAACTGATGATCTGCCCTGTGAACTTTCACTCAATTCACAATAAAAACTTAAAAAAAAAAAAATAAATAAAGCACAGGTAAACATTCACACACAAAAAATTCCTCCTGTCACTGTTGTTGTTGTTGTTGTTAAGTGCCGTTGAGTCGGTTCCGACCCATAGCGACCCTGTACAGGGTTTCCGAGGGTGTAAATCCTTACGGGAGTAGAAAGCCTCATCTTTCTCCCGCGGAGCAGCTGGTAGTTTTGAACTGCTCACCTTATGGTTCGCAGCCCGATTCGTAACCACTACGCTACCAGAGCTCCTTTCCTGTCACTGTTGTTGTTGTTAAGTGCCGTCGAGTCGGTTCCGACCCATAGCGACCCTGTACAGGGTTTCCAAGGGTATAAATTCCTGTCACTGTAGTTGTTGTTAAATGCCTCTGAGTCGATTCTGACTCATGTGATTCTGTATAGCGTTTCTGAGGATCAATTGATGGGTTTGAAACTCTGACTTTGTGGTTAGCAGTTCAGTGTTTATCTGATACTTGTTGCCACAGCAGGATTCTCCTGCCCTCGTAGAGCTTACCAAAATCAATCAATACATAATTACCCCAAACTAAACCCCAGTTATTTGTTGTTGTGATTACTTTTCAGTGGGTTCCAGCTCACAGCGTTGTTGTCTAGTGTTTCCGAGGAGTAGCTGATGGGTTTGAACTGCCTACTTTGTGGTTCAAACTGATCTTGTGGGCCAGTGCTTATCCTACAGAGCCACAGCAGGACTCCACTGCTGTTTTATAAATTCCTACTTAGAGCAATCCTATGGGATAGAGTAGAGCTGCCTCATAGAGTTTCTTTGGCTGTAGTCTTTGTAGCGCTGTGGGTTAATGCGCCACACTGCAAAGCTGTTTGAATTGCAAAGTCAGCGGTTGAAGCTCAGCAACAACTCCTCAGAAACCTTATACAGGGTTGCTATGGGTCGGAACCGACTCGACGGCACTTCACAACAACAACAACAGTCTTTATAGAAGCAGATGACCACATCTTTCTCCTTAGGAGCAGTTGGTGGGTTTGAACTGCTGGTGTTTCGGCTCTGTACTTTAACCACTGTGCCACCAGGGCTCCCTCATAGAGCTTACACTAAAGAGCAATAGCAGAAGAGCTTATAAGAGGTTGGCTTTGTAGACAGATTGGTTTGGGGTGTGAGACAAAGGCAGGGGTTGATGGTGACAGTGAGGAAGTGGGAGGCCCCGGGCACCATTTCCTGAGATCCGAAGTCTGAGGGTGGAGTTGGTGTGAGTGGAGAACAGAGAAGAGGAATTCAGATTGGAACTCCTAAATGTGAGATGCTTATTTAGTCATTGTAAATAGAGCCTTTATGATACTGTTGATTAAACATTGGGCTGCTGACCACAAGGTTGGCTGTTCAAAACCATCAGCCACTCACTCTCAGGGAGAACGAGGTGGTTGTCCACCCATGAAAAGATTTACCGTCTTGGAAGCCCTGAGTAGGGTTGTTATGAGTCAGAATGTCTACTTACTTAGCCATTCAGAGAGCTGTGGAGTCTGAGATTGGAAAAACAAGTGTGAAATTCAGCAGAAAAGTCAGGATGGAGATATAAATTTGAAGGCCTCTCCCAGGATCTGGCAGTGTTTGTTCTGCTGTGCGTAAGGTCGCTATGAGTCGGTACCAACTCGATGGCACCTCACAACAACACAAAGGCTCAGTGCAAGATGAGATTCTTTGAATGGAAGAAAGCTATCCAAGGATTGAGCCTGGGACACTTCATTGGGAAGGACACTTCATTGGCAAGGAGACAGAAGCCAGGCAATGTGTTCTTGGGAAGTCAAGTCAATAAAATGCTTCAAGAAGGAGTGAGTGATCAAATGCATTAAAAGCTATTGATGGGTCAGGTGAGATGAGCAGCGACCATTGGAATTAGCCATGTAGAGATCACTGGTAACCTTGGCAAGGGCAGATTGGGTGGCATGTTGGGCAAAAGTTTGACCCTAGTGGGGCCAGGAGAGATGGAGAGATGAAGAAGAGACATAAGTATAGACAACACCCCTGAGAATCTTTTTCCATAAAGGAGTAGATACATCGAGTGGTACCTGGAAGAGGAAAGGGGCCAAGAGAGTTCATTCCGGGTGGGAGAAATTACAGATGTTTGTAGGTGGGGAATCCAATTGAGAGAGGAGACACTGATGATGGGGGAGGGGGGGTCTGGATAGAACGATAGCCTATGGTGGGTGGCAGAAAATGAGACTAAGAGCATGAATGAAGGGATAGGTCTCAGCCAGGAAATGCTGTTGTTGTTAGTGCCACTGACTCATAGCGACCATTTATGGGGTTTCCTAAGAGGGGCTGGCTGGTGAGTTTGAACCACTGACCTTGTGATTCACACTGACCTTGTGGTCCAGTGTTTATCCCACAGTGCCACACCAGGTAAGGAATTGTTGTTAGTTGTTGTTAAGTGCTGTCAAATTGGTTTCGACTCATAGCAACCCTGCATAATGATGTTTGTATATGATGAACAAAATGAACATTTCTGAATTGTACAGATGTACATTGTAAAAATGTTGAAATGCATCATTTTTTAAAAGAGTGGAAAAACTAATGAACAACTTTCTATGAAAAGAAAAGAGACCCCAGATAAGCAAAGAACTACTAGAGAAGAAGAACAAAGTAAGAGGCCTCTCACTTCCTGATCTCGAAACCAACTACACACCCATGGCAGTCAAAACAGCTGGGTACAGTTTTTTGTTTTTGTTTTTAACACAGTAATTCTTATAGGAATTTTATTATATAAGTACACACACAATATATTTGAAGAAAACAAAAATTGTCAATTTTATGAGAGATGTTTTACTCTCTAGGTCTCTATGGGTCAGAGCCGACTCCACGATACTTAGCAACAACCCCTATGTATCTTTTGACTATTGTATATATTTTAAAGGGAAATAAAGTAGGCAAATACTTAACATTAAAATATTTACAGATATAGTTTTCCATAGTGGAATTCTCCTCAAAGAATATCCTATATGGGCCTAGTACACAGAGGAATATCTTCATTGGAATTGATGAGAAAGTTTCTTCTTTATCCCAGTTTAGAAATAGTAGCAATAGTTGGTCACTTTTTGACAGATTGAAAGCTTAAATCCAGACATTCTTGTCTGCAGACAAGGCATCAGCATCAGATAGCATTGAGGATGGATAACTCAGAGCATAGCAATCGCTGGGCTTTTAAATGCTTTCCAACGAGAGGGCTTAATCTTCAGGCACTGTATCTAACAATAGCTAATGCTTCATCATGTTACAATATTTAATATTCTGCTGCTATCTGATAGTGTTTCATGGTTACTCATGAGATTTTCAGTGGTTAAACTTTGGATGAAATATGCCTTTCCTTCTTCTGAGTCTGTTTTATTTAGTCTGGAAGCTCAGCTGAGGCCTGCCCACCATGGGTGACCCTATCAGCATTCAAAATACTGGTGGTATAGCTTCCAGCATCACAGCAATGACAGACGAGTGATGGTTCTACTCCTAACGACACGGTAAAGGGTTTCAAAGAGGAACTGGTAGGTTTGAACCACTGACCTTGGTTATTCTACAGTGCTACACCAGGACCCCCATTAGCCATTGTTGGTAAGTTGTGAAGTGCCATTAAGTTGGTTTCGACTCACAGTGACTCTGCATAGGGTTTCCAAGGAGCAGCTGGTGGGTTTGAACCTCCAACCTTGCAGTTAGCAGTCCAATGCATATCCTACACACCAGGACTCCATTAGCCTTTGTTGTTGTTTAGTGCCGTCAAGTCAGTTCCGACTTATAGAGACCCTGTATACAGTTTCCAAGGAGTGGCTGGTGAGCTTGAACCACCAATCTTGCAGTCCATCATGTTAACCCACAGCACAACACCAGGATGCCATTACCCTTTGTTGTTGTTGTTGTTAAGTGCCGTCGAGTCGGTTTCGACCCATAGCGACCCTGTACAGGGTTTCCAAGGGTGTAAATCTTTACGGGAGTAGAAAGCCTCATCTTTCTCCCGCGGAGCAGCTGGTAGTTTTGAACCGCTGAGAGATGCAAATCGAAACAACAATGAGGGATCATCTCAACCCAGCATTAATAGTGAAGTTTAAAACTACAGAATAGAACGTATGTTGGCAAAGGTATGGAGGGATCGGAACCCTCACAAACTGTTGGCCAGATTATAAAATCATGCAGGATTATAAAATTATAAAATCATGTGGAAGATGATCTAGCGCTTCCTCAAACAGTTGGCCCAGTAATCCCTCTGGGTGGTATATATCTGGAGGATCCTAGAGGTCATATGCTGAGTGAAATAAGCCAGTCGCAAAAGGACAAATGTTATATAAGACTACTATTGTAAAAAGTTCCTCCCAAGGGAGTAGTAAATCTTATAGGCCAGGAACAGAGGACCCTAGGACCATCAAGGGAAATGAGCATGAGCGGAATGTGGGACCCTATCCAGAGAAGTAGCCACCCCAGAGATGGAGGCAGAGATGAAGACCTGGAGAGGACTCTAGACTCATGGAAAGAGAAAGGCTGTGTGCTGGGGACCAGGAGGCAGGCTTGCAGAGTGTGCATTTTGGTTGTTTAAATGATTATATATTCTTGAGTGTGTTTGTGTACAAAAAAACAAAACAAAACAGGGAATAGAAGCAAATACTGTTGAATGAGGATGCTCGGAGGGGATTATAATCATAGCAATGAAACAATGAGTGTAAAACCGATGTTCTCCCAGGTAAACTATCACTCAATTCACAATAAAAACTAACCGCCCCCCCCAAAAAAAATTATTTTCACACTGACTGAAAGATACTTTCTTTAGTGTTTACCAAGGGTGGGACAGGAGGGTTGGGTGGGTCACTAGCTTGAGGGTTGTTATTTTTTGTGCCATCGAGTGGGTTCTGACTCATAGCAACCCTCTATAGGGTTTCCAAGAGAAGCTGACAGGTTTGAACTGCTGACCTTCCCGTTACCATTCCATTGCTTACCATGGCAACACTGCATAGGGTTTCTGTGGCTGTTAATCTTTATGGGAGCAGAAAGCCTCAGCCTTCTCCTGCGGCACAGCTGGTAGTTTTGAACTGCTGATTGAGGTTAACAGCCCAACTCGTAACCATGAGGCTACCTGAGTTCCTTTGACTCTTTATTTTTTCCTTTGACTCTTGAATGGTGGTTTCCATTTGCTCAGGCTCGCAGGAAGCCAGGTCAGTAGTAACAGTGAGAACGTGGACAAGGGGATGGAAGCTGAAGACACAGGTTGTTGTTGTTTAGTGTGATCAATCATTGCTTAGAAAAGTGGGAGGGCAAATGAACTGGGGAAAGAATATACGTGCTGAACTGAGCACTGAGGACTACGTGAAGTTGGAGATGATGAATTATAAGTGGCACTGGGTAGTATCGGTGCATAGAGATTGGGTGAGGAGGCAGTAGCTGTTGATGACAGGCAGAGCTCTTGACTCCCCTCACTACCCTTGGTCAGCAGGGTGGACATGTACCAGGTCAATCATTCTGCGATCCTTGACCACAGAGCTGCCTTGGGACTTTGCTGGAAGTTTGGCAAATCAGACAGACCATCTGCACCATGAAAAGAAAGGATGTGTGTCCTAGAGTCAATTATCTTAATGGGTACAAAGAACCAAAGCAGTGTGTGGTCCACAGTAGTCACCATCTCAGCGGATATCCCAGAAAAACCAACTGTGAGTTTAGAAAAGACCACCACTTATCTGTCAGTTTGTCATATTGTAGTGGTTTGTATGTTGTTGTGATGCTGGAGGCTATGACACCGGTATTTTAAATACCTTCAGGGTCACCCATGGTGGACAGGTTTCAGGCGCTTCCAGACTAAGACAGACTAGGAAGAAGGAGAGGCGGAACACTTCTGAAGGGTTAGACACTGAAAATGCCAGGAATAGCAGTGGAACACTGTCAGATAAAGTACTGGAAATTAAGCCCCTCGGTTGGAAAGTACACAAAATATGACCAGGGAGAGCTGTCTCCTCAAAGTAGAATTGACCATGATGTGAATAGAGCAAAGTTTTTGGGACCTTTTGACATGTTCTTTGGATATGTCAGAAGGGATAAGTCTCTGGAAAAGTACTTCATGCTTGGTAAAGTGAAGGGTCAGAAAAGAAGAGGAAGACACCCAGTGAGATGGGTTCACACAGGGGCACAATAATGTGTCCAAACATAACAGCAATTGTGACGATGACACAGGACCAGGAAGTGTTTTCTTCTGTTGTGTGTAGGGCCACTATGAGTCAGAACCAATTCGAAGGCATCTAACACCAGGAAATAACATTGACACAGAGCTGTTCTTTGTCAGCCCGAGAGCTCAGCTGGAAGGAGAGATGACTGGTGCTCTGCGGGCCAGCATGCAGTCTGAGTCTGCTTGTGGTGACAGCAACACCAGTTGGCAGAGTGAGAAACAGAGATAAGAGGGGTCTTAATGACATCTCTTGAGTCCCTCGGCCCAGACCATCCTGAAGCCCGGATCTGGTCTGGACCATTCTGTGGCATGGATCAGAACATGAGATGCAGTTTGACGCTTGGAACCAAATGAGTCCTAACTAATGTTTCTGTTTGCAGGGTTTCTATGTCTGTGAAATAAAATTGTGTAAGCATAATAATTTCCATAGCATCTGGCACAAATAATAGCTCTACCCAGGCCACTGACCACAAGTCAATTCTGAACTCACTCTCAGTGATGCCACAGGACGGGGAAGAACTGCTGCCCCTTAAGGTTCCCAAGGCTATCTGTACCGAACCAGACTGCCATAAATGTTTCTTTCAGAGTAGCTGCTGGGTTTGGATGGCCAACCTTTAGATCAGTAGCTGAGTACTTTATGCACTCTACGATCAGGACTCTCTGGCACATAGAAAAGACTCTAAATAAAAATTGTGCGGGTTATTATTATTCGTAAAAGGAGCTCTGGTAGCGTAGTGGTTACGAATCGGGCTGCGAACAGCAAGGTCAGCAGTTCGAAACTACCAGCTGCTCCGCGGGAGAAAGATGAGGCGTTCTGCTCCCGTAAAGATTAACAGCCTCAGAAACCCTGTGCAGGGTCGCTATGAGTCGGAACCGACTCCATGGCACACAACAACAACAACATTATTATTCGTATTTCAATATTTTCTGGAATCCTCTTCTTAACTGATCTCTGTGGATAGAAACATGAATTCAGGCATGGTCCACATACTTTAGACATGTGCAGTCTAACGATGGAGACGTACACAGATCATTCGAGTATAATCTAATAAAAAGAGAACTACCAGAATGGAGTGTCCAAGCCTGGGCTTGGGGGAAGTGGGAAGGCAGGAGGAGAGTGACAGCATTTTACATGGGAGACACAAGAAGGCTTCCTGGAAGAAGCGGCCCTAGAGCTGAGGTTGGAAGGACAAGGGACAGTCCTTAGGTGGGGAAGGGAGGTTGTCATCCCAACAAAAGGACTAGTACATACGAGGGTTCTGAGCTCTGATTGGCACCTTCTGGATGTAGGGAGTCTGGGAGTTTAGAATAGTGAAGCCTGCCCACCTGGAGCAGCGCGGTCATTCTCTTGCGGGCTCAAAGACTGAGGGTGTGTGTGTGTGTACTAGTGTATTATGTTAAGTATAACAACCCCGTATAAGATTTTCAGGGAGTTATTAGTGGGTTTGAACTTCTGACCTTGTTGTGCCCAGTGCTTATCTTATAGCACCACACCAGAACTCCACGAGTATATTGTTGCTGTTGTTAAATGCTGTTGAGTAGGTTCTGACCCATAGTGACCCTATATAGGGTTTCCAAGGAACGGCTGGTAAGTTTGAACTGCCAACCTTGCAGTTCAAACCGACCTTGTGGTTGAGTGTTTATCCTACAGCGCCACACCAGAACACCGCAGTATACTGCTGCTGTTGTTTTTGTTGTTAAGTGCTGTTGAGTCGCTTCTGACCCATATTGACCCTGATGAGTTTGAACTGCCAACCTTGCAATTCAAAGCATCCTTGTGATCATCCGACAGTGCCACATCAGAACTCCACGATTGTATTAGCTGTCTCCATTTGGAAATAAGGAAGTTTCACATGGAAATACAAATTGCCAGCTTTTCTGGAGTAATCAGAGAATCTAGGTTTAACATTTCCACCTTCAGAATAGATAGCTGAGGTGAGTATCCACTGTTCCCTATAGGCGAGGGCGCGCCACTGCCGACAGCCAACCCTGGGCTCCATTAGTGTGGACGGGAACAGTGGTGCTTGAAGTGCCTGGCCTTGGCCATACGCATGCCCACAGATAAGGGAGTCCAGGGCTTCGACTCTCCACACCTCTGCTTCCCCACTGACCCCAAGTGCCCTCAGGTCACCTCACACAGCTGCCTTCCCTTCCTGGCCCTGAAAGCATTTGAATTTGGGACTAAGCTCCCCCTCCCACTGGACAATGAGTATTTGGAACATAGTAGCTGCTGAAATAATAGCTAACAACATAAATGATTTTGAGAAAGGAAAGCTAGTTGTCAGTCATAGTCCTGTACCGAATGTTGTAAAGAATCAAGAGACTAGTTGGCATTGGGTAAATGCTTACTCTGAGCCAAGCACTAAGAAACCCTCTGCATGCATTTCCTCTTATTGTTCTCACAACAGCTTTGTAATGTTATTGCCATACCCATTGCACAGATGAACAAACTGAAGCTCAGGAAATGCAAAACTTGAGTCCTGGGGCTCATACCCACCACCCCTGATTGCTGGCTGTTTTCTTGCCTGTGGCCCCCAATGTCCACAGTCCCCAGACCTACCCGACCCTGAAGAGGTGCTCAGTTGCCCCCAGGAAAGTCCTCATGTTCCTTGAAAGCAGCAGGGATCAAGGTAGGCACCTCTGGCTGCGGCGGCAGGGGGGTGGAAGTGAGGGGAGCTGGGTCTAGGACTGGGGCAAACTGCTGCTTCTGCTTTTCCACCGGCTCTGTCCCGCCCTGCTTGGGCCCACATCCTAGGGGGCTGGACAAGTAGCCTCATCCTCACCCCAGGGGCAGGAGCCAGTGGAAGGTGTGGGAGGAAGCAACTTCTCTAATTTATATAGTGTTAGCAGGGAGGAAGAATTGGACCCATTTTACAGAGGAGAAAACTGAGGCCCAGAGAAGCCATTCAGCTCATTAGAACTCTCTTCTGTTTCCCTGTTTCTTCCCCTTCCATAGTTATGCATCCTAAGGGGAGGGGGAAGGCAGCCTGATCCCTGGGTAAGGACCCAGAGATAATAAAGCCCCTTATCACACAATGAGTCCTTGTGTGGCCCTGTGGGATAAAGCACTGGATAGAAAGGCCAGTTTGAACCTCAGGGTCAGCAGTTCAAACTCACCAGCTGCTCCTTGACAACCCTATACAGGGTCTCTGTGAGTCAAAACTGACTTAACAGCACATAACAACAACAGCCACAAGACACTCATCCAGACACCTGTGTGTGCCTCTGGTCCCCTCTCCAGCCCCTTTCCTGTCTTTAGCAGAAGCAGAATTGCTTTCAAATCACAGTCCTGTCCCTCCCTAGCAGGGACCTTGGGCAGGTTGACCTTACTTCTCTCTTTAAAAAGACAGTAACAGTTATCTATTAAATACTAACAACAGTTAACACTTCTTGAGCACTGACTATGTACAGGCACATTTCTAAACAGTTTTCACTTGAACTCACTAAATCCTTACTTTCAACAACCCTCTGTGGTAGAGACTTTTAATATCCCCATTCTATAACTCAGTAAACTGAGACCCAGAAAATTAAGTCACTTCACCAAGTAACTCAACTAGTCAGAGGGCGAGCCATGATTTGTACTAGGTGTGGTGCTGTGGGTTAATACGCCGGACTGCAAGATTGCTTTGAACTGCAAGATTGGTGGTTCAAGCTCCTCAGCAGCTCCTTGGAAACCCTATATAGGGTCGCTATGGGTCGGTACCGATCTGACAGTGCTTAACAACAACAACAGTCTTGCTCCGGAGTCCTGGTGTGGTGCTGTAGGATAAGCACTGTACTGCTAACCACAAGGTTGGCAGTTCATGCTCAACCAGCTGCTCCTTGGAGACCCTATAGAGTGTTGCTATTAGTTGGAACCCACTCAATGGCACTTAACAACAGTCCTGCTCTAGCACCTACCTGGGTGTTTCTGAGTTCCATTCAGGGGCTAATTACCCAGTAAGCAAAGTCAGCATGGTCTTACTGTGCTTACCTACTAATGTGTCTCAAACACTCTATACAGGGTCACTGTGAGTCAGAACTGACTCGACGGCACACAACCGACACACTAATTTGTAGTGAATGGCTAGCAAGGTAAGCACAGACTTACTTGTGTTTACTTGTTGTTGTTGTTAAGTGCTGTCGAGTTCATTCCAACCCATAGGGACTCTGCATAGGGTTTCCGAGGCTGTAAATCTTCATGGGAGCAGAAAGCCTCATCTTTCCCCCACGGAACTGCTGGTAGTTTTGAACTGCTGACCTTGAAATGAGCAGCCCAGTTCGTATCCACTACGCTACCAGAGCTCCTTTGTGTTTATTTACTACTCTTTAATTAACAAAATTCACTACAGATTGTTGTTGTTGTTATTAAGTGCCGTCGAGTCGGTTCCGACCCATAGCGACCCTGTACAGAGTTTCTGAGGGTGTAAATCTTTACGGGAGTAGAAAGCCTCATCTTTCTCCCGCGGAGCAGCTGGTAGTTTTGAACCGCTGACCTTAAGGTTCGCAGCCCGATTTGTAACCACTACGCTGCCAGAGCTCCTACAGATTAGTCGTGAATAAGTCCAAGCACAAATAAGTCCGTGTCTTGCTTACTGTTCATTACAGAATACTAAATAGGCACAAGAAAGCCCATGCTTACATGGCTTACTAGTTCTTCATCCCTGTTAGGGACTGTAAATTTGACAAGAGGCTTTGATTCTGTGGGAAGAGGCTGTGCGGTTGGGAGAGAGACAGGGGCCAGCCAGACGAGGAAGCAGAATCTTTGATGTGAAAAAAATGTGAAACTCTTCACTACAGATTAGGAAGTAAGCACAAATAAGGCTGTGCTTACCTTGCTTATTGGGAAATCTGAAACTGGCTTTACTAGTCTATGAGTCCCAAACCTCACAGGGGCATCAAGTACCTTATAAAGCATCAGGCACTGCAGTTAACCAGTTGAGTTGATTCAACTCCTGGGGGCCTGTGTGTATCAGAATAGATTCATTGGGTTTTCAGTGACTTTTTTTTTGTTTTTTTTTCCCTTTCTATAAGTAGATGACTTTTTTTCCAGGGTGCCTCTATGTGAACTTAAACTACCACCCTTTCATTTGCAGCCAAACTCCTTAACCATTTGTACTCCCAGGGGGTTCAGAAGGCCTGTCCTGAGTTCCCTGCCCTGTAGGCCCTTGGACCCAGTGGGAAAAGCACTAGCTAGGAGGCATTCCATGTTCCCTGTCACTTTTCCCTTATAAGGACTTGTTGGCTGGGCCACTTACTCAGGTCCAAAGGGGCGTGTCCTGTGTCTAGATAGGGGAAGTGACATTCTTATAGTCACACCATTAAATGTGACACCTGCAACCAGAGCCCTCCTAGGACCTAAGGCCTTCCTAAATCATGAGTCCCTCAGGGAGGTCAGGCCTCCTGAGCCACCCAGTCTGCAGAGTGAGCCACACAACATGGACCTGGACCAGGAGCCCAACCTCGCCACCTACAGCAATAGTAAGGAACAAAGGAAGCCTGCTAGGACTTGGGCAAGGTGGAACTGTAGAAACCTTCGAAAAGAGCAGCTTCCACTCAGCTCCAGTGAAGGGATGAAAGTATATGGAAATAGGCCCCAGAGTTGGCCAAGTTTCTTCTTTCCAAAGATGCCAGTCATCCTGGTTTTTAAGCTTTTAAAGACAGCAACTAATGCTGTTTTTAAAAAAATATGTAAGACTACTGTGCAGGTTAATTTCCATCGGTGGGTTTGCAAGCTCTACAGGAGACCTCAACAAGGTTGATGCAGGGAGCTGTGTGTCTGGGCTGGAGGCAGCAGATCTGCACTTAAATGCCCGCTCTGCTGCTTAAGTGCTGTGTGACCTTGGGTAAGACACTGTAGTTCTCTGAATTTGTATGTCCTCTGCTGCAATGAGAGGACTACCGACACTCTTTTTGTGGACTCAGGGGTGCACTGAAATAATGTGCGTAGCCCCAGTAATCTTAGTAGACTCTGACTCATAGCATGTGTGTCAGAGTAGAATTGTGCTCCACAAGGGCTTTCAGCAGCAAACAAGAGACTTCAGACTCCAACTTTAATCCAGATCACCACCTCTACTCATCTCCAAATGACTGTTGACAAGTGAGAATGAGTCATCTTCCAGAAGTAGATTGCCAGACCTTTCTTTCGTGGTGCCAAGCGTGTTAACTGTTTGTACCACCCAGTGCCCAGAAACAGCATATCCAGGTCATGCTCTCGCCCTCTGACCTGGCTAATTACTGTGCCTGAGTGAGCTCAGGCTGCTCAACCCTGATGGACAGACCTCTGGGATGCCCACTGGGCCACACTGTGGTCTGGGTCCATGGTATGGGAAACCCTAGGCACAGTGCTGGCCAGAGGGCAGTGGTCCTGGGTGATGCCCACCTCTTAGAGTCTGCCCAGTTTCTGCTGTGACGCTAGGGAGCTGGCTGGTTAAGGGCCAGGCCAGTCATCTCCCGAAAGCCTCTCTGGATGTGAGATTTAGGAGTGTGGAAACATGTGATCCTTGAAGCAAAGGACAGAGCTAGTTTTGACTTTTCTCCACCCTCGTAGGCAGTCACCTCTGCTTCATCAAGCTGGTCTAACCCCCAAGGCCCACACATCTGGCAGGCCTTCTGAATCATCATAAGCAGAATCTGCCAGCTCTTGCCAGCAGAGCTGCCAAGGAAGATTTTTGAGTGGAGGATTCAAGCCATAAGAAAGAGGAAGAGGAAGTGGTGAGCAGGGTTGGATTACCCCAGATCCAACAGTGCCTTCTAACCAATCTGCAGTGCACAATTTCACCTGTCCCCACCTTGTCAATGATGTAGTGAAACCCACGTGAAATTGCTCTGTACTCCTGGTGTGGCGCTGTGGGTTAATGTGCCAGAATGCAAAGCCGTTTGAACTGCAGGGTTGGTGGTTCAAGCTCACTTAGCTGCTCCTTGGAAACCCTATAGAGGGTCGTTATGGGTCAGAACTGACTCAATGGCACTTCACAACAACAATAAAAAAGTAAGCATAATTAAGCCTGTGCGAACCTTGCTCATGCAAGCCCGTGCATACTGTACTTACTGTGGTAAGCCCTCAGAGCTGCCTGCAAGTCTGGTCTGGAATCAGAATCAGAGATCCATGGAATATTGAACCCAAACCACACCACTGCCATCAAGTTGATTCGAACTCACGACGGCCCTAAAGGACAGAGTATAACTGCGCCTTAGGGTTTCTGAGACTGGAAATCTTTACAGAAGCAGACCACCTCAGCTTTCTCCTTTGGAGTAGCTGGTGGGCTTGAACCACTGACTTTTTGGTTAGCAGCCCGATGCTTAACCCACTGCACCTCCATGGCCCCTTTCCATGGAATATGAGAGCTGTTGCACTTCATGGTGTATGGATATATGATGTTGCCATTGTCCAGTTGGTTTGAGAGTGCAGAGAGGCAGCTAAAATCTTAACAGATAAATCAATGCTATTTATGCAATATAAACAGGACAAGAGCCAGAGCAGTAACTCACAATTTTCAACAAGTGAAATCCAGTTGAATAGAATATTTATTCAGGAGCACTGGTAGCTTAGTGGTTACGAGTCTGGCTGCTAACCTCAAGGTCAGCAGTTCAAAACTACCAGCCATTCCGTAGGAGAAAGATGAGGCTTTCTGCTCCTGTAAAGATTTATAGCCTCGGAAACCCTCAACAGGGTCACTATGAGTCAGAACCAACTCCACGGCACACAACCACCACCACCACCATATGCCCCAAATCTTATAAATATAAAAATTATTCATGGGACTATTTTGCATTCAATGTTATGTCCTAAATCTTTACAATCTGGTGTGCATTTTGCATTGATAACTCGTCTCAGTTCAGGCCATCCACATTTCGGTATTCAACAGTCACGCCTGGCTAGCAAGTGGCTACCATATTGGACAGAACAGATACACACCATTCCCATCTTTCTAGGAAGGTCAGCACGCCTAGGTCATTAGGGCTGTTGTTGGTGGTGTTGTTAAGTACCATTGAGTTGGTTCAGACTTATAGTATGAATCGGGCTGCGAACCACAAGGTCAGCAGTTCGAAACTACCAGCTGTTACGCAGGAGAAAGATGAGGCGTTCTTCTCCCGTAAAGATTTAACAGCCTCAGAAACCTTGAACAGGGTCACTATGAGTTGGAAGTGACTCCACGGCACACAGCCAGCCATAGTGACCCTGTAGAGGGTTTCTGAGGAGCAGCTGGTGGGTTTGAACTGCCAACCTTTTGGTCAGTACTCCAGTGCTTATCCTACACCACCACACCAGCCATTAGAACTCATGAACACTGAAGTTGAAATAAACCTTTCAGATCACTCAGCTCTGAAGCCATAAATTTAAATGCTTTCAGGAGCCATCAAGGTGACAGGGTCAAATGAAGAATGTCAATGTAAGACACTAAGGAGTGGTGGGAACTGCAGAAACATCAGGCTTCAACTTAAGTCCCTACCCCTGACACAGCTCAGTCCCAAGCAGGTGTTTCAATACGTTATTTTTTCAAGCGAATCCAGACATCCACAGTTTGTGCATGTGATAGATCCTGAATTTTAAAGATTAGCAACTAATCTTTCATTTAAAACTTAGACTAGTCCTCTCCTCTCTGGGTCAGGGTTCTAAGTCTCCTCTTGTCATTTCCCTGCCCTCTGGCCGTACATTTGTAACCAGTCCTTTATTAAAGTCCCCTCCTGTCCCCAAATTACCTAGTCTGTTTGCTTTCTATGTCCTGTTGAGACCCCTACTATATGCTCTCATTTCTCCGATGGGAAAACCAAAGTCCAAAACAGTAAAAAGACCGGCTCAAGTTTCTACACGTGTGTTAGGGGTTGAGTGGGGAGTTCATTGAGGGGTACTGAACTCCTCCTTTGGTGATTTTTAGTTCATCTTTTTGTTGTTGCTTCTTCTATCATTACCACCCCTATTCCACTTGACTGTAATCTGTGGGATGCAGGTCCTGGAATAGGCAGGTCTGCCCCATCATTCTATGTACTTGTAATCTATCACCTCTGTTGTTGTTGTTAAATGCCTTGGAGTCGGTTCCAACTCATAGCGACCCTGGATTGAGTTTCCAAGGAGTAGTTGGAGGGTTTGAACCACCAACCTTGAGGTTAACAGTCCAGTGCTTATCCTATAGCCTCACACTGGGGCATGTTGTCATATTTTCCATGGTGGTAGTGTGCCGTGGAGTCAGTTCTGACTCACAGTGACCAAGTATAGGGTTTCAGAGGCTATAAATCTTTACAGGAGAAGAAAGCGTCACCTTTTTCCACGGAGTGGCTGGTAGGTTCAAACTGCTGACATTGCAGCTAGCAGCTCAATGCATAATCCTCTATGCTACCAGGGTTCCTTACCATAACATACTGCCACTGTATTTTATCTAATGTTCCTCCAGTGATGCTCAAAAAGCAGTGGTACAGATATCTTCCTACATGGACTCCGTGGGGACCTGTGAGATAATTGGATCATTGGGAATGTTGTTGTTAAGTGCCGTTGAGTCGGAATAGAGATAATGAATTCCCCTACTTATGCCAAAAGGAGTCCTGGTGGCATAGTGGGTTAAGCATTGGGTTACTAACCCCAAGGTCAGTGGTTCAAACCCACCATCTGCTCCTCAGGAGAACAATGAGACTGTCTGTTCCCATAAAGATTTATAGTCTACCCCTCTTCCAAGACTAAGACTCAAGGGGAATACACGAGCAGACATGTGCTCTGACTGGTGACCGCATTGGTCACCAATAAGGGGAAGTGAGGGAAAAACAGCAATGAAGCTGTGAGCTAAGCCCTACAACATTCAATAGACTCCTGTGAACCCAGGTGGAGACCTGGTTGGCCAGCAGTATGGCAAGACCTGGGGACTCCTGGGCCCAGAGTCAGTGACATAGCCACAGAGGACTAGAGTGGAGAGTGAAGCGTCCAACTGATAAGAAGAGAGGGCATATGCACAAGAACACCCACACTTGCAGATAATACCCACTTGACTTGGCTTCAATGGCTGGATGATCAGAGTTCAACTAGAAGAAGAAAGGAGAGGAAAAAAAGAGTAATCTGATACAATTTGATGAACTTGATTTACACCTATGGATGCAGTTGCTCAAAAGTGGGAATAAATCTTTATAGTAAGGATCATTCCCACCCCCTCCATACACAGGGTAGACAGGGATGGGCAACTTGGACATTGGCTACCCAAAACGTATGTGTGTGTGTGTGGGTGGAGGCTACAAAGGCAGGAAGTGACTGGCTTACAAGCTTTCAAGAGGGAGCCTAGATCCAGAGGGTGCAGAGGAAGGTAGAATTTCCACTGAGTAGCATCCAATCTGTCCGAGCAGAGCTCATGAAAGGAGATGGGGATAGGACTCTTGTGGTACAATAGTGAATAATTGCTATCAGAACTGACTGTGAGTGTTGTAAATGTAAAGATAGACATTTTGTAGCAAAAGAAGGGGAGTGGTTGACTGTACACTTCCGGAGCAGAGGTCCCTGGGGCCATCAAGGGAGAAGAGTGGAGAGCGAGACCCTATTCAGAGAAGCAGTGATGCCTGAGATGGAGGCAGAGAGGATGACATGGAGAGATGGAGTGGCTGGGAACTCTAGACCCAGAGAGGGAAAGGGGCTGTGTGCTGATGACCGAGGGGCAGGCTTGAGGGGTATACCCTTTGGTTGTTTGATGATGTATGGAGGGGATTGTAATCATGGCAATGAAATGATTAGGATGAATGTAAAGCTAATATTCTCTCATGTAAACTATCACATCATTCACAATAAAAACTTAAAAAAAAAAGATTTATAGTCTAGGAAGCTCTATATAGGGGTGGACTCAGTGGTGTTATTGTTTGTAAATTATGTGCAAGCAAGCTATAGCCTTCCGGTCACTGTTTACAGTCTGTCTTCTCACATCTCACGGTGACTCAGCATCCATTTTCCCCGATTTGCCAGTCTGGTTAGAGTATTGATGAATGTTGTTTCAATTTGTATTTCCCTATTACACATGGGTTTGAGCATGCTTTATAAGCTTGTTGGTCACTTAACTGCCCCTCTGCTTTCAGAGGGGCATATTTATCTCTTCTGCTCATTTTTCTATTGACGTTTATGACAGTTGGCGACCAAGGAGGGCAGCCAACCATCCGTCCCTCCCTGCACATGTACGCTGAGCCTCCCATCAAGAGTGGAGTCTTTCTCCTTCCCCTGGAACCAGGCCAACCCTGTGACTTGCTTTGACCAATAGAATGTGGCAGAATGGATACTTCCTGCACTTCAAAGCCCAGACCTTCGGGGGGCCTTGCCAATTCTGCTTTCTTCCTGGTGTGGCAATGTAGGATAAGCACTTGACCTCTAGGTTGATTTGAAAAACAAGGTTCAAACTCATCAGCTGTTCCTTGGAAACCCTATAGAGGGTCACTATGAGTCGGAACTGACTCCAAGACACTAAAACAGCAACAACAGAAGCTTACTGCCCATGAGATGTCCAGTCTAAGCTCTGGTAGAGGCCATGTAAAGATAGGGTCAGTAAACTCCCAGCTGACTGACCTGGCCACCCCACCCACCCACTGCCATTGTGTTGATTCCAATTCATAGCGACCTTATAGGACAGGCTTGAACTGCTACCTGAAGTTTTCAAGACTGTAAATCTTCATGGGAGCAGACAGCCTCATTGTTCTGTGGAGCAGCTGGTGGATTTGAACTGCCAACCTTGCTGTTAGCAGCCTACTCTTAATCCATTCCCCCAGCATTCCTCCACACCATGTAGGGTACAAGTCCTACAGAACTCAGGCCAAATTCAGAAATGTGAGCAAATGAATTGTGGTTTGGGAGTTGGTTTGTCATGCAACCACAGATAACTAAAGCAGGCTTTGCTTTTTGTCCTTTCTGATTTCCTGGTGCTCGTGGTCCACCTTACACATGAGTCCCTCGTGTGTTTCCAGTGACTCTTCATCTCTCCTCCCACAAAGCGATAAGCTCATCTGTAAGGGACCCGGCCCCTGCCCACAGGTTCCCTCTTTCCAAGAATAGCGGCCACCTTTCAGCATCAGGCAGAACAGCATCCATACAAGGATTCCCTCGGAGGGTGCTAGGAGCCCAATGCTTTCTATGGCAGGAGATGTGCTCAGGAGAGGGGTCTTGTGACCAGCCACAGGTGGGTGACTGACTTTAAACCCCCACAAAGGTCCAGGTCGCATGCGCAGCCTTCTGCCCCCAGAGACCATCTCTCCTGACTTGGACCTCCAGACCTTGGCACTTGCAACTCCTTGACCTGGAATGTTCTCCACACAGACCTCACACTGCCCACTCCTTCAGTGCTTAACCTAGTGCCACCTCCTCAGAGAGGCCCTCCCTGACCACACGACTAGAATAGCCTCTGACTCAGTTAATTACATTGACCAGTCTCGGTTTCATCGTAGTCTGCTGTTATCTTATGCATCTGTCTACTTGCCTACTGTCTGTTTTCTTTGTGTCACAAGCTTCACAGTGAACCAGCACATAAAAAACAAAACAACACACACACACACACTTGCCATTAAGTCAATTCTGACTCACAGTGACCCCATGTGTATCAGAGGAGAATTGTGCTCCATAGAGTTCAGTGGCTCTGATCTTTTTTCGGAAGCACTTCTGGGTAGATTCAAACTTTCAACTCTTCAATTAATAGCTCAGTGCCTAACCATTTGTGGGGCTCTGAACCAGCACATAACAGGTTCTAAATAAGTATTTGTTGAATGAATAGATAAAAGAATGAGTGGTTGAAGAAATGAACCAAACCAACCCCAGGTTAGAGGGTGAGATTGCTTTCTTGTAAATGTTGGTGTTGATTTATTTATCAAATGTTTATTGAGCACCTACTATGTGCCAGAAACTGGTCTAGGTAATGAAGTGACGTAAGTGAATCCAATAAAGTTTATACTCTCATAAGTTTATGCTCTAGAGCAAGAGAAAGACAAGAAGTGAGAAAATGAAAACCACACAGTGTCAGGGCTAAGTACGAAGAGGAAAACTAGAGCAGAGTTAGTTAAGGGCTGGAGAGAAATGAGGAAGATCTTTTAAACAGGAAGCTTCTCCCGGAAGATGCCATTTGGGCAGAGACCTAACAGAGGGGAGGAGTTGAGCCAGGAGAGGGGGCAGAGTGCTCCAGGCAGAGGAAACAGCTCATGCGAAAGGCCCTGAGGCAGAAGTGTCTGGGTGGGTGGGTGACTGGAGTAGAGTGAGGGAGAGGTGACAGAGAGGTCAATTCTGTGAATCCCCAGCCCACAAATTTTGGACTTTGAAGTTCTTACACAACCCATTTGTGGGCTCTTGGGTTGATTCCCACTCATGTTGTTGTTGTTGTTAGGTGCCATCAAGTCGGTTCTAAATCACAGCAACCCATACACAACAGAATGAAACACTGCTGGGCCCCCGTCCTCCTAACTGTTGCTTTGTTGAAACCGATTGTTGCTGTCACTGGGTTACTCCATCTCATGGAGGGATTTCCTCTTGTTAGCGGATCCTCCACTTTACCAAGCATGATGGGCCTTCTTCAACACTGGTCCCCTCATGATAACTTGTTCAAAGTCTTGCCATCCTTGCGTCCAAAGGACATTCTGGCTGTACCTAAAATGACAGAGTAGAACTGTCCTGTAGGATTTTCTAAGATGTAATCTTTATGGTGGAGACCTGGTGTGGCGCAGTGAGTTAATGTGCCAGACTGTAAAGCCGTTTGAACTGCAAGGTTGGCAGTTCAAGCTCACAGGCTTCTCCTCAGAAACCCTATACAGCGTCGCTATGGGTCGGAATCGACTCAATGGCGCTTAACAACAATCTTTATGACAGTAGATTGCCAGATCTTTTCTTCCGTGAAACAACCGGTGGGTTCGAAAGGACGACTTTTCAGTTTGCAGCTGAGTGCTTAACCACTATCCCCACAGGATTCCTTCCCTTATGTCTGGAAAGCACACACACCCAGGCCCAGTGTGATTCACAGTTTTATTTACCAGCCTTTTTCAATCAGAAGAATTTGAAATCACAATTCATTTGGTTGCAGTCCCCATGGTTTTCCACAGGAAGTTCCTTCCCCGTACTGTCCCACAAAGCCCACCCCATCCCACTCCTTGGGCTGTGACTGGGTTTCAATACAGAAGTGCTTTTGGGAAGGAGACTTCATTCACCTGACTCAAGGTCCTCTCTTCTCTCACCTCACCCCTGTGTGCTTTGCCCAGAATGGGTGCTGTTTTCTTGTCCCCTGGTGTAGGAGGGCATTTGAGGGGTTTGGGTCCCTTGGCGGTTGGCTTTTGTGAGGCTGAGCTAATACTAGCCCATTCATTCAGTAGACACCGGCCAAGTGTCTTGTGGACGGGTTGTTGCTGGATATCTTTGAGTCTTTCCAACTTAAGGAGTCCTGGTGTAGTGCGGTGAGCTAATGCATCAGACTGCAAAGCCGTTTGAACTGCGAAGTCAGTGGTTCAAGCTCACCAGTGGCTCCTTAGAAACCCTATACAGGGTGGCTATGGGTTGGAATCAACTCGACGGCACTTAACAACGACAACACAGGACAGAGTAGAACTGCCCTGTAGTTTTTCCAGACTGTGATCTTTATGGGAGCAGATCGCAAGGTCTTTTCTCCCATGGAGTGGTTGGTGAGTTCAAACCTCAGACCTTTCACTTAGCAGCTAAGGACTCAACCAGTCCCACTAGGCCTCCTCCTTCTGGGCCTAGTACTGCACGATCCATTGGGAACTAAATCCTCCAGCCCTCAGTGTTCCCATCCATAGAAAGGGATTGCAACATTTCCCCTGCTGGAGACCTTGATAAGGCTCTGATTTATCTTCTGATTTTCCTCATGTCTCTGAACAATGTGGCCATTGTTAGTCAAACATATTTACCATTTGGGCTGGGGATGGGGAAGAAGAGTCCAGCTGTAGGAGCAGGAAGTAGTGGTCACATTCAAGAAGGCTCAGGCTGGAGAGGCTGAGGGTCAACCACCAGAGGGGGGGTGCCCAGCTTGACGGGACCGACCCCAGAGTTATTACCAAACGGAATCAGGTTGAACAGAAAACTCCTAAGACATGATAGAAAAGTCAGCTGGTGTTTATAGGACTGGGGTGCTCCAGGGCCCAGAGAGGCCGCCAAGAGTCTTTGCGCGGTCCCTATACTCAGGAAGTTGTCCTGTGTTCCTCCACAGCCCCCATGTCCCCGTCTCCAGGGATGGAAAACCTTCTCTGGTACACAAGAGGTACCATCAAACAGAGCACCTACTGTTGTTAATGTGCCTCTCAGAAGAAAGTTCTTCCTCAAAGCAAGAGCTTCTCTTCAGAGTACGGGTTCTGTCCCCACAAAATATGTGTTGCATATCTTGGCCTCTATGCCTCTAGTTATAATCCCATTTGGGAACATGGATTTTCTTTGTGATCTTAATTAGGCACGATTAGTGTAAAGTGTCTTCTAAGCCACTCTCTTTTGAGATAGAAAAGTGATTAAACAAGTGAACAGAGTCGAGATTGGGCAGACAAATGCCAAACCACATGAAGATCACCAAAGAGCAGAAAGTCAGAAAAGACAAAGACCTTCCTCCAGAGCTGACAGGGAAAAAACAAATCTTCCTCGAGAGCTGGAACTCTGCACTCAGACTTCTAGCCTCTGAAACTGTGACAGAATCAATTTTTGTTTGTTTAAGCCACCTGCTTGTGGTATTTCTGTTATTGTTGTTGTTGTGAAGTGCCTTCGAGTCGATCTCGACCCATAGCGACCCTGTGTAGGGTTTCCAAGGAGCAGCTGGTGACCTTGACCTGCCAACCTTGCAGTTCAAACGGCTTTGCAGTCTGGCGCATTAACCTACTCCTATTTTCTGTCATAGCAGCACTAAAAAACTAAGAGACATTGAAAACAGTTAGCTGGGGAGAGTGTTTACAGGGGGATGGGAAACCATCCCGGTGGGACAGTTCTGTTGTACCTTAGTCACATAACAGCTCAGAGAGATAAAAGAGGTTGTTTCTCCAGCAGCAGATCTGGGAGATATCTAGGCTCTGAAATGCACGAGGGAGAAAGAGGTGTCTTAGAAAATGACCCTATAGGCCTGAGTGGACCACTGGAGGTGACCCTTGCATTCTGTATATGGATCACAGAAAAAAAAATTGCTTGATGGTCAAGCAACTCCTTAGCAGCGGGTTTTGGTGACAGCCCTCTGGGAGTGCTGTGGGGACTCAGAGGGTCCGAAGTGTGTCGTTGATCAAGGTGGGTGGCAGTGCCGTTGTGCCGTTGGCTAAGTGGATGTTAGCCCAGTCTGGGAAGGTGCCCAGCTGGAAGATGGTCTGTGCCCACGTATTTATGGCCAAGTTGAGTAGCAAGACGCCCATCAAGTTCATCAGGAATCCTGTCCGCACCTGAAATGAAGCCCAGACTGAGACTGGCTGCCCTATGCCCATTATACAGATGGGGACAATCAGGGCTCAGAGACAGGAAGTCATTCACCCAAGACCTCACAGCTGGGAAGGGACAGAGCCACGACACAAATGTAGCTCAGTGCATGCCCATGACCCTTTAAACTTGACACTACCCTGGTCTTTATAATCACTTCATAAGCATGTGAAGGCTGGAAAATAAAAAAGGGCTTCAGAAGATTCGGTGCCTTCAAATCACAGGGCTGGCAAAGGGTATTGAATAGACTGTGGGCTGCCACAAGGCTGAAGAAATCACTCTTAGAAAAAAGATAGCCAGGAGCAAGGATACGAGACTTCAGCTCACGACTCTGGACATATCATCAGGGAAGGCCTCCACTATACACGGACATCATGGTCGGTAAAGCAGAGGGTCAGGAAAACCCACTGAGATGGGTCAATACATGGCCACAACAGTGGACTCAAACATGTCAACAAACATGGGCACACAGCGGGGCTGGGCAGCATTTTCCTTCTGTTATCCATGACTTACTGTGAGTCAGAACTGACTCAATGCCAGCTCACAACAACGAGGCTGTCCTCGAGGACTGGCAGGCACCGTGCAGCATTTGTCATAGGTTGTGTCACTTAACCCTCACCCTACCACTGCCCTGGGGTTGAGTCCAACTCAGAGCAACCCGATAGGAGAGAGTAGAAGTGCCCCACACAGTTTCCAACGCTGTAATTTTGCAGAAGCACACGGCTACATCTCTCTCCCTCAGAGTGGCTGGTGCATTTGAAATGTCAACCTTTAGGTTAGCAGCCAAGTGCTTTAACCACTGTGACACCAAGAATCCAATAACCCCCATTCTAGGGGTCTTCAAGTCTCCAGCAACTTTACAGGATTCGATAAGGATCAGTCAGAATTGGTAATGGAAAGCTGAAGGAAGTTTTCCAGGGTCCCAGGAGCCTGGCATGCAATGTCTGCTTGGTCCACATTATTGTTGTTAGGGGCCATCCAGTCAATTTTGACTCACAGTGGCCCTGAATAAGAGACTGTTGTTGTTGTTGTTATGTGCCGTGGAGTCGGTTCTGACTCATACTGACCTACTTGTACAGGGTTTCTGAGGCTGTAAATCTTTAAGGGAGCAGAAAGCCTCATCTTGCTCCCGTGGAACAGCTGGTAGTTTCGAACTGCTGACCCTGAGGTTCGCAGCCCAATTCGTAACCACTACGCTACCAGAACTCCTTGAAAAAGAGACTAGAACGTGCCATATATTTTTCTAGCCTGCAATTTTTACTGGGCAGATCGTCAGGACTTTTCTCCTGTGGAGCATCTGGGTGTGTTCTTGGTTTCTAGCCAAGCACTTAACCCTTCTATCAACAGAGCTCCATTAGTCACTTTGATTGGCACCTAAAGCATTGGACTGTGAATCACAAGGTCGATGGTTCAAGTCCACTAGCCACTCCAAGGGAGAAAAGCTGAGGCATTCTGCTCCCGCAAAGATTTCCAGCCTCAGAAACCCTATATAGGGTCAGTATGAGTTGGAACGGACACTATGGAACTTGACAACAAAGTGTTCTCCCAGAGAAAAAGTACGCTCAGGACCAGCAAGGCAGGAGACTCTGAAACGTCTGTCTCTCTGTGTCCTATATCTTTCTACTCCTCAACCATCTCTCATCAGGTCCCACCAGGAGCCCACATCCTCTCTAGGCCACCACCAGCAAACGCCTAGACTCACCATGTCTTTGACCAGTAAGTGTCCAGAGGAGAAGGCGATTGAGTTGGGGGGCGTTGAGACTGGAAGCATGAAGGCGTAGGAACAGCTGACCGTGCCGGGGATCATCACATACAGTGGGTTCACTCGCAAGCGGAGGGCCTGGGCACAGAGGGTACCAGAGAGACTTAGAAAGAGATTCATAAATATAGAGAAACCACAAGAGATAGACTTGAAAAAGAGTGACACACAGTCACAGAGTAAGAGATGACACAGAACAGAGGTTGGAGGAGTAACCGAGAGAGCCATCGAGACCAATTTAGACAGAGAGGAAAGCAGCCCCGAATAGAGACCCATCAGAAAAGCTCATTCCTGGGGCCACACTGCCATTTCTTCAGGGAGGATAGGTTGGGTGGTTAATCTAGAACACTTTCCTGGAGTGCAGGGTCCTGGCCATGCAGTTTCTGATCAGTAATCTATGGTGAGTTTTCAAACTCTGTTTTGTGCCCCAAACCCACATGAGGTTTGTTAATGTATGGGCAGATTGCAGGGCTCCACTCCGGCACCCACACCTGGGATGGGACCAGGGTGTTTGCATATCATCTAGTCCCAGGTGATGCTGCTGGTGGGGGCGGGGGTGGGGGGAAGTTTGGGGTAAAGTTCAGAGCTGTTTGTTGCTTAATGGTTTGCTAGCTTTTGCCTGGAACCATGTAGGGCTGGTGTCTTAGAACAGTGGTTCTCAACCCGGGGTGATTTGCACCCCCAGGGGACAATTGGTAATGACTGGGGGGCATTCTTGGTTGTTTCAGCTGGGGGCGAAGTGCTACTGGCATCCAGGGACGCCTACAACCCAGGGGCCAGACTCTCCGCAGTTATCCAGCCTAGAAACCTTGCTAGAGAGGGAGGCTAGAGTTTTGCCACAGGAGTCCTGGTGGTACGATGGGTTAAGCATTGGGCTGCTAACTGAAAAGCTGGTGGTTCAAACCCACCACCTGTTCCAAGGGAGAAAGATGAGGCTGTCTGCATTCATAAAGATGTACATTTTCAGCCTCAGAAGCTCTAGGGAGTGTTCTACTGTTCTCCAGGGTCACGATAGTCAAAATCAACTGGGCAACAATGGGTTAAGAGCTTTGCCTGCCACTGGGATTCTTCCTCTGGTTGTTTAGTTTCCTTTTCCTCTTAATCCACATTGGTAAGGTACATTTTCCTAGAAAACTCTCCATATTGTCACAAGCTTCTGTTCACTGCACACTGATTTCATGGACTCAAGAAAACAATTATTCTAAGCATTTCTTGAAGGGGAAATAATCTTTCTTAATAGTCACGCTGTTGTTCTGACCTTTCCATGCGTCATGGCAAGTGTGGCCCCACGTGGGGTTCCCTGTAGCAGGGGAGATAGGTCTCAATGGGTGATGGGGAGAGAAGCGGTCCTCCTCCTGCTGCCAGTCCCTCCCCTGCCTCCCCAAGACCCTCACCAGCTCTGCCAGGACAGGCAGGAAGATGATGGTGGCGGCTGTGTTGCTGGCAAACTCGGTGAAGAATGCGATGACCACAGTAATGAGCAGCACAGCCAGCATGGGGGGCACCTTCTCCAGGGGGTGCATCTGCTGGCCAATCCACACAGACAATCCTGACTCCTGCGGGACAGGAGGGACAAGGGGTGTCTCATCTCTCTTCACTCATCCCACCAGCCCCCCACAGAGAGCCGAGCAGGCCCCGGAGAGAGGACTAGGAGTCATCGTGAGGATGGCAACTATTCCCCTTCATGGATGAAGACAGGTTTTCAGAGAGGGTGAGTGACCTGCCCAAGGTCAAACAGCAGAAAAGCCAGGCTTGATTTCAGCTTCCCTGCTTATTGGATTGCCCTCTACTTACAACTCTACAGGGTTTAATTATCCCTAACCATAACTCCTTGTGGAAATCAAGGCGGTTCTTGTTGCTAAGTGCTGTCGAGTCAGTTCCGACTCATAGTGACTCTCTATAGGGTTTCCGAGGAGCCCTGGCGAGTCTGAACTGCCAACCTTTTAGTCAAGTGCTTATCTTACAGTGCCACACTAATGCTATTGAATCCTGTTGGCACACAACTACAATGGGTCTCCTATATGCCCATTGTTGTTGTTGTTGTTGTGTGCCGTTGACTCTGTTCTGACTCATAGTGACCGTGTACAGGATTTCCAAGGAGCAGCTGGTGGGATTGAACCGCCGACCTTGTGGTTAGCAGTCCACTGCTGATTCTACAGCACCACACCAGGAGTCCTATATGCCTCTGGGCCCCAAATAATAACACTTTGGCTCTGTGGGAGAGGGGAATGAGGCCCTCCTTGTGAATTTTCTCATCCCTCTAACTGGTTGTTGTTGTTAAGTGTTGTCGAGTCAGTTCCAACTCATTGTGACCCTGTATAGGATTTCTGAGGAGTGGCTGATGAGTTTGAACCACCGACCTTGCAGTTCAAGCCAACCCGCGGTCCAGTGCTTATCCTATAGAGCCACATCAGGACTCAACAGCATTAGTAATGAATATTATATACAAATAATGGTGTTGATGTTTTTATGATCAATAACCATAATTAGGGAGTCTTGGTGTGGGGCTGTAGCATAAGCACTGGACTACTAACCACAAAGTTGGAGGTTCAAGCTCACCAGCTGCTCATTTGAAACCCTATGTAGGGTCACTATGGGTGGGAACCAACTCGATGGCATGTACCAACAACAACAACAGTCTTACTATTGGAGTCCTGGTGTGGCGCTGTGGGTTAATGCACTGGGCTGCAAAGGCGCTTTGAACCACAAGGTCGGCAGTTCAGGTTCACCAGGTGCTCCTCAGAAACCCTACACAGGATCGCTATGGGTCGGAACTGACTCGACGGCACTTAATAACGACAGTCTTACTATGGACTCCTTCCACAAGGTAGATAGGCTCCTCCCTACTTTAGAGAGGGGAGCCCCTGTGTTGTGCAAATGATTATTGAACTAATTGAAAGGCTGGAAGTTCAAGACCACCCAGAAATGACTCAGAAGAAACACCAGAAGAGCTACTGTTGAGGAATCTGCCTTTGAAAACCCCACATAGCAGTTCTGCTCTGACACACATGGGGTCAGCACGACTTGGAACAGACTCCCCAGCACTGGTTTTCATTTTTCAGATGAGGAACCCGGGCCAGGAAGGTTGCTGTGATTTGTCCAAGGTCATCCAAAGTAGTGACTGAACCATAGTTGACACTTGTTGTTGTCAGGTGCCATCGAGTCAGAACCGACTCATAGCGACCCCATGCACAACAGAACGAAACAATGTCCGATCCTGGGCCA
>NW_006408541.1:16877682-16880562 GCF_000296735.1 Chrysochloris asiatica | reverse complement strand
CAGTTGTCTTCCAAATTTGTTGGCAGAGATGAGTGAGTGCCTCTTGTGCCGCCTCACTTTCTTGAAAGATTTCAATTTTTATTCCATCAATTCCTGGTGTCTTGTTCTTTGCCACTTCTTTCAATGCACTTTGGACTTCCTCCCTGAGTATCATTGGCTCTTGTTCATATAAAGTGGTGGTGGTGATGTGCTATTGAGTCAGTTCTGACTCATAGCAACCCTGCATAGAATTTCCAATGCTGTAAATAGTTACAAAATCCTCATCTTTCTCCCTTGGAATGGCTGTAGTTTTGAACTGCTGACCTTGAGGTTAGCAGCCTGACTCATAACCACTGTGCTACCAGTATACTTAAATAACCCTGAGTCCAACACACTTTCCTTCTGAACCTAAGCAGCAAAAGCTTAAGCTGTAAAATAGTGCTCTATGCTACCCCCTATTGGTGCTATAGCATAAATACCGGACTGCTAACCACAAGGTCAAAGGTTCAAACCTACTAGCTGCTCCTCAGAAACTCTATACAGGGTCACTATGAATTGGAACTGACTGAAAGCAGTTACCAACAACCACAAGTGGTGCTGCGAAGCAATAGTGCAATAAATCAACAATGGCACCTCCTATAGGTTATTTTGGTGTGGCACTGTGGGCTGATGCGTCAGACTGTGAAGTCGTTTGAATTGCAAGGTCGGCAGTTCAAGCTCATCAGCTGCTCCTCGGAAACCCTATACAGGGTCGCTATGGGTCGGAATCAACTCGACAGCACTTAACAACAACAACATAGGTTATTTTAAGGAGTTTTGGTAGCATAGTGGATACGAGTCAGGCTGCTAATTAACCTCAAGGCCAGCAGTTCGAAACTACCAGCTGTTTCACAGGAAAAAGATGAGGTTTACTGCTCCTGTAAAGATTTACAGCCTCGGAAACCCTGTGCAGGGTCACTATGAGTTGGAACTGACTCCAGGACACACCACCACCACCATCATAGGTTGTACTAACAAGCCACAGGCTTAGAAGTGGATCGAGGGGAGAGTTGGCTTAGTTCCCTAACACCTGTCATTTGGAATTAGATATATATTCTAGCCCCAAACCTTCTGGTACCAATGCATTTTGTTTTGTCAAAGGAATTTTACCCATTTTTCTAAGTCAAATAGAAAAATCACTGCTTATCTAGAACTTAAAATTTCATAATGGACTCTCGAACCTAGCCTATTGTTTTTGTATAACCAAAAGAATACATTTCCCCCCTACAATCTGAATTAGAAGTCCCCTTTAATATGCCAGTAATACATTCCTAAGCACAGTTTTCTCCCCCAAATAGTCCTCGTAGACTAAAGGTACTTCTTTTACACCTGCACTATGGCTGAATGGCTGGTAAATACGGGACCTGCCAGAGCAGAGGCACCAGCCCCTTCCTGGCCTAGAGAGCCCTGACAAGGGGAAAACAGGGCCACTGGTTCTCCCCATAGACCACCGCTGTGGCAGAGATGGGTAGCAATGTGTGCACTTACAGAGAGAGGGCCCGCTGAGACGGAATATTAATGACCTGGGTAAGTGAGAAGCCAAGAGCTTCCTGTAGCTGGGCCTCTGGATAGCAGGCTTCCAGCCAATGTCCCAGCTGCCCCTAGGGTCCCTAGTTTGGCTTCCGGAGTTGGATGGAGTTCTGGCAACTTCACGACAGAGCTTTAGTTGCCTGGAGTTCTCTTGGGGACTCCAAAAGGACTTGTCCAGCTCTTTCCCATCTGAAGTTTCATTTCCTTGGAAACACACCACCATTAAGAGGTTTCCAAGGACTCTGGAGACCAACAGCAGGCAAGGTCAGAGGTGCTGTGGCCGCAGGGTGAGAAGAGTCTCTGGCTTCAGCTTTATGGCTGTCTAGTAACACAGCTTCTCCCAGTGTCAGTTTCCTCATCTGTCAGCGGGGATAGTGGCAGTACCGGTCTCACAGACATGTCAGGAGATAGGAGCTAGTCTCTAAGGCACTTAGAAGGGAGCCTGGGCTTCAGGTATGGGCCCAGCCGTATTAGTCACAGTCAAGCAGGAGATGCTACAGGAAGCAAGATACTTAGAAATCACCCAATGCAACACTTGTCAAACTGTCCTTTTAGCATTCACAAAGATGTCAAGAAGTGCATGAGGCCATCTTGGAGAGCTGGGGTGAGAGAGGGCTGAGCTGACAGGATGGTGCGCCCCTTGTTCTTCCTTCCCACTCCAGTCAAGTCCTCCCTTCTTGGTCTCTTTCATATATAGTCAGGTACCACCTGCAGATTCCTAGTGGCACAGTGTTTAAGCGCTTGGCTGCTAACCAAAAGGTCAGTGGTTCAATCCCATCAGCTGCTCCATGGGAGAAAGATGTGGCAGTCTACTTCCTGTAAAAATATATAACCTTGGAAACCCTATGGGGAAGATTTACTCCATCCGATAGGGGTATCTGGACCTGGTGTAGCGCTGTGGGTTAGTCTGCCAGACTGCAAAGCTATTTGAACTGCAAGGTTGGTGGTTCAAGCTCACCAGTTGCTCCTCAGAAACGCTATACAGGGTTGCTGTGGGTCAGAGCCCACTCAATGGCACTTAGCAACAATAAGGGTGTCTATGGGTAGGAATCAACTTGAGGACTATGGGTTTGGTCTTTTAGGAGTCACCTCTTGTGAATGAGGAGAGTGTTAAGTTCAATGTTCAAAGTAGAAATGATAGAAAAACACCCTTGAAAAGCTCCTAAAATCTCACAAGACACAGTAGGCCGAGTCTGTTTGAACCACAAGGTTGGTGGTTCAAGCTCACCAGCTGCTCCCTGGAAACCCTATACAGGCTTGCTATGAGTCAGAACCGACTTGACAGCACTTAACAACATCAATGAAATATATATATATATATATGTATATATA
>NW_006408541.1:16833408-16873267 GCF_000296735.1 Chrysochloris asiatica | reverse complement strand
CAGCGAGATGGATTGACAAAGTGGCAGCATCAATGGGCTGAAGTGTGGTAACAGTAGTGAGGTTGGCCCAGGATTGGGCAGTGTTTCGTTCTGTTGTGCATAACGTCAATATGAGTTGGTACCGACTCGATGGCACCTGACAACAACAACAATATGTGACAGTTCATTGCCTGTACCTTCCATACCTTATGTAACCAGTCCTTAAAGCAGTGTATCTTGTAGGTCATACCCATTGTGTTGTTGTTAGGTGCCATCAAGTTGGTTCCAACTCATAGTGACCCTATGAGTAACATTGTTGTTATTGTTAATCCATATATTTGGAATTTTCCTTTTTTTGCTGACCCTCCATTTTACCAAGCATGATGTCTTCCTCCAGGGACTGGTCCCTCCTGATAACATATCTGAAGTGTGAGAGACAAAATCTGCCCATTCTAGCTCCTAAGGAGCCTTCTGGCTGTACTTCTTCCAACACAGATTTGTTTGTTCTTCTGGCAGTCCATGGTACTTTCAATGTTCTCCTCCCACGCCATAACTTAAATGCATCAGTTCTTCTAGGGTCTTCCTTATTCACTGTCCAACTTTCACATGCATATGAGGTTATTGAAAATGCCATGGCTTGGGTCAGGTGCACCTTAGGCCTCAAACTGACATCTTTGCTTACTCTTTAACAATTTGAAGAGATCCTTTGCAGCAGCTTTGCCTAATGCAATATGTCATTTGATCTTTTGACTGCTGCTTCCATGAGAATTGATTGTGGATCCAAGCAACATGAAGTCTTTGACAACTTCAATCTTTTCTTTGTTTATCATGATGTTATTTATTGGTCCAGTTGTGAGGACTTTCATTTTCTTTACATTGAGTTGTAATGCATACTGAAGGCTGGTAGTCTTTGATCTTCATCAGTAAGTATTTCAAGTCCTGTTTGCCTCCAGCAAGCAAGTTTGTGTACTCTGTGCATCTCAGGTTGTTAATGAATCATCCTCCAAACCTGATGCCACACTTTTCTTCATTTAATACATAGTGGCCCCAATATAATGGTATTATATGTAGCAGGCCTCTTCTAGATGCTTGAAACAGTCGTGAGAGCAAGATAGAAGAGGTCTCTGCCCTCATGAAGCTTCCATTCTAATAATAGAGACAACCAACAACTAACATATGGATACAATATTTTAGAAAGTAAAACCCAATCACTAGAGAGTCCCATGTGTGTCAAGGCAGAACTGTGCTCCATGGGTTTTTAGTGGCTCGTTTCTCAGAAGTAGATCAGCAGGCCATTCTTCCAAGGTATTTCTGGGTGGTTTAGAACCTGCAACTTTTTAGTTAAAGTCAAGCATGCTGACTGTTTATACAACCCAAGGTCTTCTTAATTTAGGGGGTAGATATGTGGCATTGTGGGTTAATATGCTGGAATGCAAGGTTGGTTTAAACCACAAGGTTAGCAGTTCAAGCTTGCCCGCTGCTGCTTGGAAACCCTAAACTGGGTCACTATGAGCTGGAGCTGACTGGACAACACTTAACAACAACAGCAAATGGCATCAATGAGAGCGAATGAGGGGTGTGGGAGACAAGTAGTGGTCAGGAATGGTCTCTCAGAGGAGGTGACCTTGTAGTGGAGACCTGAAGGATAAGGACTCAGAGATGTCAAAGAAGAACATTTGACAGAAGGAAAAGCCCAGAAAAAGTCCTGGAATTCAAACAGGTCTGGGGCAGCTGAGGCACTGTAAGGAGCCAGTGGGGCTAAAACCCAAACCCACTAACAACTAGTAGATTCCAACTTACAGCAACCCTAAAGAACAGACTAGGTCTGCCCCATAGGGTTTCCAAGGATTCTCAGAAAGCACACCGTCACATCTTTCTCTTGGAATGATGGGTTTGAACCACCTACTTTTCCATCAGCAGTCCAAGGCTTAACCTACTGTGCCATCGGGGCACCTTCAGTGAGACAGTTGTTGCCGCTGTATGCTGTCAAATCGGTTCTGACTCAGTAGCCCTGTATAGGGTTTCTGAGAGTGGCTGGTGGGTTTAAACTGCTGATCTTACAGTTAGCAGTCCAGTCCAATCCCACAGCACCAAACCAGGGCTAGAAATGGGTGTAAACAAGAGAAGGACAGGCAGGAGATGACGCCAGAGAGGTAGGCAGGGCTAGAGCGTGGGGCCTAGTGAGTGACCTGAGCGAGTCTCCGAGTCTCAGTCTACAGGAGCCCAGAGCAGTTTTGCAGCAGGTGGAAACCGTGGTGAGGACACGGAGTGATTTGGGTGAGTTTCTCAAGCTCAGGGTGAACAATGGGATCTGCTTCCAGCCTTCAGAACCACCACGTGGGAGTCCAGGCATCCAGGCTAACACTAGATCAGCCAAGGCTGTGGAAGGGGCTGAGCCAGGCTAGGAGGCAGGATGTACTGAAAACATTCCAGCTGCTGCTTCACCAGGCTGCAGCGGCCTGGGGAGGGGATGGTATTGAAAGGGGTTGTGGGTGGGGGCAGCTGCCACACAAAGCCCCTGTTGAACAGAAACCCCGGCTGGCTGCCCAGGGCTGGACCAGGAGCCAGCCTGCCTCCAAGCCTGCTGAGTGATGCTATAGGCCAGCCTCCATTGAGGCTGGAAATCTCTGGGGTGCAGGGTCATCTCAGCCAGCTCCTGCCTCTAGGTTCCACCAAGCGGCTCCAAACCATCTTTGTTTGGTTCTATGTTTTCTCCTCCAACAACCAATCAATAATACCCAATTAGGAAACCCTGTACCGACTCAACAAGATTTAACAACAACTTCTAGGTGCTGCACATGTACTCATTTAATGATCATGACAACTCTATCAACTGGGTACTAGTATTATTCCTATGTTTAGGAAACTGACGCACAGAGAGGTTTAGTATGTTATCAAAGACCACACAGCTAAGAACTGGAGGAGCTGGGATTCCAACCCAGATGATTTGACTCTGCAGCCCATGCTACCAACTGATGCACTGGAGCACTGCACAGTGGATAATCTGTCACTTCATGTGCAGTATGGCGTACTGAACTACTTCATACGACCCTTCTAATCACAAAACGATTGGGCGGGACTACGCAAATAAGATGATTTTAGTCCCCCAAGCGGATTGGACAGCCTGCTAATTATGCTAATGAGGTACATGGAACCCTAATGAGGAGATGGGTCAGTTTTGCCATCTGGCTAGGCTTAAACTGAGATAATCCCAGAGTCTGAGAAGGGTCTTCAGTACCATCAAGAAGAGCCAGTAGCAGAGCTTGTCCTTTGGATCCAGAGAACTTTGGATCCAGAGAACTGTACTGAGAACTTCCTAGACCCAGTGGACCGAGAAAGCTCTGTAACACATGAGATGGCATGAGATGGTGAGCATGGCAGGGTTCAGCAGCTACAAAACGACAATAGCAGATCCGGGGCTTCCTGCCCACGAAGCAAGAAAGCTGGGAGCCACGAGGCCTGCTGGTTGAGTGGGGTGCCTCCGGGCACTTATCATCAGAGCTAAAGAGCTTTGTGACACTTGCCTGAGCAGGACAGGGTCCCAGGGGCCAAGAGCAGAGAGAGGCCTATGTGGGGCCTGGAAATTGCCCTGATCAAGGAACTGTATCTTGAGTCCTTCCTGATCCTAATTGTAACCTGTTATGTGTGGCGCTGTGGGTTAGTGTGCTGGACTGCAAAGTTGCTTTGAACCGCAAGGTCAGTGGTTCAAGCTCACCAGCCACTTCTCAGAAACCCTATAAAGAGTCACTATGAGTTGAAACCAAATTGATGCCACTTAACCACCAATTTCACTAATAAACCCCATAATCGTGAGTCTCGTATATGAGTTCTGTGTGGCCATCTCAATGAATTATTGAACCCAGCAAAGATGGATTCTTTGCTTACAGGAGGGACATCTGATGTCAGAACTAGTTAAAAGGTTGGAGGGTGGATGCACGTCTGACCTTGGCTTCAGAGAAACCAGCCTTGCTCTGAGGCTGGCCGAGGTTCTCTCCCCTTTCCTGAAGTTAGAGGAGATCAGATGCTGCTACGCCATTGGTACAACCAGGAAGTCTTCTCTGATGCACTCCTGAGTAGGAGGCGGTAGCATGAAATGTCAGACAGACGTAAGTTCAAATCCCAGCTATGTTGTGTTACCTAGAAATAGTCACTTAACTTCTCTGGGCTTCGGACTACCTAAAATAGGAACAAAGATGGTATTTTCTCTCCCCTAGCCTTCTATTCCTTTTGAAGTCTGTACCATTGGACAAAGGAACCCTGGATTCACAATGTTAATTGCTCCACTGCTAACTGAAATGGGGATGGGGGTGGTGGTGGTTTGGACCCACCCAGCTGCTCTGTGGGAGAAAGATCTGGCAATCTGCCACAGGGGTTGCTATGAGTCAGAATTAACTTGATGGCATTGCACAGGTGTCATGTATTGGAAACAATAAAATACATTTCATTAAAACAAAATAGTACCTGTGTGGAACACAGGTAGGGGCTATTGATAAGACACCAGACCCACTTCAGGGACGACCTTGTTACCCCAGCTGCATGTAACATGGTTGGCAGGCAGCCTTCAGCATCAGCTCCTAAGGAATTGTCCTGGACCCAGACAGCCACCTCACCCAAGGCCTCACCCCCTCCTGGGGCTCACAGGTACAGACTAACTGGTGGATGCCAGGTTTTAAGGATCTAGCTCACTACTTCAACCCAAGGAACCCTAGTAGCACAGTGGTTAAGAGTCTGACTGCTAACCACAAGGTTGGTGGTTTGAACCTACCTACTGATGGCACTTAACAACAACAACAAAACTGGCTCCTAGGAGTTCTGGTGTGGCACTGTGGGCCAATGTGCTGGACAGCAAAGTCAGTTAGAACTGCAAGGTTGGCAGCTCAAGCTCACCAGCTGCTCCTTGGAAACCCTACACAGGGTTGTTATGGGTTGGAAATGACTCGAAGGCACTTAACAACAACAACAAGGAGTTCCCAAGAAGAAAAGACCCAGTCATCTGCTCCCATAAAGATTGTTGTTGTTAGGGGAGACGCACAAGAACACCCAAACTTGTAGATAATACTCATTCGACCTAGCCTTGATGGATTGATGGTCAGAACTTGACTACAGGAAGATAAAAAACAATTTTTTATAAAGGAAACAAGTGTAAATTGCTACAATTTGGTGAACTTGACCTAAACTTATGGAGGTAGTAGCTCAAAATACCAACTGAGAGGGAAGGAATCTTCACATCAAGTATCAATCTTATCCTCTCTGTATACAGGGTAGATAGGGATGGGCAACTTAGACATTGGCTACCTAAAATGAGGTGGGGGTGGGGGCTATACAGGCATGAAGTGACTGGCTTACAAGTTTGTTTTTTGTTTTTTTTTTAATGTTTTATTGTGAATTATGTGATAGTTTACATGGGAGAACATTGGCTTTACATTCATCCTATCGTATATCATTTCATTGCCATGGTTACAATCCCCTCCATGCATCATCAACCAACCAAAGGGTATATACCCTGCAAGCCTGCACCACACCTGCCTCCCCCCCCCCCCCCCCCACCGGTCATCAGCACACAGCCCCTTTCCCTCTCTGGATCTAAAGTCCCCAGCAGCTCCATCTCTCCACATCATCATCTCTGCCTCCATCTCGGGCATCACTGCTTCTCTGGGTAGGGTTCCACTGTCCGCTCTTCTCCCTTCATGGTCCCAGGGACCTCCGCACCTAGACTGCAATGACAATCACTTCCCTCCTTTTGCTACAAAATGTCTATCTTAACATTTACAACCCTCACAGTCAGTCCTGATAACAATTATTCACTATTGTATCACAAGAGACCCATCCGCATCTCCTTTCATCAGCCCCGCCCAGACAGATTGGATACTACTCAGTGGAGATTCTACCTTCCTCCGCACTCTCTGGATCTAGGCTCCCTCTTGAAAGCTTGTAAGCCAGTCACTTTTTACCTTTGAAGCATTGGCTATCCCCCCATTTTGGGTAGCCAATGTCCAAGTTGCCCATCCCTGTCTACTCTGTGTATGGAGGGGGTAGGAATGATGCTTGCTATAAAGATTTGTTCCCTCTTTTGTACTATTGCATCCATAAGTGTAGGTCAAGTTAATCAAATTGTATCAGATAACTCTTTTTTCCCCCCTTTCTTCTTCTAGTTGAGCTCTGATCATCCAGTCATTGAAGCCAGGTCAAGTGGGTATTATCTGCAAGTGTGGGTGTTTTTATGCATATGCCCTCTCTTCTTATCAGTTGGACGCTTCACTCTCCACTCTAGTCCTCTGTGGCTATGTCACTGACTCTGGGCCCAAGAGTCCCCAGGTCTTGTCACATTGCTGGCCAACCAGGTCTCTACCTGGGTTCACAGGAGTCTATTGAACGTTGTAGGGCTTAGCTCACAGCTTCATTGCTGCTTTTCCTTCACTTCCCCTTATTGGTGATGAATGTGGTCACCAATCAGAGTGTGTATTCCCATTGAGTCTTAGTCTTGGAAGGAGGTTTGCCCTGAGGGGACCTGACCACTTGGCTTGCTGTTTCCTGGGCGAGTAACTTGCTTGTTCTCGTAGTAATGAGTCAGACTGCCTTTATTGTTTTGTACTTTTCCTGTTGGTCTTCTTGAAAGTATCCTGAAGATACTTTCAAGAAGTTTCTTCTGTTCTTCTTGACGCTCCAGACTGGTCTTCTTGTCCTTTCAAGTGGAAAATTCCCACCTCAGAAAATTCTGGATGGGTTCAGGATTCCACCTATGTTCTTATGTAATGCAGAGGCTCCACAGGAAGCCTTCTTCACTGGGCACATTGTTGCCTCATTTTAGGTATTCCAATCAATTGGCTTACAAGTTTTTAAGAGGGAGTTTAGTTTCAGAGTATGCGGGGGGAAGGTAGAGTCCCCACTGGATAGTTTTCATCCTGTCTAGATGAGTCTGGTGAAAGGAGATGGGGATAAGATTCTTATGATTCAATAGTGAATAATTGTTATCATGACTAATTGTGACTGTCGCACTGCAAAGATGGAAGTCTTGTAATAAAAAGGGGGAAGTAGTTAATCTTACATTCCAGGAACAGAGATCCTAGGACCATCAATGGAGAAGAGCATGAGCAGAATGTGGAACCCTATCCAGAGAAAGAGTGACACCAGAGATGGAGGCAGAGATGGGGCCATGGAGAGAGGGAGCAGCTGAGGACTCTAGACTCATGGAAAGAGAGGGACTGAAAGCTGGTGGTCAGGAGGCAGGCTTGCAGAATGTGCCCTTTGGTTGTTTAAATGATTATATATTCCTAAGTGGTTTTGTGTACATCCCCCACCCCCCAAATAAAACAAAAACAAAAAACAGAGGCAATAGAAGGAAATATTATTGAATGATGATGCACAGAGGGGATTGTAATCATTGCAATGAAACGATGAGTGTAAAACCAATGTTCTCCCATGTCAACTATCAACTATCACTCAATTCACAATATAAACTTAAAAAAAGTCAGTAATAAAAAAATGTTGTTGTTGTTGTTGTTAAATGCTGTCAAGTCGATTCTGATTCATAGTGACCTTGTGTAGGGTTTCTGAGGAGCAGCTGGTGAGTTTGAACCACTCACCTTGCAGTTCAAAATGACTTTGCAGTCTACTACTTATCCTACAGGGAGCTCTGGTAGCATAGTGGTTATGAATCGGGCTGCGAACCTTAAGGTCAGTGGTTCGAAACTACCAGCCATTCCGCGGGAGAAAGATGAGGCTTTCTACTCCCGTAAAGATTTACACCCTCGGAAACCCCGTACAGGGTCGCTATGGGTCGGAACCGACTCGACAGCACTTAACAACAACAACAACTTATCCTACAGTGCCATACCAGGACTCCCCCATAAAAATTATAGTCTAGCAAACCCTACAGGGCTGTTCTTCTCTATGATTCAGAATTGGCTCCACAGCCCACAACCACTGCCTTCAGGCCCAGTGGGAGCCTATCTGAAGGCTGTCCCAATTTGAGCCCCCCCCAGTCATAGTTCTGTCTCACAGCAATGCTTCCCTTTCTGCCCAATCCTGCTTCCTTCCCTCCCTCCCACAGGTGTTGACTAATTTTCACCTCAGAGCCTGCTTCCGGGAACCCAACCCAGAGTCACTGAGGTGTGAGGATAGAGTGAACACACCAACTTGTTAGTGGTTCCTACTTGATGCACATAGGGTCAGTGATTCTATTTTTCATTCTTTCCAACCAATGCGAACAGTAAGAAGTTTGAGCCTCAATTCATAAGTCAAGCACAATAGGACCCTAAGGGCAAAGATCTTCTTGCATATTGTGTCCTGGGGGCTGCTTTGCCTCATTGTAGTCCTGGCCTTGCCTTTGAATGAAGTCTTACAGAATAACAGTAATGAGGTTGTTGTTAAGTGCTGAAGAGTCGGTTCTGACTCACAGCTACCCTGTACAGGTTTTCTGAGGCTGCAAATCTTTGTGGGGGCAAAAGTGGGCTAGAACCGCCAATGTTGTGGTTCACAGTTCAGTGCTTATCTTCTAGAGCCACTATGGTCCCAATATTAGTAATTGTTGTTTTGTTAAGTGCCATTGTGTCACTGCAGACTCGCAGCAGCCCTGTATAGGGTTTCCAAGGAGCAGCTGGTGGGTTTGAATCACTAACCTTGAGGTTAGAAAAATGGAAGGAATATATACTGTCACCGTACCAAAAAGGAATTGGCTAATGTTCAACCATTTCAGGAGGAACACAGTGCAGTGAATATTTAATGTCTCTTCTAGTAGTCATTGTTGTTGTTGTTAAGTGCCATCAAGTTAGTTCCAACTCACAGTGACCCTGTCTAGGGTTTCCAAGGAGCAGCTGGTGAGTTTGAATCGCTGACCTTTCAGTCCAAAGCGACCTTGTGGTTGAGCGCTTTTAAAGCCCCTATCACATGACTTTTCCTTCTGGGCCTGGGTAAGAGAAGGTAGAAGATGCTGGTAGGATGATATGATTCAGTTACGAGTGGTGTTTGAGTTCTGTGTGACCATTGCAGTGGATGATCGAATCCAGCTGAGCAGAGTGTCAGGGGAGAGAAGGTTGGTGGGCGTTTTGCAGTGACCTGAGAGAAGTTACTTACCTCTCTGTACCTTCATTTCCATATCCAAAAGGTGGGGTAATAATTGCATCTAGATCTTAGGCTTGTTGAGGGGGCTTAATGAGGTAAGCACATTGAACAGTGCCTGGCACGGGTAAGCACACTATGCTGTTCTTTCTCTGTGCTCACAGAGCCTCTTGCCATGATGTTATTATTATTAGTCCCATCCTGAATCCCCTGAAGGTCCCGATGAAAGATCCCATCCTCTTGTTCTTTGGCTCTGGCTCCAGCATCTGCAGCTACAGCTAGGCCTTCCCCACATAGCCCCGTCAGCCCAGGCCCACAGCACACTTGCTGCCCCTGCCCCATCTTACCTCACAGCCTTTGGCCATGGCGAAGCCTCCACCCAGGAGAAGGATAATGTTCCAGGGTACCGACTCCTGAGCCTTTTTCCATGTCAGTAAGGGCTCAGATTCCTTGTTGGGAGCTGGGCAGAGAGAGGGACCCAACACCTTCTCAGAGAGGGCCATGCAGCCTGAGGAAGGGACCCCACAACCCCAATGGCAAGAAGGGGGCCCAGGGCAATCTTGGGGGACACTCAGTCAGTGGAAGGACCCTGAGCCCTGTAACCCCATCTTTGTTGGAGTTTCAGGGGCCTACAGGAAGCCACAGCTGCCTCCAGAGTTTGATTTTGGAGTTTTAGCAAAACTCAACAAGCATTGTGACAGAACAACTGCTCAGAGTGAGGGCATGGTCGTGGCTCCTAAAGGGACCAGACCTGGGACTGAAGGCACTTTCCATCTCTCAAAGCTTTTCTTTTAACTGAGGAAGTGCCATGGGCTGCCAAAAGAACCAACAGCTCTATGTTGGAAGCAGTGCAGCCAGAGTGCTCCTTGGAGGCCAAGATGGCCAAACCTCATCTCTCATGCTTCAGACATATTGTCAGGAGGGACCAGTCGCTGGAGAAGGATATTATGTTTGGTAAGGCAGACGGTCAGAGAAAAAGAGGAAGACTCCTAACAAGATGGATTGGCCAAGTGGCAGTCTCGATGGACTCAAGTGTGGCAACAGTTGTGAGGTTGGCCCAGGATCAGGCAGTGTTTCATTCTGCTGTGCATGGACTTGCTATGAGTCGGTACCGACTTGATGGTACCTAACAACAACAACAACAACAGCAACAAGTGCAGAGATGAGAAAAAAAGGGAAAGATTTTCAGGAAAAGAGAAACTAAGACTGGCTTTGGCCCATGAGTTTATGGTTTAGTTTCTATTTTCTCGAAAGTGGCCGTGTGAAAACAAGGCTTAGGACAAGGCTCAGCATATGTTTTCTGGAGAGAGAGAGTGACTGGTTCTTTCGGCAGGCCACACATCTTTTTATTTTTTGCAATTATTCTGTCATTGTCAGTGTCCTGGTGGCGCAATGGGCTAAACATTGGGTTACTAACAGAAGGATGGTGGTTCGAACCACCAGTCACCTTGAGGGAGAAATGTGAGGCTGTCTGCTTCCATAAAGATTTACAGCCTTGGAAACCCTATGGAGCGGTTCTACTCTGTCCTATAGATAGGCCTGGAATCAGCTAGAAGGCAGTGAGCTCATGTGAAACTGTGGGATGATACAAAACAAATCAAAGCGTCTTATACGGGCCTGGATTGGGTTGCAGTTTGCCATCCCTGGTGGAGTACACAGCCTTGGTGTCCCGGGCCTTGGTAAGTGCTCACTGTGTGAAATTGAACAAGGGACATGCCATCTCTGAGCCTCCCTCTCCCCACTGACAAAGATCACAGTGGCAGCAGGCCATGGAGGCTTCTGGGGGGCACTCTCTGAAGCAATGGTGGAGCTGAATGTGGAGAGAAACACCCCTATCTAGTTCACGACTGGATCCCCATGGTCTACAACAGTGCCTGGCACCTGATGTTGGGTACTGTCACGTCTATTCCAACTCAGAGTGACCCCACTAACAGGGCAGAACTACCCTCTAGGGTTTCCTAGGCTGCAATCTTTCCAATGCTACTCCCACAGAGCTGCAGAGTGGGTTTGAACCACCAACCTTTCAGTGAGCAGCCAAGTACTTAACCGTTGCACCACCAGGACACCTAGTATTGTGAAGTTGTTAAGTGCCGTCGAGTTGGTTTTGAATCATAGTGACCATATTTAGGGTTTCAGAGGAGCAGCTGGTGGACTGGAATCGCCATCCTTTCTGTTAGAAGTCCAGTGCTTATCTTACAGCACCATATCAGGGACTCCAGGGTTCCTAGCGGTTGCTCTATAAAGAACCAGCTCTATAAAACCTGTGGCCATTGAATCAACTCCGATTTCTTAAATGCTTGTCAGATAATGTCTGTGAGATGCTTGGCCCAATGTCTGGTGCTCAGTAAACACTCCTCAATGTAGCTTTGCATCGCAGTCTGGGACCAGGAAGGCCGGGGGCCAGGCATGGCTGCTTCATGGTAGTTCCCTGACACCTGGTATTACTAGATGCAGTCGAGTTAATTCTGACTTTGAGTGACCCCAGGAGACAGAGTAGAACTTTTCCCGAGGGTTTTCTTGGCCATGATCTTTACAGAAACAAATCTCCAGACCTTTCTCCCATGGGATTGCTGGGTGGGTTCGAACCCCTAACCTTTTGGTTAGCAGCCAAGCATTTAGCCAGGTAGTAGGGGCAAGCCATGTAGTCATGACATCTGTTTTTCCTAAATAGCCCACAGAGGTTGTCTAACCAGGAAATCAAGGCAAAAAGCAACTACTTTAAATAAAAATCCTCCACTAATTAGGTACGCAGAGTCCAGGTGTGGCACTGGTGTTGTCGGTGCTCCTGGACCTTGCTCTCCTCGTCCCATAGGCAATGCTGACGTCATGGATTGAATGGTGTCCCTCCAGCCCAGATATGTGTCAGCTAGATTGGGCTACGGTTCTCAGAGGTTTGGCAGTTATATATGGCAGTTATGTGATGAACCCCCCACCCCATGATGTGATAATAAGAAGATTAAAGGTGGGCAGCAAGGCCCTCAATCCCAGCACAAGCCTGATCCCATGTAAGGGAGTTTCCCAGGAGTGTGGCCTGCAACATCTTTTATCTTACAAAGATGAAAGGAGAGAGAAGTGAACAGAGAAAGAGGAGGATCTAGTACCACCAAGAAAGAAGAGCCAGAAGCGGTGTGTGTCCTCTGGACCTGGGATCCCCGCACTGTGAGGCTCCGAGTTCCAGGGAGAGATGGATGCCAAGATGCATGCGGGACTCTAAGGAAAGCCGGACCTGCCAATGCTAAGAGAAGACAAGGACTGTGTCCTCCTTGTAGGCATCTAAGTTTTCAACTGTGGATCTAGAGAACTATTGAACATCAGAGGAGGCATCTAAGAGGTCCCCTTATTTTATAATTGAGCCAGTATGGCCCAGATAGCAGAGAGATTCCTCAAGGTCACCCAGTAAGTTATAATAGCTGGGACCAGACTTCTCTGTCACAGTGCCTCCCCTACAGCCCCAACTGAGAGAAGCCTACACACAGGGGAGTGACCATGGATGGGCACCTGACCCCTGACCAAGGGCAGCTAGGAGTCTATGGGGTGGCTGGGTGGGAGAAGATCTGCCCAAAGAAGAACAAGCCGGCCAATCAGATTCTTACCCACAGAAGTATGACCAGGAAATAGACAACTGGACAAAGAGAAAGGTAAAAGAATAAACAGAGAGGGAGAGAGGTGCCATGCAACATGTTGTTGTTAAGTAGGTCTATCTACTATTGGGTTTGAATCGCTGCCCTTGTGGTTAGCAGTCCAGTGCCTATCCCACATTACCACACCATGTAATATTGTTGTTGTTAAATGCTGTCCAGTCAGTTCCGACTCATAGCAACCCTGTCTGTGTTGAGTTTCTGAAGAGTAGCTGTTGGATTTGAACTGCCAACCTTGCAGTTCCAAATGATTTTGCGGTCCAGTGCATTATCCTGCAGCACCCACCAGGACTTCTACCATGTGACATAGGAGGGTCATACACAAGATGAAGTTTGTGAGGAACCAGAAACTGTGAGGAAGCTGGGGCTTGGAAATAATGGCAGCTGTGAGGAGGGAGATGATCTGAGGAAGCAGAGACTGTGAGGGAGAAGATAAACTCTAGGAGGGAATATGGACGGTAAGAGGAAGAAAGCTGTGCTGTGGAGAAGTAAAAAGTGTGAGTGAGTAGATGCTTGGTGGAAACAGAAACTATGGTCGAACCCCCGAGTCATGGTGACCCCTATGGAGTGTAACAGGATCAGACGATTGTGATCCATAGGGTTCCCCTTGGCTCATTTTCAGACGTAGATCTCCAGGCATTTCTTCCTAGTCTGTCTGAGTCTGGAAGCTCCACTGAAACCTGTTCTGCCTCATAGCAACATGCAGGTCTCCACTGACAGGATGATGAGTGCACTTGAGGTACACTGGCCAGAAGTGAACCCCATTTTCTACATGGAAGACGAGAAATCAATCACTGAAGTGCCAAAGTCTCCCGGACAGAAACTGTAGGGAGCAGAAGGAGCAGCCTCTCTAAGGGGTAGGCATTATGAAGGAGAAGCCGCTATAGTGTTTGTGTTATTTTAAAAATAAAGTTATTTTTTATTAAAAGCAGAAGCTATACCAAAACAGAGCTAACCAATGCAAACACTAAGAAGCAGAAGAAAGCAAGAAAATGATGAGAAATGACAGAGAAAGCCAGCTGGAGGTATGGTACAGCTGCAGAGATGACAAATCTGTATTAACTGCAAAGCCTTGGGCATCCCTGAATACAGTTCCGTCCCATTGAGGCCCCGGGGGCTACAATCACTGTTGCACTGCAGGGAATTCCTTGAAATGGTCCTTCTAGCTGTCTTTGTAACTCCTACCAAATGATTGGGTAGGACTATGCAGAAATGAGATGCTTGTGGCCCACCAAGGGGATTGAATAGCTTGCTAATAATGTGAACAAGGAACATGGCATCCTTGTACAGTGGAACCACGCATGTAAGGTGTGGTGGTGGCCGAGTGCCGTGGAGTCAGTTTCAACTCATAGTGACCCTGCATAGGGTTTCCGAGGCTGTCAATCTTTACAGGAGCAGAAAGTCTCATCTTTCTCCCCCAGAACGGCTGGTAGTTTCGAACTGCTGACCTTGAGGGTAGCAGCCTGACTTGTAACCACTACCCTACCAGAGCTCTTTAAGGTGTATGAAACGCTAATGTGGAGGTTGGTCAGTTTTCTCAACTCACTGGATTGAAAATGAGCTATTCTAGAGGCAGAAAGGGAGATCTATCTGGAGTGTGATCGCAAGATGCCTACACAGAACCTCCTTGATCCAAAAGACAGAGCTGTGACATCAGAGGTGATGAGCAGTGGGAGGACAGGGTGGCAGCCGAACCAGGATCCTGGCAGCAGACAGTACAGTGGGCTTACTGGCAGAAAGAGCAAAAAAAGCTGCGTGCCTTTGGACAGGAAGCTTGCTGGTGGTGTGGAATGCCTCCTGGGTACTTAATCGGGGGGCTAGGTTTATCAAGCCATGGAGCTACAGCTGAGCACCTTTGGGCCAAGGCTTATTGACATAGTGGGCATTTATCAGCAGAGTTAAAAGAGCTTTGTAACACTTGTCCAAGTAAGGCAGAGGCCAAGAGGCCACGTGGCTGCTGAGGACCAGAAAGGCCTGTCTGCAGGCACAGCTATGAAGAGGCCGTCCTGACCAATGAACTATATCCTGGGCATTTCTCATTCTGCATTGTAACCTGTTAATTTCCCTAATAAACCCCATAATCTTGAGTATTATTCATGAGTTCTGTGTGGACATTACAATGATGGAACCCAGTTTAGGAGTAGATAAGGCTGTGGGCGGGACAGTTGGTGTCAGAACTGGCAAAACAGCTGGAGAGTGTTGGCATGTCTGACTTCTGCCTCAAAGGAATCAGCCTTAGGCTGATGTTGAGCTTGATTCTCCCTTCTTATGAAGTCGAGGAGGTTGGACACCACCTCCATGCCATTTTTGTTGTTTCTGGAACCCTCTGAGATCTCCATCCCCTCATTGATGCGTCCACCCAACAAAACCATGAGTAGACCTTCCTTCTTGATATTGATTGTTTTCAATAATAGAAACCCATCATTGCTGACTCCTGGTAGATAAGTGGCTAGTCTCGGCCACAGAGGAAGCCTCCTTCTGGCAGACATCTGCTAGAAATTGAATTGGCAATCTGGAGGTCAGCCCACAGATGCTGGGTTTGATCCCCCCTCCCCCCTTTACACTGCGGCGAATGCCTTTGGGCAGGTTTACCTCAGTCTCTACCACTTTCTGTAAGTTTTAAACCAAGCTTGAATTTTTCATGCCTGGCCCCTCAGGGAGGCATGAACTAACTCCTGCCTTGGGCCAGGGGTCAACAAACTTTTCCTGAAGAGAATCAGGAAGTTCACATTTTTGCCTTTGTAGGCCAAGAGGTTAAATCAAGGCTCTTGTGTAGGTAGTTAATAATGAGGAAAAACATACATTCCCATACATTTTGTATTAAGAAAATTCTAAATTTGATAAATGGATACTGAAAATTATAATGCTCATGGATCATGAAGTATTCTTTTTCTTTTGATTTTTTTCCCCAACCATTTAAAAATGTAAACAGCATTCTTAGCTCACAAGTTCTATCAAAACAGACAGGCACTTGGACTGTAGTTGCCAATTCCTGCCCTAGACCATCAGCTTGGGTGCCCTGAATCCTCAGACCAGGTCAACATAGACAGCAAACAGTGGACATCAGGGACCACCTGGTCATAAGCTAGGGCCAGTGAGGAGTTACTTCCCAGTGTGGTCCCACCTCCAGTTTTCTGATTACACGCCCCTTACTATAGTCCTCACTGAGCCCAGTGAGACCCCAACCTATGCCCACTTACCTTTGAAGTCAAACCACCACTTGAAAGATGGCCTTTGGGACGGGAAGAAGAACAAAATGGTGACAATGGACACTCCAGTGACAGCATCGGAAAGAAACCTACAATGACAAGGACCCAAATCACATGACCCTGGGCACTCCAGCAACCCATGAGGATTTGTGAAAGGGAGTCTGGCCCACTGAGAAGGAGACTGTTGGATCTAGTACTACACCTCATTCCATATGAAGGCAACTACTTATGGATGCAAAAACCTTTCCTCGGACAGCTCCCTGGCACATAGTTTGATGCTGGCTAGAGCCAGGCCCCCAATTCAAGGACTTGATCAAAAAGGAAGAAGCTGAAAGCCCCAGAAAACTGAAGTCTATGGAATCCCCAAGTCACCCTAACCTAGACTCTTGTATGTACTTATACAACTTCTGATTGAATGAGCAATTTACCACATGGAGATGCTGCCCAACACCACCAGCAGAGCCCTGATCGACCCAACCTCATTGCCCCCCACAATCTAAGTCCCACCTTCCAAGCAGCTACAACATGTATTTTGTAGACATTAAACTCACAGAAGCCTCAAACATAGCCCTCTGAGGCAGGCAGCTTCTATTTCAGGAGAGAAATCTGAAGTTCAAAATCAGAGAAGCAGCTTGTTCAAGGGCAGACAACGGTCCATGGAGGACATAGGTCTTGAACCCAGAGTTTTCTGGCTTTATCTAATGCACCACTAAGCCAACTGCTAACAACAGCCTTCCAGCCCACACATTTAGGAGAAAGGATTTTCAAAACACAAGAAATGTGAGAATATGGTCACTGTCACTATAGTGAAGGCAATACAAATGAAAATACTTCTTGGAAAGGGTGATGGTGTGTAGTGTGAGTTTGGGACAAATAGACTGGTGTGTGTGTGTGTGTGGGGGGGTGCCATGGAGTCAGTTCTGACTTACAGTGACTCTGTATAGGGTTTCTGAGGCTGTAAATACTTACATAAGAAAGTCTCATCTTTCTCCTGCAGAGCGGCTGCTAGATTAGAACTGCTGACCTGTGGTGAGCAGTTCCACTTGAAACCTGCTATACTACTGTAGTTATGTACTGCTGAGTTGGTTCCGGCTCATAGTGACCATGTATAGGGTTTCCGGGAGCGGCTGGTGGATTGGAACTGCCGACTTTATGGTTTAAAGGCCAGTGCTGATCCTATAACACCACACCACTCCTTAATATACTGGTGGTCACAGTGGTGGTCACGGTGGTGGTGGTGGTGTGCTCTGGAGTCGGTTCCGACTCATAGCGACCCTGTACAGGTTTTCTGAGGCTGTAAATCTTTATGGGAGCAGAAAGCCTCATCTTTTTCCTGCTGAACAGCTGGAAGTTTCAAACCGCTGACCTTGAGGTTAGCAGCCCAATTTGTAACCACTATGCTACCAGGGTGCCTTAATAGACTAGTAGTGGGGGAATGGTTTGACCTTCTGGAAGGCAGTTGGCAACATGTTTTGAAATTTTGGATGTAAATACCTCTTGATCCATTTATTCTACTTCTAGGAATTTACCCTCAGGAAATATTCAGCCACTTCTTCAGATTTTGTACAGGGATTTTCATTATTTATAAGAATCAAAATAAGAGAAAAATTTAAATAGGAACAGGCTTAAATAAAATGTGTCTCAACCATATAATGAAATATCCTGCATCTGCTTTTTGATAAAGATAAAAGACAGTGTCAATCTCTATGCACTGGCATAGAAATAAAACCAATAAAAAATAAAAAAATCAGATTTTCTCTTTGCAGTACTAGATTCAGTCAAAAAAGGAATTGCTTATCTAATAGAATACTATGCAGTGTTTACAAAAAGTGAGGTGCTGGGGAACTAGCAAGCTGTCCACGATCACATTATTGTATTATTTTTCAAGTTGTATATAATACATATAGAAAAGGAGCTCTGGTAGCATAGTGGTTATGAATTGGGCTGCGAACCGCAAGGTCAGCAGTTCGAAACCACCAGCTGCTCCATGGGAGAAAGATGAGGCTTTCTGCTCCTGTAAAGATTTATAGCCTCGGAAACACTGTTCAGGGTCGCTAAGGGTAGGAACCAACTCGACAGCACTTAACAACAACATATAGAAAGAGAGAGGAGAGAGAAAAAGATGCAGCCCTGGGCTTATGGAGGAGATATGTTCCTGACTGGATCTTTGTAGAAGCAGGTGCATACAGTTCTTATTTATAAAAAGGTCTTATTTAAGAAAAGGCTCAAAGTCTTTTTAGTTATATAAAAATTCTTATTTAAGGAAAGGCTCCAAGTCGTTCCCATTATATAAAAGCTGCACATGCAGCAAGTGAAGATGACTGTGATGAAGAATTTGTTGTGAGTAGGGGTTGGTTCAACGCTTTCAAAGTGAGGGCATGATATTAAAGTAGGGCTTCAAAGATGGCACACCCCATTCAAAGATGGTGGCTGATTGGCCACTTTGAATGTATATCACTCTCCAGTCCTGCCAATAACCCAATTTATTTATAAAGCTCGTGAAAGAACTCATTACACCTCTTCTGAGTCCCCCACTCCAGGGCTACGACCCATAAATGTTCTCATTCTGATTACCATGAGGAATCACCTAAATTATAAATTCTGATGTATTCCTGTTCACTTCATTGGCCTTGAAAGAACACACTTCACAGCCCTGAATTAAAGACCCAGTCATCCATAACTCAGATATTCATAACACATCCATATAAATATATATTCAAACATACACATGTACGTATGTATTACTAATATATGTTTGTGTATGTGTATTAGTTATTGTGTATGTGTATGGATAGATAGACAAGCAGATGGTTATAAAATGCTACACATCAAAATTTTAATAGTGAGCCTCTCTGGGCAGGTAAAAAGCAACTAACTTTTGTTTTAATAATTTAGTGTTTGAATTTTGTATAATGAACATGTATCATTTTTGTAATTAAAAAGTCAAGGAAAAAGTGAGATTATACATAATATGTATGCTGTGATTGAAGTTTTTATAAAAAAATATTGTGTGTAGGTAGGTGAGCTTTCAGCAGCTTGCATGAGCTCTTAAAGTCAATTTTGGGGTGTGTAATTTACATGCAGGAAGGTAAACTCATTTTAACACAACAGTCGTTAAGTTTTAACAAATGTATACAGTCCTGTGACCACCAATGTGATCATGATATAGAACAGTTCTCAGACTAATGGTGTTGTTTTAAAAGTCCAAAAAGTCTTATCTGGAAACTAGACGCTGAGATTCTAGGTGATTTTTTTACTTCCTTTGTATCATTAAAGTGTTTCTACATTCATTTTTCATCTGAATAAATAACAAAAGTAGTTACATTTTGGAAAATGATAAGAATTGCAGTAGTACTCAAAGCCACTTCTTTTGACTAGCCCCCCACCCCTTGCAAGACTCCATCCTATGAGGGCTCTGAATCTCACCCAGGAGTGAAGAAGCTGGCCCAGCCAGGGATGAACTTCGGGTCCCGGAAGAAGAGGAGGATGGCAAACAAGCAGAAAAAGATGAAAACAGCTTGTTCAGCAAATCTGTGACAAAGACACAGATGGTGACTGTGGGTTTGGAACTGACTGCAGCCTGGTGCCCACTTACAGCCTGGGTCGGACTGGGTCCATGTCCGGCCTCTGAGAAATCTGAGAGGAAGAATTCTCTCCCTCCTAGGTGTTCCCAGAAAGCCAGGGTGTGGTGGAAGGGCAAAGATGGGGTTAAGTATCTCTTGTTTCAGGGCTTCTACACTCCTTCTGGGACATCAAGTACCCTTTCTCCAAACTCTATCACTCCTACCACAGCCCAAAGGAGAAATGAGAGGAAACTAAAAAGAGAACCAGAGATAGAGAAAGACAGAAAAGTAGGAGGAAAGGGCCACAGCCACCAAGACAGACAGAGAAGCAGATAAAGAAAGAGACGAACAGTCATACCGACCGACCAAGGACACACACACACACACACACACACACACACACACACACACACACACTGAGGCGCAGACAAAGACAGAGAAACTCCTCAGCTGTTGGGGCCAATATCTACTTAACATGTCCATTTCACGCCAGGTCTCCATTGTGGTACTGTGGACCACAAGGTTGGCCGTTCAAACTCACCAGCTGCTCCTTGGAACCCTATATAAGGTTGCTATGAGTTGGAATCAACTTGATGATACTTAACAACAACAACAACAACACGCCCATTTCACAGATTGGGGAGCAGGGCCCAGAGAGAGTTATGGTTTGTTCAAGGTCACAAAGGAAGTTAATGGCAGAGGCAAGCCTTCTGTTCTTGTTATTTTCACCACTGGAAAGCACATACTAAACAAAGCAGAGTTCCTGGAATCATCAGGGACACTGTCAGAGTGCCCTGCACACCAGGAGGGAGAGAATGTATCAGGTACAAGGAGGCAGGTCCCTTCCCCAAGTACACCCTGAGGGACTCTAGTTTTCTCAGATAGCCTCCCCTGAAGGCCACAGGGTAACTGGTCCAACACCAGGTCAAGAGACTAAGAAGGTCACTTCCCACCCCTCCAGGCTCTTGGGGGACTCAGATCCCACGGGCCAGGGGCCATGTCAGGGGGTAGCCTTCCCAAAGAACCCCACACACTTGATGGGCCCCAGGGTCTGGAATTCTTCCTGAATCATGGCTCGAGCCCTGTCTTCTGAATCAGCCCTGAACTCAGATTTCTTCCTCCAACAACGCCTGGAAGAGAGAGAGGGGAGGTTAGGAGTGGCCACTGCAGGTCTGACATCACTTTCCTTCCTGCCCCCACCTGGCTGAGCCACACTGTGGCTCTTAGACACTGCAACAACCTGATGACCACTTTACCTTTCTGGAGTCTAGTCTCCCACAAAAATCTGGGTGATGCTTTAAAAGGCAACCTGATGATTTATATATGGCTGTCAGTATAAAGTTACTTAGTGGGTCCAGTGGGCACCGGAATTAACAAGGAAATCAATGGGACAAAGTAGAGAGTCCAGAAAGAGACCTAAACACTTCTGGACTTACTTTATAATAAAGCTGATATAGAGAGTACAGTGACTCGAATAAGCACTGGACTATGAACCACAAGTTCAGTGGCTCAAGCCCACCAGCCACTCCTCATGAGAAAGATGAGACTTCCTGCCCCTGCAAACATTTACAGTCTCAGAAACTCTATACAGTGTCACTATGAGTCAGAACTGACTTAATGGTTCCTAACAACAACAAAATTGCTATGTTGGATTGGTGTGGAAAAGCTGGGCTCTCCAGTAAATCATGTCTTTGATGTGGTAAGAAACATGTGAAATTGTTTACTACAGATAAGGCAGCACAAGTAAGCCTGTGCTTACCTTTCTTACTGAGTACTCTGCCTTATCAGGAACTGAGGCTTGGATTCTGTAGGAAGGTGCTATGGGGCTGGAAGACAGACAGAGGCCAGCCAGACCTAGAAGCAGAATTCTTGGTGTTGTGAAATAATGTGAAACTGTTTACTACAGATTAGTAAGTAAGTACAAGTGAGCCTCTGTTTACCTTGATTAAGTAAATGGGCTATTACTAAGTTGGGACAATTGGGTGTCCACCTAGAACAAAAAAGAAATTGGATCCAAACCTCATACCAAATAGATAAAATACGTCAATGTAAAATATAACAGTACTGGAAAAAACATGGGATTATTCCTCCATAACGGGTAGAACTTTCTAATCATTGAAAATTCAGATGCCTATGAGAAAAAATTGATGAATTCACCTAAAATTTGTTTTCATTGTACCCTGGAAAAAAACACCACCATTTGCCAAGTAGAAAAACAAACCAGGGGAAAATTTCCAGTTGATATTGAAAAATAAGGGCTTATCTTTCTAATATATAAATAATACTATAAACCAAAAAGACAAAGACCAACCATCTAGTTAGAAATGTACAAAGAATATGAACACTTCGTTCCACAGTTCACAGGAAATACCAATAGCCCTCAAACATGAAAAACTGCTCAAAGATTACTCTTAGTAACATAAATGCACAGGATCTTTTTCTCTTTTTAGATGGGCAAAATCCATCTTTGCTGCAGGGAAATAGACATGCTCCTAAGTTATTAATTGGGATAATTATTTGATAATATCTATTAGAGTAAAAATATACTTATGCTTTGACCCAGAAATCTTATTTCTGGAAATTTATCTCCCCTAAAAAAGGTTTGCAAGTATACAAAATGACAAAAGGTAATGTACCAAGAAAATACATTTGTATTTGTTTAAGAAAACTCTAGCAGAAGACTCAAGAAACCAATAAAAATGGATAACTGCTTGACGGGCGGGGAGGATATAATGAGTGAAGGATTATATGTGGGCATGGTTGGGAACAAAACTCATGGTGCACTTTCTTGTGGTGTTTTGATTTCTGAGCCATGTGCTGTGTTGCCTATTTTAGTTTTGACTAACACACGGCACTCTTCTGGTAAAGAACAATTTTGTTGTTAAGTGCCTTGGAGTCAGTTCTGACTTGTAACAACGGAGGGGAGGCTAATGGGTTTGAACTGCCGACCTTCCGGTTAGCAGTCCAGTGCTTATCTTGCAGCACCTCTATAATGACGGTTAATGATGGATGGACATCATGTTTGGTAAAGTAAAGCATTGGTGACAGTAAGGGGCACGGTCAATGAGATGAATTGCTATAGCAACCACAAACAATAGATTCAAATTACAAACAATCATGATGGCTTTGTTACATAGATAGGATGGTCATGAGTGGAATGGTCTCCGAGGCAACTAGCTACAACATTAACTGAGGGTTTGGGCATGGCAGGTGGCTCACATACATTACCTATACTCTTAGGCGGTTGGGACTTCTACAATGGCCCCATGCAACCCTTGGTTTACACACTGCAGGAGACTCAGGCTTCCAAATGTCATTCCCTAGTGAATAAGGACGCTGGTACTCAAACACATTTCTATTTGGCTCCAAAGCTAGTTTTTTCCTACACCCAGAGAGAAAAATCAGAAGTACCTCAAGGATATTCCCCCGTACAGGAAGGAGATCCAGAGCCAGCCCACCAATAGGAACAGCAGCATCAGCGGGAAGGCGAAAATGAACCAGGAGCCGAAATTCACCAAGTCACACTGCGGGAAGAAACTGGAAAACAGGGGGAGATGAGAGCCGACTTGGGGAGTGCATGGTGGGTATTTGCATCAGTGTATCAAGAGAGTTGTCAGTGACCCCCAGGGAAATCACAAGAAGAGTTCTCCAACTCTTCTAACCCCTTTTTCTCGCCCTTGGTGGGAGTGGAGATGCTGAATTTCTGCTCTATTAAGGTTGTAGATGCACTTCTCCAGGGGTCAAAAATTCAATGGTCCCTGGGGGTCATACAGGTAACCCAAATGAGTGAAGCAAGCCTGGGTGGCCGATGGTCAATAGAGGTGGTGATGGTTATGTGTCGTGGAGTCGGTTCTGACTCATAGTGACCCTGTACAGGGTTTCCGAGGCTGTAAATCTTTTCGGGAGCAGAAAGCCTCATCTTTCTCCCGCGGAACAGCTGGTAGTTTCGAACTGCTGACCTTACGGTTCGCAGCCCAATTCATAACCACTACGCTACCAGAGCTCCTGGTCAATAGAGGAGTTCCATTAAACGGGTCGGTGCCACTCAGCTCCCCCTACTGTCGAAATGCGGGAGTGCAGGTCTAGTGAGCCCAGATCTGGGTTCGTCCCTGAAATCTTGTGCTGTCTAAATGTTGGCAGTTGATTAAAAAAATCACAGTTGATAAAGACTGTGAGAGCCAGACAGACCTCTATTGACTGCAACCTCTGCCCTACTCATTTAAAGTCCTCATGGGCCCTACGGTCCTGCCCACTTCTGCAAAACAGTCAAACCTCAGCTTTGCTAAGATATCTTCAAACCTGAAAGGGTTAAGGGTCATAACATTCAGTGATGGTATAGTCCCAGTACTTGTCCATGGGAACAAAATTTTTCTGGAGGGGAATCTGGTGCAAGGAATTAAAAGCTTTAAACATGTAATGTAAAAACACAGAAATCAAGTTGACTACATCTGTGGAAAGAGATGATGAAAAAGCTCCAGAGCAGACTGTAGAACAGACCATCAATTGCTCATATGCAAGTTCAGGCTGAAGCTGAAGAAAATGAAAACAAGTCCACAAGAGCCAAAATATGACCTTGAACATATCCCACCTGAATTTAGAGATCATCTCAAGAAGAGATTTGATGCACTAATGACTGAAGACTTGAAGAGTTGTGGGATGACATCAAGAACATCATACAGGAATACAGCAATAGATCATTAAGAAGACATGAAAGAAGAAAACGAGCAGAATGGATGTCAGAAGAGACTCTGAAACTTGCTCTCCAGTGCAGAGATGCTAAAGCAAATGGAAGAAATGGGGCGGTAAAAGAGCTGAGCAGAAGATTTCAAAGGGCAGCTCGAGAAATCCCTGGAGAAGGATATCATGCTTGGTAGAGTGGAGGGAGACCCCAAAGAGATGGATTGTCACAGTGACAGCAATAATGGGCTCAAGTGTAGCAACGATTGTGAGGTAGGCACAGGACCAGGCAGTATTTCGTTCTGTTGTGCATAGGGTCGCTATGAGTCAGTACTGACTCAATGGCACTTAACAACAACAACAGAAACAAGTATGTATATGCCCTTTTCAACCCAGATAGTCTACTGAACCCACAGTTACCCACAGGGCAGAGTAGAACTGCCCTATAGGGTTTTTAAGGCTACAATCTTTACTGAAACAGACTATAACATCTTTCTCCTGAGGAGAGGCTAGTGGTAACTTTCTGGTTAGCATCTGAGCACTTAAACACTACCCCACTAGGTCTCCTAGACGGTATTGTTAAGTGCCATTGAGTCAACTCTGACCCATAGCGACCCTGTATAGGGTTTCCAAGGAGCAGCTGGTGAGCTTGAACCATCGACCTTACAGTCCAAACAACTTTGCAGTCTGCTCATTAACCCACCAGGACTCTTAAAAATATAGCTTAAAAAAAGAAAGAAAGGGTCTGGTAAAAAGAGATAGTGATAAGAGTCTTAAGATTCAATAGTGAGTAATTGTTACCATGACTAATTGCGACTGTCAAAATTATAAAGGTAGAAGTTTTGTAACAAAAATGGGGGAGTAGTTAATCTTACAGTCCAGAAACCTAGAACCTTAGAACCATGAAGGGAGAAGAACACAAGCGGAATGCGGGACCTTACCCAGAGAAGAAGCGACAACCAGAGATGGAGGCAGAGATGGGGACATGGAGAGATAGAGCAGCTGAGGACTCTAGCTCACTGAAAGAGAGGGACTGAGAGCTGGCAGTCAGGAGGCAGGCTTGCAGAATGTGTCTTTTGGTTGTTTAAATAATTATATATTTCTTAGTGTTTTTGTGTTCGGCTCCAAAAAAACCCCCCATAACAACAACAACAAAAAACAAAACAGAGGGAATAGAAGCAAATACTGTTGAATGATGATACACGGAGGAGATTGTAATCATTGCAATGAAACAATGAGTGTAAAACCGATATTCTCCCTGTAATCTATCACTCAATTCACAATAAAAACTTCAAAACAATAATAAAAAGAATGCATGTGTTGGAGAAGGCAAAAAAAGTAGGATATAAAATATGTATTCTTTCATCGAAAGTATAGGAACACAAACCCATTCACAGACATCATACAATAAAAAAAAACCTATTGACAGTTATTGTAAAACAAATGAACAAACATAAATATTCATAGTTAAATCCTATTAGTGGGACTCTGGGAGATTATTGTCTTTCTTTGGCTGTATTTTCTTAAATTTCTATAAGGAACAAGTATGTCTTTTGTAATAAGCCAAAAAATTAACAAATTAAAAAAACTAGAATATCATTAGGTGTATGGCCAGTCACAATTTTCATAATAGCAAAATAAGTATTAGAAGAAATGAAAACAATCAAAATGCCCATTGCTAAAATATGACACCCAAGATGGAATCATTTGTAGCTATTAAAAATTAGTTTTTTCTTTTAAAAAATGATGAAATATATAAACAGTATGATGACAATGGAGTCCTGGTGTGGCGCGGTGGGCTAATGCATCAGACTGCAAAGTCATTTGAACTGCAAGGTTGGTGGTTCAAGCTCACCAGCTGCTCCTTGGAAACCCTATACAGGGTCACTATGAGTCAGAACCGACTCGACGGCACTTAACAACAACAACGATGGCAATGTTGAATATATACATATATTGAGTGTATTGTGGTTGTTAAGTGCCATTGAGTCAATTCTGACTCATAGCGACCCTGTATAGGGTTTCCAAAGAGCAACTGATGGGTTTGAACCGCCAACCTTGTGGTTAGCAGTCCAGTGCTGATCCTACAGCGCCACACTAGGATGTACATAGAAAAGACTTAAAGAAAAGGTATTTCAAGTTTTTAAATTTTTCCTCTACATTTTCTGAGTGTCCTACTTATATCATTTATAATCTGAACAAAGTCATGAAGTACATTTGGGGAACAAAAGTTAGCCATTTCCCCATATCTTCAGACTCCTCAGCTGGAGGCCAGAACTTTATATTACTTGGTATTTCTTTTAAACTACTTCCAGACCATAGGATCCACAATTAAATGTTGACAACAATTTGCATTTCACTTGTATCTAATTTACTCAAAATGTTTTCTATTTCCACTTATAGCTGTAGTATTTTCTTCTTAATTCCTTTTCAGGTTGGAACAAAGTCACATCAGGTGGGCAGGCAGCCTGAAAACTCTCATCCCCACTGTCCCCATCCCCAACTTAGAACTTGCCTGTGTTATCTCCCCTGGCCTCCAAAGCTTATGTCTTCCTGACCACCCCAGGGATGTGTACCAACAAGCCCTGATATCAAACTCCCAGCTTCCTTCCAGCAGACGGACACAGCTAGTTTGACCTCTAGTGGCCTAACAGGTTTTGGATTCTTTAGCCAGTAGCATATACAGAAGTTGGTCAACACTGGAGGCTAGGCTGAATACCAAACACTTTGTTGTCATGTTGCATTTTGCCAGAACCCTGTGATAATAGAAGATTGTGACGAATCCTCATTTCACTTTGTGCTTAGGAAAGTTGTTGAACGGTCAAGTCCGTTCCAACTCATAGTGACCCTGTATAGGGTTTCCGAGGAGTGGCTGGTGGGTGGGAACTGCCCAGTGCTTATCCAACAGCGCCACACCAGGAAAGTAGCTTACTGCAAATAACATCCTTCCCATATGACTGAAATAAGGCTCACAGATGCCCCCCTTGTTTATCTGTGACAAGTAAGACACAGCCTTGCAAATTGCCATCCCTTGAATCATAAACGACTAACTGAATTGCTTGTCCCCTTTGACCCATAAGAAACAAAATGCTTACTAACCAAAATTGTTATAATTCTCTCCTCCCAAGTCCCTGGACTTTGCCCACCCTCAGTGGGCTCACATACAAGGGGGATTCCAAAAGTTCATGGAAAAACTCCTTTATTTTTCTATTCCATTTTTTTCATGAACTTTTGAAATCCCTTCATAAGCTCCTTTAAGATCCCTCAGCATGAAACATTCTGATTCACTATCCAGTAATGTCCTGGTAGAGTCCTGGTGTGGCGCTATGGGATGAATCACTGGTTCAAAGTCACCAACTGCTCCTTGGAAACCCTATACAGGGTCACTATGAGTCAGAACCAATTCAATAGCACTTAACAATAACAACAATGTCCTGGTGTGTTGCTGCAGCATAAAGCAGTGGACTTCAAGGTCAATTTGAACTACGAGGTTGGTGATTCAAACCCACCAGCCGCTCCTCAGAAACCCTATATAGGGTTGCTATGAGTCGGAACTGACTTGACAGCACTTAACAACAACAACAACAATGCCTACCTGCACATCTCACTTTCCAGCTTTCTTCTAGGCTGGTGAACTCTCTCCGTTTGTATAAAAGGTAACATTTCTGCCCTATTTCTTTGACCCAACTGCAGATCTTATGGGCAGGATTCTCCATGGAGTTCCCCTCTTCTATGATTATAGGAGGGACCTCTTCCTTTCCCCCTTTTCTTTCTGAAGAAAGCTTTTCCCTGTCCAATTTTGGATTTGTTTTTTGACAATGGGTGGTCTGGAAATTTTTCCCATTTGCATTCATGTAAACAAATGAACATAGGATGCATCTCTGCTACAAAAGGACCTTAGAAATCCAGACTTTGAAAAAGCTGGGGTCTTAACATCTTAGAAATGGAATCTTGAAATGCTGGAATGTTTCAGATCTTAGAACTCAAGAGGCATCGACAAGTCATGCCATCTGAGAATCTTATTCTCTTATTTCCACTCCCTGGGAGACGTTGCCTGAAAACATGTCACATCCTATCCATCCTCTGTTCTGAACTCTCCAGCGACTCCCATCTTATTTAGAGAGTTCGCTGGAGTCCTGATGGTGGGTCCCTAAAGGGGTCTGAGTCTGGCCTCCTTTGACCTTGTCTCCTCCCATCTGCTGCTCAGCCAGCCAGATCATCTTGCTGTTTCCTCAACCTCCCAGGACTGTTCCCAGCTCAAGACCTTTGTACAGCAAGCCCCCAGATTAGGAACATCTAGATTTATAGACAACTCAAACTTGCCCTTTAATAGGACATAAATTTGTCCGTACTTTGAAATGACTTTACTGACCTCATCTCCCAATAAATTCTTCATCATAGTCACTGTCCCTAGCTGTACCTGAAGCTTTTAAATCATTGAAAAGACATTCCAGCCTTTTCTTGCATTAACCCAATCTATTCACGGCCATTGAGTTTATTCTGGCTCATCGTGATCCTACTTTGGGTTTCCAAGTTTGTAAATCTTTCTCCCTCAAAGTGACTGGTGGATTTGAACTGCTCACCTTGTGGTTAGCAGCCCAACAGCTCACTATGACACCAGGATTCCTTTCCTTGAACTAAAGTAAGGCTGAATAAGAACTGTACCCACCTGTTACAATTGATCTACACATTTGACTTAGTCATCGTTAGGAATGGGACCACCTGTACTGATTATTCTTGCTGTCGGTAATGTTTTTCCTGCCTATGTCCACATGACTCACTCCCTGACTTCTAGATCTCTGCTCAAATGCCGTCTTATATGAGTGGACAGCCTGATTAGTCTATGTAGCATACACACCTGTCACTTTATCAAATCCCTAGTGCTGGGTAGGGGACCCTTGCGTTACCTCTTGAGCTGGCCGAGAAGGATGAGGTTGGGGAGAGTACCCGTGAGGGTGGCAGTGCCCCCGATGCTGGCTGAGTATGGGATGGAGATGAGGAAACCCTTCCAGATGTTCCTGCGATAGTTTTCTTCCTTCTTGGAGTCAGCTTGCAGATCCAGGGGGACCTCCACTTCCTCAGCGCAGTCTTTGCTTTAAACAAATCCAAACAGCAGCTATTCAGAAGAGACTTGGGATTTCTGGCCTCCTAGGGAGATAGGTCTCAGACACACACTACTGGGACACTCGGGGAGAGGTGGAGGAGAAAGGTGAAATGATCTTCTAAGAAATGTTTGATGCAGCGCTTAAAACCTTTGAAAAAATGGGCACCTCCTTCAGCCAATTTTAACTTGACCAATAAATAATTGGTCAAGTGTTTGAGGTAAGGGAGTTCACGATGGTATTAAGAATAACTTAAAATGGGAAACAACCGAAATGCCCATCAAAAAGGGATTGTCTAAATAAAGAGTACCCTTTTTCAGGATGGAACACCAATAAAGTTTTTTTTAAATGATGCTGTAGATGAGTGTTTATTAAGATGCTAGATTCTACTACACAATAAAGTGGAAAAAAGCAGGTCACAGTACTACTTAGCTTTTAAAAAAAACACACAAAACTATCCACATATTTTAGGAATATATGAGTATTATGCAAACTCAAGAATGGTATGCATGAAACTGTTTGGGTGTCTTTCATGGGGTGAAATTGTAGATCTTTTTTTCACTTACTGGCATTATATGGGGTATTTTCTTTGTAAAGTTAAAGAATTCTAAAAATGAATGCAATGAAAAAATATTTATTATAGAATGATGATAATGATGTTAATAGATTTATTGAAGTGAAAAGATGCCAGTATATACCATTAAGTGAAAAAGTAGGTTACAAAAGAGCATAAATAGCATTATCAATGTTTTTAATTTAAAAAACACATTTAAGTATATGAGGGGGCTTCAAAAGCGTGTGGAAAAATTAAATGAAAAGATACTGTAATTTCCCCACAAACTATCTCTGGCATGGAGAGACAGTAAGAAAATCTAAAACGATATCCACTTAACTGTCTTTAGTGCTATCTCTGGAAGAGACATGCTAAATACATTTCTTAAATTTTTTTTTATTGTGAATTAAATGGGGTTTACATAGTAGATCATCCATTTTACATTCAACAAATCATATCCTTTGCTTCAATACAATGATTGCAATCCCCTCCATGAACGATCAGTTAATACTATTTAGCTCTATTCCCTTTAACTCTTGCACTCCTCCCTGTGTTTCCCACTGTCTTCATCTTTCCTATGCCAACTTCTCTCATACATTGTCTTCCTCATCACCCATGTTAACACGTGTCTACGCTATAGCCTGTGAATAATTTTCCCTCCCTTCCTTCCTGTCCCCACCATAACCATCATAGTAGGTTTCTTTTATCAAGAAAACCTTCTTTTAATGTTTTACAACAGTGATATCAAACAATATATGTCTTTTTGTGATTGACTAATTTCGCTCAACTTAATGTCCTCCAGGTTCATCCATGCTGTGAAGTGTTTTGCAGATTCATCATTATTCTTCAACACTGGGGAGTATTCTGTTGTGTGTATGCACCAAAGTTTGTTTAATCATTCTTCTGTTGATGGGCATTTAGGCTCCCTTCATCATTTGATTTTGTCTCTTGTAGATGACATATTCAAGGATCCTATTTTTCTTATTCAAGGAGCTCTGGTAGCGTAGTGGTTATGAATCAGGCTGCTAATCTCGAGTTCAGCAGTTCGAAACTACCAGCAGCTCTGTGGGAGAAAGATGAGGCATTCTGCTCCCGTCAAGATTTACAGCCTCGGAAACCCTATACAGGGTCTATATGAGTAGGAACCTACTCCATAACACATAACCACCACCACCACCACTACCATTTTGATATTCATTCTGATATTCTCTGTTTCTTGACTGGTGCATTTAATTCATTTACATTCAGTATAAATATCAATACATATGAATTGATTCTGTCATTTTGTGTGTGTGGTTTTGGTTTTTTCTTTGTGTGTGTGTGTGTGGTACTGCTGATTACTTTATTCCACATAATTTTCTATGCTGAGTTCATTTTATTTTGTTAATGTTCTTTGAGGTTACCCTATAACTTACTAATTTTTTCCCCAATTTAAAACAGGCTGATATATCTTAAAATCTACTTGATTTCCTTGTCATTTGGAAATTCTGTATCTACACTATTCTCTCTTTTTGCTGTGTAGTTGACTTCATTATAAATTGATATTTCTGGTTCCCTATTTGGTATGGATTGCATCTCAATGTCAAGAAAACAAAAATCCTCACCACTGGACCAATAAACAACATTCTTATCAATGGAGAAAAGATTGAAGTTGTCACGGACTTCATTCTTCTTGGATCAACTATCAACATTCGCGGAAGCAGCAGTCAAGAGATCAGACGACGTATTGCATTAGGTAAATCTGCTGCACAGGGACTTTTTAAAGTGTTGAAGAGCAGAGATGTCAGCTTGAGGACTAAGGTGTGCCTGACCCAAGCCATGGTATTTTCAATAACCTCATATGGATGCGAAAGCTGGACAGTGAATAAGGAAGAGCGTAGAAGAATTGAGGCCTTTGAATTGTGGTGTTGGAGGAGAATACTGAAAGTGCCATGGACTTCCAAAAGAACCAATAGATCTGTTTTGGAAGAAGTGCAGCCAGAGTGCTCCTTGGAGGCCAGGATGGCTAAGCTTCGTCTCTCATACTTTGGACATATTGTCCGGAGGGAACAGTCGCTGGAGAAGGATGTCATGCTGGGTAAGGTGGAGGGTCAGAGAAAAAGAGGAAGACCCCTAATGAGATGGATTGGCCAGGTGGCTTCATTGATGGACTCAAGTGTGGCAGCGGTAGTGAGGTTGGCCCAGGATCGGACATTGTTTCGTTCTGCTGTGCATGGGGTCGCTATGAGTTGGTTCCTACTCGATGGCACCTGACAACAACAACAACATTTTCAGTCTTGTAGATTTGTTTTACTTTAAATACTTCTGTATCTGGAATGGACTCGGTGTGGCACCATAGGATCAGCACTGGACTGTGATCCACAAGATTGGCAGTTCAAGTCCACCAGGTACTCCTTGGAAACCCTATACAGGATCACTATGAGTTGGAATCAACTCGACGGCACTTAAAAAAACAACAACATATCTGGATTGAGTTCTGGGTGTTGTTGTCTACTGTTGTTGGTTCTCCGTTCAAAGAACACCCTTTAGTACTTTTTTGCAAAGTTGGTCTAGTTAATATTAATTCCTTTAACTTCTGTTTCTCTGAAAATGTCCTATTTTTACCACCATGTTTGAGGGACATGATTCTTGGTTGGCAATTTTTTTCCTTTCAAAGTTTTGTATACATATCATCCCACTGACTTCTTGCATGCATGATTTCTGCTGAGAAATCAGAGCTTAGTCTTATTTATTCTCCTTTGTAGGTAACTTTCCGTTTTTCCCAGCTTGCTCTTAGTATTCTTTTCTTGTCTTTGGTTTTGGAAATTTTGATTATGATATATGTTGGTGATTTTCTTTAGAGATCTATCCTGTTTGGGGTTCACTCAGCTTCTTGGGTGTCTATTTTCTCATCTTCCATGATGTTAGGGAAGTTTTCTTTCAACAATTCTTTAATAATTTTCTCTGTGCTTTTTAATGTCTCTTCCTATTCTGGAATTCCAATCACCTGTAAGTTATTCCTCTTCATGATGTCCCACATAACTCTTATGTTTTCCTCAGATATTTTCATTCTTTTTTTCTGATTATTCTTCTAGCATATTAATATTGAGATATTTGTCTTCAAGAGCACTAATTTGGACTTTCATTTCCTTGAATCTACACTCCTTTGTCATTTCTGTGTATTGCCCATTTCTGAAATCTTAGATTTCTAATCCAGGATGTGTATTGTTCCAATATTTGCATTTATTTTGTCTGTTTATTTTTGAAGTGTCTTCCTGAATTCTTCTAACCTTTTTTCTGTATTTTCCTCAATCGTTCTGTCAATCCTTTGAAGGTACCCAGATATCATTGTTTTGAATTCTTTTTCAGTTATTTCCATTACCTTTTCTTCCTCAGAAACATTTTCTGGCTCTGCCTCTTGATCGTTTATTTGAGCCATTCTCACATTTCTTTGTGTGAGCTAAAATTCTCTGTTGTCTTCAGGACATTGTGGTGGTGTTGATGATTTTTATGTTGCTGTCTTCTTAGGCTCTCACCAACTGTCTCCTGTGGGTGTAGTTAGAGAATGGGAGCGTGTGCACCGTTCACCATTGGCTCAGGTGGGATAGGATCTGGGATTGGCTCTTTCCCAGTGGGTGGAGCTTCAGAGGGTATGGTTGTGGTTTAGATGTATGGGCATGGTTGCTGTCTCCTGTATGGTGGGAAATAGGAAAAAGCTCCCCCCATACACTAAAGAAAACAAAACAGAATAAAAAACAAGCAGCTGGCAATGAAAAGAGAAAATAATAAGGGCAAAAATAAAATCAGGCAGCAACCAGAAAATACAAATATAATAACTAAAACTAGAACAGAAAGGCAGGAAAATGGAACTATGTAAGAGAAAAAAATACAAGGAAGAAAAAATTTAAAACACTTTAAAAAACAAGGAGAGGCAAGATGAAACAAGAGAGGAGAGAGTAGTACAGAAAGATCAAAAGGAGGGAAAAAGGAGAGGAGAAATGGGAAACAAACAAAAGAAGGAAAACCAAAAGCAGAGATAGAAAGAATAAAATTTGAGGCAATGGAAAGAAAAGAAGAAGAAAGAAGAAACAATGAAAGGAAAAAAAGGAACAAAACAAAAGAAACAGTGCAACTGTTGGACCTGGAGAGGAGAAAACTCTGGGGGTTCCTGAAAGCCAAGGAGCTCATGAGGTGGGTGCAGGAGGGATGTGACAGCAGAGGTCCTGGTCCTAGAAGGAGTTCCTATAGGCCTAGGTGTCATCTACGTTCAAGGCACTCAGTCCAGAAGTAGCTCATGGAGACCCTGATGGAACTGGTTTCAGTCTCTTAGGACCACAGGGCAGCTGGGAGCAGAGTTATGAGGGTTTCTGTCAGACTGATGCTGATCTGATGGCTCTTTAAGTACTGTATGTCTGGAGCTGAGCCTGCCTGAACCCAGGCACCAAACAGCACTGCTGGCCCCAGTCTCACATTGGCATGGCTCACAACCATGTGGTGCCGAACTCCCAGAGAACAGGGTTTGTACTGGAGGCTTATGAAAGTGGAAGTTGGCCACATCTCTGGTCACCAAGGCAGCATGGGTAAAAAGAAGGGATTGCAGCTTTCCTGTCAATTGTGTGAATCTACTCTGCCAGGCTACTACCACCCTCTGTTGTCAAAGCTGCTCACAGAGTTCAATGTGGTCATACCACATCTGGCTGGCCTTTCTCTGGTCAGTACCTCTCTCAGTCCCTGCTCAGCTTCTCCTCCCAGCAAGCACTCAATCTCCCTCTCCAAACTTTTCTTGGAAGTTAGGGTTCCAGGATTTTCATCTCTGTCTGTTTCATTTGATCTCTTGTACCTGTGTTATAGAGGGTCCGTGGAGTGCGTCTGCCTAGTCCGCCATCTTGCCAGAAGTCACTGAATGCCTTTTTCTTTTTGCTTATTTTCTTGTTAGCTGTCATCAAGTATTATGATTTTAAAACTGCCCTTTCCTACCCACTAGCCCCACTCTATCCCTCTTTCCTGCTTCATTCTCCTCCATGGAACTTGACAGCCATCTGGTATCCAATGAATTTTACTCATTATTCATTTCTTGTCACCGGACTGGGATTTCTGTCTGCTCATTGCTGCATCCCCTGCACCTAGATCAGTGTCTGAGTCATCATGCCCCCAACCCACTGCCATTCTAGGGTCATCCACTCACAGTGACCCTAGAACTGCCCCACAAGCTTTCCAAAACTGCAAGTTGTTATGGCGGCCGACAGCCACAGCTTTCTCCAGAAGAGCAGCTGGTAAGCTTGAATCTTGAACTGCTGACCTTTTGGCTAACTGCTGAGTGCTTTAGCCACTGTGTCACCAGGCTCGTAGTCAGCTCTGGGTGAATATCTGTTGAAAGACTGTAGCACAACTGGTCAATGCCCAGCACTGCCATGGTCAGGTTCCATTAGTCCCCGCTGTGCTCCTTAACCACCGCTACATTAATAACAAGCGCTACCATCTGTACTGGAGCACAGGACAAGGTTGGTGGTTCAAATCCACCAGCTGCTCCTAGGAAACCCTATCCTGGGTCTTTATGAGTTAGAACTGACTCAACAGTACTTACACAACAACAACCATCTGCACTTGCATGGTTTGGGTACCCTGCTTTATTGACCTTATCATAGTAATTCTCAAAACAACCCTAACTGAGGCTCAGAGAGGTTAAGGGACTTATCCAAACCACACAACTGGTAAGTGGAAAAGCCAGGATTCTGTCTGACTTCAAATTCATGGTCTTAACAACTCTGCCATAATGCAGAGGATATTGAAGATTACAGATGGTGTCAATGTGAAGAGGTGTTTTGAATCATATTAAACAAAAGTTTCCATCGAATTGATTCAAACGTGTGTCAGAGTAGAACTGCTCCATCGGGTTTTTAATGACAGTTTTGTGTGAGGTTTTTTGGAAGTAGATTATCATACCTTTCTTTTAAGGCATTTCTGGGTCTCTGGGTAGACTCAAACCTTCAACCTTTTGGTTAGAAGTTGAACGTGTTAACTATTTGTATCACCCGGAGACTCTTTCCAAGTCATGACAGGGTGAGGGATTGTAATTGTCTCATAGGATTGTTTTTTCCCTTAGAGCTCAGGACCCTCTCTGCACCCCTCTCCTCCTTCACTCCTTGACCATGTAGTCTGCCCTTTCCCGATCTCTCGCATGCCCTCTTTCAAGGGGAAAGCAGCTACGATTCTCAACCTCCCCAGCAACATGCATTGCTATGCTGGAGTCACTGATGCAGCTACTGCGTCAGCACAAGTCATTGAAGGCCTTCCTCTTTTTCACCAACCCTCTCTTTTACCTAGCAAGATGTCCTTCTCCAGGGACTGGTTCCTCTTGATGACATGTCCAAGTAGGAGAGATGAAGCTTCACCCTTCTCGGTTCTAACGTGTCCCTCCCCCCACCCCCACCCCTGGCTCCCTGAGTTGCAGTTAGTAATCACTTCAATGTCACTGAACTACAGCTGTGCTCCTGGGAGGCTCTGATGGAGGGGAGAGATACTCTGGAAAGAACTCCAGCAGGGAAAACAGTTGTTTGTTTACATGGGGGTTTCCTTCACATAGAAGGCAGGCTGCCCACAAAGCTCTTCTATTCTGTCCTCTGGAGGCCTGTGAATCTGAATGGACTTCTCGGCGCACAACATCTCAGCCACTGGGCACCAGACCTTTTGAGGGACTTAATGCAGTCTGTTGCCCTTTCTATACCTTTTATACATATTTTAAAGGAAGCCACAGAGGCCCATAGAGAGCAAGGTGACTTTTCCATAAGATAAGCACCGACTGTCAACCACCAGACTGGTAGTTCGAACCCGCCAGCTGCTCCTTGGGTTAAAGATGAGGCTTTCTGCTCCCGCAGAAAAATTTACAACCTCGGAAACTCTATACAGGATCACTATGAGTCGGAAATGACTCGATGGCACGTAACAACAGCAACAACAAAGCAAAGGCCCTTGCATGGTGGAACTTAAACATTAGGTCATTTGGAGAAAAACCGGGGGTGGAAAGAGCATAGCTTGCAGCCACTGAAGTCTTGACCACTTTGCGGCTCTAGCACTGACAGGTTCCTCCATGAATGCCACCAGGGACTCACTCTTCTGTGCTGGCGAAAAATTGCATCTCCGTGGGCACGGTGTGCAGACCATTCCTCTGGGCTGAAGCTAGGAGGAAAGAGAATGACGTCTTTAGTGGAATGCAGAACATGGGACAAGAGTGTTCATCAAAAAATTTCTTCAGTGGGGAGGGATACAAAGGTAAGAAGTGACTGGCTTACAAGCTTTCAAGAGGGAACCTAGATCCACAGGGTGGGGAGGAAGGTAGAGTCTCCAGTGAATAGTTTCCAGCCTGTCCAAGAAGGGCTGATGAAATGAAATGCAGATAGGTCTCTTGTGATGCAATAGTGAATAATTGTTATCAGGACTGATTGTGAGGACTGGAAATGTAAAAGTGGACATTTTGTAGCAAGGAGGGGAGTGATTAACTTTTCAGTCTAGGAGTGGAAGGCCCTGGGACCATCAATGGAGAAAAGCAGAGAGCGGGACCCTACCCAGAGAGAAGCAGTGATACCTGAGATGGAGGCAGAGAAGATAACGTGAAGAGATGGAGCAGCTGGGGACTTTAGACCCAGAGAGGGAGAGGGGCTGTGTGCTGAGGACCGTGTGTGTGTGTGGTGGGGGGGGGCAAGCTTGCAGGGTATACCCTTTGGTTGGGTGATGATGCATGGACGGGATGGTAACTATGCCAATGAAACGATGTATGATAGAATGAATGTAAAACTAATGTTCTCCCATGTAAACTATCACACAATTCACAATAAAACATTTGTTTAAAAAAAAAAATCTTCAACCTTGTAGCTACATGACCAATGGACTCACAAAATAAGCACTAGTAAGTACTGTGCCCCTTTAAAAGACCACCTATATGAGACCCAGCAGTCAATAGTGACTTTAAATCAAAGATGAGACTGTAAGGAGACCAGGAACTAGAAGAACGGCAACAAAATGCATTGTGACACATGTAACCAAGGTCATTGAGCACCTTGTGGAGAAATTGTTGAATGGGGACTTAAACTGTTGTATAAACCTTCACTGAAAATGCAATAAAATATTTGAAAACAGACCAACAAACTTCTTCTGGCTCCCCTCCTTGTCAAGGATCCCATATTAGTCATTGAATCCAAATATAATTACATAATTGAATGTATTCATTGTATATCCAAATTGAATCCAAGTATGTGTGTGGCACTGTGAGTTAATGCACTGGACTACAAAGTCAGTTTGAACCACAAGGTCAGCAATTCAAGCTCATCAATCATGCCTTGGAAACCCTATACAGGGTCGCTATGTATATATATATATATATTGGTGTCCTGGTGTAGTGCTGTGGGTTAATGTGCTATACTGCAAAGTCACTTTGAACTGCAAGGGTGGTGGTTCAAGCTCACCAGCTGCTTCTCAGAAACCCTATACAGGGTCATTAAGAGTTGGAATAGACCGATGACACTTGACAACAGCAATATATATATATATTATATATATATATTTTAAGGAGCTCTGGTAGCGTAGTGGTAATGAATTGGGCTGCTAACCTCACAGTCAGCAATTCGAAACTACCAGCTGTTCCGCAGGAGAAAGATGAGGCTTTCTGCTCCTGTAAAGATTTACAGCCTTGGAAACCCTGTACAGGGTCGCTATGAGTCGGAACCAACTCCACGGCACACAACAACAACAATAACAATATATTTTTGGATCAATAGGCTAGGCAGATAATATGTTGAGTTTACACACACACACACACACACACACATATATGGAGTCCTGGTCTGGTTCAGCCCTGGACTGCTAACTGTAAGGTCAGTGGTTCAAACCCACCAGCCATTTCTCAGAAACCCTAATCAGGGTCGATATGAGTTGGAATCAATTTGATGGCACTTAACAACTACATATATATATGTAGCTGTTAAGGACTTGTTATATATATAACAAGTGCTAACATCTGCACTCATATATGTATATGAGTCCTGGTGGGTAGGATAAGCACTGGACTTCTAACTGAAAGGTCAGTAATTTGAATCTACCAGACACTTCTCGGAAACCCTATACAAGGTCATTGTGAGTCAGAACTGATTTGATAGTACTGATGTAGTGCTGTGGGTTAATACGCCGTTTGAACTGCAGGGTCGGCAGTTGAAGCTCACCAGCCACTCCTTGGAAACCCTATACAGAGCCGTTATGGGTAAGAACCAACTCGACGGCACTTAATAACAACAACAAAACTGTTTAAACTGCAAGGTTGGTGGTTCAAGCTCACCAGATGCTCCTTAGAAACTCTATACAGGGTCGCTATGGGTCAGAACCAACTCGATGGCACTTAACAACAGCAATGATCTCAACAACATATATATACATATATATGTGTGTTATGTTATGTTAAATGCTGTTGAGTCGGTTCTGATCCATAGCAACCCTGTATAGAATTTCCAAGGTGTGGTTTGATAAGCTTGAACCACCAACCTTGTGGTTCAAACTAACTTTAAGTCCAGCACAGCTACACGCACACACACACACACATATTTGCATTGGGCAAATCTGCTGCACAGGAACTTTTTAAAGTACTGAAGAGCAGAGATGTCAGCTTGAGGACTAAGGTGAGCCTGACCCAGGCCATGGTATTTTCAATAACCTCATATGGATGCGAAAGCTGGACAATGAATAAGGAAGATAGCAGAAGAATTGATGCCTTTGAGTTGTGGTGTTGGAGGAGAATACTGAAAGTGCCATGGACTGCCAAAAGAACCAATGAATCTGTTTTGGAAGAAGTACAACCAGAGTACTCCTTGGAGGCCAGGATGGCTAAGCTTCGTCTCTCATACTTTGGACACATTGTCTTGAGGGAACAGTCGTTGGAGAAGGATGTCGTGCTGGGTAAGGTGAAGGGTCAGAGAAAAAGAGGAAGACCCCTAATGAGATGGATCAATCAGGTGGCATCATTGATGGCGTCAAGTGTGGCGGCGGTAGTGAGGTTGGCCCAGGATCGGACATTGTTTCGTTCTGCTGTGCATGGGGTAGCTATGAGTGGGTTCTGACT
>NW_006408541.1:16821101-16833308 GCF_000296735.1 Chrysochloris asiatica | reverse complement strand
TCTGCCTGACCCATTCATACATGGAGATGAGTCCAGGCCCGTGGGTAGGAAGTTAGTTGCAAGACTGGTTGACAGCCTATAACTCCTGCTCTGAGCTTACCTAGAGGTGCCAGACAAATGCTTAGAATCCTACAGGAGCTGCAGAGTGGCCGTGGATAAGCAATGTGAATAGTGATGCCAATTGCCGATTCATTCAGTCACTCAAAAAGTATTTATTGAGCACTTATTTTGTGCTATAAGGAGCCCTTACAGCATAGTGTGTTTCACTTTGGGATGTTAACCACAAGGTCAGCAGTGTGAGCTCACCAGGTGCTCCATGGGTGAAAGATGAAACTTTCTGCTCCCATACAGATTTCTAGCTTTGGAAACCCTATACAGGTCAAGTCCACGGCACACCACCACTACCACCACACTATGTGTTACTGACTATGAGCTCAGAGGTCCCTGCTCTCCTAGAGATGATATTCTAGATGGGGAAATAGCAATAGACAAGTATAGAAAAGTTCAGGTGAAGAATATTATGGGGGAGTAAAACTGGGCTCAATGATGGAACGTGACTGGCAGAGTGGGGTAGAGGAAGCAGGCAGGGCTACATGTGACCCAGTCATCGGTAAAGACACTATGAGTCAATGGCATTTGAGTGGAAAGGGGTCAGTTGTATGAAGAGCCATGGTTCCAGACAGCAGGAACAGCAAGTGCAAAGGTTCTGAGGAAAGATGTGTAACACATCCAAATGATCTAGAGAAGGGAAGTGTGCTGAGAAAACAGTGAGTGGGGAGGACTTCTGAGTCAGATGGGAGAGACAGGGATGTTTGAGAAGGGACCGAACAGGTTCTAACTTGTGTTTTTAAAAATTACCCTGCCAGTCTTCTCAGGTAGGTCCAACAGTGATTTGAGACAAGAACAATGGAAGAAATGAAAACTCCCTGCAGAGAATCACCACCCAAACCATGGAAGCCCATCCCTGAAGTTGGATGGAACACCAATGCCCTATCACTTAGTAACTATGTGACCTTAGATCAGTGGGTCCCAGTCCATCCTGATTTTGCATCCAGGGAACTTTGGACCGTGTCTAGAAACAATTTTGGTTGTCATTGTTGAAGAGGAAGTACTACTGACATCTAGTGGATAGAGGCCAGAGATGCTACTAAACATCTTACAATGCACAGGACAGCCCATCCCACCCCCAGCGAAAAATCACCTCTACAAAAGGTCAGTGGTGCTGAAGCTGAGAAACCCTAGTTTAGAGAAATCCCTTATTCTCAGTGTACCTCAGGTCTTTCATTTGTAAGATGCAATGAACACATTTCCTAAGGTGGTCAAGAGGACGCAGGGATGAATTGATTTCAAACACACCCCACTGTCATCGAGTAAATTACGCCCTATAGTATAGAGTCCTGGTGTGGCGCTGTGGGCTAATGTGCTGGACTGCAAAGTCGGTTTGATTTGCAAGGGTGGTGGTTCAAGCTCACCAGCTGATCCTCGGAAACCCTACACAGGGTCGCTATGGGTCGGAATTGACTTGATGACACTTAACAACAAGAACAACATAGTATACAGTAAGACTGATCCAAAGAGTTTCCAAGGCTGTAATTGTTACAGAAACATCGACTTTTCTGTTAGCAGCCTGAGGCTTACCCTCTATGCCACCAGTAAAACTTGTGTAAAGGCCCAGACAGGGAATATTTTCAACTTCACAGACTCTACTGTCTTCATTAAAACGACTCAAAAGCAACCATACCAACGAGGAAGCAAACAGCTGTTTGCTCTGTGTTCCAGCTCAGCTCCATGGATACTGAAGTTCTGTTTCATGTCATTTTCACAGGTCATGAAATAGGCTTCTTTTAATGTTTTTCAACCATTGAAAAAAATAAAGACTCTTTTGAGCTTGTGGGACACACATACCTGGTGATTTGGTTGGTAGGCCAGTTTGAAAGCATTTAACAGGGAGGTGAATATTAGCAGGGATTTAGTAAGTGTGGCTTAGTCACTCTTGGGGAAGAAGGAAGCAGGCTCGGACATCAGAACCTGACTTCATATCCATAGCCTGGACATTTTTTAAATTCTCTACTGAGTACCAACCTCAGACCACGATGAAGGAAGAGGGTCACGTGGGAAAGCATGGTCAGTGTGCATCCCCCGACCCCCAGTCTCAAATCGGCTTCCATAACCTTGGGAGTCAACAGCCCCATTCTGCATGCTGAGCAAAATGTTTCCGATGGAAGTCGAACTGCCAATTTGGGACTTGCCAGCTTCCACAACCAAGTGACCCATTTCCTTGATGGTCCTGTGAGGTTGAGATGTTGCAGCGAATGCAGACCCCTGGGGCATGGGGAAGAATTCTGAGGGGGAGGAGTAGAGGTTGGTATCAGGGATTATGGTGTGGCGCTAGTCTGCTCACCACAAGGCCGGTGGTTCAAACCCACCAACCACTCTCCAGAAACCCTATACAGCATCACTATGAGTCAGAACCGACTTGATTGCACTTAACAACAACTTTAGAGAAGTCAGATATGCGGGATATCTTGCACTTCCGCCTCACAGGGACCAGCCTCATGCTAAACCTTTAAAAGAAATTATTCTTGCAGTTGGTCTTTTGCTAGCTGAGTGACTGTCACTTCTTCCAATCACAGAACTGCCTTTGTCTTCTGACCACACCCACTCTAGAACAAAGGCTCGCTTCTGCACACCCTTCCACAAATCACCCGGCACAGCCTAGAACAAGCTCTCCTGGTGTGGCGCTGGACGATCAGCACTGGACTGCTAATAGCAAAGTCCGTGGTTCAAACCCACCACCAGCTGCTCCTTGGAAACCCTATAAGGTCGCTATGAGTTGGCATTAACAAACAACAGTAACACCCTCTTATGCAACACCCCTAGGCTCCCTGGGGCAAGAGTTCTCCTTTGCTGCAACAGTGGGCACCTCAACTTCACGGAACTATAGGTGTGCTCCTGGGAGTCTCTCTGTAGGGGAAGAATAATCTGGAAGGAACTCCAACAGGAAAAACGTTTGTTTACATGAAATTGCAAATCAGGCCATTCTACTCGGCCTTCTGGGTCCATGAGTCAGAGTCAACTCCAAGACACACAACAGGTCAGCCAGTGGATGAGAAGGAAGAGTCTCAATCTCCTTCTGGGCTCTCCTCCTCCTCCAGGCTGCCTTCTCCCTGCTGGTACCATGACGGAGCAGGATTCCGTGGCTGTGTGGTTGTTACTGTGCCTGAGGTGGGTCTTGCTGACCACAGCATGGGTCTGAGGGTTAAGGGTCAGATCAGGTAGCCCTCGGTCATGAGGAGAAGGGCCTCAGAACTCCCACGCTGGGGACATGTGTTCACATGAAAAACACGCGATTGAGGCCCAGGGCACTGAACCATTGAGTGGAGGACAGTTAATAGTATATTGGTAGGGAAGGGGGCAAAGTTACTTCCCAGGGGAGACCAGACAGGAAGAGCTCTGACCCATCAATGCCCAGCCCCACCCATCACTCTGCGCCCTTCCCACTCAGGGGCACTCACAGAGCTCAACAACACCCCAGGCATAACCCACAGCCTACCCTTGCAGCACATGTGAATGAAGCGGCAGTGTTGGAGGGGACCAGCTCTAGCCCCAGGAACCCTAGTTTAGTGTCTGGAGTGGAGCCTGGGCCTCAATAGTTTTTTAAAGTTCTGCAGATGATTCTTACATGCAGCCAGGATGGGGACCAACTGGCCAGATGGTACAGATGAGGAAACTGAGGCTGCCTATTCCTTAAGAAGGGGCCTATGCCCACCAGTTTCCACAGTCCCCACCTGGCCCTCTCATTTATTTATGGAATCTGAAAGCTACCAGCATCTGAGTTGTTGTTGTTGTTGGGTGTCAAGGAGTCAGTTCTGACCCACAGTGACCCTATGTCTGAGGGCAAGTCAAAAAGCATTGCTACAAAATCATGGAAACCTTTATTCAACAAAATAATCAAAATGTGAAGCTTTTCCTCAGCATCTCCTCCATGACGTTTACACACGTCTGAAGGCAGTCTTTCCATCTCGCTAACCCTTCCCTCAGAAAATTCTGTACTTTCTGATTTCTATCACATCAAAACAACAATATTGACATTCACAAGATATTCAAATGATGTTCCTTTTAAATGTTCCTTGAGTTTAGGGCACAAAAAGAAGTCTGAAGAGATAAGATCAGGGTGGGGCTAAAGTTTCCCAACAAAATTCTCAGAGAATAGCATTTGCTACTAAGGAGCTCTGGTAGCGTAGTGGCTACGAATTGGGCTGCAAGCCTTAAGGTCAGCGGTTCGAAACTACCAGCCGCTCCGCGGGAGAAAGATGAGGCTTTCTACTCCTGTAAAGATTTACACCCTCGGAAACCCTGTACAGGGTCGCTATGGGTCGGAACCGACTCGACGGCACTTAACAACAACAACAACAACCCTTGAAGAATGAGTTGTGATGGAAAAAAATTCCTCGATGTAACTTTCCTGACCTTTTTCTCTCCAGTACAGTTTTTGGTGTTCTTAAAACATCTTCATAATTATCTCCAAGGTCATCTTTGTCCTTTGGGAAAATATCTCAAGATTATCCCTTTGAGATCACCCCCCAAACAGTCGCCATGCCCTCCTGAGGTGCTTTGAGTTTAATGCCCAGTAAATCCCCTCAGAAGTCACTGTTTTTATTGGGTCTTGCTCTTTGGATCATACTGATCACTTCAAGACTTCTTCCCAGTTACACTTTCTTTCATAACATTGGCATGAACTTCAATCTTGCTTTAAAGGCTGATGGAAAGATCTGTTCTTGAGCTACCTGACCTTCTGGAACCCATTGAGCTGAAAGCTTACTGAGACCAAAATGTTCACTTAAAATTGGAAATGCTGGATCATGTGAGATCCCAACATCAGTGGCTGTTGTATCAGTGGGAATTCTACAGTCTTGATCCACCAGTTTCTGGACAAGCCAGTTTCTTTATTCATTGGAGTTGATGGTCTTCCCTCTCTTGTGTCATATTTAAAGTCTTCCTGACCTTCCTTCAAATGCTTGATTCATCTAAAAACTGTTTGATGTGGGACAGCATTCCTGTAAGCTTGTTGCAAAACTTCAATGATTTGGCAAGATGTACACTTAAGTTTGTTAAAAATTTGATATTTGCCCTGACATCATCTTTTTTCAATGGCACAAAAATCGTCCTTTTTTTCCCCCCCTTGATTAACTACTCCCTTCTTTTTGTTACAAAACTTCTACCTTTACAGTGTTGACAGTCGCAATTAGTCATGATCACAATTACTCACTATTGAATCATAAGAATCTTATCCCCAACTCTCTTCACCAGACCCATCTAGACAATATGAAAACTATTCCGTGGGGATTCTACCTTCCCCCACACACTCTGAAACTAAGCTCCCTCTTGAAAACTTGAAAGCCAGTCACTTCATGCCTTTATAGACACCCCATTTTAGGTAGCCAATGTCTAAGTTGCCCATCCCTATTTACCCTGTATACAGAGGGGATAGGATTGATCCTTGATGTGAAGACTCCTTTCCTCTCAATTGGTATTTTGAGCTGCTACATCCATAAGTATAGGTCAAGTTCATCAAACTGCAGCAATTTACACTCGTTTGCTTTATGAAAAATAGAAAAAGCTTCTGTTTTTTAAGGCAACCTGACAAGACAAGGGAACCACAGTGGCTCTGCAGGATATACACTGGACTGTGAACCACAAGGCTGGTGGTTCAAGTCCACCAGCCACTCTGCTGGGGGAAAAAATGAGGCTTTCTGCTCCCACAAAGATTTACAGCTCTGAAACTCTGAGTCAGAATCGACTTGATGGCACTTAACAACAACAAGACTAAAAGAACTTATCTAAGAGAATATGTCTGCAGCCACCCACTGATCCCAGGGACATGTTTAAATACACTTTGTTTGGAATCAACCATAGCTTATGTATGAACTGGAACCCTTGTAGCAATACTTTTTGACTTCACTTCATACAACAGAACCAGTCCTGACTCATCCTCAGAACTGCTGCTGGGTTTGAGTCCAGTGTTGTAGCCACTGGGTCACTCCATTTCCTTGAGGGTCTTCATCTTTTTCACTGACCCTCTACTTTACCAAGCATGATGTGCTTCTCCAAGGACTGGTTCCCTCCTGATAATCTGTCCGAAGTACCTGAGACAAAGTTTCTCCACCCTTATTTCTAAGAAGTATTCTGGCTGTACTTCTTCCAAGATAGATTTGTTCCTTCTCCTGGTAATCCGTGGTGTAAGTCAATATTCTTTGCCAAAACCATACATAATTCAAAAGCATCAACTCTTCTTCTGTCTTCCTTATTCACTGCCCAGCTTTTGTATGCATGCATGCTGCTGTCAAGTGCTATTGAGTCAGTTCCGGCCCATAGCGACCCTGTAAAGGATTTTCAAGGAGCAGCTGGTGAACTTGAACCACCGACCTTGTGGTTCAAACCAACTTTGCAGTCCAGTGCATTAACCCACAGCGCCACACCAGGAGTCCTTTGTGTACTCATATGAGATGATTAAAAATACTATGACTTGGGTCAGGCGCACCTTTGTCCTCAAAGTGACATCTTTGCTCTTCAACACTTTAAAGAGGTTTTGGGCAGCAGATTTGCCCCATGCAGTATTTCCAATGATTTCTTGTCTGCTGCTACCGTGGTCACTGACTGTGACTTCGAGTAAAATGAAATCCTTGACAATTTCAGTCTTTTCTGTGTTTGTCATGATATTGCTTATTAGTCCCGTTGTGAGGATTTCTGTTTTCTTTATGTTGCAGTGTCACCCTTACTTAAGTATAAGTGCCTGAGAGCCCCATGTATACTTGATACATTATAAACAGGCTCTATGTAAACAGGATGGACTCCTTCCTGGTATGGTGCCATAGGGTCAGCACTGGAATTTGGGCGGTTCAAACCCACCAACTGCTCCTCAGAAACCCTATAAAGGGTCTTTGTGGGTCGGAACCAACTCGATGGCACTTAACAACAGCAGCCAGGCTCATGGAGGGTATCCACTTAGGGAACTATAAATAGAAATATCCTTGAGGAGTTGGGATTAGTAATGGAGACGTGAGTTTCCATTTTTCTTTATGCAAATTTAAAAACCACTGTCAACTCCTAGTGGCCCCACATGAGTCCCAGCAGGACTGTGTTCCAGAGGTTCTCAGTGGCTGATTTCTCAGTGACAGATCTTCAGGCAGGTCTTCCAAGGCACCTCTGAGTGCATTCCGACCTCCTCCAACCTTTGCCTTAGTGGTCAAGTACATTGCCCATTTGCACCACCTGGGGACTTTTTATATAAATTTGGAACATGTACATTTTTTAGACCAAGCATTGTTTTCTTAAGGCTGCTGCTGCTAAGAAAGCTGATGAAGTAATGTTGGAAAAAACAACAACAAAAAAAGGGGAAAACCAAGATGTTGAGTGCTTTTGCCCATTTGTCCAGCGTCTAACCCCTGCTTCCTGAGTTCCAGTGAACCCAAAGATCATGCAGACACAGGTCAGTGGGGGCAAAGTCTCCAAATGCTCTGACTTGTCTGGGTCCAGAAATTGCTGGCTGGTCAGGACCTCAGAGCTTATGTAAGATCCTATTCAAACAATAACCATCCCTGAGTTTGAATCAGGGGTAGGGACAAAGAACTTTCTCAGTTGTAAACTTACAGTAACCTCAGAACAGCCTTGGTGAGCTGCTGCTCTTGCTATCATTGTTATGTGCCGTGGAGTTGATTCTGACTCAAAGTCTTGTAGGACAAAGTAGAACTTACCCATAGGGCTTCTGAGGTGGAAATCTTTACTGGAACAGATCTTTGGTTAGCTTTACCATTCAGTGACACCTGGGGAAACTTCAACCCGAAAGAAGGTTAAAGTTGGGATCGAGATGACCCAGTGATTACGGGTAGAATCAGTCCTGTATCCAGGACAATGGATTCCTCACCCCTTTAATCTTGCCCTACTCCCAAAGGCACCTGGTATGACAGGAAACTAACAACTCTGTTTGTTGTTGAGTTTATCCTCACTCATAACAAATTCACGTGACAGAAGAATTGCCCCACAGAACTGTCCAAGCTGTCATCTTTTCAGAAGCAGATTGGCAGGTCTTTCTCCCAAGTCGCTGCTTGTGGGTTCAAAGCTTTAGGCTAGCAGCCAAACACTCAACCTTTGTATCCCAGGACTCCAAAACTCAGTTTAGCCTCTCCCATATGACTGAAATGTCCTTGCAGTTTGATTCACAGCAGGCCCCAAGGAAGGCCACAAGCTCCTAAGTTAGGAAGGTTTACATCTATTTAACAAGTAAAAAAAAAAAAAAAAAAATCTAGAAGGTAAATGTTATGGAGGTTTAAGAAACTGAGATCTAGAACATGTCAGTAACTGACGCATTCATTCATGTACTCATTTACTGAACACGGATGCCTGGTGTGGTGCTGTTGATTAATGCACGGGACTGTAAAGTCTGCTTGCACCTGGAGACCTGCGGTTCAAGCTCACCAGTTGCTCCTCGGAAATTCTGTACAGGGTCGCTATGGGTCCGAATCCGACTCAATGGCACTTAACAACAACAATGTGACACAAAGGAGAACTAGTAGTATAATGGGTTACGCACTGGGCTGCTCATTGCAAGGTTAGCAGTTTGAATCCATCCTCTGCCCATGGGAGAAAGATGAAGCTTTCTCCCACATAAAGATTTACAGCCTTGGAAACCCTATTCAGAGTCGCTATGAACCCTGGTGTGGCGCTGTAGGTTAATGCACCAGACTAAAGCCGTTTGAATTGCAAGGCCGGCAGTTTAAGCTCACCAATTACTCCTTGGAAACCCTATACAGGGTCGCTATGGGTCGGAATCACTCCACATCATTTAACAACAGCAACAATGAATCAAAACTGACTCAATAGCACGCAGCAGCAACACATGCCAGAGGTGTCCTGGTGTAACTCTGTAGGATAAACACTGGACTTCAAACCCACTAGCCACTCCTCGGAAACCCTATAGAGGGTCACTATGTGTTGGAACCAACTCTATGACACTTAACAGCAACGTGCCAATGTCTGAGACCAGGAGTGGAGAACCTTTTTCTGCCAGGGGTCATTTGGCTATTTATAACATCATTCGTGGGCCATACAAAATTACCAACTTAAAAATTAGCCTGCTATGTTTGGTCACACATTTCATTAACTCACTCCTAATGTGATGACCAAGGAGCTCTGGTAGTATAGTGGTTATGGATCAGGCTGCTAACCTCACAGTCAGCAGTTTGAAACTACCAGCTGTTCCACAGGAAAAAGATGAGGCTTTCTGCTCCCGTAAAGATTTACAGCCTCAGAAACCCTGTGCAGGGTCGCTATGAGTCAGAATTGACTCCACGGCACGTAACAAAAACAATGTGATGACCAGTCACTCTCTGGAAACTCTATACAGGGTCGCTATAGGTCAGAATTGACTCCACGGCACGTAACAAAAACAATGTGATGACCAGTCACTCTCTGGAAACCCTATACAGGGTCGCTATAGGTCAGAACCGACTTGACAGCATTTAAAAACAACAATAACAATGTGATGACTGGAGCTGTAGTTCCTTGGCACATCCAGACTAAATGATTTCAAGTCCTCCCAACTAGAAGGACTAGGAAATTTAAACTTGTTTTAAAATATAAAGTCTTATTACCTACCCCCTGCTTCTGAAAATCTGGTAATACTAGTTTTTAACAATAACACATATTAACCATTTATTATATTCCAGGAGAACGCACTCATGGTGCAGTGGTCAAAGCACTTGGTTGCTAGCCTAAAGATTGGTGGTTCCAACCCACCAGCCACTCTGCAGGAGAAAGATGAGGCAGTCTGTTTCTGTAAAGGTATTGTTGTTAAGTGCCGTCCAGTCGATTCCGACCCATAGCGACCCTGTACAGGGTTTCCAAAGGTTTAAATCTTTATGGGAGCAGAAGCCTCATCTTTCTCCCACAGAGCGGCTGGTAGTTTCGAACTGCTGACGTTAAGGTTCACAGCCCAATTCATAACCACTACGCTACCAGAGCTCCTTTCTGTAAAGGTGTAGTGTCTTGGAAACCCAAGGGAGCAATGTCGCTAGGGTTACTGTGAGTCAGAATCAATTTGATGGCAGTAAGCTGGGGCTGGGTTATGTTCCAGGGACTCATTTCTCATGTAAACTTCACAATAATGTGAGCTTTTATCCTCATTTTATAGAGGAGGAAAGAATCTCAGAAAGTGAAGAGAGAAGATCGAGGGCAAAGCTTAACCCAACCCCAAAGACTGCATTTAAATGCCGGCATCAGTGGGCAGTGCGCTAGCCTCCTCTAGGCAGACAACAGTTAGGGAAAGAGCGCAAGAGCTTAGGTTCAAAAGCCACCTGGGCTACTAACTGGTTGAGGGACATTGCAAATTACTGCACTGTTTTGAGCCTCACTTTCTTTTTCTGTAAAGTGGGGTTCTGGTGTGGTGCTGTAGGATAAGCACTGGTCTGCTAACCAAAAGGTCAGCAGTTGAAACCCATCAGCAGTTCCTTGGAAACCCTACACAGGCTCGCTGTGCGTCGGAACCAACTCAATGGCACATAACAACAACAAGAATGCAGGAGGATCCAATGGGGCTGTGAAAATAAAAGGACTTTAGAGAAGCCACCTCCAGGTCCCTCAGGAAAAGGAAGGCACAGAACTGTGTAAAAGAACTTGAAAGAGGCAGCAGAGCACCTTCTAAACTAAGGATACCTGAGAACTTGTCCAGAAGGTCCCACCCCAGTTGTTTCTGTTCCCCTCCGTGCCTATGCTAGCAAGAACTCAGCACCTAGTGCATCGTATTACTTTGAGCCAATCATTTTGCTTCTCTTAGCCTCAGTCTCTACTTTGAGCCTATCATTTTGCTTCTCTGAGCCTCAGTCTCCCCATCTTTAAAAAGGAGACCAAAGTAACTGATGGCTATGGATTTCTGGAATGGCGCTATTGGATAAGTACTGGACTGTGAACCACAAGGTCAGTGGTTCAAATCCATCAGCTATTCTTTGGAAACCCTGTACAGAGTCGTTAAAGTCCAAATTGACTCGACAGCACTTAACAAGGACAAATTCAGCCCTATGCCTGGCATTTGGTGGGTCCTGGAAAATGACAACTAGCATCCTCATTGCTGTTGTTTTTGTTGCTATAAGTGTCTTTCAGGGACCTAAAGCCCCCAGGAGCCACCTCATCCCTGCCCTGGCTGGCCCCAAAAATAGAGCTTTCACCTTCTCCGCCAACCACCTGAACAGAACACACAAACTGGGTGAAAGGGCACATCTCCCTTTGTCCTGGAATTGGCCATGTTTTAGATCATTAACTAAGTCCTGCCCTCTGATCCCACCGCCTGCCTCCCAGGGCCTCCTACTGGCCACCCCCCCCTCCGCAGCATTGGGGAAAAGACTAGATGTGGCCTTGAAACTGACGCTATGTGTGAGCTTAGGCAAGAGAGAACTTTCCCTTTCTGGTTCTCCGTGATTTTCATTTAAAAGAACTTTTTTTAGGTACTAGACTGTGGCACTGTGGGGTAAGCACTGGACCACAAGCTCAGTTTGAACCGCAAGGTTGGCAGTTCAAATCTACCAACCACTCCCACCAGCCACTCCTTCAAAACCCTACTGTTCTAGGTTGTGACTCATAATGACCCTGCATGGGGTTTCTAAGGCTTTAAATCTTCGCGGGATCAGAAAGCCTCATCTTCCTCCCTTGGAAATGGCTGGTGAGCTTGAACCTCAGACTTGTGCTTCACAGTCCAGTGCTTATCATATGTGCTCCTACCCTATACAGTGTCACTATGAGTCAGAACTGACTCGATGGCACTTAACAACAACAGGCTACTCTTTGGGAAAACAAAATCTTGTGTGGGAGTCAGAATAAGGCTGTTTGTTAGGTGCTGTCAAGTTGGTACCAACTCATAGTGACCTTATGCAAAACAGAATGAAACCCTGTGCCAATTCACAACTGCTGCCACGCTTGAGCCCACTGCTGTTGCCACTCTGCCAGCTCATATTGTTGGCGGTCCTCCTCTATTTTGCTGACCCTCCACTTTACCAAGCATGATGTCCTTTTCCAGGGACTGGTCCCTCCTGACAATATATCCGAAGTATAAGAGACAAAGTCTGGCCATCCTGCTTTCCAAGGAGGATTTGACTGGGCTTCTTTCAACACAGATTTGCTGTTTCTTTTCATGGTCCATGGTATTTTTTTTTTTTTTTT
>NW_006408541.1:16802389-16813598 GCF_000296735.1 Chrysochloris asiatica | reverse complement strand
CTTCGCTTTCAGCAAGTAAGGTTGTATTATCTGCATATCACAGGTTGTTAATGAGTCTTCCTCCAAACCTGATACCACATTTTTCTTCATATAATTCAGCTTCTTGAATTATTTGCTCAGCACACAGATTGAAAAAGTATGGTGAAAGAATACAATCCTGGTACACACTTTTCCTAATTTAAACCATTCAGTGTCCCCTTATTCTGTTCAAACGACTGCCTCTTGATCTATGTACAGGTTCTTCATGAGCACAAGTAAGAGTTCTGGAATACTCATTCTCTGTCGTGTTGTTCAATAGCTTGTCATGATCCATAAGAGTTGAATGCCTTTATGCGTCAATAAAGCACAGGGAAACATTTTTCTGGTATTTTCTGCTTTCAGCCAAAATCTATCTGTTAACAGTACAGTTAACTGACAGATGCGTGATGGAGAATAAGCTAGGTGAAGACTATAGACTTTGAAGTCAGTTGGCTTGGATACATGCTTCCAGGGCTTGAACGACATAATGGGTGTCGCTGAATTATACATAAAACTGGCAAATACTTAGTTACGAATGTTTTGTATATAGTACAAAATCCCAAAGGCCCTGTTTTCAAACTGTATGACCTTGGGGCTACTTTATCTTTTTTTTTTTTTTAACTTCCTTCTCAATAGGCGCTTTGGTAGTGTAGTGGTTACGAATCAGGCTGCAAGCTGCAAGGTCAGCAGTTCGAAACTACCAGCTGTTCCATGGGAGAAAGATGAGGCTTTCTGCTCCCGTAAAGATTTACAGACTTGGAAACCCTATGCAGGGTCACTATGAGTCGGAACTGACTCCATGGCACATAACAACAACAAATGGAGTCCTGGTGTGGCGCTGTGGGTTAATGCGCCAGACTGCAAAGCCGTTTGTACTGCAAGGTCGGTGGTTCAAGCTCACCAGCTGCTTCTTGGGGACCCTATGCAGGGTCGCAGTGGCACTTGACAACAACAACAAATAAAGCCAAGGAGCTCTGGCGGTGTGGTAGATCAAGCACTGGGTGGGCTGCTAACCTCAAGTTCAATGGTTCAAACCCACCAGATGCTCCTCGCCAGAAAGATTAGGCTCTCTGCTCCCATAAAGAGTTACAGTCTTGAACGTATCGCTGATATTGCTGAAAATGCTTAGAAAGCGTTTGAACCACTTAAACCATGTCCAAAATGTTTAAGCTGTCCGAACTATATGAGGAGAGCAATAATCTGCAGATGGATGTGATGACCAGCGAGAGTGACCTTCTGCAGATGGACGTAGGCAGTGGGAACCGGGAGCCATCCCTGAGCCCCTCCTGCCTCCGGGTCCCACCACTGCTTGAGTCCAGCCGTGGCTAGCAGCTGGGCCAGGTCGCGGGAGGGAGAGGACGAAGGCAAGGAATTTGATGATGCAAGGACAACTATGACTATTCCAAAGAGGAGCAGCTCAGCGGGGCGGCTACAGGGTCTCCGCGGCCCTGGGAGAAGCCAACAAGATGTTCCTGAGAACATCTAGAGCCAAAGAAGCAGCCCTAGATGGCGGCTTCCAGATGTATTATGAGAAGACCCCATTTGATCAGCTAGCTTTATTGAAGAGCTCTTTTCCCTCATGGTTGTCAACCGTCTGACAGGAGAACTCGGCTGTGATGAGATTATTGATCAACAGTAAGGTCAGGGCTGTTAAAAGAGGAGAAAGCTACTTGAGGAGAGACTCACACACTATTATTTGCGGGGTTCATACGAAATAGTTCTATGCCAATGGAAAACTTGATCTTCAAAAAAAATTTGTTTTAGTTTGTTTTGCAGAATCGAATAGGACAGTGATTACATAATTGTGAGAAAGAAAGACAATCCTTAAAAAAGAAAAAGGATCAGAGGACTGTGGAAATTGGTTTCTAAGCGTGTCCTGAAACACCCAGGTCTTATTTTCCTGGCATTGGGGGATTGCTTGTTCCTATCTGCCTTGCTGTGAAGGATGGTTTTGCAAGAACAAGGCATGATCAAGACAGTCTGCTAATAGAAGAACCCACTGATAATTTATGTGATGAGAAAAAATCACGAACATGCCCAATTCAGGATATCTGAATTATCTGGACTGGCAGTCTATTGAGAAAACTTTGGAAATTCTGGTTTTGTGATCTATTCAAGTCATAATTATCAAAAGTATTAGTATAACAAAAGTTTAGCTTTCATCAGTTTTTCAAAAGGACAAAACAAAAAAAAGAAGCATATGCCTCATGCAGTATCTTTATATGTGTTTCCAAGAGTTTCTGAAGTTTTGTTTATATGTGTTGTTTTGATTAGAATTCGAGAAAATCCATGTTGTGAGCGTTTTAGAAAGTGAAAGATTAAGGCCCCCTTAATTAAAACCTTTAGATGTTATTACGTTTTGTGAAAGTACAAAGAAAATATTTCAAAATACTCTGACACTAGAGAAGACTTCTGTTTTGCTCTTCTGTTTTTCACTTATGTGACAGGAGAAAGATCCCAGATGAACTTCATATTGTATGAATTGTTGGTGAACGTTGTCATGTAAAAGGAAAGTTGTACATCTTTAAAAGGCTGTGAATAATTAAGCTATCAACTTGGTTACGGTTTTCAACCTGCCCAGAAATCCACCTCAGTATCTGACATTTCCTTTCCTGTTCTCCTCCTCTAAATTAAACTTGTTATTTTTATGCACCAGCTGCTTCTGTGTAAAAAAAAAAAGAATTACAGTCTTGGAAACCCAGAGGAGCAGGTCCACTCTGTGACAGGGGGTCACTATGAGTCAGAACTGACTGAAGGGCAGTAGGTTACATGAGGCCAGTATGCCACTTCACTTGGATGGCAGGCTCTCAGAAAAGTCCATGCCTGAATGAGTACTCAATTATCATCAGCCTTTGTCATTACTCAGAAGTTTGGGTTGAAATGGAGGAAGAGGTGTGGAGTTCCAGCTGCTGGCTGACACCCTGGGGTGACTGTGAAGCAGTTTTCTTGGAACCCCAATGTTGGGAAAACGGTATGAAAACCAGTGAAGCCGAGCTTAGAGCATGGGCTCTACAAACTACAGCCTGCAGGCCAAGTCCCATGTTCCACTTGTTTTTATACTGCCTGCCAGCTATGAATGTTGTTATTGTTAAGTGCCGTCGAGTCGGTTCCGACCCATAGCGACCCTGTACAGGGTTTCCGAGGGTATAAATCTTTACGGGAGTAGAAAGCCTCATCTTTCTCCCGTGGAGCAGCTGGTAGTTTCGAACCGCTGACCTTAAGGTTCGCAGCCCAATTCGTAACCACTACGCTACCAGAGCAATTTCAATAGATATGAAAAGTAAGGAGTTCTGGTGGCATAGTGGTTAAATGCGTGGCTGCTAACTGAAACGTCAGTGGTTCAAACCAAGCAGACATTCCCTAAGAGGAATATGTGGCAGTCGATTCCTGGTGTAGCACTGTAGGATCAGCACTGGACTGTGAACCACAAGGTCAGCAGTTCAAACCCACCAGCCATTCTCGGAACCCCTATACAGGATCACTGTGTGTCAGAGCCAACTCGATGGCACACAACAACAGCGTATTTACTTCAATGCATATCTGAAATTATAGGAAGTTGAGTGAATGGGACACTTTAGTCCTGACACATTAGCATTATTTGTAGCATAAGACCCCTCTTTTGTTTTACTTATTTTATCCCCTTGTATCCCATTTCCCACACCCATCTTTCCTATAAAACCTTTCTGATGGATTTCAAGTGTAGTTTTCCATCTTTTTATGTTCTTACAACATGTTTTGTTATTTGTCTGTGTTTTACAATTTATATAATGTCCTGATGTGGCACTGTGGGTGAATGCACTGACTGCAAGGTCAGTTTGAATCACAAAGTTGGTGGTTCAAGCTCATCAGCCACTCCTTGGAAACCCTATAGAGTTTTTATAAGTCAGAACCAACTCGATGGCTTTTAACAACAACATAATAATTTTGTTCTATATTTCATATCGGAGTTTTCTCCCTATCCCAATTATATTTTATATGTAACTATGTGATCAGCTCAATGTAAAGAAAACAAAAGTCCTCACCACTGGACCAATCAACAACATTCTTATCAACGGAGAAAAGATTGAAGTTGTCAAAGACTTCATTCATCTTGGATCAACTATCAACACTCACGGAAGCAGCAGTCAAGAGATCAAACGACGTATTGCATTAGGCAAATCTGCTGCACAGGAACTTTTTAAAGTATTGAAGAGCAGAGATGTCAGCTTGAGGACTAAGGTGCGCCTGACCCAAGCCATGGTGTTTTCAATAACCTCATATGCATGCGAAAGCTGGACAGTGAATAAGGAAAACCATAGAATTGATAGGTTTGAGTTGTGGTGTTGGAGGAGAATATTGAAAGTGCCATGGGCTGCCAAAAGAACCAATAGATCCGTTTTGGAAGAAGTGTAGCCAGAGTGCTCCTTGGAGGCCAAGATGGCCAAACTTCATCTTTCATACTTCGGACATATTGTCAAGAGGGACCAGTCACTGGAGAAGGATATCATGTTTGGTAAGGTGGAGGGTCAGAGAAAAAGAGGATGACCCCCAGTGAGATGGATTGGCCAAGTGGCAGCATCAATGGACTCAAGCGTGGCAACAGTAATGAGGTTGGCTCAGGATCGGGCAGTGGTTCGTTCTGCTGTGCATAAGGTCGCTATGAGTAGGTACTGACTCAATGGCACCTAACAACAACAACAACAATATGATCAGTACTGGGCTTCAAACTACAAAGTCAGCAGTTCAAATCCACCTGCTGCTCCTCGGAAACCCTATACAGGGTCACTATGAATTGGAACCAACTCGACGGCACTAAACTACAGCAACATACAGTTATCCTTTCCTCCTAAAAATAGTAGAGCATTCAGTGGTGGGTTGTTGTTGTTGTGAAGTGCCGTCCAGTCAGTTCCAACTCATAGCGACCCTGTAATAAGGTTTCCAAGGAGCGGAAACTTTGTGATTCAAGCCAACCTTGCAATCCAGTGTTTTATCCTACAGTGCCGTACCAGGACTCCCAATGGTGGGTAGCTATCACATTTTATTTACCTCTTTACTCCACCATATAAGATGAGGCTATCTGCTCCCATAAAGATTTATAGTCTGAGAATTCCTATGTTGTTGTTAAGTGCTGTCGAGTTGGTTCTGACCCAGAACAACACTGTATAGGGTTTCCAAGGAGCAGCTGGTGAATTTGAACCCCCGACCTTGCAGTTGAGTGCTTATCCTGCGGCACCACACCAGGACTCTTCAGAAACTCTATGAGCAGTTTTATTTTGTCCTTTAGGTTTGCGTTACATCGGCATTGACTCAATAGTAGTAGGTTTAGTATATAGTAAGCAATCAAAGGAGCTCTGGTAGCATAGTGGTTACGAATCGGGCTGTGAACCACAAGGACAGCAGTTCGAAACTACGAGCTGTTCCGTGGGAGAAAGATGAGGTGTTCTGCTCCTGTAAAGATTTTCAGCCTCAGAAATCCTGCACAGGGTCACTATGAGTCGGAACGGACTCCACAGTACTTAACAATAACAGCAAGCACTTAATAAATGTGAATTTTTTTAAAAAGCAAGATACTATGTTTGACTTATCCGGTTCTCATTTGCTACTACTATTATTAAAACCCTAGCCACCATACCCCACTGCTTCTTCCAGCATGAGACCAGAAGAACTAGATGGTGCCTAGTTGTCATCGCCAAATGTTTCACTTGGGGACATAAGAGATGGATCCTGATAGAGGAAAAAAAAAAATGTGGACCAGAGTTCAAATCCCTAAATAATCCAGACTTACTGGAGCTGTTGAGGGTGGAAGGATCCCTGAGATTTATCGCCCTAGGGTACTTTTCAAACCATGATACAAAACTATCCTCTGGAAGGCATCTTTAAACAAAACAGTAGTAAGGAATGTCACCTTAAGTGTTGTGTTTTAGAAAATATATAACTAGATGACATCAGAAGGAAAACAATAACTCTAGAGCCCAGATGAGAAGTTCGGGGCTGTGAGTTCAAATTAATGGTGGTGAAACTATTCAAGCAGAAATCAGGAGGAAGTGATGTGAAGAAAGTGACCGATTTCACTGGACAACATGTGTAGAAACTGTACAATGGAAGCATGTTTTGACGTGTATATTTTCACCAAAAATGAAATTAAACTGAAAAATAAAAATACTCGGCACAATTTGTACCATTCCTTCAGATAAAGTAATCTGATACCCAGCTGTTGTCTTGAGATCTTAGGATGGGCCACAAATCTTTCTAGGTCATCTTAGTCCAATTTTTGAAGCGCCAGACTTTCCGTTTCAATCACACTTAATAAAATGAAGCTTATATAAGGGGAAAAAAAAACACTTGGCACACAGTAGGTGTGTTCAGTCCATGGGCATTGTCTTTGCCCACCCTGATAGAATCTGGACATCCGACTCCCCCACCCCTATCCCCAACCCCATACTGGTGGAGGCGGCCCCTGGCCCTTTGCAGAGCCTCACCTGCATTCTCGTCACTCTCCCTGCTGAGGTCTTTCCGAGCCTCCTTCTGGCCAAAGAGACTCTTGAGGATGGCATTGGCGATGGGCAACATCATGGCTGTGGAAGCGGTGTTACTCAGCCACATGGACAGGAGAGAAGTGGTCAACATCATCCCTAGTATGAGTCTGGGCAATAGAGCAGGTTAGCGACAGATGCATCACCTCAGGATTCACGTTGTCCTCCCTAAGGGATCCAGCCCACTTGTTTTATCATGTTTAATTTTATCACAATGTTTTGTTGTCTTGTACAGTGTTTGCTTGGAGAGCCAGAGAGGTGAAGTTACTGGCAGAGCTAGGGCCAAATCTACTTACCAGGCTTATTGTATAGGCAAGGAACCATGACTCAGTGTGTTCAAATGAACTGACCACAGATATACCCAAGGTAATACAGTTTCAATGATACCCCAAACCTGACATTTCCCTTCCCTTATCCCCAAATCCTTAATACCTCCCATTTCAAATTAAAGCTAGTTCAAGGTGGCACGAGAGTCTTGGTGTGGCACAGTAGGATGAACACTGGACTGCTAACCTCAAGGTCAGAGGTTCAAAACCACCAGCTGCTCCTCAGAAACCTTATACGCTACCAGGGCTGCTATGAGTGTAAGTTAACTCGACAGCACTTAACAACAACACTGAACAACACCAAGACTCTTCTCCATCTCTCTCCCCAGACAGCCTCCTAAGCTTTTTTGCCCCACTTCCTGCTTCTACTCCCATGCAAGTACTCCCTACAGACAGACAGCACTGAGCTTCTCACACGAACCCCAAAGTGCCCTGGACTCATCTGTCTCCCTGCTTGATGTCTTCCCACTAATGGGCATCCATTTTATAATCTAATTTTTACATTGAACTCATTCATTCACCTAGAATTTACTTAGATGCATAGTATGGGAGTGTGGTGGTTCTGTAAGATAAACACGGGACCGAGAACCACAAAGTTGGAGGGTTGAGCCCACCAGCTGCTATCCAGGAGAAAGATGAGGCTTTCTGCTTTTGCAAAGATTTACAGCCTCAGAAATCCTCTAACGGGTTGCTATGAGTCAGAACCAACTTGACGGGACTTAATAACAACAACAAATAGTATGAAGGGAGCCATGGTGGTGCAGTGGGTTAAGCAAGGGTGGTGGAAATTAGACTGTCGGTTCCTGTAAAGATTTATAGTCTCAGAAACCCAACTGAAGAAACCCTACTTTGTCTTACTGGGTCAGTAAGAATTAGAATCGTCTTGACACCAGTGGACTTAAAGTATGAAGTAAGAGCTAAATGGAGTTTCCCCCACAAAGAATAAACTAATTGCCAACACCCACAGTAATTATAAGGAGCTCTGGTAGCGCAGTGGTTATGAATCGGGCTGCGAACCTTAAGGTCAGCAGTTCGAAACTACCAGCTGTTCCGCAGGAGAAAGATGAGGCTTTCTGCTCCCGTAAAGATTTACAGCCTCGGAAATCCTGTACAGGGTTGCTATGAGTTGGAACCGACTCCACAGCACATAACAACAACAACTGTATGTATATACACTCTTCCTTTCCCCACTGATTTGGATTTCTTCAGGGGCCCTGGTGGCACAATGGTTAAGCGCTCAGCTGCTAACCAAAAGTTCAGTTGATCTACAAAAGCAAGATTATGGCAATCTACTGCCATAAAGATTACAACCTTGGAAATTTATGGGGTTTCTTTCTATAAGGCTGGACACGTTACCTGGCTGGCTGGATCCCAACAAACATCAGGACCTTGAGGGCGATTCTCCGGTGTAGATTCCACTCTTCAATGGCACTAGCCATGATCAGACCGCTGAGGAACAGGAAGTTGGTGTCCATGAAGTACTGGGAGCAGACTTTGTTGGATGGCAGGATGCCCATGAAGGGGAAAAAGATGATGGGCAACAGGGCCGTCACTGAGATGGGCAGGGCCTCCACACACCAGTACACCACCATGAGCAAGATGACAAACAAGCAGCGGCCTTCCTGCAGAGGGGGAGATGCATGCAGATGGGTGAGTAGAGCTTGGGATGGCCAAGCAGGAAGGAGTCCAGCCTGGGGGAGGGGGCATCAAGGCAGGTTTCTCAAGGAAGCATTAGTGTATGTAAGAGTCCAAGGCTTTGATTGTGAGAGGTGGCATCACCTTTCTGACTCTTCCTTTGCCACACAGTAAATGGAGCTAGTATCACTGCCCACTTCATAGGACTATTGGAAGATTAAATGAAACAACCCATCAACAGAAGTAGACCATAGAAGGCGAGTGGGGAAATGAGGCAGAGAAGAGGAAGACAATACAAAGTGCAGCTAGTCCATGACTTACAACAACGTTCCATGCTGATAACTCGGTTGCATGTCAGTTCTGACATAAATTGGCCCTAAGTCGAATACTGCATTTTTCATAAATAACATATCCACACAAACACCACGCACAAGCATATATAACACACATACCACACTTCAGTGTTGTTGTTAGATGCTGTGGAGTTGGTTCCAACTCTTATGCAAAACAGAATGAAATTCTGCCCAGTCCTGCGACAATCTCATAATCATTCTTATGCTTAAGCCCGTGGTTGCTGCCACGGTGTCAATTCATCTTGTTGGAGGTCTCCCTCTTTTCCCCTGACCTTTCATGTTACCAAGTAATGACCAGTCTCCAGAGACTGGTAGAGACTCATCTCTACTGATATTATGTCTGAAGTATGAGATTCGAAGTCTGGTCCTTTTGACTTCTAAGGAGCATTCTGGCTATACTCCTTCCAACACAGATATGTTTGCTCTTTTGGCAGTCCATAGTATTTTAAATATTCTTCCCCAACACCATAAATCAAATGCATCAATTTTTCTATGGTCTTTCTTATTCATTGGCCAACTTTCACATGCATATGAGGCAAGTGAACATACCATGGCTTGGGTCAGGTGCATTTTAGTCCTCAAACTGACATCTTTTCTCTTCAACACTTTAAGAGGTTTTGTGCAGCAGATTGCCTCTTGCAATACATTGTTGGATTTCTTGACTGCTTGCATGAGTGTTGATTGTGAATCCAAGCAAAATGAAGTCTCTGACAACTTCAATCTTTTCTCCATTTATCAAGATGGTATTTACTGATCTAGTGGTGAGGATTTTTGTTTTCTTTACATTGAGGTGCAACTCATAGCAAAAGCTGTGCTTTTTATCTTAATCAAAATACTTATTTTAAGTCCTCTTTGATTTCAGCAAGCAAAGTTGTATCATCTGCATATTGTAGGTTGTTAATGAGTCTTCCTCCAATTCTGAAGCCACATTTTTCTTCATATAATCCAGCTTCTGGGATTATTTGTTCAGTGTACAGATTAAATAAATATGGTGAAAAAACACAACCCTGGCTCACACCTTTTCTTATTTTAAACAATTCACCATCTGTTCAAACGAAGGCCTCTTGATCTATATACAGGTTCTTTGTGAAGAAATGAATTGTTTCAAACACTCATTCTCCATAACATTGTCCATAACAGATTATGATCCACACAATCAAAAGTCTTTGCATAGTCAATAAAGCACAGGTAAGCATCTTTCTAGTATTCTCTACTTTCAGCCAAGATCCATCTGATATTAGTAGTGATATCCCTCATTCCACATCCACATCTAAATCTGGCTTGAACCTCCTGCAGTTCCCTGTCAATGTACTGTTGCAGACATTTTTTAATTGTCTTCAGCTTCAATCTGAACTTGCATATAAGTAATTGATGGTCTGTTTCACGTCTGGCCTGGGCCTTGTTTTGACCAATTATATGGAGCTTTCCTAACATCTCTTTCCACGGATGTCGTCAATTTGATTTCTATGTATTCCATCTGATGAGGTTTGTGTGTATAGCTGTCTTTTATGTTGTTTTAAAAAAGGTATTTGCAATGAATACATCTTTGTTTTTGCAAAATAGTATCCTGTGATTTCCAGCATCATTTCTATCACCAAGGCCATATTTTCCAACTACTGGTCTTTCCTTTTTGTTTCCAACCTTTGCATTTCACTCACCAGTAATTATTAATACATCTTGATTGCATGTTTCATCATGAAGAAGTTGGTAGAAGTCGTCAATTTCATCATCACTGGCTTTAAAGGTTGGTGTGTAAATTTGAATAATAGTAGCATTAACTGGTATTTCTTGTAGATGTATGGATATTATCCTATCACAGACAGCATTATACTTCATGATAAATCTTGAAATGTTCAATTTGTTATTTTCAGCATAGTAAACCATGTACTATCAGGTTCAAAATGGCCAATACCAGTCCATTTCAGCTCACTGATGCCTAGGACACAGATGGTTATGCGTTCTATTTCTTTTTTGACAACTTCCAATTTTCCTAGATTCATACTTTATACATTCCCTGTTTTGATTATTAATGGATGTTTGCAGCTGTTTCTTCTCATTTTGAGTTGTGCCCCATCAGCTTTACTCCATTCGTGTCATCACAGTCAACTCTACTTTGAGGAGGCTGCTCTCTCCCAGTCATATTTTGAGTGCCTTCCAACCTGACGGGCTCATCTTCCAGCACTGTATCTGACAATATTCTGGTGCTTTTCAACATGCTTCAACATTCAGTATTCTGGGGCTATTTGACAGTGTTCCGCTGCTATTCATAAGGTTTTCCGTGATTAAACATTCAGAAGTTGTTTGCCTTTCCTTCTTCCTAGTCTGTCTTAGTCTGGAAGTTCAGCTGAAACCTGTCCACTGTGGA
>NW_006408541.1:16797838-16799754 GCF_000296735.1 Chrysochloris asiatica | reverse complement strand
TGGAATGGGCACAAATATGGATCTCTTCCAGTCAGTTGGACAGGTAGTTGTCTTCCAAATTTCTTGGCAAAGCTGAGTGAGTGCCTCCAGTGCTGTATCAGTTTGCTGAAAGATTTCAATTTGCTTTCCATCAATTCCCGGTGTCTTGTTCTTTGCCTTTGGACGTGTTCCTTCAGGATCATTGGCTCTTGATCATATGATACCTCTTGAAATGGTCAAATATCAACTAAGGTGTGCCTGATCCAAGCCATAGTATTTCAATTGCCTCATATGCATGTGAAAATTGGACAGTGAATAGGAAGACTGATACATTTGAAGACTGATACATTTGGAGAAGGATATTAAATGTACATGGGCTACCAGAAGAACAAACAAATGTGTGTTTGAAGAAGTACAGTCAGAATGCTCCTTAGAAGCCAGAACGGTGAGACTTTGGCTCTTATATTTTGGACTTGTTGTCAGGAGACACCAGTCCCTGGAGGATGACACCATGCTTGGTAAAGTAGAGGGTCATCAAAACAGAGGCAGACCACCAATGAGATGGATTGACACAGTGGCAAACACAAAAGGACTGTTGTTACTCATATGTAACAACAGTTGTGAGATGGCACGGGACTGGGCATGGTGGGTCACTTTGAGTCAGCACTGACTCAACAACACTGTGGTTTACTAAGCATTATGAACAAGTTTGAAATATTGCAAAAATGTCTGCAGAGAGCAATACAGTGAAGTGTCATATAATGAGGTATGGCTGCATATACTTGTTCGTTAAACAAGAAAGCAATAATGGCATCGATGTCTCAAAAGGTCCACAGAAAATGGCATCTTGTTACTCACATGGTGACTGAATAGGACTGGTTACTGCTCTGACTTCACTTTTTCTCTCTTTTTCAATGTTTTATTGTGAATTATGTGATAGTTTACATGGGAGAACATTCATTTTACATTCATCCTATTGTGTACCGTTTCATTGCCATGGTTACTTTCTTGTATTCTTCCAAGACAACGATCTCTCATGTTCCATGAAGACAAACTCTTTCTAGGACCGAGTTCTGCCTCATGCCATTTTATTCTTCTTTTTGTCCTACTCACGGCAGATTTTCTTAGATGATTTAGTGCCCACAGGACCTGCTCCATTCAATGTGTTCATTGAACTGAGCACCATCCTAAGAAGATGTATTAGCTAAATGGGATAGAAATTAAGGTAGGCAGCAGATACTATGACTGGCTAAGACATGTATCAAAGGGCAAGAGCAAGACCAGGTTGGACAGCGACGTGACTGTGGAAAAAGTTGCTGGCATCTTGGATCTAGGTGGGAATGGTGCCGGTATTGGGAAGTGATTGGATGCTGGGTCTCTTTCCAAGGTCAAGTCTGACCGCTTTGCCGCTGGGTTTGTTGTGGCACGTGAGGCAAAGAAAGGAGTCAGTCAAGGTGATTCCAAAGTTGTATGGTTTAGAGTTGAGAAGAATTAAGTGGCCGTTACTTTATTCTTACTGAGCTGGAGAAGATTGGGAGACATACTCACATCCGTTCCCATACCTTAAAAACCACATCCTGAAACACTGGACTAGAGAATCTCCGTACACCAAAATCTCTCTATAGAACCCTGGTGGCACAATAGTTAAACATTTGTCTGTGAACTGGAAGGTTGATGGTTTGAACCTACCCCACAGCTCTGTAGGAGAAAGACGTGGCAATCTACTTCTGTAAAGATGACACAGCCTTGGGAGCACTTCTCCTCTGTCACATGTGGGTTGCTGACAGTCAAAATCGACTTGACAGCACCAGACAGCCACAGAAGTCTCCCTTAACTTTGGCATCAATGAAATTTAGAGATCACAAAATCTACTGCAAAGGGAATTCTTGTTGAACAAATCCAGAGAAGTTAAGTTCTTTTGGAGGGGAAAAAAGAAA
>NW_006408541.1:16796741-16797348 GCF_000296735.1 Chrysochloris asiatica | reverse complement strand
AAAAGAGGGAATAAAGGTAGATACTGTTAACTGATGGTGAAAAAAAAAGTTACAACTCCTGAGCTTTCATTCCAGTGAAATTGAGTATGGAGCCTGAATGTAAAAATCAGATGAAAAAAGCTGTTCTGGAAGAGGCAGGGTGGGGTGCTGTTGATAGGGCTCCCTCTTTTCCTTCTATTCCATCTACACGGGCAGCCCTCCCCCCCATGTCCTCCCTAAAATCAGAAACTGACTTGGTGAAGGAGAATCAGACGAGAATCAGACCACCCTCCCAGCTCTCTAATATTTCCCTGACTTTATAGACATGAGACCAGAGAGGGGAAGGGACTTGCCCAGGGTTAGACAGCAGGGAGGTATCAAAGAACCCCAAGTTAGGGCCCCCAAGCAGCACAGAGCCCTTTGTGGAAACAGTCTTTCCAGCTTCAACAGGAGATCCGAGCCAAGGGCACTATCCCAGGATTCCACAGAACCAGAGGGATAGTCCCATGCCGAGTACTCCAGTACAGCAAACAAAGATGTGGGAAAGCAATGGCACAGTAAACAGAAGCATATTTGCAGAAGCTCATGGGATCCTGACATTTTCCAGGGGAGCTTTGGGATGACTCAG
>NW_006408541.1:16793198-16796431 GCF_000296735.1 Chrysochloris asiatica | reverse complement strand
AGGTTGGCCCAGGATCGGACATTGTTTCGTTCTGCTGTGCATGGGGTCGCTATGAGTCGGTTCTGACTCGATGGCACCTGACAACAACAACAAAGTCAGGAAAAATGAATCTGACCAAGGTCAAGTCTGCCTCCTCAAGACTGGAAATTTGCGAGTCTGTAGAAAAGTCAGAATTTCAGCTGAAGACAATCCATTTCCACAGCTCAGAGAGGTGAAGTCACTTGCCTGGGGACAAACAGCTTTCAATGGATGGAGTCAGGTTTTAAGCAGAAGTCTTGGCTCCCGATGCAGCACAGCTGTGACATTTCCTGTCTACCTACGCTACCCCTTAGAGATACCTGAATGTTGATTTTATATCTCTCTTGATTTTCTCCTCCACTAAAATAAAAGCTCTGGAAAGGCAGGGACTGTGTTCCCAGAGCCGAGAACAGAGCTCGGCACGTAGTAGGCACTCAACAAATACTTGCTGGATGCATGAATGACTAATAATAAATGCTTACACAATCCAAAGAAAGAGCTAAAAATTATTAGCCATTCATCCATCCTCTCAACAAACATTATTCCTAAACACAAGCTAAGCTCTGACCACAAAACAGTCACTGAATTTTGACAAGCAAATCTAACCATGTTGTTGTTGTTGTTGTTAAGTGCCTTCGAGTCGGAGCCGACCCATAGCGACCCTGTACAGGGTTTCCGAGGGTGTAAATCCTTACGGGAGTAGAAAGCCTCATCTTTCTCCCGCGGAGCGGCTGGTAGTTTCGAACCACTGACCTTAAGGTTCGCAGCCCGATTCGTAACCACTACGCTACCAGAAATTAGTTCACTGATGTCAGTGCATGGACTCCTGGCATGGTGCTGTAGGATCAGCACTGGACTGCAAACCACAATGTCTGCAGTTCAAGCCCACCAGCTGCTCCTTAGAAACCCTAAACCGGGTCGGTCACTAGGAGTTGGAATTGACTCAACGGCACTTGCTACAACCATGTCAGTGCATATTAGACTCAAGTGGCATACAGCACTCCACCATCAAAGTCTAAGTGGCTTACTGAACTCCACTCCTCAAGCAGAGGAGTACTAGTGAATATCGAACAATGTCAAAGAATGTCACTGTATGTTTAACACCCATTGTCCCAAGTAGTAGCCTCTTCATTAAGACACCCACGTTAGTTCCATGCCCCACTCCCTAAATAAATTCCTAGGAGTCAAATTCTTGTGTCAGAGTCTCCTTCTAGAGAACCATCTTCTCAAAGATGATGACATCTTTCTGAGCTATGATTTGAGCAGTGGTTCGCAAAGAGACGAGGGGCTGCTTTCTTGTCTATGCTGGAAGCAGGTATTAGAGTCAAAACCATGGTTCCTGTCCTCCAGCTGGATTTAGGGAAAGTTAAGTAATTTGCCTTCCTGGTGTTAAGTAATTTGAGTCCTGGTGTGGCACTGTGGGCTAATGCGGCAGACTGCAAAGCCATTTGAACTGCAAGGGTGGTGGTTCAAACTCACCAGCTGCTCCTTGGAAACCCTATACAGGGTCGTTATGGGTCGGAATTGACTGGACGGCACTTCACAACAACAACAAGTAATTTGCCAAAGCCATACCATTGAAAGTGGTGGATCTTAGGTTCAAATTTAGACAGTGTGGCTCTAGACCCATTATTCTTATCAAATATATCCTACCACCCATCACAGACAGCATTGCACGCTAAGATAGATCTTCAAATGCTCTTTGAAGACAATGAATGTGGTGACATTCCTCATCAATTTGTCTTTCCTGGTATAGTAAACAATTTGATTGTCCAATTCAAAATGACCAATTCCAGTCCATTTTCAGCTCACTAATGCCTAGGATACTAATCTTTATGCATTCTATTTCAGGTTTGACAACTTCTAATTTTCCTAGATTCATACTTCATACATGTTCTGATTATTGATGGATGGAGCCCTCGTGTGGCATTGTAGGATAAGCAGTGGACTGCTAACCCACCAGCCACTCCTCAGAAATGCTATACAGAGTCACTATGAGCCAGAAACAACTCAACAGCACTTCACAACAACAATAACAGTTGTTCTTGTTTGTCTGCCACATCGGCAAACGAAGGTCCTAAAAGCTTGGCTCCATTCACGTCAACAGACCAAACTACACTGAGGAAGCAACTCTTCCCCAGTCATATTTTGAGCGTCTTCCAATCTGAGGGGCTCATCTTCTGGTGCTATATCTGACAATGTTCCACTGTTATTTGTATAGTTTTCAGTGACTGATAAGAGAGAGTAATTACCTCAGTTTAGAGGATAAGGGAGGTACCAAGGAAGAGTTCTATCAGGAGGACAATGAAGCAAATTTAGAGACTGAAGGCTTCTAGAGTTATAGCGTCAGACCCTTCCATTGTCTAGCAGACATTTGGGTATTTGCCTATAGTGCTTTTAAATCTGAAGGCGAATTTCTGGAGCAGCATGAATCCTGGTGTGGCGCTGTGGGTTAATAATGCATCAGACTGCAAAGCCTTTTGAACTGCAAGGTCGAAGGTTCAAGCTCACCAGCTGCTCCTCGGAAACCCTATACAGGGTCGCTCTGCGTCGGAACTGACTTGACGGCACTTAACAACAACAACAATGAGACTGTTAGAAATGTACTTCTCTAATGCATCATTCCAAAGAGATGTGACCCTACAGAATGTGAAACTCATTGAACAATATCATTAATATCACACACAAGTAAACTTTAGCTAAAGAAAATTCAAAAAAAGTTATAGCAGCAAATCTATAGGAAGCGGCCAGAAATTCAAATCAAATTTAGAGGAGGAGATGGAAAAAGGGATATCATTGCTGATGTCAGATGGATCTTGGTTGAAAGCAGAGAATACCAGAAAGATGTTTACTTGTGTTTTGTTGACTATGCTAAGGCATTTTTCAGTGTGTGTCATAACAAATTATGGATAACATTGCAAAGAATGGGAATTCCTGAACACTTAATTGTGCCCATGTGGAACCTGTACATAGACTAAGAGGCAGTTGTTTGAACAGAACAAAAGGATACAATGGTTTAAATGTATGGGAATGGTTTAAAGTTAGGAAAGGTGTGCATCAGAGTTGTATCCTTTTACCATACTTATTCAGTCTGTACGATGAGCAAATTATCAGAGAAGTTGTGCTTTATTGAAAGAGAACACAGGATCAGGATTGAAGGAAGGTTCATTAACAATTTGTAATATGGAGAAACATGACCTAGCTTGCTGAAAGCA
>NW_006408541.1:16790683-16791638 GCF_000296735.1 Chrysochloris asiatica | reverse complement strand
AGAAGAATATTAAAAGTACTGCCAGAAGAAGAAACAAATCTTGGAAAAAGTACAGCCAGAATGCCCCTTAGAGGCAAGGGTGGCAAGACTTCATCTCTCGTGTTCTGGACACGTTATCAGGAGGGACCAGTCCCTAGAAAAGAACATCATGCTTGGTAAAGTGGAGGGTCAGCAAGCCAGAAGAAGACCCTCCTCAACAAGATGGATTGATACAGTGGCTGCCACAGTGGGCTCAATTGTGAGGATGATGCTGGACTGGGCAGTGTGTCCTTTCATTTTGCATGGGTTGCTGTAGGTAGGAGCCAACTCAATAGTACGTGGCAACAACATATCGTAAACGGTTCCTGCTAAGTGTGTATGTACTTACATGTGATATGCTCATGAACAACAAAGGCACAATTTAAGGAAATCATATCATTTCCCTGAAACTAACATTATAATATCCAAACATAAAAGAAGGCAAGAAACAAAAAGAGACAGAACTACAGGTCTCACAGCATCAAAAGGATGCAAAAGAGATAGTATGAATGTTATACCAATACATTTGGTAACGTGGAAGAAACAGGCCAATTCCTTGAAAAACCTAACTTACTCATCTGTCAGAAAAAGAAATAGAAAACATGGGTATTTCAATGTCTATTAAAGACAACTCCACAAAGAAAACCCCAAGTCCTGCTGGGTTCAGTGGTGAATTCTACTAGTCAAATAATAAACAATACCCACTTTGTGTAAACTCCGAGAATAGAGAAGGAGGGAACACTTCACAATTCATGTTATGAGGCCAGGATAACCCTGTTACCAAACCTGACAAGAGCATTATAATAGGAAAGAAAATACGTAGAATGACTGACAACAGTGTCCTACAGTCACCTGGAAAATGTCAAAGCTGAGAAGCTCTGCTGGACTTTCATTTGCTTTTTGTCCTGATTACAAATCGGGCTGCTAACCTCAAGGT
>NW_006408541.1:16771707-16789854 GCF_000296735.1 Chrysochloris asiatica | reverse complement strand
GGACATATTGTCAGGAGGGACCAGTTGCTGGAGAAGGATAGATATCATGTTTGGTAAGGTGGAGGGTCAGAGAAAAAGAGGAAGACCCCCAACGAGATGGATTGGCAAAGTGGCAGCATCAAATGGGCTCAGGAGTAGCAACGATTGTGAGGTTGGCCCAGGATCGGGCTGTGTTTCTTTCTGTTGTGCATAAGGTCACTATGAGTCAGTACCAACTTGATGGCACCTAACAACAAGTCATTTATCTTCATGTTGTTGTTTGGTGCCATCAAGTAGATTCTGACATATAGTGGTCCTGTATAAAGTTTCCAAGGAGCAGCTGGTAGATTTGAACAGAGCTTGCAGTCCAATGCTTACCCCACAGCACCACACCAGGACTTCTTGATTCTCATAACAACCCTTTAAAGTTGTTATTATTCCCATTTCACTGATGAGAGAACTGAGGCACAATGGGCAAGTCTAGTAATGTGGTTGCCGAGTCAGTAAACAGCAGACAATAATAGACTCTTCTCACCACCTCAGAAAGCTCCCTTTTGCTCCTTTTCAGTTAATTCTCACCTGCTTTCCAGAACATTATTGTGGTTCCTGTTACCACACTGATTCTGTCTGCCCTTGAACTACACATACAGGATGTGCTTTTGTGCCAGGCTTTTTAGCTCAATAACACACCTGTGTGATTCACCCATGAGGTTGTATCAGTGTTGCCTTCTTTTTCATTGCTGAGTAATACTCCATTGTGTCACTACATGGCAATTTGTTCATTCTCCTGCTGACAACCTTTGGGATGTTTCGAGTTTGGGGCTATTATGAATAAAGCTGTTATGAACATCTGCACACATCTGCTTTTTTTTCCCCTCTAATACATCTGCTTTTGGGGTGATGTCCTAGGTGTCCTTCTGTGCAAAGCATTCAGTCTCCACATTTTGTTTCTTAAGGTTGTTGATTGCCTTTGAGTTGATTTCAACTCACAGCGATCTTATAGTACACAGTAGAACTGCCCCATAAGGTTTCCTAGGCTAGCAGATGACCAGGTCTTTCTCCCGAGGAGCTGCTGGTGTGTTCGAACCACCTACCTTTCAGTTAGTAGCTGAGGACTTAGCCATTGTGCCACCAAATCGCCTTACACATTATGAAGAGGCAGGGAAAGAAGTATTCCTAAATTCTGGCTTTCAAAGGCTCTGAGCCCAAGCCTTTTGCATATTCTCTGTCTCTCTGTCACTCTCTTGCTCTCATTCTGTCACCTCTCTGCAATCTCTGGCCAAAGTGTGATGTGTCAGTCCTTCCTGGAGGACCCACTTCAGTCAGACACAGCACTTGTCAGTTGGGGAGATGACCCAGGGCAAAGGACGGAGGCGGGAAATTGATCCTTGACCCATATGAGCTTTGTCAGTAAGTGGGTCAAGAGGGTGTTTCATTATTTTTCTGGTTAGGGATTGGAGCAAGGCCAAGGTGACCCCAAATAACTTCCTTGTCCCTGTGGGCAAATGGATTCAGATTTGCTAGATGGAGGTCAAACATGCAGTAGGGAATTCATAGCGCTGCTTGCTACCCCATGTTCAAGACCCCTACATCCTGACAGACACTGAAGACAGAACTGACTTCCAGAAGGCACAAATCTCCCAGGAGGCTCGGAGACACGGACTAGAGAACTGGGGGTCTATGAAACGCTAAATGGCAGGCGCTTGGAGATAAAACCAGCTGAGCCCATTCCCACCTCTGGGGCTTTGCAGCGGGTTCCCTCTGCCTCGCTCTCTCTACTCCCCAATCTAACTTGTTTCTGGCCAGCTCCCTTGTTCCTCTTTTACCTCAAACATCCCTTCCTCAAGGTGCCCTCTGACCCCACTATCGAATGTGGTCTGCCCCACATTGTCCAAGCTCATCCTTATTGTCCACTTCTCATTGTTGTTGTTAAATGCCATCGAGTCAGTTCCGACTCATTGTGATTCTGTATAGGGTTTCCAAGGAGCGGCTGGTGAGTTTGAACTGCCCACCTTGCTGTTCAAACCAACCTTCCAGTCTAGTGCATTATCCTACAGTGTCACACAAGGACTTCCCACTTCTCACTAGCTGAAGTTTATTTCTCTTTGTTTACTTTTTGTCTGTCTCCCTGCCACCAGACCATAGGCTCCAGGCAAACAAGGGTTCTCTGTCTTTTGTTCAACTCTCCTTGGTGTCTCAAGAGATACCTGTTAAATGAATGAATGAATGATCTAAGTCAGACATTGCAAACTCGAATGCAGCAAGATGGGCTGGCATAAAAAAAAATCACATCGCCTTTTCAAGTCTCAGTGTTAACTTCTGATCACACTGTGGGTACAGAAAACCATTGTTCTAGCAAGGAAAAAAATGTTCAAGTTTGATGCTAAATTAAGGGCACTCAGCTGTGGGTGCAGTAGGGAGCAGAGAGAGTTATGGTGAACATGGGAGCATTGGCCCCTCTGAAGACAGCAATGGAGCTCGGCTTCTCTGATTATAGTCATGAGGGAATGTGGCTCTGCGGCGTCAGACCGCCTGATTTCCGGAGGGAAGCGTGAAATCATACTTTTAGATGAAACTTCACCATCTTAAAATGTTTGCTCATTAAAACGAACATGTGAAGCAGAATACATCTGCAAGCTGTAACAAACCCATGGTTGCCAGCTTAAGGCCACTCATTGAAATGGGTGCAATTGGGAAACTCATGGACACTTCGAAAATTAATGCAATCCCGAGAAAAAAATGCTCACTTAATCACATTTCTGGGTCTCATTTTAAGTTGTTCACAGGTTGTAAGGAACCAGAGGATCCTGTATTAAAAATCCCTTGATTTTGTTAAGTGACATCCAGTAGGTTCTGATTTACAGTGACCCGAGGAGCAGCTGGTGAGCTTGAACCACCAACCTTGCAGTCCAGAGCATTAGCCCACAGCGCCACATCAGGACTCCATTAAAAATTCCCATTCTACAGGGATTGCCATGAGTCTGAGTCAACTTGACAACAATTAACAACAACAACAACAACAATCCAGGTATAAACACTGAGTCCTGGAGAGAAGGCATTACTTCTTCAAGAGCACATAACACAAGAGACAGATCTCCTTATTCTCAGTCCTGTGACCATTTAATTAACAGAATTAAGAGTCCATGTGGGTCCAGGATTAGAGTCCGCTCACAGCAGATCAGCTCTACAGCTGTCTGTGGGCTCCTATTTGTGAACGCCAACCACTAACCTGGCTGTGCGGAGGTTCAGATGGTGGGTTTATAAAATGGCAGCTTCCTTTGATCCTTCAGAAGCAGTAGTCTCCAAGAGTGGACTAGGGTGAAAGGTAGAATCGCGTGATCCTAAGGCACAGTGCCATTGATTTTTAACTTCTGGAGTTCAGAGGTTGTAGGAGGATTCTTACAGACTCACTTTCTGCAGCATCTCTGGGTCAGTAGCATGCTGAGATGGAGTGGTGGCCCCAGTTGAACCATCTCTTGATTTCACAACCTATTTCTTCTGCCAGCAGAAACTTACAAGACTCAACCCAAACCTCCAAGGGTCAGTAAGCCGAGACCAAGGCCTAAGTGAGGTTCCAGCCTGCAGAGATATGAGCCAGATAAGGGTTACCAAGGCCGATCGCAGGAGCCAAAGTTTGGAAGAACTTGATGTGGATGGTGTTGGAAGATGATTTATTTAAATGGAAAGTGGCCAGTTACATTAGACATTAGAGACATGGACTAGAGAGCTGGGGGGTCTATAAAATGCTAAGTGGTTATCATTAAGGTCAAGTCTACTTTGAGGAAAGAAAGCCAAGAAAATCTCTAGAGGAGCTGTCCAGTACAAAAGCATCTAGTTACATGTAGTTAAGCGTAGACTAAATACAATTATGAAAGATTACTATTTTTGTCTTTAAGTCATTTAGCCCCATTCCAAGCACTGTAGCCACACATGGCTAATGAGTATTGCTTTGAACAATTCAGATATAGAACATTTCCATCATCACAGAAAGTTCTAGTGGACAGAGCTGCTCTACAGAGTTTAGGTCTGGGGATCAGGAAGTCCAAGTGTAAAGGTTTTGCCACTGAATTCTTATAACAAGCCACTGAACACTCTGAGCTTCAGTTTGTTCAATTTGTTCTGTAAACTGCAGCTAGTAATATTGAAATAGCTACATCACAGAGAAATCCATTTGAATAAATGTAGCTGGAAGTATTTTAAAATGTGTACATAATGGGAGCACAATCATAAGGGGTGTTGTTGTCGTCGTTAAGTGCTATGTCCTGACTCATAGTGAACCCATGTACAACAGAATGAAACACTCCCCAGTCCTCCACCATCCTCACAATGGTTGTTTTATTTGAGCCCATTGTTACTTCCACTGTGTGTCAATCCATTGTTTTCGCTCTCCCTCCACTTTACCAAGCATGATGTCCTTTTCCAGGGACTGAGCCCTCCTGATAACATGTCCAAAGTATGAGAGATGAAATCCAGCCATCGTGGCTTTTCTAAGGAGCACTCTGGCTTTACTGCTTCCAAGACAGATTTGTTTGTCCTTCTGTCAGTCTGTGGTACTTTCAATATTCTCCTCCAACACCATAATTCAAATGCATCAATTCATCTCAAATCTTCTGTATTCATTATCCAACACTCACATGCATATGAGGTCATTGAAAATACCAAGGCTTGAATCAGGTGCATTTCAGTCCTCAAAGCGACACCTTTGCTCTTTAACACTTTCAAAAGGTCTTTTATAGCAGATTTGTCTAACAAAGCACATCACTTGATTTCTTAACTTCTGTTCCTAGGAGTGTTTATTTGTGGATTCCAGCAAAATGAAATTGTTAAAAACTTCAGTTTTTTCTCCATTTATCATGATGTTATTTATTGGTTCAGTTGTGAGGATTTTTGTTTTCCTTATATTGAGGTGCAATCAATAGTGAAGGTTGTAGTCTTTGATCCTAGATTCATACTTAGTACATGCCACATTGTGATTATTAGTAGAAGTTTGCAGCTATTTCTTCTCATTTTGAGTTGTGCCCCATCAGCAAATGAAGGTCCTGAAAGCCTTATTCCATTCATGTCATTAAGATCAAGTCTACTTTGAGGAAGCAACTCTTTCCCAGTCATATTTTGAGTATCTTCCAAACTGAGGGGCTCACCTCTGGCACTATATCTGACAGTGTTCCACTGCTATTCATGATGCGTTCAGTGGCTAACCGTTCAGAAGTGGTCCACCTCTCCTTCTTCCTAGTCTGGAAGCTCTGTTGAAATCTGTCCACCATGAATGACCCTTCTGGTATTTAACATACCGAAGGCATAGCTTTCAGCATCATAGCAGCACACAAGTCACCACCGTATAACAAACTGACAGATGAGTGATAGATCTTGGGGGTAAGGTTATAAATAAATTATGGGTAGATCGTTACATACTTCTATTTTCCAAAATTTACCCAGCTAATATGTAATCTTTTTTTAAGAAAAGAGAGTTTCTTTGAATACCAAGGTAATGTAAGTGTAAAATCATTGGATTACATTTTCTTTCTTTCAGAATTGTTGTTGTTAGCTGCTGTCAAGTTGGCGCTGACTCGTGGTGACCTTCTATATATAACTGAATGCAAGATTGCCCAGTGCATATGCCAACTTCATGCTCATTGCATGTGATTGTTGTGCCAACCCATCTCTGAGGGTTTCTCTATTCTTGATGACTCTCTACCAACCATATTTTCCGTTCCCAGCAATTGATTTTTTCTGATGGTATGTCCGAAGTAAATGAGCTGAAATTGTCATCCTATTTCTAAGGAGCATTCTGGTTTATTTTAAGACTGGTTTATTCATTCTGCAGTCAGGCCATGATATATGTAATATTCATCACCAAATTTAAGACTTGCTGTTAAGTACTGGGAAGTCGGTTCTGACTCATAGCGACCCTGTATAGGGTTTCCAAGGAGTGACTGGTGAGTTTGAACCACCAACCTTGAAGTTCAAAATGACCTTGAGATCAAGTGCTTATCCTATGATTAGCATCAGAACTTCAACTTTAAGAATTCTGTTATACAATTAAAGATATTTAATTGGATAACAGAAATTTGGGGCCAGTCTGGTTTCTCCCTCCTTATAATCCACTAGGTTTTGCTTGAATATTCCTAATTTCTTTTCTTTCTTATTCTTTTTTTTTTTTTTTTTTTTTACCTTGAAGCCTGTTAATGTTACCAAGAAATAATGTCAGTGTTAATGAGTTTCTATTAGATTTTACCGGACAACAAGATGCTCTTTCTGTCTGCACGTACATCACGTACTTAGTTTCTAAGAAGTTTCCTTCTATAAAACATTCTAATATATTTTTGTTTTATTTTCTTCTTCAGAACAGACGTTGGATTTCCTTTGACCCCCTTATTGATCATGCTTTGTACATAATTTCTTCACTCTTTTCTACTTCCTTTTGTTCAACTGTCTTGAGTCTGTTTCTTATGTCTCTGATTATGTTTTTAGTATTTCTCCATTTTGATGCTTCTAATATGGGTTTCATTCCTAGAATAGCTTTAGTTTTCTATTCCACTTCCTTCCTGTGCACGGTTTTTTTTTTTTGTCTTCATCTGCATCTTTGAGGCTTTTCTTTTTTTTTTTTTTTTTTTGAGATCTGTTTTAGGAATACTCTCCTTGGTTTAATTTAAAAAGTATTTATTTCATGTAGAATTAGCTATTCATCATAGTGTCTCCTATTTCATAATACATCCTTCCGGCATTTTTTTCCTGTTTACTATTTATTTTATGTTCCCTTTTGCTTTCTCATACTATCTTCTTGCAGGCCCAGTGTGTGTTGACTACTCATCCCCAACTCCTCTCTACACTTTGTTTAAACAAAGAGCTAGTCTGGTTGATTATCTCAAAAGCATTTCCCATTAACATTGCCCTAAAATATCTCTAAGCATCTGGGAGCCTTACTCAATATGAAGCTCCAAAAAATGCCATAGGTTTTTCTTGTTTTGTTTTGTTTTTTAATCTCTTTTAGCATTAGTGTCTCTTTAACACCATAATAAATGGAGTCCTGGTGGTACAGTGGGTTAAGCATTAGGGCGCTAACCAAACCCACTAGTCATTCTGCAGGAGACAGATCTATCAGTCTGCTTCCATAAAGATTTACTGCTGCCTAGAGGAGTCCTGGTAGCGTAGTGGTTATGAATCGGGCTGCGAACCGCAAGGTCAACAGTTCGAAACTACCAGCTGTTCCGCGGGAGAAAGATGAGGCTTTCTGCTCCCGTAAAGATTTACAGCCTCAGAAATCCTGTACAGGGTCACTATGAGTCGGAACCGACTCCACGGCACACAGTCACAGCCAGAGGAGTTCTGGTGTGGTGCTGCAAGATATTGCGATATACTGCAAGGTCAGTTTAAACCACAAGGTCAACGGTTCAAACTCACCAGCCGTTCTTTGGAAATCCTATACAGTCTCTATGCATCAGAACCAACTCGTCGGCACGTAACAGAAACAATACTTTAAAGAGCTCTTTTGCAGCAGATTTACCCATGCAAATCCTTTGATTTCTTGACTGCTGCTTCCATGAGCACTAATTGTGTATCCCAGTGAAATGACACCCTTGACAACTTCTATATTTTCTCCATTTATCATGATGTTACTTACTGACCCTGTTGTGAGGATTTTTGCCATCTTTGATCTTCATCAGTAAATGCTTCAAGTCCTCTTCACTTTCAGCAAGCAAGGTTGAGTCATCTGCATATTGCAAGTTATTAATGAGTCTTCCTCTCCCCCAACCATGTTCTTTATCCTAGAGTCCAGCTTCTTGGTTTATTTGCTCAACATACAGATTGAATTTGTATAATGAAAGGAGACAACTCTTACAGACACCTTTCCTGATTTCAAATCACTCAGCATCCCCTTGTTCTGTTCAAATGCTTGCCTCTTGGTCTACAGTCAGGATTCTCATGAACACAATTTAGTGTTCTAGAATTCTTATTCTTCGCAATGTTATCCATAGTTTGTTATGATCCACACAGTTGAATGCCTTGGCATTGTCAATAAAATTCAAGTAAATATCTTTCTGGAGTCCTCTGCTTTCAGTCAAGATCCATCTGATATCAGAAATGATATGCCTCATTCCATGTCCTCTTCTGAATTTCTGGCCACTTCCTGTGACCCCATCCCTGCAACTGTTCTTTAAGTATCCTCATCAAAATTTTACTTGCTGGTGACATTAAGGATATTGTTCGATGATTTCCATATTCTGTTGGGTCACCCTTTTGGAATGGATACAAATATAGATCTCTTCCAATCAGTTGGCCAGGCAGATGTCTTCCAATTTCCTGTAAAGAATTACAGCTTCAGAGACCTTAGGGAGATGTTCTCCTCTACTTATAGCGTTGCTATAAGTTGGAATTGACTTGGCAACAATAGGGTTGGTTTTTTGGTTTTAACTCCCATTCTAATCATATATAGCTGAATCTTGTCCATAATTTCTCTTCCACTCTCCACTCCACCATTTTGCTTCTTGCCAAGACATGCTCGTTGTCTTGTGCAAGGCCAAGATTTGTCCAATTGTAGAAAGGATTCTTCGGGTTGAGAAATACTGGAAAAGCTACAGATACATATAACCATTCTTATTTTCCTTTTGCAATTTGCTCGAAATTCTCTGCCATAATCAGCACTTCTTCATACAAGGGGGGAGGAGATTATGGGTTTTTTTTATTTTACTATCATTAGTGTTGGCATTTTCGTCTCTCTTTCTATTTTGAGTTTCTGTTGTTGTTCTCAATTTCATGTAATAGAAAATTGTCCTACTAGCGTTGCCGTTTAATGCGGTCAACTGCAATGTCGGTTTGGGTTATTAAGGCCGGCAGTTCTAACTCACCAGCTACTCCTTGGAAACCCTATACAGTGTCGTTATGAGTCGGATCCCAACTCGATGGCACTTAGCAACAACAACCTTACCCAGAAGTGTCTCTAACCTAGTAATTTTGCCGTCAGAAAGTATTATATTCCCTTTTGCCTATCTATATGTTCTGTAATAAACATGCATTGTAAAATACATACATACATGTGTGTATTGTATAAAAATTGTTTTGGTCCAGCACACATGGCCTTTGGAACCAGGAAGGCCTCAGTTTGAAATGTAATTCATCCACATTCTAGCTATGATGTGTTACCTGATTTCCTTTACCCTCAACTTCCTTATTGGCTATAAAGTTCAGGCATCAAGTCAACTCTGACTCATAATGACCCTGTATAAGGTTTCTGAGATTGTCAGTCTTTATGTGACCAGAAAGCCTCATCTTAAGATACACAATATTAGCACCTACCTTGGAGAATAATTTATTTACTACAAGATAACCATTAGCCCAGTGACTTGATACATATTCAATAAGTATGAGGCATAGTGTAGTGGTTACGAATCAGGCTGCTAACCTCAAGGTCAGCAATTCGAAATTACCAGCTGTTCCATGGGAGAAAGATGAGGTTTTCTGCTCCTGTAAAGATTTGCAGCCTCGGAAACCCTGTGCAAGGTCTCTATGAGTCAGAACTGACTCCACAGTACTTAACAACAACAATTCTGAGTCCTGGTGTGGCGCTGTGGGTTAATGTGCCAGATTGTAAAGCCGTTTGAACTGCAAGGTTGGTGGTTCAAGTTCACCAGCTGATCCTCGGAAACCCTATACAGGGTCGCTATGGATCGGAATCGACTCGATAGCACTTAACAACAACAACTGTTATATTGTATTCATTGCTAATAATCATGGTGTTGCTGCTAGGTGCCATTGAGTCGGTTCCGACCCATACAGACCCTGTATAGGATTACCAACGAGCGGCTGATGAGCTTGAACTGCCAACCTTGCAGTTCAAACTAACATTGCAGTCCAGCACAATAGCCCACAGCGCCACACCAGGACTCTGTGAATATGTTATATGTTACTATTATTTTCTTTGACTCCTGGTGTGCCATTATAAGATCAGCATTGGACGGCAAAACACAAGGTTGACAGTTCAAACCCACCAGCTACTCCTCGGAGACCCTATACGGGTCACTATGAGTCAGAACAGACTCGATGGCACATAACAACAAAACATTACTTTACTAATTTTAAGAATACAAGCTTAATTTTTTAAGTTGAACTTTAAAGATACTGTTGTTAGATCTTAAACTGTCACAGCCCAAATGAACCTGAGATCATTTACAATAGTTCTCAACAGGGTGTAAGTTGCTCCTTCCCTAGGAACATTTGTCTGGAGATGTTTTTGTGTGTCAAGACTTGGGAAGGGTGGTTGGTTATATTCCCTTCTCTGGATACAAACCAGGGATGCTGCTAAATATTTTAAGATGCACAAGACAGTCCTCTACTACAAAGAATGATGAAATTCCAGAATGTCAGTAGTGCTGAGTTTAAGAAATCTTGGTCTGATCTAACAACCCCTCGCACCATGGAGGAAACAGCTGTACAGAGAAGGAAAGCGGCTTGCCGGGTAGACGGTATAAGCTAAGGTCCTTCCTGTCTTGTCATATTTCACTGAAAAACAGTAGTGCCTGGAGCTTTATCAGACAGAGAAGTTGAGAGCCGGACTGCGTCTCGAGTTGTCAAATCAATTTTGATTTGTCTCCACCCCATGTGTGCAGAGTAGAACTGCTCCATAAGGTTCAAGGCTGTGATCTTTTGGAAGCAGATCACCAGGCCTGTCTTCCGAGGCACTTGAGTGGGTTCTAACTGCCTTCTGGCTAGTAGTCAAGCAATTGAGTACACAACACTGACAGCAAATACCTCCTTAAATTTTGTTCCTTAGGCATATCAAACACTTGCCTCACCAGAATCCTGTCTCTGGTTGGGAGCAAAGGTAAACGTGGGGATACTTGTCTGTAGTCCCGACCCAGCCTTACTCAACCAGGCACACATTCCAGGGACTGGATTTCTTACAGGAATCCCTGTAAAACTAGCAGAAGAAATCCCAGTGTCTCAGGGTTTAGCCAATAATTATCACAGGGATTAAAGTCTGTAGGCAAACTAGGCAGAGGTGAGAGAAAGAATATGCCTTGTCAGATGGTTAATTTTTGAGCTGGGGAATGATTTCCTGGCAGACAGAAGGCTTTTTTTTTTTTTTCTTATTGTACCCAAGTTTGCCCCTTTCACTCAGCAAAAGAAAGAAAAACGGTCTGTTCTTCCAAGCCTGGGGATAGGAACTTTCCAGAAACTATCCACCACTACCATCTCTCCCCACCCTGCCTGTCTCCCTGCTGGGTTGCAGCAGGCATGTTTGTCAGGGCACTCAGCTGTGACCAGGGCTCTCAGTGGGTACCAGAGACTCCACACCAGGCAGAGAGAGGATGACCAGCCTTTTGGAGAGCAGGGCTGGGGCCAGCCATCTGTGGTGCCCTCTCCCAGGAATGTCCAGAGTCGGGGCTGTCTAAAGTCCTGAATGATGAACTCCAGCAAAGCAGAAGTCATCCTTAAAACTCTAGGCCCCCGCCCCACCCCCAGATCAAGACAGAACACACAGGAGACAGACACAGGAAGTCCCATGCGGTAGCCAAGACCAAGGCAGGTGTGAAGCATTCTGGCTCTGCATCTTGGGACAAGCCACTGTCCCCATCTGAGCCACGAAGATAGCACATGAGGACTGTACCACCAGATTTTGCACAGCAGAACAGTGCTCCCGAGAAACAGGACAGGTAGCTAGGGTGTGGGGTTGCAATCTGGACCCATTAGTAAGAGGCAGAGGAACCTACAAGTTACAAGCTTGGCATCCAGTGCCAGAGAGCCTGGATTTGAATCTTGCCTCTCTCATTTCCTATCAAGTGACTCAACTTTGTGGCTCTGTTTCCTCATCTGTAAGAAAAGGGTGATGATAATAATGAAGACAATAATTGCAACCTCACAGAGCTAGGATTGCAGTGGTTATGTTAATATCGGTAAGGTGCAGGGAGAAATGCTTAGCACATAGTAGACAATACATACATGTGTGTATTGCATAAAAATCGTATTGTACTATATCTGTATAAAATGTCCCCTCCTTCTGATGGAATATTACTTTGAGTGGATTTCTTGCTGTCTTTAAATTGGAAGCTTCATTCCCAGGATCTGTAAGATACTTAAGTGTGCCATTTGGGAGTAATTCCAAGTGGCACACAGACACAGACCGCAAAGGATTTGGTGTAAACACACAGGAAATAACCCAGCCTGGCAAAATGTGAGAACTCAAGAGAGGTCATTGTTGGAAAGCCAAGAGACACCTTGGAATGAGGCCTCAGCGTGGAAAGACGGAGCCATGAGAAAATCCCTTTCTCTCTGGCATCTGTATCTGTGTACCTGTGTCTATGATACGAACAGCAGTGATTTGGATGAGGAAACGAAACGACAGACCTTCCACAATGCTTTATAGGCACTTTCACATCCTCTGAGGGTCTGTTCAATCCTGAGGATCAGCAGAGCTGATTTTAATGTGTCCACTTTGAAGAAATGGAAATTGAGGCTTGGAGGGCCAAGCTAGAGACAAGCTCAGGATGAGGCCTGGAGGAAGTAGCTGAGGCAGCCCAGAGTCTGGTTTCTGATTTCTAGCCCAGGGCTCCTTCTTCTCAATCCTGAAAACACTTTGAGAAGCAGCCAGGGACCATCTGAGTGAGGGTGGAGGGGATGGCTTGTTCCTGGTGAGCTATAGGTCAGGCTGCCCACCACCCTGCCCCGCCTTGGCCTCCAGGGGTTCGTTGGCCCCTGGACTCATTAGCAGATGTTGACCAGTTCAAGTCCTTGGAGCCATTCGTTCAAAGTGTTCCTGGGGCAGCTCACACCCTAGGCTGCCTGGGCCTCACTAATCATTCATGAGCTGGGTAGCTGGGTGGGAGGGATGGGAGCTGGGGCAGGACCCAGGAGACCCCAGGGGTCTGATTCTGAGAAGGACAGAACACATTGTTCTAGAAAAGAGGCCGACTCACAGTGTGACATCCGAAGGACCTTCCTCTCTCTGGACTTCATCTCACCATGTGTCCAACATGTTCTTCAGCTCCCAACATCGGGGTGGGGGGTGATATGTCTAAAGCTTCCCTCCAAATTTATCCCCTCCTTTTCCACTATACAGGGTCGCTATGGGTCGGAACCGATTCGACAGCACTTAACAACAACAACAACTTTCCACTAACATCCCTCCCAAACCAGTGGGGGCCTTTCTCTGGTTGAAGTGCAATCCCACTGAAGGATCTATCAGCTAGGATCGATCTGCCTTTGATTTACCATGACCCTGGGAACAGGGCTCAGTGTCCTGGCTCTGGGCCTCAGTTTTCTCCTCTGACAAGTGGGTATAATAACACTCCTGGGAAGGGCTAGCATGAGGACTGAGGAAGATTACTTGCTGCTTCCTGAACACCCACTACCCACTCCCACCTTCGAACCCTGCACTTTCTGTTCCCTATGCCTGGAGCCATTCCTCCTTTATATGAGCTCTGTTCATTCCTTCACCTCCTTCAGTTCCATTGTTTCCAGCTCAGGGAAACCATCTCCTGCCCCTGGTCCTGGACTCTCCACCCTTTTTCTCCCTTATACTTAAGGGGCCTTAATACTGTGGCATAAGTTTCTTCATCTTTGGAATACCTCTGCATCTGGGAAAGATCTCTTAATGGGGCAAATGGTGGCTCCATAAGATAAGCACTGGACTATGGACCACAAGGTCGGTGGTTCAAGCCCATCAGTTACTCCACAGTCGAAAGATGAGGCTTCCTGCTCCCACAAAGATTTAAAACCTCAGAAACCCTTCACAGCGTCGCTATAAGTCAGAACCGACTCAACGACACTTACCAACAATAATTAACCTGAAGGTTGGTAGTCTAGCTCCACAAGTGCACAGTCCCGGTGACAGTGTGTCTCCCTAGCATGTCCTGTTGGAATAGGAGTGAGCACACGCAAGTGCTCAGTGAACACTTGATGAAGGAACATGTTGGTTACTGTGTATGGTGCCTGACATACAGGAGACATGGGAGAAACATCCATTGTGATCCCATGTTCGCTCAAGACATACCTAGTAAGCACCTACTATGTGCCAGGCCAGGGTGGAACCCTAGGGTTCAAGATGGGTAAGGTCCCTATTTGCACTTGAATGTTTGGAGAGCCCTTGGAGTCTTTGGTTCCCCTGACTCCTGACCACAGCCCTCGTAACAGAGGAGGAAGTCAAGGTTGGAGACCAGAGGACCTTGTTGCCCCTCACAGAGGAAGTTCTTGGTCAGCCCACATTCTATGCTCCCAGAGTCCTAGTGTGGTGCTGTGGGTTAATGCGCTGAACTGCTAAATTGGTTTGAATTGCAAGATTGGCAGTTCAAACTCACCAGCCGCTCCTAGGAAACCCTATACAGGATCCCTATGGCTTGGAATCGACTTGATGGCTCGACTGCTTTGTCAAAGCCCTCTTGGACACTGGGGGTCAGCAGTTCCTGCCATTTCCAGGTCTCTATGGTTACCATCATCCCATCCTCCCTCGGGTTCAGTAGGTCCTGCTCTAGGCATCCTGGGGTCACTTGGTTAGGAAATTCCAGGACCGAGAGCTAAGCTGGTTCCTGCTGCTCGGCCAGACTGTGGAGCTCCCCAGCACCTTTTGACAAAGAGCCCCCACCGAGTCCCTCATTCTTCAAGGCCCTGGGTTCTAGGCTCTGGGCCAAGAATAAGAATGAGAAGAGAACTTACACGGAGTTTTTCTCTGCACAAGTGCTATCTCAATTTATCTCCAGCAGCCCCTAGGACAGGGATGCTCTTCCATTTTATAACTATGGGGGGAATCACAAGACTCAGAGAGGTAACATCACTTGCCCAAGAAGCCACGGGGAGAAGAGGTTTAGGTGCAATCCCTAGCCCTTACAGAGCACTTCCTGACCCCCCGGATCCACAGGGTTATTTGTAATGCAGTTAATACAAATAATAAGGATAGTAAACATTTACTTTCTGGGCGTTCTGGTGTGGCGCTGTGGGCTAATGCATCAGACAGCAAAGTCATTTGAACTGTAAGGTTGGTGGTTCAAGCTCACCGGCTGCTCCCTGGAAACCCCTACACAGGGTCGCTATGAGTTTGAATCAACTCGATGGCACTTAACCACAACAATACTTACTGGTTGTCAGATATTTGCATTCCTAAGTACTTTAGGCATATGAATGCATCTTCACGACACTCCTATGAAATAGGTAATATTGTTATCCACATTTTATAGAGGAGAAAACCCCGGCACAAGAGACTAAATCACTTGCCTGAGGTTACACAGCCAAGAAATGGGAGAGCAAGACCAGAGCCCAGGAGGATGGTTCTAGACCCATACTCCCATTATGCTATTGTTGTTATTGTTGTTGTTGTGAGGTGCCATCCAGTCAGTTCCAACTCATAGAGACAACAGAATGAAACACTGTCCGGTCCTGGGTCAACACAGCAATCATTGCTACATTTGAACCCATGGCTGCCACCACTGTGCCAATCCATCTCACTGAGGGTCTTCCTCTTTTTCTCTGACCCTCCATTTTGCCAAACATGATCTCCTTCTCCAGGATTGGTCACTCCTGACAATATGTCTGAAGTATGAGAGACGAAATCTGGGCATCCTGGCTTCCAGGGAGTCTTCTGTTGTTGTTAGATGCAACTAAGTGAGTTCCGACTCATAGCGACTCTCTGTACAACGGAAAGAAACACCACCCAGTCTTGTGTCATCCTCACAGCTGGTGTTGTGCGTGAACCCACTGCCGCTGCCATTGTGTTGATCCATTTTGTCAGTGGTCTTCCTCTTTTCCACTGACCTTCTGCTTTTCCAAGCATGATGTCTTTCACCACAGACTGCTCCCTCCTGATAATATGTCCAAAGAACGAGAGACGAAATATCACCATCCTCACTTCTAAGGTCTCTGGGGGACACACCGGCCCAGGGGAGGCAGCCCGTTTTTTCAGAGGAGGAAAGGTAAGGTCTGAAGGGAGTTCCAGAAACAGGAAACAGTCAGGGCTCTTAGTTAATCTCAGTTTGTGGGGGCGAGAAGGCCCACTCAGACCAAGCCCCGGTCTCCCTCTTCCCCCAGCCCCAGGCAGAGGCAGAGGCTGGACCAGAAGCAGAAGACCATATCAGGCCTCAGCCAGATTACCCCAGACCTGGACACTCCAGGGTTCTAATTCCAGGCATCTGCAGAACCGACCCTGCCCTTCCCAGGCCACAATTCTCAGGAAATCAATCACCTTTACTTCCATTGTTGGACTCTGCAGGTAAAAAGCTCTGTCCCGGGCACAATGAGTGGTTTGGCTGACTGACTTTCTAGAGAAGTCTGAGGAGGCTTAAGAGTGTGGAAGTGACTAAAAGGAACAGGAAGAATTCTCTTTGACAGCCCCTCACCCCAGGTCTCCAGAACCTGCTGGAAGAGGGGGGGGAAGGCTTGTCATGAAAGAAAGATGCACCCAGCTTGTTACAGCTGCAGTGGGGCTGCGAAAAAAAGGAGCCTCTTGTTATTTCTCCCAACAAAGTGGAGACAGCCACTCTCAACCCGGTGGGAGCTGAGAGGTCAGCGGGGCCTGGTCAGCTCTGTCCAGCAGAGCCTGGCACTGGGCTCTGAGCAGGGCAGAGGGACCAGGAGTGGTTTAGTCTTGCCTCAAAAGCCTTTCATTTTCAAGTCACCTCCCCTCACCAGCAATACGGGATTCCAGACAAGCTTTAGAGGAGGTGAAAGGAATGAAGGCATTTAGGGCAGGACTCTCAGCCTGATATGGCGGGGCTGGAGAATTCCCTTGTGGATGCTGTCCAGTGCATTGTAGGATGCTGAACATGACCAGTGGCCTCGACCACTAGATACCAATATCATGCCTCCCAGATGCAACACCCAAAAATGTCTCCAAACATTAACAAATGTCCCCAGGGGAATAATCAATCACTTGAGAAATACTCCAGGTCGTAAAACACAGTTGGATCTTGCTCATGAAAGTAGCCAACATTTTTTTTTGGGCACTTTACAAACATCATCTTATGATAGGCCAACCCTGAGAGGTACTATCATCATACTTATTTCATCATATGCAATGAAGAAAAAATGGAGGCACAGAGAGGTTAAGTAGCTAGTCCAAAATCACACAGCTGTTTAAAAAGCCAGGATTTGAACCCAAGCAGCTGAGCCTCAGTTTTTAGTCTCCAGAGAGCGTCCCCAGACTTCCAAACTCCTATATAAAGTATCTCATTGACTCATTTCTCCTCTAGGAAGCCTTCCTTGATTTCCTTCTACCCATCTTGCACAATCCTTCCCCTCCTGGTTTCTGCTGAACCATGAAGTACACAGATTTTCAACAAAGCAAACCACAACTTGCATTTCAGCACCCCCATTCATTCGCCAGCTGTGAGACACTGAAGCAAGAGTTTCCAACTCTCTGAGCCTCAGTCTGCTCATCTGAACAATAGGCCCAATTACCTCTGCGTCACATAGCACAGACATAAGCACAAGCCCTGGCACCAGAATACTATGATTCAAACCACAGCTGGGCCGCTGCTGAGCTGGGAGACCTGGGCAAGTGACTGACTCACTCTGCCTCAGTTTCCTCATCTGTGTATGGGGCTAATAGCACCTGTTGTGTTGGGTAGTAAATAAACTAACAAGTGCATGTAAAGGACTTAGACTCCTGCCTGGCACTCAGTAAGTATTATTGAGGGAAGGGTTATGACTCACAGTGCCTTTCAGAGACTGGAGAAAAGAGGCTTGTGGCCTGACACCTCCCGGGGCCTTAATACTGTGGAAATCAAATCTCTCTCTCAACCCAGATTGCCAATAGCTTTCCCACAGAGAGCAGAAAGAAGGGGGTGGGGAGCCAAGGCATGCAGCCCTCCTGACCTCTTCTCTGAAGTCTTTCTCTTTTTCATTCTGACACTGTAATTGGTGGGCCTCACCCACAGATTCGTTCCCCTCTCCATGTGAAGTTCAGAGACAAGAGAGAGTAGAGAGCACCCTAGGGTCTCGATTGCAGACAATCACAAGCCTTCAGGGAACACCTACTCTGTCTAGTCTTTCCAGTAAGTGGGTTCCATTATACCCATTTTGCAGGTGAGGAACTGCGGCTCAGGAGAACTGACCCATTCGCTAGGAGAAGGTGTGGCCCTGTGTGTCAGTTTTCCCACAGCTCTAGGTGCACCTCCCTTAAAGAGAAAGACCTGACCTTATAGATATATACAGAGCATTCAACCCAACAACTACACAATACACTTT
>NW_006408541.1:16757370-16766527 GCF_000296735.1 Chrysochloris asiatica | reverse complement strand
AGAGAGAGAGAGAGAGAGAAAGGCCTGTAGGCATGCGTGTATGTGACTTACCCCAAGCCCCAAAAAGGTGCAGGGCGGGGTTGGGGAGGTCAGAAAAGCTGGCTCTCAAGGTGTTCATCAGTCCAGAGGGCATTGTCCTTTTCGGTGGAGCCAGGAAACACGATCTAGTTTCCCGCCACATCCCTGGGAATCACAAAGCCTGTTTACACATCTGGCAGGAGCTCCAGGAAAGCGGAAAGTTGGCTGGGCCTCAAAGAAAAGGCTCCGAGGCCCAGGGGTCTGGGTGCCCACTGCAGGATGGGGCAATGGGACAAATCTGGCATGTGGGGAGAGTGCTCATGTGACACAGATAAGGGCTCTGTGGCCAGCTGACTGGGAATGGCCGGGACATCCCTCTGTGTCCCCTCTGGGTCTGGGTCTTTCTTGCTGAAAAGCAGAGAGCTGGGCACCACGATTCTAGCCCAAACAGGCCCCAAAATAGAAAACAGTTCTGAGGTCTTAGAAAGTGCACACTTTCTGAAGTCAGGAAGACCTGGGCCCAATTCCAAATTCAACCATTCCATGTTTGTTTACTGAACACCTACTATGTGCTGCCAGTGCTGTAGGCACCAGGAATGCTGCAGGGAGCAAGATAGAAATGGGCCCTGCCCTTACATCACTCACAGTCTAGCAGGAGAGACAGACGCTAAACAAACACATGATCTTTCCTGATTGGGATAAATGTGCCAGAAATAGGAAGCTGTTTTAGGGAGCAATTTGTAGGGCCAAAAAGGCAAGTGGGTTTGAGAAGAAATAATCAGGGAGGACTCCTCAGAGGTGGAGGTGTCACTGATGTTAAGACCTGAATGACCAAAAAGGTTTCACGTGAAAGATCAGATACGAGAGCATTCCAGGCAGAGAGAACAGCTTGTGCAAAGGCCCTGAGGCAGAAACAGGTCTGTAGGTCTGATCCAAGAGAAGCCAATGAGGTTGGAGCATAGTGAGAGAGGAAAGATATGGTGAGATAGGTGGGTAGGGGCCCATTTACAGGGCCCAGGGGGCTATAACCAGTAGTCTGGATTTCATGTTACATTCCACTTTTGGAATGGATGGCCTTGGTTACATCACTCCACTCCTCTGGCCCTTGGTTGTTCCCTCTTGGGGTTGCTGTGTTGGGATGCTGTTAGGATTGGCTACAATGTAAGAAAAACATCCAGAATCACAGCTGGCACTTAGCAGGTGTCCCAGCAGGGTTGTTTTGGCCACTTTCTGCCCTCCTGGATCAGTGTGCCCAGGAAGTTTGCATCTAATGAGCTGAGAAGAATGACTCTTTCCTCCTCAGGTCAGGAGTGTTTGAACCCTGAGCCTTTGCTCCAACCATTTCCTCCACCAGGGGGATCCTTCCTCTTTTCACCTGGCCACATCCAACTCAAATGCAAAACCAACAGGAGATAGAAAGTCTCAAGGGACCCCAGAGCTTTATGGTCAATTTCACCACCTGTCCCTGGATCTTGCCCCCAGGCTCTTGAATTGGCCTCTGGTTGTCTCCAGAGTGCACCGGCTCAGCACCTTTAAGGCAGGATGCAGCTACCCTCAGGAGGCTTCCTCCCTCAGGAACAAGAGGCACAGGTGACAGGAGACATCTGTGAACGATGGACAATTGGTATGTTGGAATTCAGAGGCAGATATAAGGGTGAACTTTCCAAACCCCATCCTGGGAGAGTCAATCCAGGGTGCAAGTTCTATTGTGTCTTCATTTCCTATTGCTGCCATGACAAATGACCAGCTCTTTGGTGGCTTACCACAACACAAATGTATTCTCTTAAGCTTGCAAGCAGCCATCTAAGATACAACTTTGGATTTTTACTAGTTCAGAACAAAAGAGAAAGAAGGAAATCAAAGACACAAAGAAGAACCTAGCCAGAAACCCTGGCCTTATCTACCCTGAGATCAGAAGAACTAGATGGTGCCCGGCTATCCCTAATGACTGTTCTGGTCACAGTCACAATGGTTGGATTCTGATCCAACAGGAAAATAAATGTGGAACAGAACTCAAATTCTTAAAAAAGTCCAGACTCACCAGACCTGTTTTTCCTACAGGACTCCCCTAGACTACCCCCCTGAAATACTCTTTATACTTTAAAACAAAATTATCCCTTGCAGTCACCTTTTAGCTAAATAACAGATTGGCTTATAAAATAAATATAGCTCATGAGTAATGATCTCCTTTCAAATGACATCTATAGGATACCAAGTGGTCAAAAATGACAGCAAAGAGGGGAAATAAAGGGTCAGAGAAACTAGACTACTGGGAATGGACAGAAAGAACAGAAGGAAGGAGAATATTAAAATATATTGCTTATTCTATTCAAAAGAAAAAAAAGACTTCTAAAGAGTTTAACATTTAAAAACTACACTTAAAATAAATGAGAGTGACACATTGTAAAAATGCAACCATTGTTACTGAATAATCTATGTTGTTGTTGTTGTTAGGTACAGTGGAGTCCATGCTGGCTCATAACGACTCTATACACAGCAGAAGTACACATCGTCCGGACCTGCACCACCTCACTATTGCTGTTATGTCTGAGCCATTGTTGCTGTCACTCTGTCAATTCATCTCCTTCTTCACTGACCGTCCACTTTACCAAGCATGATGTCCTTCTCTAGGGACTGGTCCCTCCCGACAACATGTCTGAACTACACGAGACAAAGTCTTGCCCTCCTTCGGAGCATTCTGGTTGCACTTCTAAAAACAGATTTGTTTGTTCTTCTGACAGTACATGGTACTTTCAATATTCTTCACCAACACCGTAACTCAAATGCATTGATTCTTCTGCGGTCTTGTTGTTGTTGTGGTTGAGTGCCATCGAGTCGGTTCTGACCCATAGTGACCCTGTACAGGGTTTCTGAGGAGCAGCTGGTGAGCTTGAACCACTAACCTTATCTCATTTACTGTGCAAACTTTCACCTTAAGTACAATAATATATATGTGTGTTTATTTTATTTTTTAATTTTATTCTGTTAATGTTCAAGTCTGAAATCATTTTCACTGGGCTAGAGTCAAGGCTGGAGTCCTGGAGTGGCGCTGTGGGCTAATGCGTCAGACTGTGAAGTTATTTGAACTGCAAGGTGGGCGGTTCAAGCTCACTAGCTTCTCCTTGGAAACCCTATACAGGGTTGCTATGGGTCAGAATTGACTCGACGGCACTTAACAACAACAAAGTCAAGTCTGGCTCCTTGTAGAGGCTTTTGTGGGGAAGCTGTTCCTTGTCCAGCTACTAGAGACCACCAGCATCCTTTGGCTCACAGTCCCACGTCCACTGCTTCTCTCCAGCTGCTTCTGTGATCACATAGCTTTCTCCTGACTCTGTCTCCTCCTATGTCATTTCTTACAGTGCTTTACCATGACATCAGGCCCACTGCATGATGCAGGATAACACCCTCATTTCAAGGTCCTACCTTAACCAGAAAAAACGTGGCATCAGGATTGGAGGAAGACTCATTAACAACCTGCGATATGCAGATGATACAACCTTGCTTGCTGAAGAGGACTTAAAATACTTACTGATGAAGATCAAAGCTTTCAGTATGGATTGCGTCTCAATGTAAGGAAAACAAAAATCCTCACCACTGGACCAATAAACAACATTCTTATCAATGGAGAAAAGATTGAAGTTGTCAAAGATCTCATTTTGCCTGGATCAACCATCAACACTCACAAAAGCAGCAGTCAAGAAATCAAACGATGTATTGCATTAGGCAAACCTGCTGCACAAGACCTTTTTAAAGTGTTGAAGAGCAAAGACGTCAGCTTGAAGACTAAGGTGCACCTGACCCAAGTCATGGTATTTTCAATAACCTCAAACCTCATATGCATGTGAAAACTGGACAGTGGAAAAGGTAGACCATAGAAGAATTGATGCATTTGAGTTATGGTGTTGGAGGAGAATATTGAAAGTGCCGTGGGCTGCCAAAAGAACCAACAGATCTGTGTTGGAAGAAGTGCAACCAGAGTGCTCCTTGGAGGCCAGGATGGCCAAACTTCATCTCTCATACTTCAGACATATTGCCAGGAGGGACCAGTCACTGAAGAAAGATATCATGTTTGATAAGGTGGAGAGTCAGAGAAAAAGAGGAAGACCCCCAGAGAGATGGATTGGCAAAATGGCAGCCTCAATGGGCTCAAGTGTGGCAACAATTGTGAGGTTGGCCCAGGACCAGGCAGTGTTTCTTTTCTGTTGTGCATAGGGTCGCTATGAGTAGGTACCAACTCGATGGCCCCTAACAACAACAAACTTAACCCCATCTGCAATGCCCCTGTGCCATACAGGGAATAGTCCTAGGCTCCAGGGATTGGGGTATCATCTTTGTGGGGTCATAAGCCTGTCTTTAACACCTCCCTTGATCATTTCCCTCCCTTCTGAGGACCGCGGCTTCATGCATGAAATGCAGCCTGAATTAAGCAGCATGCTATTATTATTAACTGCTGTCCAGTCATTTCTGACTCATAGCAACCGTGTTTACAGGGTTTCCTAGTCCTGGTGTGGCACCATAGGATAAGCACTTGACAACAAGGTTGGTTCAAACCACAAGACCGATGGTTCAAACTCACCAGCTGGTCCTTGGAAACCCTATGCAGAGTGGCTATGAAGCAGAACTGACCAGACAGCACTTAACAACAACAATAGGGTTTCTGGGGCTTTGCATCTTTGTGGGAACAGAAAGTCTCATCTTTCTCTGGCGGAGTAGCTGGTAGGCTCAAGCCTCCAACCTTTTGGTTCACAGTCCAATGCTTATCCTATGGAGCCGCCGTTAAAGATCTATTTATTCACTGCTATTGGAGTCCTGGTATGGCGCTGCAGGATACTGTGGTAGACCACAAGGTTGGTGGTTCAAACTTAACCAGCCAGTCCTCAGAAACCCTACCAGGGTCACTGTGAGTCACAGCCAACTTGATGGCACTTAACAACAAATAGTTTTCCTCTGTTAATCATTTATGATCCTGGTTTTCTATAATGGGACCAACATAACATTTCCTTTTTAAATCAATGTATTTACGTTAAATTTTTAAAAGGAGCGGGGTGGAGATGGAATGAAATGCCTACAATTGAGTGGTGGGGAAATAAATGATGTGGACGGTATTGGGATGGTGAGAACTGAATCCGACCCCACCCTGTGCCTCGTGGCACAGGGGTTAAGTGCTTGGCTGCTCACTGAAAGGTCAGTGGCTCCACCCCACCAGCTGCTCCATGATTATAACTCTGAAACCCTGTGGTCCAGTTCTACTGTGTTTTCCAGGTAGGGTGACCCTGACTCATCAACTCAACATCAATGGATTGGGTGGATACATTCCTGTCCAAGACCTAAAACCATTCAATTAGACTATGCTAATTTAAATGAGATTATGCTAATAAAGGAGTTCTGGTGTGGCGCTGTGGGTTAATGTGTCAGACTGCAAAGCCATTTGAACTGCAAGGTCGGTGGTTCAAGCTCACCAGCTGCTTCTCAGAAACCCTATACAGGGTCGCTATGGGTCAAAACTGACTTGATGCTAATAAAAGACTCCTGGCGTGGCATTGTAGGATCAGCACTGGACCTCTAACCAACAAGGTCAGCAGTTTAAACCCACCAATTGCTCCTTGGAAACTCCTATACAGGATCACTCTGAGTCAGAACCAACTTAGGATAACTCTGAGTCAGAATCAACTTGACAGCACTTAATAACAACATACACTAATTAAAGGACTAGGCAGTGTCTAACCTGAATAGGTGCTGGATCCATTTGTGTGGAATCACAAGTTGTTTTTTCTGGGAAGTCTATATTAGAGTAGGATTCAAGGGGCCTCTCTGATCCTGGTCTGTCTTCCCAAATCCAGGACCAAGAAGGGAAAGAAGTGACTGAAATGATAGTAGCTGAGGGACCTTAGGAACATACCTTAACTTCTCTGTGTCTTACTTTCCTCATTTGTAAAAATGGGGTTAATTGATGATCTTGAATTATGGTGTTGGAGGAGAATATTGAAAGTGCCATAGGCTGCCAAAAGAACCAACAGATCTGTGTTGGAAGAAGTGCAGCCAGAGTGCTCCTTGGAGGCCAGGATGGCCAAACTTCGTCTCTCATACTTTGGACATATTGTCAGGAGGGACCAGTCGCTGGAGAAGGGTATCATGTTTGGTAAGGTGGAGGGTCAGAAAAAAAGAGGAAGACCCCCAACAAGATGGATTGACAAAATGGCAGCATCAGTGGGCTCAAGCGTGGCAATAATTGTAAGGTTGGCCCAGGACTGGGCAGTGTTGGTATTGACTCGATGGCACCTAACAACTACAACAACTTCTTAAGACTTATGTGAAGAGCAAATTAGCTAAGATGTGAAAGGGACTTAAAAAACACATGGTAAATGTGCAAAAAAATGGTTTGTTCTGGGTTGCTTCAAGTTGGTGTCTAGTCATATTGACCTTATGTACAATAGAACAAAACACTGCCCCGTCCTGCGCCATCCTCACCATTGTTCCTGAGTTTCATTGCTGCAGCCACTGGGTCACTCCATCTCTTTGACAGTCTTTCTCTTTTTCACTGACTCTGTAGTTCACCAAGCATGATGCTATCTCGAAGAACTGGTCCCTCCTGATAACGTGTCCAAACTATGTGAGACAACATCTTGTCACACTCACGTCTAACAAGTGTTTTGATTGTACTTTTTCCAACACAGATTTGTTCTTCCCTCTGGCTGTGCATGGTATAGTCAATGTTCTTCACCAACAACATAATTCAAATGTATCAATTCTCTTTGGGTCTTCCTTATTCATAGTCTAGTGTTACCATGTGTCTGAGGCATGTGATAAAAATACCATGGCTTAGGTCAGGCTCACCTTCTCCAACATGGTGACACCTTTGCTTTTAAACATTTTAAAGAGCTCTTTTGTAGCAGATTTGTCCAGTGTAATATATCCTCTGATGTCTTGACTGGTTAAGGATCCAAGCAAAATGATGCTGTTTATTGGTCCAGTTGTGAGGAGTTTTGTTTTCTTTACATTGAGTTGTAATCCATAGTGAAGGCTGTGCTCTTTGATCTTCAACAGTAAGTGCCTCAAGTCCTCTTTCAGCAAGCAAGGTTGTGTCATCTGCATACTGCAGGATGTTAATGAGTCTTCCTCCAAACCTGATGGCACATTCTTCTTCATGTAGTCCAACTTCTCAGACTGTTTATTCAGCATATAGATTGAATGTTGTTCTTGCCATTGTTAAGTGCTGTTGAGTCAGTTCCAACTCGTAGTGACCCTGTATAGAGTTTCCAAGGAGCAGCTGATGGGTTTGAACTGCCAACCTTGGGGTTCACAGTGCAGTGCTGATCCAATAAGTATGGTGAAAGGATACAACCTTGATGCACACCTTTCTTGATTTTAAACCAGGTAGTAGTGTTCCCTTGTTCTGTTCAAACAACTACCTCTAAGTGTATGTACAGGTTCCACATGAGTACATGAAGTATCTGGAATGCCCATTCTTCTCAAACTTAACCACAGTTTGTTATGAGCCACACAGTCAGATGCATTTTAAGAGCCAATAAAGCACAAGTAAACATCTCTCTGGTATTCTCTGCTTTCAGCCAAAACCCATCTGACATTAATAATTCTAATTTCTTGTTCCTCTTCTGCATCCAGCTTGAATTTCTATGAGTTCCCTGTCGATGTACTGCCCCAGCCATTTTTTAATTATCTTCAGCAATAGGTTGCTTTGTATGATATTGTTTGATAATTTAACATTGTTTAGCTATTACTGTAATAATAATAGTAATAGTAATCACACCAGACAATTTCTGTATCTTCTCTTAATTATCTCCTATTAGTCTTGGCCAACCAATTGGAAGAGATCCATATTTGTGTCCAGTCCAAGGAGAGGTGACCCAGCAGAATGCAGAAATCATTGAACAATATCATTGACATCATAATTTTTCTAAAAGTAACTCAAAAATAGCCTGAACAGCACAGAGACAGGGAAACTGCCAGAAACTCAAGCTGGATTCAGAAGAGGATGTGGAATTAGGGATATCACTGCTGACGTCAGATGGATTTTGGCTGAAAACAGAGAATACTGAAAAGATGTTGACTTGTGTTTTATTGACTGTGTGGATCATGACAAGTTATGGACAACATTGTAAAGAATGGGCATTATACATCCTTTCCTTGTGCTCATGAGGACCCAGTACATAAACAAAAAGAAAAAGGTTCAAACAGAACAAGGGGATACTGAATGGTTTAAAATTAGGAAAGCTGTGCACCACAGTTGTATTTTTTCACCATATTTATGTAATCTGTGTGCTGTGCAAATATCTGAGAAGTTGGATTATATGACGAAAAAAACGTGGTATCAGGATTGGAGGAAGACTCATTATCAACCTGCGATATACAGATGATTCAACCTTGTGTCTGAAAGTGAACAGGACTTAAAATACTTACTCATGAAGACCAAAGACCACAGCCTTTGGTATGGGTTTTCTCAACTTAAAGAAAGCAAAAATCCCCACCACTGGACCAATAAACAACACCCAAATAAATGCAGAAAAGACTGAAGCTGTTAAGGACTTCATTTTGCTTGGATCAACCATCAACACACTCTTCAAAACAGCAGTCAAGAAATCAAGCAAGGTATTGCATTAGGCAAGTCAGCTGCACAAGACCTCTTTAAAGTGTTTAAGAGCAAAGATAGGAATTTGTGGACTAAGGTACACCTGACCCAAGCAATGGTATTTTCGATAATCTAATATGCATGCAAGGAGCTCTGGTAGCGTAGTGGCTACGAATTGGGCTGCGAACCACAAGGTCAGCAGTTTGAAACTACCAGTTGTTCCGTGGGAGAAAGATGAGGCTATCTGCTCCCATAAAGATTTACAGCCTCAGAAACCCTGTACAGGGTCGCTATGATTCAGAACCGACTCTACGGCACATAACAACAACAACATGCATGTGAAAATTGAACAATAAGGAAGACCATAGAAGAATTGAATCTTCTCTTAATTGAACTTGAGTTACGGTGTTGGAGAAGAATATTAAAAGCACCATGGATGCCAGAAGAACAAACAAATCTGTGTTGGAAGAAGTACAGCCAGAATGCTCCTTGGAGGCCAAGATGGCCAGACTTCATCTTTCATACTTAGGATATATTATCAGGAGGGACCAG
>NW_006408541.1:16738505-16756650 GCF_000296735.1 Chrysochloris asiatica | reverse complement strand
AGTCGGTACCGACTCGATGGCACCTAACAACACCAACAACAAGATAAATAGCAGCCCTTTAGAGGGATCAAAGTCCTTCCCACTGCGCAAAAAGCTGTCCATAATCAAGGCTCAGAGATACTAAGTCTCCAACCCAGGCTTCTTTGTCGTGTCAGAGCCAAGACTCAAACTCACATCTGCCTAACTCTGAGCCTCAGTTTCCTTATCTGCAAGATGGGAACCCTAAAATATACATTGAGCATTGAATAAAAAAGTAGGAATTCATGGTGCAGATATCATATATGATTTCAACAACCCAGAAAGGAAGGCATTATTGGTGGCATTTTATACATGAAGAAACTGAGGCCCAGAGAAGAGAAGTGACTTGTCCAAGGTTACAGAACAAGTTTGTGGAATGGGAATCCAGTTCTAGTTCCAGAGTCTGAAAACAGAGAATGAAAAGAACATTCTCCTGGTGGAAAATTTAAACGCCCCCTCTAACCACATACCCTAAGAATTAGACAGATGTCACAAAAATGTGGAACTCTGAGCATCTCTAGGAAGATCTAAATCCCAGAACCAGGTCTACTGCTAGTCCTATGATATCTTCGTGTTAAGTAAACAGAGCCCCACCCTTGGGCAGATCCAGCCCTGCACCAGAGAGCAGAGCAAGGCATGGGGATAGCAGGTTGTTTCCCTGAAGTGGTAAACAGTCTACACAACACTTTGCAGTAGCCCTACCCAAAACACCCCCAAAGGTCTTCTCAGCACATCCTTACAAAGAGTCACCATGGCCAGATGGTCACTTTAGCAGAATTTGCTCTCAGTAAGTACAAGACAGGAACAGGGACAAGGTTTCTTGCAAATGCATGGGGCTGGTGATTATTTGCAAGTTGCTTTAAGAGATCTGTCCTGTCCCCATTAGGTAGCCTGAGCCTCCAACTTCCAGAATGGCCATCCAAGTTTGGAAAACTTGGAGGTGTTGTCTCTGGTAGCACCCTAACTTCCTAAGCCTTTGGCTGTTTGTAATAAAAACTGGGGTCCCCAGCATTGCTGGAAATTGCAACCATTACATTCTAGAATTGTACTTCAAGTCAGGAGGATATAATATAAGAACTGTTACCCGGACCCTACCTTACTACCCCTTCACCTCCTATACCCCCACGTGCCCTGAAGACTGGCCCCAGCCTCCCTGCGGGCCAGCTCACCAGCCAGGGGACAGGTTCATGAGGGCCACACAGAGTCCCAGAACATCACAGTACCAATGACTTGTTGAGATAGCATCAAAAAACTGGGAAACCAGGATGCAAAAGGGGTAAGTCCCTCACACCAGACCACAGGACAAATAGTGACTACTATCTGCATATACTTTCTGGCAAGTGTGGAAAAGCTTTTGAGAACCCATATGTGCCGAACGATCCGCATATAGAAATCCCAACCAGATTTTCTATGTGAGAGAGGTTTAGAAGTGGCAGTTTCCTGGCAGGGGTGGTGGCAGGTGCTGAGGACACTTGTCTTGAAGTTGCATTTGCAGGGCAGACATAGAGTTTTCTAGTGAGCTCGCCTTTAGTTTGCCTGGGGAAGCTATGACAGGCAGCTAGGATTGTAGGAATTAATTGTCTGGAGGCTACATTTGCATAGCAAACCCATTGTGCTTGCTGTAAATGTCACAGATCAACACAAACAGCAATGATCTCTACAAATATTTTTATTCACAGTGTACATTAGATTGAGAAGCATGAGTTGTTAATATTCAAGAATATACTCATGAGAATTAGTCTATAGGAAGGGGAGGCTTGGATTTACTGCTAGAGATTTCTGAGGGGTTCCTGGGTAGCACAAATGGTTAAGTGCTCAGATACTAACTGAAAGGTTGGTAGTTTGAGTCCACTCACCTTAGAAAGTGGCCTGGTATGGTAATCTACTTCCCAAAGATCCCAGCCATTGAAAACCCTATGCAGTGCAGTTCCACTCTGACACACATGGGGGCGTCATGAGTCAGGCTGGTGGCAGCTGGTTTGGTATTTTCAAGTCTCCCAACCAGTAGAGTAGGTCCCGGGGCTGGGGAGAATAGTTTATCCTTGGCTACTGGCTGGCAGTTCGAACTGGGCCAGTGGAAACCCTACGGAGACCAGTGCTACTTTGAAACACCTGGGTCTCCAGGGGCCGGAACTGTCCGCAGGTTTTTATGCATCAGAATCTGCTTCCAGAGAAAAGGCTGATTTATCATTCACTTAAAGAGGATGGCATCGAAGGCCTCTGAAAGCTCCCCCAGCAGGGAACTGGAGGGAATGAGACTGGTTCTTATTGAAGGATAGCTGAGGGAAGAGGAGTTAAAAGTAGAGATGCTGCATTCTGCGGCATACCAGCTGTGTGACTTTGGGCAATCCCCTGACTTCTCTGAGCCTCCATTTCCTCACCTGTCAAGGAAGCATGCTAGCGGCAGCTGCCTCCTCAGTAGTTGTGCAGGGAATGCAGAGAAGTCTGTGAGAGCCGGTCTACGGTCGGTCTAAGGGACTGCCTTGTTTTTGCAAGTCTCATAAATTTTCTGCCTTTAGACAGGGTATAGTTTTACCACTTTCCTCTTACTTATTTCAGGGGAAAATATTTGCGTCTTACTTCTCTGACAAGTTTCTACCTTACACAACTTCTGACTTTCTCAGGCTTTACTGTACCTGAGATGGTCTTAGCATGGTGCCTGACACATAGTAAACACTCAATAAAACGCCCTACAATCAGGTTTGGAGTCCCTGGGTGGTGCAAAGAGTTAAGCAGTCAACTACTAAATGAAAAGTTGGCAGTTCAGAGTCATCTCAGAAGAAAGATGTGCTGACTGTTTCCGAAAAGTCACATGCAAGAAAATTACATGGAGTGCAGTTCGATTCATAGTGTAACACAGGGGTCTCTATGAGTCAAAATCTACTCCAGGGCAGCTACTTTCTTCCTTTCTTTTTGTTTTTTAAATCATGTTCTCAGGCATCACTACTGGGGTTCGTAAACAAATGATTCACTGTGAAGCTAATAATGCCGATGTTCCTGAGCCCCTCCCAAGCCCTGTATTGAATTTGGTATTTGTAAATCTGTAATCCGGACAGCTAACCACAAGGTGGGAGGTTCAAACCTACCAGTTCCTCCTTGGACACTCTATACAGGGTCGCTATGAGTCAGAACCGACTTGATGGCACTTTACAACAACAACTAACAATGTTCCTTAAAGCCCCCCCACTGCCTTCTAGTGGATTCTGAGGCATGGTGGTCTTATGTAGGGTTTCCTGAGGCTGTAAATCTTTATGGAAGCAGAAAGCCTCATCTTTCTCCTGCGGAGCGGCTGGTGGGTTTGAACTGACTACCTTGTGGTTAGCAGTCCAGTGCTCACCCTATACAGCTACTAGGGCTCTTTAAAGACAGACTCCCCTCTAAATAGTAAACGCTTTAAACATCAGAACACTTGGCTCTGCCCTGATGTTCACAGAACAGAGAGAAGCTATCTTCCCTTGGAACGCTGAGATGAGAGACCTTGTGTGTTTCATCTTTTCTTCCCCAGAGCTGGGCCTGAGGCCTCGCAGACCACGATGCTCCTCTACCCACTGATGCTTGACAAAGCCAGACTCAACACTTCATATCAATTCTGCAGCACTAGCAAAAGGAGCTCTGGTAGCGTAGTGGTTACGAATCGGGCTGCGAAACTACCAGCTGCTCCGCAGGAGAAAGATGAGGCATTCTGCCTCCCGTAAAGATTAACAGCCTCGGAAACCCTGTGCAGGGTGGCTATGAGTCGGAACCGACTCCACGGCACATAACCACAGCAGCACAGTGACCATACCGTTATACAGACAAGGAAAGACACCTAGATCGGAAGACGAAAGGAGATTGACCAAGGGCCTAGGATCAGCTAGGGGCCCCAGATGGACTGGTTTGTGAATGACCTAACCCACAATTGATCATGAGGATGGCACAGGACTGGATAGCATTTCATTCTGTTGAGTTTCAGACCAACGTCATGGCAACTAACAACAATTCCTGTTCCCGTATTAATTTCAAGGAAAACTAACAGTATGGGTAATTCCTCACTGAAGAACTTGTTTATGTGTTAGTGCTGGACCGCTCTCCTTCATACTGCCAGGCATCACCACCTCACTTCCTATGGCCAAGGAGAACCTCTTCCTCCAGGCAGCCCTCTCTGAATACCTCTCCCATCTCCCGTTTCAGTTGGTAGGTGTCACTAAGTCACATTCCCTATTTTTCTTGGGTTTGGTTGTCTCTCCTGTAGGTATAAGTCTTATCTTAAGTGCCTTGTGCCCTACCCTGGTGTCCAGAATGGTCTGGGCACAAGTGAGGGGCCTCATAGTGACTTGCAGTCCCATCTCCTCCCAGCCTCATCAGTGTCTTTTTATGAAATGCCTGACCGCAACCTGTAACCTTTGATCTCCTAGGGATTACTTTCTTTGAGAGCCTGCAAACAGCTTGGGTTCTGGATTCTAACAAATTAAGGATCAAATCCCCACTGAGCCATTTGCTGAGTGACTCTGAGCAAGTCACTGCACCTCTCTGAGCCTCAGTTTTTTTTCTCTGGAAGAAATATTTTCCCTAAGGATCATGGAACAAGGACTTGGTACCGGGGCTGAGAATTTACATTGCCACTCCAGATATACTGAATCAGAACTGACATTTTGAAAGCTCCCCAGGATGAGATTTCATGCTCCCATAGAGATTTACAGCCTTGAAAACCCCATAGAGGGTCGCTATGAGTCGGAACGGACTCCATGGCACACCACCACCACCATCATCACCACCAGGTGATGATTTCTTAAGAAGCCTGGTGGCACTGTGGGTTAGGCGCTGGGCTGCCAACTAGAAGGTTGGTGGTCGCTGATCCGAAGGAGACTGAGGTTATATGCTCAGTAAAAAAAACTTAATCTCGAAAACTCTACATCCAGTCTCTATGAGTTGGAATTGAATGCAAATCTTGTTAAAATGTGCATACTTTTTCAGAGTATCTGAGGTGAAAATAAAAATCCTCAGCTGGGGTAGAACCAGAACTGATATCCTCATTTAGTAGGAGTCCTGGTGTAGCGGTGGATAAGCACTGGACTGCTTAACTGAAAGATCAAGGGTTCAAGCCCACCAGAAACCGTATGAATCGAAAATGACTTATGGGCACTTGACAACTGCAACAACACATTCTAAGCGGTGGTGCTGTTACTTCTCCTCTTTTACTTCTGAGTAAAGGGAAGATCAGAGAGGTTGAGTAACTTGCCTCAGGCCACACAGCTTGGCATTCATTCCTAAGCCTTCATTGTGACTAACAAATCGAATGCACCACACAGCTCCAAGCACATACTTAGAGCTCAATAATGAGACATATTTCCTGTAGACTTAAGAAGATCCAGAAGACCGAGTGGAACTCAGCCTCCAAGAAGCAGCTGGGAAGAGGGATCTAGGGAAGAAGAGGTCGGTCGGATAGAACCAGACAGACTGGAACCTCAGCGGTCTCTAGCCCCAAAGGATCGGGACCTCCGGTGGCGCAGCCACGGAAGGGAGTGTGGAGGGGGCGCGCAGGCAATGGAGGCGTTACCTTGGGAGGGAGGGCGAAGACCACCGGCAGCAGCAGGAGCGGCGTGCAGAACAGCACCAGCAGCCGCCGCGCGCTCCAGGCCTTTTTGGCCAGAGCCGCCAGCGCCGCCATCAGCGCGATCGCCCGGCACAGCCGGCCAGCTTGGGACTGTCCGCGCCTGGCCCGGACGCCGGCTTAAAGCCCAGGGGAGGGCTCGGGGAGAGGACTGCGCTTGGGGACCCGCCCTCTCTTTACTCCTCCCGGAGAAAAGGGTGGTGCCTGAGCCCCCGGGACTAGGTGAAAGAGGCCCTGGGAAAGTTAGGAAAAGTTCGGCACAAGGACTGACGAACAGAGACTGCGTGCGACCTTGAAGGCAACCAGACTTGGGGTTTAAGCATCACTGCTGCCCAGCCTTAGCGCCTCGGAAAACTGGCTTAATGGTTCTCGCTGTTGTTTGTTGTTGTTAAGTGCCATCAGTCGGTTCCGACTCATAACGACCCTGTGTAGGGTTTCTGAGGAGCGGCTGGGGAGCTTGAACCGTCGACTTTGCGGTTCAAACCGTCTTGGCAGTCCAGCGCATTAATCCGCAGCGCCACACCAGGACTCCCCATACAATGCATGATATTGACAGTGTGAGGATTAAAAGCATGATCATGTGGAAAAGATGTGGCCGTCGGCTTAGAAACCCTATGGGGCAGTTAGAAATCCTACAGGGTCACACTCTGAGTTAGAATAGAATCTGCAACAATGAGTTACAGGTAACTGTTGTTGATGTTTTAAGTGCCATCAAGTGGGTTCGCCATAGTATAGGGTAACCTTCCAACCTTGTGGTTCACAGTCCAGTACTGTTGATAAGTGCTGTGGAGTCTGGGTTCAAATTCTAGCTCTGCCACATAGTAGCCCTGTAGTCTTGAGAAACAGCCTCCATGCCTCAGGACGTGCTGATGATAACAGAAACAAGGTTGTTGGGAAGTTTACATGAAACAATGCATGTTAAGTGTTTATTTTAGCATATTGCCTGGTACAAAGCAAGGGCTCAGTTGTTGTTCTGTGCTGTAGTGTCAGTTCCAACTCACAGTGACCCTGTCTAAGGCTTCCGAGAGCGGCAGGTGGGTTTGAACCACTGACCTTGTGTTTACCAGTTCAGTGCGCTCCCTACAGCACTATACTAGGGCTCAAGCGCTCAGTAAGGGTTGTTATTGCATATTGCACAACAGACCAAGAATGCATAAATCCATTGCTGCTAAAGCTTATGCATCCCCTACATAAATACTGATTGCATGGATTCTAATTTCTTTCTTACTGATATTTTTTAAACTTTGCAATGTTCTAATATGGAGTACTGGTGTGGTGCTCTGGTTTAATGTGCGAGACTGCAAGGTCGCTTTGAACTGCAAGGTCGGTGGTTCAAGCTCACCAGCTGCTCCTCAGAAACCCTATACAGGGTGGCTATGGGTCAGAATTGACTCGACAGCACTTAACAACAATGTTCTAATATACAGCTCTTTTTCATATCCTCGTGGGCACTTGGTATTAATTTCAAAATACTATAAAGCTCTCGTAGCGTAATGGTTACGAATCGGGCTGCGAACCTTAAGGTCAGCGGTTCGAAACTACCAGCCGCTCCGCGGGAGAAAGATGAGGCTTTCTACTCCTGTAAAGATTTACACCCTCGGAAACCCTGTACAGGGTCGCTATGAGTCAGAACCAATTCAACAGCACAACACTACCTCCACCACCACCATAAAACTACAGTAATTAAAACAGTCTAATTCTGGCATAATAATAGACAGATAGGCCGATGGAATAGAACTGAGAGTCCAGAAATAATAATCCAAGCATCTATGGTCAACTGATAAATGCATCCAATGAACAAGGAAGATCCTTTTCAATAAACAGCTCTAGGAAAATTTAATCTCCACATGCAGAAGAATGAACTATGATCCAACCTTGACATCAGACACAAAAACCAGTTCAAAATGTGACAACGGAAACCATAAAATTCATAGAACAAAATGTAGGGGTGTTTAGCCACAGACTGTCAGATATAACTACAAAGCAGCAAAAAAAAAAAGAAAAAAAGAGCTCAATAGGACCTCGTAAAAATTCAATACTTTCCTTCTTTTAAGGACTTTATCAAGAAAGTGAAGAGATGACCTTCAGATTGAGAGAAAATCTGATGACAATGGTCAGATAGCTAAAAGACATAAAATAATTCTACAACTTAACAAAAAGGCAAGCAATGCAATCAGAAAACAGGTAAAGGACTTGAATAGACATTTCGCTAAAATAAGTGGATATTCAAATAACCAATAAGCACATAAAAAGGCACTTAACGTCATTGTTGGTGGTGGTAAGTGCTGTTGCGTTGGTTCTAACTCATAGTGACCCTGTATAGAGTTTCTGAGGAGCAGCTGGTGAGTTAGAACCTCCAACTGACCTTGCAGTCCAGTGCTTATCCTACAGCGGCACATTCAAAACTCCAAAACCATTGTCAGTGAATTGCCTCCACCTCCTAGTGGCCCTAAAGGATAGAGAACTGTCCTCCAGAGTTTCCAAGGTTGTACATCTTTACAGAGGCAGAGTGACACATCTGTCTGTTGTGGAGCAGTGGGTGGGTGCAAACTGATAACCTTTCAACTAGCAGCCCACTGCTTTAATCGTTGAACTACCAGGATGCCTTTCATTAGTAATTAAAAAACAAAACAAAACAAACTGCACTGCCATCAAATCAATTCTGACTCGTTGTTGTTGTTGTTAGGTGCCATCAAGTCAGTATTGACTCATAGTGACCCTATGTACAACAGAACGAAACACCACTGCCCGGTCCTGGGCCAACCTCACAATTGTTGCCAGTTTGAGCCCACTGATGCTGCCACTTCGCCGATCCATCTCATTGGGGCTCTTCCTCTTTTTCTCTGACCCTCCACCTTACCAAACATGATATCCTTCTCCAATGACTGGTCCCTCCTGACAATATGTCTGAAGTATGAGAGACAAAGTTTGGCCATCTTGGCCTCCAAGGATCACTCTGGCTGCACTTCTTCCAAAATGGATCTATTGGTTCTTTTGGCAGCCTATGGCACTTTCAGTATTCTCCTCCAACACCACAACTCAAAAGTATCAGTTATTCTACGGTCTTCCTTATTCACTGTCCAGCTTTCGCAGGCATATGACTCATTGTTGTTGTTAAGTTCCATCAAGTCAATTCCAACCCATAGTGACCCTGTATAGGGTTTCCAAGCAGCAGCTAGTGACCCTATAATAGGATTTCAAAGACTGTAAATCTTCACAGAAGTAGACAGCATCATCTTTCTCCCAGGAGTGGCTGGTGAGTTTGAACTCTGCAGTTAGCAGCCCAATACCTAACTCTCAGCACCACCAGGGCCACTTGTTTAGTGCTGTTGAGTTGGTTCCAACTCACAGCCACTCTGTGTGTGGTTCCCAGGAGCTGCTGGTAGGTTTGAACCCCTAGCCTTGCAGTTAGCAGTCGAGTGCTCATGCTACAGCACCACGCCAGGACTCTTATTCATTAGCCATCATTGTCGTTGTTGGTGTTAAGTGCTGTTGAGTGGGTTTCAAGTCATAGGATTACTGTATAGAGTTTCCGAGGAGCGACTGGTGGGTTTGAACCTCCAACTTTGAGGCCCAACAAATTATCCTGCAGTTCCACACCAGGAGAAGCAAATTAGAACCAAACCCCAAACCCAAAATGAGATATCCCTGAGAATGACAATAATTAATAAATAAATAAAACAGATGGTGGTGAGGTTGTAGGAAAACTGAAGGCCTCATGCATTGCTGGTTGGAATGGAAAATAGTACAGTTGAAGGTAAAATGGAAAATATTTAAGTGGCTCTTCAACTGAATACAGAATTACTGTATGGCCTAGCAATACCAACCCTAAGTATATACTTTGTTTTGTTGTTGTTGTTGTTTCAAGTGCCATCGAGCCGGTTCCAACACATAGTGACCCTGTATAGGGTTTCCAAGGAGCAGCTGGTGAGCTTAAACCGCTGATCTTGCAGTTCATACAGTTTTGCAGTCCAGCGCATTAACCCACAGCACCACACCAGGACTCCAAGCATATACTTGACCTATTCCCAAACCCACTGCCATAGAGTGTATACTCATCAAGACTCTATAGGAAAAAGTAGAACTGCTCCATAAGTTTCCAAGACTGTTATCTTTACAGAAGCAGACTGCCACATCGTTCTCCTGCAGAGGAGTCTGGTGGATTCGAACCACTGGCTTTTGAGTTAGCAATCCAATGTTTACCTGTTGCTCCTTCTACTGGATCCAGGAGATATGAAAGTAGGACTACAAACAGAAACCTGTACATTCACTACAGCACTTTCCACACTAACCAAAAGGTGGAAATAACCGAAATACCCATCAGCAGGCGAGTGGATAAACAAACTGTGATATATACACACAGAGATGTCATAGGAGGTGGGAGTGCGGGGCGCAGTCTAGTAGAATGAGTTAAGCATTGGAAACTGTCAGAGGCGGCAATCCAGAATCCATGGCAGTGAATGAGGGGGTAGACGCATGCTGCAGGGAGGAGGAAGGGACTTCAAGGAGGCAGTGGTGGTGTTACTGGGGTTGGTATTAGCACCCAGTGCGGTAACTGGGTCATCTGACAGTCAGGGTGGGATTAGGTGGACAGCAGCAGTCACCTTTGGGAGGAGAGGTGGGTCTCTGCCTTGACCAATGGAAGAGTTGAGGAGCTATGGGGAGGAGAAGGGGAGGGGACAGACAGGGAAGCACTCCTACCCATCAGTCAAGAGTTTGCCTATTGACCCCGCTCACAGGGGGGTGGGTATGGAAGTGGCACAACTTTAGTGACTCATTGTATACACACAGTGGAATGTTGTTGTTATTGTTGTTATGTGCCGTCGAGTCGATTCCAACCCATAGCGACCCTGTATAGGGTTTCTGAGAAGCAGCCGGTGAGCTTGAAACAGGGACCTTGCAGTTCAAACGGCTTTGCAGTCTGGCGCATTAACCTACAGCGCCACCGCAGAACTCCAATTAGAATGTTACTCAGCTATAAAAAGAAGTGAAATTCTAGTGCTTGCCTTAACGTGGATGAGCCTTAAAAACATTGTGCTGAGAGAAATAAATCAGTCACAAAAGGACAAATATTGTATGAACTCACTTAGATGAATTAAGCAAGTGTAGATGGTACTACCAGCTGTTCCGCGGGAGAAAGATGAGGTTTTCTACTCCTGTAAGGATTTACAGCCTCGGAAACCCTATGCAGGAACGCTGTGAGTTCCATGGCACATAACCACCACCACCGTAGGGTGCTGTGGGTTCATGCGCTGGACAGCAAGGTCGGCAGTTCAAGCTTACCTTACAGGGTCGCTGTGAGTCGCAACCAACTTGTTGACACTTAACAACCACAACAACTTAGAAACCAAAGACCATTAATGCCTAATAGGAGTGGGAGGGGGTTGGAAAAGGGGATGAGTTATGCTAATGGAGTGGAATCCTTGGAAAAGACTACAGATATGGCAGTGTAAGACAAAGAATGTAGTTAATATCGTTGCATTGCAAATGTAGAAATTGTACTGCAGAATATTTTATTGAGTAAATTTTTACCACACTAAGTAAGAAGAACCTCATCCGGAATGTTGTCTCAAACATGCAATGTTTCTAGGGTATAAATTCTCAAATGGCTGATTTATGCCTATTTCAAGATGGAATCATTTCCTTCGTGTAAAATCTGAGCTGGCTTCTGACACCCTCCCAAGTTTGTACAAAATCTTGCCACCTAACATCTCCAGGGCCTGGGCATGGTGTGTGATAGATGTCAGCATTTATTAAACTAATATTTGAGTTCCAGACTTAGTTTTCCTCATCAGTTGGGATTATTTATACATGCTTTCTGTTGATCATTTTGTTCTATAAGTACTTGTTAGGTGCCATCGAGTTGATACCAACTCATAGCGATCCAATGCACAACAGAATGAAACAGCCCAGTCCTGGGCCAACCTCACAATAGTTGCTTACGCCTGAGCCCATTACTGCTGCCACTTGGCCAATCCATTTCGTTGGAGTCTACCTCTTTTTCTCCATCCCTCTACTTTACCAAACTTGATATCCTTCTCCAGTGACTGGTCCTTCCTGGCAATATGTCCGAAGTATGACAGATGAAGTCTGGCCATTCTGGCTTCCAAGGAGCACTCTGGTTGTCCTTCTTCCAACACAGATCTGTTTGTTCTTCTGACAGTCCACGGTACCTTTAATATTCTCCTCCAACACCATAACTCAAATTAATCAATTCTTCTATGGTCTTCCTTATTCACTGTCCAACTGTCCATAAATCCATAAGTACTTACTATGTGCCAACTATCTGCCAGGTTGTGAATATAATAATGAGTAATATAAAAAAAAAATTAGATCTCTGACCTTTTAGAATTTATCGTTGGGAATTTGGGGTAGTGGTGGAAAGAGATGGTGGGAAGAGACTATTAGAACTTAAATTCTAAGCACTTGATTAGCTGAAGATCATAGTTCTCAATAAGCTGTGGTGTGGCGCTGTAGGATAAGTACTGGACTGGTAACTGCCAGGCCAGCAGTTCAAATCCAATAGCCACTCTCGGAAACCCTATACAAGGTTACCTATGAATAGGAACTGACTTCATAGCACACAACAATGATCGTTTTCAATGGGAGCTCGAGCTGCGTCTTGAGTCTTGACATACAGACTCATTGAGTTCTTTTTGACCATTACCAGCAATGAAAAGGCTTTGCCCTTAGGCAGAGTGTGTTTGAAGCAGAGCTGTCTCCATCTTACGGACTTGCTTGGGCCTGCCCTTCATGAAAATGGGGAGTACCAAGGCTGCATGGTCATACCCTAGCCAAGGTGATCTGAAGTCCCCAGAATCAATCCTGTAAACTTTTCTAATCTGCAATAGTGAACATATCCCAACCATGGTTCCTTTCCTGGTTGAGATACAATTCACGTAGCATACAATTCACCTACTTAGAATGCACAATTAAAAGGTTTTTAGTATATTCATAGAATTACTCAACCATCAGTTAAATCAATTTTAGATTTTCGTCAGGTCCTGAGAAATACCGTAATAGTCCCACCTGCAACAGTGACTTGATCTGCTGCAATTATGGGTTTGTGATGAATTTCATTTGTTTTTCATGTTCTGTAAGGAGCGGTGTGGCCATGAAACCTTTGGATACCGTATGGCCTCATGCTGATGGTTTCCCTCATTCAACTCATTTGTCTTTAGCTTGTCTCTGTCCTGCTTAAGACTTAATAAAGGAGTCTCTGGTGTGGCGCTGTAGGATAAGTTCTGGACTGCTTACTGCAAGGTCAATGATTCAGACCCACCAGCCATCCCTCAGAAGCCCTATACAGGGTCTTAATGAATTGGAACCAACTCAATAGCACCTAACAACAACAAAAGAATACATTTGGATGTGGGGTCTTTTCTTCTCCTAGAACAAGACAAATCATAAACAAAGTCAAAAGATAAAAAGATGAAAGGTGCTGTGGGAAAAAATGAGCCTTAGAGGATTGTAACCTATTCAAGGGTATCTAGCATTAACCTAACTCACTCCATGTTTGCTTTGTTCCTCTCTTGGGTCTCTCTGGAACTTTAATAACTTTCGGTATTGTTCAACGACAGGTATATTGTGTGCTGCCATCTAGAAAATTCGGCCTGGAGGGTTGTTAGAACTTTGAAGAAAATGCTTGTGCGTCACAAATGCTATTTTTACTGTGGTATCTCATTGTTTTGGTCTTGTAATTACCTTGTGACTTTGTCTTGGTGGAAGTGTACCTGGAACAGTGCTACTATCCTTCCAAAGAATTGGGAAAGTATACATACACACCCCCTGCTCAAAAGAAGTTAGCAAGACAAAAGGCTTAGAGAAATGAAAGTTCGTTTTATTCGTATAAACATCCTTACAGAGAGGTAGGGACGGCACCTACCTTACAAAAGGAGAGGAGGTGGAACCTGAGTACAATTTGGTTTCTTTATATATTCCTTTGTCATGGTTTGAGTGCCCAAGTAACCAATCCGAGAAACTGGTCCATATAAGCTTTCCTTGAATCCTGTTTTTCAAGTTTCAGCTTATCATCAGCTAATTTTACTTCTCTTTCCAATAGTTTCCCCTCTCACCTACTCCTTTTAACAGTATTTTCTCTCACAATCTCCTCTCTCCTCCACCCTCCTTCTCTGAAACTCCTCATTGCTGAGATGGACTTGTTTCCTGCTGAGACTTGAGACCCCTTTTTTCCCTGTTCTAACTACCTAATAACCTGAGTAATGGGAAGTACCTGGGAAAATATATGACTCCACCAAAGTGCACACTCCACATAAAAGTATTTAACCACTATGTATTCTGATCATGGGGGAGGGGGGGCGCACCAGAAACACAACCTGCATGTGTCACACTGTCAAAATCCCTGATAGTGTCATTTATTAATAAAACTTCCCTTTTTCTCTTAACTGGAAGTTGGTGGATTTGGTTCCCATGCTCCAGGGCACGAAACTTTAGTAGGGTAACAAGAAATAGAGAGTGATTGGATGGGGCTCCATTTTAGAGAAGGTGGTCAGGAAAGTAACAAAAAATATTGTTGTGCGTGTACCTGACCTCCTTTCACCTCATGAAGAGAGGCAATCACCCTTAATATCCAGTCTGAGGCTGAGGTCAGACATGCCATGCCTCCTGACTCTCCAACCTTTTAACCAATTCTTACCGGCTGCATGTGATCATTCATTGCATTGGCCACATAGAATTCATATATGATTATGGGGTTTATTAGGGAGGTTGTGGTTAAGTGCCCTTGAGTGGGTTCCGACTCATAGCAACCCTGTAAAGCATTTCCAAGGAGCGGCTGGTGAGCTTGAACTGACAATCTTGCTGTTCAAATCGACCTTGCAGTCCAGCGTATTAAACTTCAGTACCACACCAGGACTCTTGTTATCCAGGTAACCAGCTACAATACAAGATCAGGAGAGACTCAGCATATAGTTCTTAGGTAAGGACAGCCTCTTGGCCATGACCACAGGCAGATCACTCCTAGGGCCTTGACTTCTCGGCCCTCTGCCTCTTGGGTCTCCGGGACTTTCCAGCATCTGTCCAGCTCAGGGAAGTGTTACAAAGCTCTTTAGCTCACCAGCAAATACTCAAAGGCAAAGGTACCCCATTCGGTCAGAAGCCCCTGCCCAAAGGCACTCAGCTCTCTTGCTCCCTGCACCATGAAGTTCCTTGCACATCGACTGCCAATCTCCTGGTTCGGTTACAGGGAGTGCCAACTCCATCTCTCGCCCTCCTACTGATTAAGACCAGTCAGATGAGTCTGGGATTCCACGTGTACAACGGCTTATTATAGAGAAGAGGCTTACGAGCAGAGACAGGGAGGGCTTAACAAAACACTTTACCCAGTCTCCCCAAACAAAGACTTTGCTGAGATTTCAAAGGTTTTGGGGTAGGGAAAAGACATCATGTTTATTCCAAGGGCTAGGTGGGGATTTCTGGGAAATGGTCCATGGAGTCCTGGTGTGGCGCTGTGGGTTAATGCGCTGGACTGCAAAGCCAGTTTAACTTACACCATCTGTGGTTCAAGCTCACCTGTAAGTTGCTCCTTGGAAACCCTATACAGGGTCGCTATGGATCAGAACTGACTCAATGACACTTAACAACAACAATAACATGGGTCAGAACCGACTAGATGGCATTTAACAACAACAACGACGTGCTAATTTGGTGCATGAGCAGGATTTTTTCAGGATGAATTCCACCGCAAAGGCCTCTGATAGGAGTAGACAAAGCTTATTCTGGGATGTCAAACATGTATGCCCAGGCACTAGGTAAATGGAGTCTGATCTCAAAAATTTCTCACAAGTAAAAGTAAAACACAGAATTTTCGTGATTGATATTCTTTAATGGCATGTCCCAGGATGTGGTTATTCAACTATAGCCCTGGGCATGTCCTGTACATCTTTACAATTGTCCAAGGAAGGAGGGGTGTAGGCCTCAACATTCCTCAAGACTTTGCTTACAAGATGTCAACAATGAGTGGCTCCTGTTGAATCCTGATTTCTAGACCTCTTAGTCCCCTCATCTCAACTCCCCCTTGAGAGATTTCACACTCAGAATTCTTTATAGAAATAGGGATGGAGGTGCTTTTCTTCTGTCATTTCTTGTATTAGCTTGGTCGTATTTCCTATCTGAAAGTGTTGAAACAACATCCTGTAAAAATCCAAATAAAGTCAGTTTGAAATCTCTCTGGATGCCTCCGCGACCTCTTTTGGATAGACTGAAAACCTACATGACTATAAGCTTAGTTTGAAACTACTGCAATCTTGAGGATACAAACTTAACTGTAAATTGAGTATGGATCAAAGATTAATAGCAAGAAAATAGCTGCCAAGGATCTCAAAAAAAAAAAAAAAAAAGAGGAATCAGGTCTCATGATTTGGTTCCAAACACTCTGTCTCAACTGGGACTGCACTGTCTCACTGTCTTTCCTGTGGTAAGGTGTGTAAACTCCTAATCATGACTTCACTTAAGGCATACTTAGTGTAACATCTCTCATACTTCAGACATATTGTCAGGAGTGAACAGTCACTGGAGAAGGATATCATGTTTTGGTAAGGTGGCGGGTCAAAGAAAAAGAGGACGACCCCCAGGGAGATGGATTGGCCAAGTGGCAGCATCGATGGACTCAATCGTGGCAACAGTAGTGAGTTTGGCCCAGGATCAGGCAGTGTTTTGTTCTACTGTGCATAAGGTCTCTATAAGTTGGTACCGATTCTATGGCACCTAACAACAACAACACATACTAGGCAAGACACATACTCTACCTTGCTCTGCCAGCAAATGGTCTAACACTATTTGGTAGTCTAAGGATTTCTGGTTGTGTAATGGTTATGAGTCAGGCTGCTAACTTCAAAGTTAGCAGTTTGAAACTACCAGCCATTCTGTGGGAAAAAAGATGAGGCTTTCTGCTCCCATAAAAATATACAACCTTGGAAACTCTATACAGGGTCACTATGAGTCAGAACTAATTCCACGGCATACCACCACCACCAACCACCACCATAACCATGTTGGATAAGGAATAGGATAAACTGTGTGCTGGCTAGTCAGAACCTATGTCCAGCAGAGACACAATGATGGCTTCTCCGTGCAGAGTGTGGGCTACAAATAGCAGAGACAGGCAAGGAAGATTCTGCTCTACGGAGCATACATTCGGGGCCTTCCTAGGGCTCACAGATATATTGATGACCTTCACTAAGTGCGTCCTCCTCAGACTGAGTGTCCTTGGGTTTTCTGTAGACCCCAATGACTGTACAGTCACACCTGGTGAGGACACCTGGATTTGGGGTCAAAATAGAGAAGGCAATGAAACAAAGTGTGTGATTTGTTGAATGTAAAACTGATGATCTGTCCTGTAAAGTTTCACTCAATCCACAAAAAAACTTTTTTAAAAAACCCAGAAGGCAGCTCCACGTCTAATATATCTTTAGTCTCCTGACTGACTCCTCACTGGAGAGTAACCGAGACTCTGCCATGGAGACAGTGACTATCTCCAGGCCTTGTCAGTAGGGCCACCCTTCCTCCTCCTCCAATAAGGACATCAGTCATAGTGGGCCTTTTCGTGCTAGCTTCAGGAGAAAGTTTACTAACTGGCCGTCCTGCTCTAAGATGTTCAGGACACTCCGCATCTGCCTCCCAATGGCCTTTCCTTTAGGGCTGGCTCAATACTCACTGACCAAGAGGAAACCCTCATTCTGGGTCCTGTTGGTGCCACAGCCAACAATTCGGCTTTTTCATTAGATTTTTGAATGCCAGATACCTGTGTTTAAAGACCTCAAAGGCTCCACAGCCCAGTTGTGAGAGTAAAGTCTGGGGCCCTGCCTCTATCTTTTATAACTTCTTTTTTTTTTCTTTCATAGCAACATAAATTTATTTATTTGAAGGTTTTTATTGTAGATGGAGTGAAAGTTTATAGGGAAGACCATCAGTTTTACATTTAACAAATCATATACCTTGTTTCATTACAATGATTATAATCACCTTCATGTACCATCATCAGTTAACAGTGTTTCTCTCTATCCACTTTAGCTTTTTAAAAAACAAACAAACAAAACCACTCAGGCACATATAATAATTTACATCTCCAAAGGGCACATTCTGCAAGTCTGCCTCCTGGCCACCAGCTCTTAGTCCCTCTCTTCCCATGAATCTGGAGTCCTCAGCCAATGCCCCTCTCCATGCCCCCATCTCTGCCTCCATCTCTGGCATCGCTGCTTCTCTGGAAAAGGTCCCGCACTCTGCTTGTGCTCTTCCACCTTGATGGTCCTAGGGTCCTCTGTTTCTGGACTGTAAGATTAACCACTCCCCTGTTTTTGCTACAAAACTTCTACCTTGCCAATTAGTCATGATAACAATTATTCATTATTGAATCTTACGAATCTTATCCCCATCTCTTTTCACCAGACTCATCTAGAAAAGATGAAAACTATTCAGTGGGGACTCTTTCTTTCTCCTCATATTCTTAAAATAAACTCCCTCTTGAAAGCTTGTAAGCCAGTCACTTTGTGCCTTTATTGCCCCCTCATTTTAGGTAGA
>NW_006408541.1:16697868-16734865 GCF_000296735.1 Chrysochloris asiatica | reverse complement strand
TTCTAAATATTCCTTTATATATGTGGTTCAGAGTTCTGGTACCATCCCCTGAGCCTGCTTGGTCCTTTATTCTGTGTTGTTGCTGACAGAACTCCTCACTGCACTTTCACCCTCTCCGCCATCTTGTTTGTTCTTGGTGTAATTTCTTTATAACACCTATTGCAAACTGAGTAATAAAATGCATAACCATTCCAGTTTTCTTTCTCATAGAAAGTCTATCTATGGAATGTATTCTGCCAAGAGGATGCCCCCAAACTACCCAGCTACCTAGAAGTCAGTCATCGCCCTGCCCATAACTATTGCCTCATTTTTTCAGTTGCAGATGGCAAAACTTAATAAGGTCACAACTAGCCTATAAGAGAGATAACCTTTAAATTAAAAGTCCAAATAAAGTAAGTTTAAAAAACAACTTTACACAGAAATGGTCTCAACAGAAATGATTAACATTATTTTTCTGAAAAGCTTCAGACATACCATCTAACAGTTTTGAAAACCTATTTTCTATATAAATATTTGAATTGTTGTTGTTGTTATGTGCCGTGGAGTTGGTTCTGACACATAGTGACCCTGTACAGGGTTTCTGAGGCTATAAATCTTTACGGGAGCAGAAAGCCTCATCTTTCTCCTGCAGAACAGCTGGTAGTTTTGAACTGCTGACTTTGCAGTTCACAGCCTGATTCGTAACCACTACACTACCAGAGCTCCTTAAATATCTGAATTAAGCCTTAATTAATTCACTCCCTGGCTTTTGTGCTGTTAAGTTCAAAAGAAACAAAGATGTGACTGAGTTTATGTCCCAAAATTCAGATTAATAAAATGATGACAATATACTATGTGCCTACCTCGAATATTAGGTGAAATTGTAAGAGGACACAACAATGTGGATTCTTAGTCAAACAAGAGTTGCAGATCTCTCTCATTAAATAAAACCTTTTAGCACATTTTTTTTTAAACATACGGGAACCCAGCTTGTTTTTGCATACATTAACTCTTTGGTATTACTAAGTCAGTTAACAATGTGGATCATAATGTGTGTGGAGGGGGGGAATGAAATAAAGTCCAAAAAATATGAATTCAATACCATCCAGAGGCAAAATCATACTTTTATGAATGTTACATTATGTTGTAGTTTAGTGCCATCAAGTCGGTTCCAACTCATAGTGATGCTGTATAGGGTTTCCAAGAAGCAGCTGGTGAGTTTGAACTACTGACTTTGTGGTTCAAAGGTACCTTGTGGTCCAGTGCTTTATCCCACAGCATCACATCAGGATTCTAAATCTTACTTTGTTGTTGTTATTGTTGTTGATAAGTGCCATCGAGTTGGTTCCAACCCATAGCAACCCTGTGCAATCAGGAGTGACTGATGGGTCTGAACTACCAATCTTGTGGTTCGAGCTGATCTTCTGATCCAGCGTATTATGCTGAGCCACATCAGGATTCTGAATGTTACTTTAGAAGACCTTATTATTCATCAACCAGAGTAAATTATTTTTCTACAGAGCACTCTAAAAGAATTCCATGTGGTCACTTTAAGTCGGAACTAACTTGACCACACTTAACAACAACAACACCAACACACAGTCTGTGGGCCAGATGTTCCCTACCCCTGCTGTAGAGAAACAGAGTGATGAGGGGGAGACAGTCTGCAGAGGGCCTCAACTGACAGGTAAGAGAACTAGACTATACCCAACAGTCAGATGGGCCCATGGAGACGGAAAGGACAGTGATGAAAGCCACAGGCTGAGGCTTTTAGAATGTACAGAAAATGCAGAACTTAAAAGTTGTAATTGAATATGAGGGAAAACTGGAAATAGGGTGACTGACCATCAGTAGTGTGATCGCCTTTTATTACCAGTAAAATTTGTTTAAAGCAAGCGGCAGCATCAATGGGCTCAAGTGTGGCAACAATTGTGAGGTTGGCCCAGGATTGGGCCGTGTTTCGTTCTGTTGTGCACAGGGTCGCTAAGAGTTGGTACCGACTCAATGGCATCTAACAACAACAACAAAACATCCCTCTTGGATATCAACAGCTAATGTTGAATCAAATCAAGGAGCAAAGAAAGGTAGAATTGTATCGAAGTGTGAGAAAATAGGTAAAATGGCACAATAAACTCTCACTGTAAAAAAAATAAAATAAAATCCCATGTAAGCGTCATGGGGAAGGGAGATCAGGAACAGGTCTGTGTTTTCCTTTACGTTGTTGCAACGACATAAAACAAAGTAGCACCGGTAGACATACACAAGCAGCGATAAACCTTTCTTTAGAGAAGAGAAGGGTATTTAATTAAGCCTGAATATTTGAAAGACCAGTTTATCATAAAACCTTAATTTTATTTCTACATTGAACAAGGATAAATGATGTTTTAACACTTAGGGAAAGCATAGGCATTGAAACTAGCAAAGAAAGAAGTCAAGCCCATTTCCATTAGATTGCGCTATCCATCTATGTTGTTGTTAGTTGTTCAGACTCATAGGTTTCCAAGGAGCAGCTGGTGAGTTTGAACTGGTGACCCTGTGGTTCAAACAGATCTTGTGGTCCAGTGCTGTATCCCACAGCGCCACACCAGGACTCCCTATCTGTCTAAGCTGTTGCTATTGTTAAGTGATGTCAAGTCTGTTCTGACTCATAGCAACCCTGTATAGGGTTTCCGAGGAGCAGCTGGTGAGTTTGAACTGCCAATCTTGAGTTTCAGACTGATCATCTCTTAATAGTCCTAGGAGAAAAACACAAAACCAGACAAACAAAGCAAGAAGCCAAACAATAGCAATGTTGCAAATATAATTCACTGAGAGAAAGCTCTTAGGCTGTTGTAACGTAAGTTTCATGTTCCTCTAAAGAAAGCAATGACTCTATCTGCCCAGACACCCCCTCACCACCCTTCAGCAATCTAGCCACCACAACCATGACCTCTTGCCAGCCCCTTACCCACACTACAGGATAAAAGCGCCTAGCCTGTACGGGAAGGGGGCCTTTGAATCAGGTCAGGGGTCCCTTCCAGGTTTATCCAATAAACCTGTCCTGTTGAGCCACTTTGTCTCTTTTACCTCCTTCTTTAATAACTCTTTTAGACTTTACGCTGACATTTACACATACAATCTGCCTTAAGGCCCACCTGGGAGTCTTCCCATTAAAACAAACAATAATGTCACAGGTCAAACAATTTATACTCTGGTCCTGGTAGACAGTTCCTGGAGCTCACAAAGGCAACAGTGAGCCTCCCAGAGACAACATGCATTCACAGAAATCTTCTACCAGTAATCACACACTCAGGGTCCCCACAGGCAGACACCAATCTTGCAGAAGACCTTTAAAGGGGGCAGGCTGCAGTCTCACGAAGGAAGAGAAAGAAATGCCAAAATGCCTACTCAAGGAGGGTCTTGCTCCTGGGTATGTCCCTTTCCTGGGTGCTCCTTTTCCTTAGAGATCTTAATTCTGACTGTACCAGAGCACCTAATAGCAAAATTCCCCAGGTAGCTTGATGGGAGAAACTTTAGCTGCAATCTGGCCCTGCCCAGTATCCTTAGGAGACTAAGTCTCCCCATGGATGTCCAGATGTGTATTCCGTAAAACAGGGCTCTGGCCTTTCATCCTGGACTCCATCTGGTATCCTTAGGAGACTAAGTCTCCCAACAGGTGTCCACGTGTCTATTTGCCTAGTTTCACAGTTCCCACACATACAAGACAAGTTTAAAGAGAAAGGCGTTGCTCAGATGAAAACACACACTAGATACAAGAGGGAAATAAATCATTTTACCAGGCAGAGGGACACAGAGAAGAGCTCGATACAGACAGTTGCATTGCCCATTTGCCAGGCACAAGCAATCCCTTCCTTAGTAGTCTCAGGTCCAGAGATGGGACTAACTTGTCCCTTTGTGGTCGTCAAACTCTGTCACAGGGAGTGCCAACCACACCTCTGCCCTTCAAGAGAGAGGTCTAGCTTTCTACTAATTAAGAATCGTCAGGTGAGACAGAGTTTTCACATGAGCAAAAGTTTATGGCAGAAAAGAGGCTTGCAGTGGAGAAAGGGGCAGGGGTGGGAGTGGAAGGGGCTTAAAATTTAACCTCTGTCTCCCCAAATGGAGACTTTGCTGGGGTTTTTAAAAGATTTGGGGTAGGGAAAGACATCATGTTTATTCTTAGGGATAGGCAGGGATTAGGAAGACCATGTTAATTGGGTGCATGTGCATTCATTTATGGGGATGGATTCCTCTGCAAAGGCCTCTGGTAGGAACAGACAGAACTTATTCTGGGATGTAGAGCATGCATGGTTCTTCAGGAACCTAATTCAGACTCTTCACAAGGGCTGGCATTCTCTTATGCCCCAGTACAAGTTTTGTCCTTTAACGTTATGCCAAGGGCACTAGGTAAACTGCCCGGCCTGTAAAATATCTCACAAGGAAGTAGGAATGCAGAATTCATATGGTGGTCTTCCTTGATGGCAAGTCCCATTTTACAAGTTTTCTTTCTGCATGACATGTCGCAGTTCAGTGACACCCAGGGCCTTTCCTGTGCAACTTTAAAGCACTCCAGCAAGGAGTGGAGCGGGTGTCAACATTCCTCAGGGTGTTGGTCACAAGATGGCTGTCACTAAGTGGCTCATGTTTAATCCTGACTTCTGGACCCTTTCCCTGTCTCAGTTCTACTGCCTCTGCTGCCATTGATTCTGTGCTGCTGCTGTTTCGTGATGTCTGTGGTGGTGTGCAGTTCTCTGTCCTCTGGGTCCCTGGGCCCAAACTTCATGCTCTGCTCCCATCTCTCCTTAGTGGAAGACAGTTCTCCCGTTCTCAGCTTACTTTTCTCTTCTTTTACCTCTTGTGGAGTCTTGGTGTGGGATGGTGCTGTGGGTTAATGTGCTGGACTGCAAAGTCGACGTTTCAAGCTTACCAGCCACTCCTTGGAAACCCTATACAGGGTGACTATGGGTCAGAACCAACTCGACAGCACTCAACAACAACAAAGGTAGAAGATATAACTCAAACAAGAGTGTGATTTCAGTAAGGGAGTAAAGGTGGTGACTTGAGTCACAGCCTCTAGTAAGGCAGTTACTCAAGATAGATCTCACCCAAGTCCTGGTGTGGCACTGTGGGTTAATGCGTTAGACTACAGAGTCAGTGTGAACTGCAAGGTTGATGGTTCAAGCTCACCAGTCGCTCCTTAAAAACTCTCTAGAGGGTCGCTATGTGTCGGAACCGACTCGACGGCATTTAACAACAACAACAACAATCCTACCTCGGACATACTGTCAGGATAGACCAGTTGCTGGAGAAGGATATCATGTTTGGTAAGGTGGCGGGTCAGAGAGAAAGAAGACCCCCAGCAAGATGGATTGGCAAAGTGGCAGTGGCAGTGGGCTTAAGCGTGGCAACAACTATGAGGTTGGTCCAGGATCAGGCAGTGTTTCCTTCTGTTGTGCACAGGGTCACTATGAATCGGTACTGACTCAATGGCACCTAACAACAACAACAACTATCCTACCTTGGAGTCCTGGTGTGGTGCTGTGGGTTAAGGGGCTGGACTGCAAAATCAGTTTGATTGGCAGGAGTGGCAGTTCAAGCTCACCAGATGCTCCTCAAAAACCCTATACAGGGTTGCTATGGGCCAGAACTGACTCAATGGCATTTAACAACAACAACAACAACAATCCTACCTCATTAACATAAAAGATAAGTCACTCCCAAATAACACATCACAAGGTGGAGGATAGTTACATCAGATGACAAATGGATTATTACATCAACTGCCAAATTGCAGCATTATGTAACTGCTAAACCACTGAAAATCATGGCCCCTTCCACCAAGCTGACATGAAATCCCAACCATCACAGGTTCCATACACCTTATTTGCATGAGGAGATGGGCCACACCTTATTTGCATAATCCCACACAACAATTGTGTACAAGTCACAACAACGAAAGCTAGGAGAGCTACATTAAAGTTAAATAATTCACTGCACCCAAGAAGCCTTAGGGTTGGTTGACCACAGACAACAAACTCAGCAGAGACCAAAAGGAAGTGAGATCAGGGCCCTGTGGGTGTGTGAGGAAAACATTCCAGGAAGAAAGAAAAGCCACAAGCAACGATTCCAAGGCAGGAGATAACTTGACATGGTCTAGGATCAACTGAGGACAGCTAGTGCAGAGATGCGATCTGAAGGGGAGCCAGCAATTAGACTTCAGTATCTTGAAGGGAAGGACTCTGGATTTTACACTGAGTGTCATGGGAGGGGAGGAGGGAGGCAATACTGCAGAGATTTAAGTAAAGTGGCAATTCTGCTTTTATTTTTTACTTTTTTACAACAGCTTTATCAAGGTATAATTCACATAACAAGCAATTCAGCTCTTTAGAGTGTCCAGTTCAATGGTATTCTGTCTATGCCTCGAGTTGTGCATCCATCAGCATGATCAGGTTTAGAACATTATCATCACCTTCTATCTCAGTTTATCTAGACAGAGATACCACCGTGTGTGGCTTTAACTAACGGAAATGTATTCTTTCACAAGCCTAGAAGTTTGAGCTCCAGGATCCAGCTCTAGGAGAAGGCTGCTTCTCTGTGGAACGGTCTTTCTCTCTGTATCTTCTCTTCCTTGGCTCCTTGCTTATCTTCCTCAGACACAGCATCTATCCTGCCCCTTCTCGCCTTGTTTGGTTGGTTCCTTGCTCAATCTGCTTTTTTTTTTTTTTTAATCTAAAAAAAGATTGATTTAAGATACACTCTATGGTAATTCTGCTTCATTATCATATAAACAAACCTCACTTCCAAATGGGAATATACCCACATTTGTTATAAACACAGTTACGTTATTGTTAAACACATTTGAGTCGGTTCCAACTCATTGTTGTTGTTGTTGTTGTTGTTAAGTGCTGTTGAGTCAGTCCCAACCCATTGAGACCCTGTATAGGGTTTCCATGGAGCAGCTGGTAAACTTCAACTGTCAACCTTGTGGTTTAAACAGACTTTGCAGCCCAGCACATTGACCCACAGTGCCACATGGGACTCCAGTGACCCTGTATAGGGTTTCTGAGGAGCAGTTGGTGGGTTTGAACTGCCAACTTTGTGGTTCTCAGTCCAGTAATGATCCTATAGCACCACACTAGGAGTCCAAACACAGGTGTAGCAGTTAGGATTTACAGTACTGTATTAGTCTAGTCGGAGTCCTGGTGTGGCGCTGTGGGCTAATGCAGCAGACTGCAAAGCCGTGTGAACTGCAAGGTCAGTGGTTCAAGCTCACCAGCTGCTCCTTGGAAGCCCTATATATAGGGTCGCTATGGGTCGGAATCGACTTGACGGCACTTAACAAAAACAACATTAGTCTGTTGTTGTTACGTGCCGTGGAGTCAGTTCACCACTACGCTACCAGAGCACAGTGCTGTAAATCCTAACCAATAGCTGTGAGTCAAAACTGATTCAATGGCACTTAACAACCACAATGTCTATGTTTGAACTCTGGGTGTGGCACTGTAGGATCAGCACTGGACTGCCAACCACAAGGTCAGCAGTTCAAACCCACCAGCTGCTCAGTTTGAACTGCAAGGTGAGCAGTTCAAGCTCACCAGCCACTCCTCAGAAACCCGACACAAGGTCGCTGTGAGTTGGAACCGACTCAATGACACTTAGCAACAACAACAATATTGTTGTTGTTGTTGTTGTTATGTGCTGTGGAGTCGGTTCCTACTCATAGCGACCCTGTACAGGGTTTCCGAGGCTGTAAATCTTTACAGGAGCAGAACGCCTCATCTTTCTCCCGTGGAACAGCTGGTAGTTTTGAACTGCTGACCTTGCGGTTCACAGCCCGATTCGTAACCACTATGCTACCAGCACTCCAACAATATTAGAGCTTCAATTCTAAACACTTGGTTTGCTGAAGGTCGTAGTTTTCAATGAGCCTTGCTTGGTGTGGCTCTGTATGATAAGCACTGGGCTGGTAAATGCAAGGTCAGCAGTTCAAACCACCGCCATTCTCAGAAATCCTAGACACACAACAATAACAATGTCTTACAATGGGAGCCCTAACTACATTTTGAGTCTTGACAGAAATTCAGCCTCCACAGACATCTTTCTGACCACAACTGCAATGAAAAGTGTTTTGCCTTAGGCAGAGTGTGTTTGAAGGAGATTACTAGCTCTAGGCAGCCCAGGGAGGGACTGTCTCCCTCTCAGGAAATTGTTTGGGCCTGCCCTTAATGGAGTACCAAGGCCACATGACCATGAGTCATACTTTAGTGAAGGTGACCCAATCCTGGACACTTTTCTAATCTGCGATAGTAAGGATTTGCAAAGATTTACAGCCTTTATATAGGAGACTATATGTTGTGGTTGTTGTTAAGTGCCATCGATTCGATTCCAACCCATAGCGACCCTGTATAGGATTTCCGAGGAGCAGCTGGTGAGCTTGAACGACCGACTTTGCAGTTCAAATGACTTTGCAGTCTGGCGCATTAGCCCACAGCACCACACTAGGGTCACTGTGAGTCTAAATGGACTCAATGGCATAACCACATGGTGCCAACCAAAGCAAGCCCCTTGCCGTCGAGTTGATTCCAACTCATAAAGTCCCTGTAAGATAGTGATTCCATATCTAAAGCTGCAATCTTAGCGTAGTAGATTATGAGCTAACCTAAAGGTCAACAGTTCAAATATACCAGGCACTCCGCAGGAGTAAGATGAGGCTTTCTACTTCTGTAAAACCCTACGCAGGGTCACTATGAGTTGGAACTGACTCAATGGCACACAACCGTTTCCACCAATCCTTGGGGTCAGGGTACATCACACCCAGAGTCCCTGGGCTGGTGGCTCTTTGGCGGCAGAGCCAGCTGAGAGGTTAAAAGTACAGTTTTGGTTTCTGGTGGCTCAAATGTAATAATATTACGTAGTAGTAGCAGGGACATATTTGAGGGCATCAAAAAGTTTGTGGAAAACTAGAATGAAAAGCTGATGGAATTTTTCTGTGAACTTTTTGAAGCAACCTCGAATATCAATCACACTTGCTATGCACTAATAAAAGAGCTCTGGTAGCGTAGTGGTTATGAGTTAGGCTGCTAATCTCACTGTCAGCAGTTTGACACTACCCGCTGTTCCGTGGGAGAAAGATGAGGCTTTCTGCTTCCTGTAAAGATTCACAGCCTCGGAAGCCTTGTACAGGGTCGTTATGCGTTGGAACCAACTCCACAGCGCATAACAACAACATGCACTAATAGGAGTCCTGGTGGGGCAGTGTTAAGTGTTCAGCTGCTAACTGAACAATGCAGCAAATGCTGTGTTAATTCTCCTGACATCCGTGTGATTTACATCTCATTATTATTCCCATTTCAGATGAGGAAACTCGAGCCCAACTTCTTGTTCAGTGTTGCGAAATAAGCAAATGCCCCAGCCGAAATTTGAATATAACTTGGTCTGATGCAGGGATAACACATTCAAAAAGCATACTGCAAATAGGATATTGTAAGGATTAAATGAATTAAAAGTGTGTCTGGCACATAGACCAAAACAAATAAATAGAAACCCAAAACTATTGCTGTTCCAACTCACAGCAACCTCACGTGTTAGAATTGAACAGCTACATAAGGTTTCCTTGGCTAGAATCCTTATGGAGGCAGACCACCAGACCTTTCTTCAGTGGTGCCACTGGTGGGTTTGAACTGCCAGCCTTTAGGTTAGTTGTCAAGTGTCAAGCGTAATCCTCATGCACCATCTTCTATCACATTGGTTATTATTGTTAAGTTTCATTGAGTCAGGATCTGACCCATAATGGCCCTGTATAGGGTTTCCAAGGAACAGCTGGTGAGCTTGAACCACCAACCTTGTGGTGCAAACCAACTTTGCAGTCTAGCATATTAACCCACAGTGCCACACCTAATAAGTAGAATATATATACTTGTTATTGTTAATAATAAAGATCCTTGGTGATGCCGTGGTTTACACACTGGGCTTTGTTTGCATTCACCAGCCACTCACTCTGCAGGAGTTTGGCACTACCTGCTGTTCTGTGGGAGAAAGAGAAGGCTTTCTGCTCCCTGTACATATGAGTCGGAACCAACTTGATGGCATACCATATTAATAATAAGATGATTACACTTGAGTTACCAGATTGAAACTTCTATTCTAATATCAAATATTGTATTGTTGGAGTCTCCACTGGTTCTGAAGCACAGGACACTCTGGGTACACTGCACCCAACAGTGTAAATTTGAACTTGGATAATGGAGCAGAGTTTGAGTGATGTCAGCTGACAAGATGCCTCAGGAACAGTGAGTGCATCCTCCCACGCTCAAGCCTTATAAGTCCCCAGTGCTTCCTGGTGGGCCCCACTCCTGCACCCCAAGCTGTCTGTCTCTAATCTTGCTGGAGTCATTGGTGAACCCCGTGCAACTGGGAAAAGAATTCCTGGTGGCACAGCGATTAAGCTCTCAGCTTGTCGGAGGTGCAAAGCCACCAGCTGCCCTGGGTGAGAAAGATGTGGCAGTCAAATAGTGCCGCTTTGGAAACCCCAGGGGGCAGTTCTACTCTGTCCTACACCAACTTGTCAGCAATGGGCAGGTTCATGGTGGGTCCCCAACTTGAAATGTCATGGGAGAGAGGTTCATCACAGGCTGGAATGGTCCCCCTGGGAAGTGATTTGCCCTTGGGGTCTTGGGGACTGAGGGCAGCATGACCTAGACAGGAAATGAACCCTGACAGCCTGCTTCCTGGCTCACTCCTCTTGCCATCTCGCTGCTTTGCAAATTTCAGATTTTTGCAGTCCATTTTGACAGATTCATGAGCTCTCTGTATTATTTGCTGCTCAATCCTTTTTGGTTTTTGTAAAATTTCTTCACATTGTAAAAGGTACCCTGCTGGCACAGTGGTTTAGGCTTTGGACTGCTAACCACAAGGTCGGTGGTTCGTATCCACCAGCTGCACTGAGGGGGAAAGATGAAGTTTCTGTTCCCATAAAGATCTGTAGTCTCAGAAACTCTGGGAGCAGTTCGGCTCCTTCCTACAGGGTTGCTGTGGGCTGGAATCGATTCTGTGGCAGGGGGTTTGGGTTTGACACTGTAAACTTAAATAGATTTAATTTAAAAAGAAGCTTTTTGAAAAATTCACCAGTGTTCATGAAAGCAAAAGTTATTACCCTTAAGTCAAATGTAATTTTAACATCTCAGCAATGATGTCCAATGTCTGCAATATGCAATTGCCTGGCAGTCTCCGGCCCTAAGCCTTCCTTGTCTATTACAAAGTAAAGTTACCAAGTGATGAGGTGTTAAAGCCATAGCAACACCCAACAGACTTTCTCTAAGGTATAATTAAGGGTTTAAATCAACACAGGGAACAATTTTCCTTTGTGGGATTAGATACTATTACTTGACTATCAGACTGTTGTTATTGTTCGGTTCTGACTCCTATTGACCCTCTGCATACAGAAGGAAGCACCGCCTAATCCTGCAGCATCCTCACCATTGTTATGTTTGAATTCATTGTTGCTGCCACTGTGTCTTTAGGGTTTTATTCTTTTTCGTTTACCCTCCACTTTGCCAAGTATGATGTCCTTCTCTAAGGACTTGTTCCTCCTGCAAACATGCCCAAAGTACTAGAGAAAAGTCTCGCCATCCGGGCTTCAAAGGAGCATTCTGGCTGTATTTCTTCCAGGACAGATTTGTTTGTTCTGTGTTATGTTCAGTATTCTTCGCCAACACCATAATTCTATGGCTTCAATTCTTCTCCAGTCTCTCTTATTCACTGTCCAACTTTATAGGCATATGAGGTGATTGAAAATACCATGACTTAGATCAGGCAAACCTTCATCCTCAAAATGATGTCTTTGCTCTTCAACTTAAAACTTTAAAGACGTCTTTTGCAGCAGATTTGCCCAATACAATAGTCATTTGATTTCTTGACTGGTGTTGAGCATGATCCAAGTTAAACAAAATCTTTGACAAGTTCAATTGATACATTCATGTTTCATATTGGCTAGTATATATTTTTAAAAGGCAGGAAAAAATTGCATTCATACTTTAAGTGCAGACAATAACTTGGGAAAGATAAGTAAGAACGGATTGCATTGTTTCCCTCCTAGGAGAAGCACTGGGAAGCTGCATGTAGCAAGCACTACCCATATCCAAGCTTCTCTTGGCACTTAGTAACATCCCCCCTGGATGTTGTGAAGTGCCATCGAGTCAGTTCCGACTCACAGCGACCCTGTGTAGGGTTTCTGAGGAGTGGCTGGTGAATTTGAACAGTCAATCTTGTAAGTCGACTTTGCAGTCTAGTATTTACCCTACAGTACCACACCAGGACTCCCCTGGACTGTGTGACCAGATTTTTTTTTTTAAAGAAGAAAAAAAATCTGTACCTCTCTTTTGGTAAGTGAGTCTATGTGATTAAGATCTGACCAATGAGAAATTAATAGAAGTTTATGAATGGGATATTTACAACGGTTGTTTTAAAAGAGCACTTTGCTTTTCCTCAACTTTCTTCCTTGCTGGTTCTTGAAATATGGATATAATGGCTTGAGGTACAGCAGCCATCTGGGATCATGAGAAAGCCCCAGTGAACCACACCTCGTGGTACTCACACACTCATGTGAATGAATTGCCCCTTCCACATTGACTCTAGGCTTTGGCCAATGAAACATCAGCAAACATGATATATGCAAGGAACTCTGGTAGCGTAGTGGTTACGAATTGGGCTGGTAACCTCAACGTCAGCAGTTCGAAACTACCAGCTGTTCCGTGGGAGAAAAATGAGGTTTTCTGCTCCCGTAAAGTTTTACAGCCTTGAAAACCCTGTGCAGGGTCGCTGTGAGTCAGAACCGACTCCACGGCATATAACAACAATAACAAACAAGCAGTAGTCAATTAGGTCTTATCAGCAGTCGGTGCCATATTGTAAAGCAGCTTGGACTACACTGCTGCAGAATGACAGGTCCCACAGACAGGAGTTCTGTAAATTGAGACGCCATCTTGGATGTTCCAACCCCAGCTAACTCCCCAGCAGAATGCAGTCACCCAACTGAAGTCAGTCAACCACAGAATTCTGAGAACTCACAAAGTTGATGTTTGTTTACGTTTTGAAGTAGTTTGTAAAGTATTGATTGACGACGCAAACATAAGGTGACCTGGAGAAAGGACAGCATACGCTAAAGATGGAAGACAGAAAGTGGGGAATTGGATTAAGGATGAAAGCACAGAACGAGTGCAACAATTCCTTTCCATTCGAAGCTCTTTGGTGTGAAGCCTCATATGTGTATGGCTTCTGTAATCTGCGACAGGCGCTAATATGTTGGAAGGCACGAACAAGCTGGATGGAGGCTTGCTTGCATATTATGACTAGGGATACATGCTGAGATGTATGCCTGGTACCCCCTTCAGGAATAAAAGGTCCCAACTCCTGGGCATATGACCAGCAGCCATCATTTCCCTTTGGGAGTTACCTCAGCGAATAGACCATCTCAGTCAAGGTCATATTCTTCATAGGTGGGCTGCATCCAACAACTGATTGAAACAGGGATACAAAAGGGCTTTAAAAAGTCCATGGAAAGTGGAATGAAAAGATAGCATTTTCCCACAAACCTTTTGAAGCCCCGTCATGTACGTGTGCCTACCTCCCTTTGTCTCAATTTAGGAATAGCTATGAAGGGCCATTTTTCTGCAGAGAACCCATGTGATCAACCAAAGTCTTTCTTGAGTCTGTACCTTATCCTTCCTGTCCACAGGTGTGGATCCCAAAAGCACACGCTAACAAATTTCCCACACAAGCAGCCAAGCCCGTGTGCCAATGGAAACTTCCATGCTGCTACAATGCCAGACAGATTTCAGAAGAGCTTCCAGACTCAGACAGACTGGAGAGCAGGGCCTGATGACTTGCGTTGGAAAATCAGCCATGACCCTCAATCAATCATGGGGATGGAGGTGGGCAAGAAAGCAGTTTGTTCTCTCATGCTAGGGGTCACCCTGAGTTAGGGACCTAGTCAATGGCAGGCAGTTAACAACTGCAACCATATCTGAATCCTGGGGAACGTGGCTGTAACATTTGAATTTTGTACTTTGTGTGCTACTTGGGAAAATTTTAAGTAAACAAGACAGAGTTCATAAGTAAAACTATCCCTCAGTGTGGGTTCTCTAAGAAATAGAGGGAGTTCGTTTATGGAGAACCACACCTGTGAAAAGGACTAGGGAGACTCAGCACCAACCGGGCAATGTCTGGGCCAGTATGACAGAAAGCCAGGCCAGCTGCTGGAGGCGTCTGGGCGGTCAGGATGGACACTGTACCACCCATTAATGCTTTTAGCAATCATCCAGTCTCATAACCCAAGGCCCCTGAACAGATGAGGAAACTGAGGTTCACAGAGACTATGGCCCAATACCACATAGAATGTCAAGGTCCAAATTACAGCCAGTTTCCAGGCCAGGAGTCGCTTCACAAGACCTCAGGTGAAGAAGGAAAGGATAAGCTTTGAGGTCCCAGCGGGCTGGGGCCATGTCTGTCCATACAATGCTACTTCTCTATTGCCTAGCACAGAGAGGGTGGAAAATCTATTTTAATTGAGCTGAATTGACCTGATGTGCAAGTCCCAACTTTCAGCATCCCCACCAGAGGGTGAGTTACCAGGATTCCCAATGGGTCAGCCTCAAGCAGTGGACATTAATACCCAACTTCTGCTGACCCCATCTACAAAAGTAGCATGGATTTTGGAATTACCTGTTCACTCACTTGACAAATACAATTTACTGAATTCAACTTAGCACCAGGCTTAATGTCCAGCACTGGAGAGCCAATATGGAACGTGGCAGACAGTGTCCCTACCTCCATGCAGCTCACAGTCTGTGCAGTCCCGTGGTGTGCCACCCTTTCATTGCGAGGAACCTAGGCAAACTTCTGACTGCTTCGACCAACAGCTTATATGGAAGTGACCCTATATGACTTTCAGGGTTTGTCCATAAAAGGTCACGTGGCTTCTGCCTGATTTGCTAGAATATTTGTTCTGGGAGCTCAGATGGTTCTACCACATTGAGTCACCATGCTGGCTATGTGTGGGTGCTGTAGGTGACAGACCCAGCTAAGAAAATCCAGCTTTCCAGCCATTCTCATCAAGGTACTAGGCATGTGAATGAAGTCCTCTCAGACCCTTCAGCTCATCCACTGACTAACAGTGAGTGACCACCGCCGTATGAAGAATGAGAGAACCACCTAACTGGGTCCAGCCCCCAATTGTTGTTGTTTTTGTTGTTAAGTGTTCTCGAGTTGATTCCGACTCATAGCAATCCTGTATAGGGTTTCCGAGGAGTGGCTGTTGAGTTTGAACTACCGACTTTGCGGCTCAAAGTGTTCTTGCAGCCCAGCATATTATCCTGGAACACCACACCAGGACTCCAATACTCCAACCCCAATACAGATCCACAGAAATCATATAATATTGTTGTTGCTTTGGGGGTACTTCGTTATACAACAATTAACAACGGCAACTGTGCATATGGCAGGGTCACGTCATCTCTGTGAACCCCGTATTCTCACTTGTAAAATGAAGGTAATAAAAACAATGACACACACAGCTTTGCAAGAGTTCAACAGATTAATGCCAGGTACAATGTTTTTCTTTTTTTGTTAATGTTTTATTGTGTATTGTGTGATAGTCCACATGTGGGAACATTAGTTTTACATTCATTCCATCTCGTTGCCATAGTTACCATCCTGTCCATGCATTATCACCCAACCAAAGGGTATACTCTGCAATCCCACCCGCCCTCCCCTCACGGTCCTCAGCACACAGCCTCTCTCCCTCTCTGGACCCCTAGTCCCCAGCCACTCCATCTTTTCACGTCATCCTCTCTGTCTCAGTCTCAGGCCTCACTGCTCCTCTGGGTGGGGTCCCGCTCTCCGCTCTTCTCCATTGATGGTCCCAGGGCCCTCCGCTCCTAGACTGAAAGGTTAATCACTCCTCTCCTTGCTTTAAAATGTCCATCTTTACATTTCCAGTCCTTACAATCAGTCCTGGTGACAATTATTCACCCTTGCATCCCAAGGGACCTATCTGCATTTCTTTTCATCTGCCCTTCCTAGACAGGTCAGATACTACTCACTGGAGACTCTAACATCCTCCCTGCCCTGTGGATCTAGGTTCCCTCTTGAACGCTTGTAAGCCAGTCACTTCTTACCTTTGTATCCCTTCTCTCATTTTTGGTTAGTCAATGTTCAAGTTGTCCATCCCTATCTACTTTTTGTGTGGAGGGGGTGGGAATAATTCTTGGAGCAGGGATTTGTTTCCTCTTTTGAGCTACTGCATTTATAGGTGGATGTCCAGTTTTACAATGTTTTTTTAAGGGTTTTTCAAAAGTTTATTCACTTAGCACAAAGTGAGGTTCTAAGTTACCCTTCAATAAATGGGATTAATGCTTTTAAACTAGCAAATAACCAGCGATGTGAAGTATATACAGACATACACACGTGAGGGGGATTCCAAAAGTTTGTGGGAAATGGCATTAAAAGATAATGGAATTTCCCCACAAGCTTTAAGGAGATATATTTAGATGGATGGGTGGGTAGGTGGCTGGCTGGCTGGGTGCATGGATCGATGGGTGGATGGGTGGATGGGTGTGTGAATGGATAGATGGACGGGTGTTGTTGAGTCCATTCTGACTCAGAGTGACCCTGCAGAGGGTTTACACGGAGTGGCTGGGGAGCTTGAACCACCAACCTTGCAGTCCAGTGCATTATCTTGCAGCACCACACCAGGAGTCCGTATGTCTATGAGTCATTGACCCAATTGCTGAGGGCTTGAAGTACATGAAGGATCAGGTTCTGCCTAATTCTTTGAACCCACGCCCCACCTCGCTCCCCTCCGTCACTGTGGGCTTCCTTCTAGGTGATCTTCCTGCTCCATAAAGGTGCCAAGTTTGTTGCCACCTCAAGGCCTTTGAATTTGCATGTCTCTTTGCCTGGAACTCTCCTCATCCCCTTCCCTGATCACACATGGCTTTTTCCTTCTTCTTACTCAGGTCTCAGCTCAAACATCACTTCCTCAGAATGATCACATGACCACTTAATTTCATGAAATGCAACTTCTCTCTGCTCACAACCCCTCTTGTGTTGTTTCCTTCACAGCATGATTGACTGTTTGAAATTATTCCCCACCAGGTAGAAAACTCCATGAGAATAGGGACCCTATCCAAACTGTCCCCTGCGACATTTCCAGTGCCTGGAACATAGCAGAGGATCAATGTTTACTGGATATTTAAGTATCATTACGGCATGTTCAGTCCATCTGCTCAGCTGCTAACTCAAAGACTGGCAGTTTGAGTCCACCTGGAGGCTCCCTGGAAGAACAAGTGACCTACAACTGAAAGGTCAGCTATTGAAAACACTATGGGGCACACTTCCACTGGGACACACTCTAGGCTGCCATGAGTCACAACAACTTGATGGCAACTGGCTGAAAGATGTGTGCCTTGGGAACCCTATGGGGCAGTTCCACTTTGTTCTATAGATTCATTGTGAGTCTGAATGCCAATGGGTAGAAGGTTGTTGTTAAGTGCTGTCGAGTCGATTCTGACCCATAGTGACCCTGTATAGGGTTTTCAAGGAGCAGCTGGTGAGCTTTAACTGTCGACCTTGCAATTCAAATGGTTTTTCAGTCTGGGGCATTAATTCACAGTGCCACGTAAATTTCTAAAATATATAGAATATCACATAGGGCTTAGTTAAAGGACAAGTAGAGTCCTGGTAACAGCTTCTTCCTTCCACTGAAGGGCCCCCTCTCCTCCAGCACCCCCACTGTCCCTGTTGCCCCCCAGCCTGCGTCTTTGTCAGCATCTCTCAGCATGGCAGTATTTGGAGGCCTAAGCAACACCAAGAACAATATTAGCTTTGAAGCCGATCCCAGCAGAAACCATCAGGCCAGGGTGGGGCTTAGTCACCTGTTCATTTCCCCCGTGTGACTATGGCAGGCAGGTGGGCCATGCTGGGCCTTTCCCCATTATGGAAGGCAGGTCTGGACCCCCCTGGACCGGGTTCTGGGCCATTCCCCACCCTCCTCTTCCCCAGGCAGAGGAGGAAGGTTTATAAACACCAAGAGGCCTTTGATCAGCACCAAACCCCCAGTGATCACACTGTTTTTTGTTCTAAACTGTGAGCCAGGACCATGTTCTATTTTGCCTCCAGCAGAGAAGACTGTGGGAGGGTGGAACGTGTGTGTATCCCTGTCTTCCTTCCCAACCAGCAGTCTGCATTTGTAAGAGGGAATTCAATTCAAAAATGTTTATGGAGCACCTATGATATCAGGGGTCCTGGTACGGCACTGTGGGTTAATGTGCTGCACTGCAAAGTCAGTTTGAACCGCAAGGTAGGTGGTTCAAATTCACCAGCTGCTCCTTAGAAACCCTATACAGGGTTGCTATGGGTCGGAACCTACTTGACAGCGCTTAACAACAAATTATATGCCGGCACCACTGTAGAGAGTAGGCCCAGTGAGCCCATATTCTATCAGGGGACAGACAGTGAGGAAAGGAGAAAATGAATATAACAAAGTCTGGCGGTCATGTGCAGATGGCAGAGAGGGAGGACGGGGGAAGGAGGACTACCCCCTTATGTGGGGTGTCTGTCCACAGAAGTGATTTCTGGAGAAAACGGCATGTGAAGAGAGATGTAAAGGACATGAAGGTGGCAGTCATGGGAAGATGTGTGGCACAGTGTTCCAGGCAAAAGGAAAAGTACAGCGGCCCTGAAGTGGGAACAGATGCATACTTCGGAAAATACTTCTGATGGCCAGCAGTGAAATTGTGCACTTGTGCAAACATCTTACACCCATGTCTTAAATGACTTTACTACACTATCACCTCAAAAATACGAGTCCAATATCTTACACCCATGTCTTAAATGACTTTACCACACTATCACCTCAAAAATACGAGTCAAGTTCGCTGACTTACCACGTGACGCCACTCCATGAAAATGACAAATGTACTTTCTCTGACGAAAATGGGTCGACCGCGTGCTCCATTTCTTCTCTCTACACACGCAGTAGAGCAAACCATAGCCTGCCTTGACCCATGTTGTTGTTAAGTGCCATCAAGTCAGTTCCAACTCATAAAGAGCCTGTACAGGGTTTCAGAGGAGCAGCTGGTGGGTTTGAACTGCTAACTTTGTGGTTAGCAGTCCAGTGCTGATCCTACAGTGACACATCAGAACTCCAGCATACATGCAATGGTGGTGTGCTGTTGAATTGGTTCCAACTCATAGTGACCCTGTACAGGGTTTCTGAGGCTGTAAATCTTTACAGATGTGGAAAGCCTCATCTTTCTCCAGCCAAGCAGCTATAGATTCGAACTGCTGACCTTGCGGTTAGCAGCCCTACTGGTTACCAACCTACTATGCTACGCTACCAGAGATCCTTTGCATACATGTAGTTGGATGACTTTTTACCATCAAATTCACCCATGTAGCAGCACCAAGCTCAAGAAACAGAACTCGGCCATCACCCTAGAAGATTCCTAAGTCACTACCTACCTCTCCCCTAAGGGGAGCCAATCAACTTCCTGATACTTTGAAAGTAGAGCTGACAGGATCTGTTGGTAGGTTGGATAGGAGTGTGGAAGTGAAAAAGGGGGGTCATTTTAGTGCTATGAGGGGTGAGGGAGTCTCAAAGGTAGCAGCTGGGCTTTCTCAGTCCCATAACTTCTTCAAGATCCGGCACAGACCTTAACAGAGAAGGCCCTCAGTAAGTACCCAGCGAGTGACTGAGGAAAGAAGTGAAGTACGTGGGACGGCTGAGACAGGAAGGACATAGTGCCCCATCTGTCTTTGCTAGCTACATCCTGAGTGATTGCTGGGATGTTCTCCACCTGCCAATGTTCAGCTAGACAGGGGAGAAAGGAAGCTTGATAGGAGGTGGGGGAGTGAGGGGAGGAAGAGACTGGAGGTTGAAAAGGAAGAGAAGGGAGGGAAAGAACAAGGGCGGAGAAGGGAAAGAGCAGGAGGAAGACTGGAAGGGGAGGGAAATTCTAGGTATTTCTCTATACTGAGAATGACAGTAACTTGCGACCTCTGGTGGCAAAGTGGAGCCACTTCTCCAGGTTCAGGAAAGTGGATTCAGTCCTTGGGGTTGTGAGTGCCCTGAAGGAGGTCAGGCGGCCACAGCCACAGGAGATTCCCAGTCCCTGCACCTCGTCCTGGCTGGCTGTCTCTGGCCCTGCTGCCTGCCTGTCCCTCTATGATGTTCCTCCTTGACACCCTCCAGTACACAGGGCCCTCCTTCCACGTATGCACTCCCCGCTCCTTACAGTTCTGTCTTTCCTTCATATCCTAGTTCAAATGTCACCTCATGAGGCCTGTGCTCACTCACTCTTGCCTTCTTCATTCAGGAGCACATCACCGCTGACAACACTCATCACTGGCTGTCCATTTTATCTTCTGCTCCTCAGGAAGTAAGCTGCAGAGCCCAGGCAACTCATGTTGGCCCCAGTCACCGTCACCGGCACCTAAGGAGCATAGGTGCTTGCTGAATTCTGCTTGTACGCATAAGTCAGTCACCATCCTATGAGATAGACACTAGTGCACATGAGGAAACTGAGGCCTGAGACATCTCAGTCACAGTGAGAATATTAATTGGAAAGAAAAGTTATTAGAGTTCTTTGAAAATGTCATACAATGCCACTGTATCTCATTTCCTAAAGAATCAAAGGATACAACATGAGCTTTGGAGCCAGGCAAGGGATCTCTTTGGAATGACATCTTGGATAAGTTCCCTGCTTTTTGAGTCCTACCTTAGAACTCTTCTTAGATCCCAAATGAACTCACTGTAAGTGGCATGTTGTAAGCAGTACTAGTTCTCCTTTAAGGCACAGCTTCCACTGGCTCCAGGGCGCACAGGCATGCACTGTGGGTCAGAAGCAGACGTGGTTTCCAGTGAGCTCCACAGCAGGTGCCGTGTCTGTCTTGTCCACTGTTACGTCCAGAACCCAATACTGTGCGGGCACACAGAAGGCACTCGAAATCTATTCGCTGATTGGTGTTGACAAGGAGGCAAGATATTTATCACACCTGCCACCCACTTCTATGGGGGAGAAATCGGGAATGGACAAGAGAGAGAGCTAGCTAGTGGCCCTTTGCACCCTAACTCAGTCTTCCTGTGGCCTCCTCAAACCAGACTTCACCAAACTTAGTCATTTACAAGTTATTTCATCATTTGTGTTGATATACATCAACTCACTTTCTCACTTACACAAACATAAGGAAACCTGACTCCAGTCATTTGTCTTAATTAATTAGAAGGTTGTTGTTAAGTGCCATCGAGTTGGTTCTGACCCACAGCGACCCTGTATAGGGTTTCCAAGGGGTAGGTGGTGAGTTTGAACTGCCGACCTTGTGAACCAACCCGACTTTGCAGTCCAGTGCATTAACCCACTGAGCCACACCAGGGCTCCAATTAGAAGGTAGCTATAAAAAAATACATAAATAAAAACAATGTGATCTACAGTTACATAAATTTCAGTTGCCTGAGTTATGAGCCTGCCTTTAAAAAATATATAATTAGAGTTAAGCAGAATTTTTCATCTTTTTTTAAAAACCATAATTCTCAAGAAATCTTATTTTATATCAAAGCCCTGTACATACAAAAAACAATGTAAAACTACATGTGAGGCCGTCTGGTATTTTCTAATCTGTGATTCTATTTCACTTTAAAATGTAGGTTGCAGGCCACTAAATTAGTTTCATGATAAATGCATCGTGCACGAAATAAACAGAAAATGCCAAATTAAAACAAAAACAAAGCCCACTTTCTCCCGTCAATCCCAGTAGTGACACCACAGGAAAGAGAACTGCCCTATAATTTTTGTGGAAGTAAACTGCCATGTCTCTCTCCTGCAGAGAGGTTGGTAGGCTCAAACCACCAACCTTTTAGTTAGCAGCTGAGTGTTTAACTGTTGTGCCACCAGGGCTCCTACAAATGCTGGAAAGGCGGGCTGGAAAACATCTGAAGAGAAAAACATTCTCATTCTGTGGTTCCCTTTTGGTTGCGGACCATGTAAGACTGGTCAGAGGTTCAAGGCCCTATAGGCCCGAGTGTAACAAATGAAGCCACTTGGCAGTTAATAGCAGATTGTTTTTCATCAAATTGTTTAGTCATATTTATTTAATTCCAAACATGAGCCCTGGATGTCCACAGAGAAATGCAATATTCCCCTAAGTTTCTAAGTTCAAGATTTTCCCCCTAGAACCAAGGCAGTAAAACTTCCTCAGAGGACGAACAAGGACAGGTTTGCTGGGATTAAGCAGGGAGGCTCTGGAGAGGAACTGCCTGGGGTATATTCACTTGGGGTGGAGTGGTAAATTCTGGGAATACGGGATTAAGGACAATGGGGGCAATGCCCTCGGACCACCCTGGGTTCAATCAGTTTGATCCAAGTGAAGGTTAAACCCAGTAAGGAAGAAAGGAATATTGGTTTAAGTAAGGTTTACTGGCTTAACTTAAAGATCTTGTCTGAATAATACCATTCTTCTTCTGTAAAGATCCCTCCCCGCTTGGTGTGAAGCTCCTCCCCTGAATAAAGCAGAGGCCCGAGCCTCCCCAGGTGTGCATTACTGGTTGGAAGGCATGGAGTAACGATTGCAGTGCATTATTGGTTGGAAAGCATGGAGTAAAGATTGCGGTGCATTACGGGTTGGAAGGCATGCAGTAAAGATTGCAGGCAGTGAGTCGCTGCCTGCAGAGGCCATGATGCCTGTAGTCCCAAGCCTGCCCACCAGTGATGTATCCACCCTGGCTTTGGGGTGCCTCATTGTCTCCCTTCTTCTGTTTGTCTGTGTATTCTTTCGCTACACCTATCGCCGCTGGATCTCCCCTCCTCGTGAACCAAACACTCGTGACAACTATGTCGAGGGAAAACCCCGACACCTTTTTCATATCCCACCCATGAATCTATGCTCTGCATGCGGTAGTTTGGGAGAAACTCGACCCTAGATACATTTCACTCAGTTCTGTCTAGAACAAGTCCTCCATCCACATAGGTGGTTCTTGAGAACAATCAACTGTAGACAAAGGTGCTTAGCAAGCATGAACACAGACACCACTTAAAGATACCTCAACACCTTTATTTAGGTCTTCATTCAGATTCACAGCACTCCTTCAAATCTACGAGTGAAATACCTGTGTGTGGCTGGCACACGTATTCGCTTATCCAACCATGGACCTCTTTCTCCCTCTCAAGCGAACTTCATCCAGCTTTTTCAGCACTGGCCGGGCCTTTTTGGAGGAGGAGGAGTAGCTCTTCAGAAAAGCTTCAAACACAGTTTCGGTGTTGGGGTGCGTACTGAGGAGGGCTTTCTCGAGGACATAGAGGTCCACTCCCTTGTCCTCTGGAAGTGCTGAGATGAAGCTCAGCCCGAAGTCTATGAGCACGATGTTCAGCTGCTCCACAGGCGGTTTCAGGAGCATGTTGGAGGTGGTGAGGTCACCGTGAATGAGGTCTTCATCGTGCATTCGAGCTAAGAGCTGCCCGACTGCCTTGGCTAAGCAGGACAGGCTCTGCAGAGCTTTTTCAGTGCCCACGGTGGATTGAATATAATCTCGAACAGTCACCGAGTCTTCGATTTCTTCCATATATAAACAGTTGGAAGCATAGTCCACAAAAAAGACAACTGGGGCAGAAATCCCTACAATTAAGACAGAAACCATACTGAGTCAGGTTTTATTTTTAATTGTAAGCTTACTTTTCAAAGATCAAGCCCGATGTTTACAGTTTGTATTTGCATATTTCAGCAAAAAAGATTTGGGAATGGGGAACTGGTGTGGCCTGGGACAGGTGAACGCCTGTGCCTAACATCACCCACAGGCAAGTGTAGGGGGGCCAAAACTTTCTCCTCCTTTCCCACACCGCCCTTTATGACTGGGCTTCGTTTCTCATACTTGCTCCCTACAAAACAAAACAAAACAAAACAAAACAAAACAAAACAAAACAAAACAAAACCAAGAGCCACAAGGGGTAGCCTGGCCTGGTCAGGCAGACATGCGCAGGGGGCCAAGCAGTATTCTGGCTTAGAGACTATCTTAGCAGTTAGAAAGGACAGAGTTCCAATCCCAGTTCCCTTCCTTATTAGTTATGTAACCTATGGGTTAGATTCTGAATACAACTTGAATTTCAGCCAAAATGTTCCGTAGAAGTGAGGATGCTGAGACTTCATCTCACATACTTTGGATGGTATCAGGAGGTATCAGTCCCTAGAGAAGGATATAATGCTTGGTAAAGCTGAGGGTGGGTGAGAGAAAGACCCTCAATGAAATGAACCGATACAGTGACAGCAACAATGGGCTCAAACATGACAACGATTGTGAGGGGCCTGGGACAACTGGTCACTATGGGCTGAAACTGACTCAAGCCACCTAACAATAACAAAATTACCTATTAACTCCCCCATGCCTCGGTTTCTGCTTCTATGACATATGAGAACAGTAGCTCCAGTAAGTGCCTTCAGTGCATCCATAGTAGAGTGTCAGCCACGCTCAGGACACTGTTTTAGATGTTGCTGTTGTGGTAAAGTGCCACTGAGTAGGTTCTGACTCAGAGCGACCCTGTCCAAGGTTTTCAGGGAGCGGCTGGTGGACTCAACTGCCAACCTTCCTGTTCAAACTAAGTTCTTATCCTATGGTACTACACCAAGACTCCTACTGTTGTAGTTAATGAGCTCTGGTAGCGTAATCATTACCACCTGGGTTGCTAACCTCAAGATCAGCAGTTTGAAACTACCAGTCGATCTGCGGGAGAAAGAAGAGGCTTTCTGCTCCTGTAAAAATTTACAGGCTCAGAAACCCTATGCAGGATCTCTATGAGTCGGAACCGACTTCATGGTACACCTCCTTCTATCCATCTATCCATAAGTGGATTGATTCAGCACTACACAAGGCAGCCACAGTCCTAGAGAGGGTGAGAATACAAACTGAACGCACAAATATGAAATCCTAAATCCAAGGAAGGCAGATAAGTGTCTGCTTGTTCACTACAGAATTCTTCCCATCTCTCCAGAGACCTAACAACCCCTTGATGTCCAGAATGTGTAGTAAACGAAAGAAAGAAGGGTAGGAAGTGCCAAAGTGCAAACCTAGTCTTTCCAAGTCAGACAGATATGGATGGCCTGGGGCTCTGGATCGGCCACTGACTAGTTGGGTGACTTGGCCAAGTTACAGCCCTTCACTGAGCCTCAGTTTCTCATCTGAAGACAAGATCTACAGGGGTAGGCACAAGCACACAATGGTGTTTTAATGGGGGTAGGGAAGAGAATGAATGAATACAATCTAATATTCAAGGAGCTCTGGGAGCGTAGTGGTTATGAATCGGGCTGTGAACCGCAAGGTCAGCAGTTCGAAACTACCAGCTGTTCCTTTGGAGAAAGATGAGGCTTTCTGCTCCCATAAAGATTTATAGCCTCGGAAACCCTGTACAGGGTCGCAATGATTCAGAACCGACTCCACGGCACATAACAACAACAAAATAAGCACCAGGTCACCTTTTAGGACAATTACGACTGGGTTCACAAAAACGACCAATACTACCCACGAATACTGCACTCCTTTGAAAAATAAAAAATCATCTATACGAGTCCAAAACGGTCAAAAACTACTTTTAAAAACAAAGATGGCCATGTATGGGGGCCGGGGCCGCAGGGAAACTCGATGAACGGAAACGGAACCACCAGAATAGAAACGAGACTGTTCATATGCTGTAAACAATATCACGGAACAATTAGTGTAGAATCTGTTAAACGAAACAAAGTACTGTGGATATTTTCGCCCCAAACACAATAACATACTAAAAACCAAAAAGAATAACAAGGAGATGAATGCTAGAAATTTGAGCTGTAGCGTGAGGAATACACAGGGGGAACCGATGTTAAGGAAGTTTAATATTAACAACAGGGCCAATATTTGAGTAACAGCGGCAGATAGATCCCGGATGGAAACCTAGAATATCGGATCCAGAGCACATGCTCCCTACAGCGAAGCCAGACAGTTTATAAAAATGAATGAAGAATGACAGGAAGAAGGTAGAAAACATAAAAGGAGTAACTGAGGCACGCCAAGACACGGAGCATTGGGGAGGCCCCACGCCCGCCGTCTTCCGGGCCTCGGAGCCTCAGGGGACCCCAGATCCCCGGAGCGGGGCAGCCTCACCTGCGCGGCGACAGCGGAGCAGCGCCCGGGCTTCCTGCACGGTCCGCCGCCGGCTAAGCCGCGCCTCCAGTACTGGGTGTCGGTAACCCTTGGGGAAGCGATGCTTCACCACGGCCGCGCGGCCCTGAAAGCGGCCTCGGAACACGCGCGCCTCCGCGCCCTGCTTCACCAGCTCTAGCCCGCTTAAGTAGCGGTTGCTCCGGTCCCGGGCCGCGGCCAGCGCCTCAGCCTCAGACGTTGGCTCCTCGCTCTTCTCAAGCGAGGTAGCGCTGGGCGCCGCCATGATCGCGCCTCAGAGTGGGCGCTCGGAGCTCCTCGGCTAGCTCCGTAAACTGTCGGCGATATTTCGGCTAGCTCCGGAAAGTCTCGGTCCTCCTCGGCTAGTCAAAGGGCCTTCAACACTTCCGCCTTTGCATGTGGTTGGTTTCCTAAGCTTTTGAGTCTTTCCAGAACGCCACTTGTGATCACATTTCCCAACTCCTCAGCTATCTCCATGAAGCCTCGGTGGTGGTGGTGGTTGTAGTTAAGGTTCCAACTCTAACCAACTCAGTATAGAGTTTTTTAATGTTGTAATTGTGAATTGATTGATAGTTTACATGGGTGAATATCAGTTTTAAACTCATTTTTTCATTGCAATGATTACAATCTCCTCCATGCATCATCATTCAACAGTATTTGCTTCCACTCCCTCTGTTTTGGAGTACACAAAAACACTCAGGAATCATTTAAACTACAAAAGAGCACATTCTGCAAGCCTGCCTCCTGTCCCACAGCACACAGCCTTTCTATTTCCATGAGTCTAGAGTCCTCAGCTGCTCCTTCTCTCCTCATCTCTGCCTCCATCTCTGGGGTCGCTACTTTTCTGGATACAGTCCCACATTCTGCTGTGCTCTTCTCCCTTGATGATCCTAGGGTCCTCTGTTCCTGTACTGTAAAATTCACTACTCTCCCCTTTTTATTACAAAATTTATACCTTTACAGTTGTGACAGTCACAATTAGTCATGATAACAATTACTATTGAATCATAAGAATCTTATCCCCATCTCCTTTCACCAGACCCATCTAGAAAAGATGAAAACTATTCAGTGGGGACTCTACCTCCTCCCACCCCCACCCCCCCCACACACACACTCTGATACTAAACTCCCTCTTGAAAACTTGTAAGCCAGTCACTTTGTGCCTTTATCGCCCCCTCATTTTAGGTAGCCAATGTCTCAGTTGCCAGTCCCTAACCACCCTGTATACAGAGGGAATAGGATTGATAACCTGATGTAAAGATTCCTTCCCTTTCAGTTGGTCTTTTGAGCCAGGACATCCATAAGTATAGGTCAAATTCATCAAATTGTAGCAATTTACACTTGTTTCCTTTATCAAAATAATCTTTTTATTTTCCTTTAGTTGAGTTCTGATCATCAAACCATCAAAGCTAGGTCGAATGGGTACTATCTGCAAGTTTGGGCATTCTTGTGATTCTCCCCTCATTTCATATCAGCTGGACACTTCACACTCAGAGGCTGATGATTTTGAACCTCTGACATTGTGGCTGGCAGTCCAGTGCTTATCTGACTGCACCACAGCTCTTGGAAAACAGCTCTTCTCTAGTCTCCCTCTCTTCATAAACTCAGGTGCTTCTCGTGGTGTCTTTGATGGCTGTCCTTCCCAGTTCCTCTCTTCTTTCCAGAAACGCCAGTATTTCTCGCTAATAAACTTCTCGGAATCTTTTTACAGTTTCTGAAAGTCTCTCCGTCCTGAGAAGCCACACTCCTTGGCCCTTTGCTCCTGAGTTCTAAGTGCTCAGATCATCCGTAGTTATGTTGTATAAAGTCACCACAAACCCTGAATTTTTAGACACAGCACCATTGCTCCTAGGGAAGACATGGCAAGATTAGTCTCCTGTGAACCTCTGGTCACAGCATTTTCATCAAGAAAAATCAGACCATTGGTGTTGAGTTGCTTCTGTCTCATAGCCACATCTCTTATTCTGTAGAACGGTCCCATATGGTTTCCCAGGCTGTCATCTTTACGCAGAGACTGTCACATCTTTGTCCTGCAAAGCAGCTGATGAGTTCATCCGCCTGACCTTTCTGTAGCGGTCAAGTGCTTTAACCATGTGCCACCAGGGCTCCTTAATCTATGCATAACCTTGCTTTATGTTTTTGTTAAGTGCCTCCGAGTTGGTACTGACTCAGCGACCTTATATACGGCTTCTAAGGAGAGACTGGTGTGTTTGAACTACCAACCTCACATTAGTAGTCCAATTCTTATCATACAGCATTTGAACTGCCGACCTCACATTAGTAGTTGAGTGCTTACCCTACAGTGCCACCTTATTTAACATCTCTTATTGATACATTAATATAGACCTCATGGCCAACTCCTATAACTCATGACTGAACGAAGTTTGTGTAAATGCATGCATTTTTTCATGAGGTGTAACATAGCTTTCTTGCACTAACGAAGCCTAGACAGCGTTTCAGGGGCCATTTTGATAGTAAAATCATCAACGAAAAGCACCAAATACGAAAGAATGCCACTAAATTGACCAAAAAAGGAACTTGTTTTATAGTTGTTGTTAAGTGCTGTCAAATCGACTCATAGTGACAGAGTTTCCGAGGAGTAGCTGGTGGGTTTGAACTACCAAACTTGTGGTTCGCAGTCCAGTGCTGATCTTACAGTGCCACACCAAAAGGAGGGTAGACATGTACACTTGGACAATTCAAATGTTTTACTGTGCTGCAGACATCTCCAAATGAGGCAAAAGCAACCTGAGTATTGCCCATTTGAGTGAATGGTAAAATTCACAAATATAGTATCTGATTTTTAAATTGTTAAATTAATACCACAAAAACACAGCAAAGTCACTGCCATCCAGTCGGTTCTGACTCATAGCAACCATGTATAGGGGTTCTGAGGCTGTACATCTTTACAGGATCAGAAAGTCTCGTCTTTCTCCCTCAGAGCAGGTGGTGGGTTTGAACTGCTGACCTTGCAATTAACAATCCAGTACTTGACCTGCAGCGCCACCAGGGATCCTAAGCTAATACAGGCTGTGACAAATTCTTACAGTATTTTGCACACACCAAAACAATCAAAGAGTGTCTATCCCCCTGCCCCCAGCTCAAGATTCCTTTCTTCCAATCATTTAATAAAGTTTATTTCCAGATTTAAAAAAATAGATTGGCTACTCTCACACATGTATGTTACTGATTTCTGCTGTGTCAGATCTGACTAACGGTGACATTATAGCATTAAATGATGTGTAGTCCCATGCCTACTCCATAATCTTTGATATGTTTGACCTATGGCCCCAACATAAATGATATCATCCTATGCATTCTTTTCCAATATTCACGTTTTTTCTCCCTAGGCAATTTTTCTTGGATAATTTTCCCTATCACTATATATAAAACTGGAGTCTTGGTGTGGTTCTGTAGGTTAGTGCACCAGACTGCAAAGCCGTTTGAACTGCAAGGTCGGTGGTTCAAACTCACCAGCAGCTCCTCGGAAACCCTGTACAGTGTTGCTGTGGGTTGGAACCGACTCGACGGCACTTTCAACAATAACAAAATAATTAAAAATGGAGTCCTGGTGTGGTACTGTGGGTTAATGCGCTGAACTCCACCTAACAACAACAATATTTAAAACTGCCATATCTTACTTGCTTTTAAGGTATTTTGGGGTTCCCTCCCCATTTTTGTTTTGTCTTCTTTTACACGCAATGCTGCAATGAGTAGCTTACCCAGCCATCTTTGCATAATACACGACTGTTTCTGAGGACTTCTTTCTAAAAGTGTTGTGGCTGGGACATAGCAGATGAACATCTTAATATACGACCCATTAGCCAAACTGCCCTCTCAGTTTTGTGCCTATCTACTCTCCTGATTAGCTTGAGTCTAATCTCACTTTACCTTTATCAAAACTGATTTTCCCAGGTCATAAAAGTCTCTCCAGTGGAGGAGTAGAAAGATGGTCAGGTTACATGCAGGAAGAACAGACACAGGCCAAGGCTTAAGTTGGAGAAGGTGCATGGTGGCCCTGGGGACAGGCTGAGAGCTGAAAGGGCAGGAGCTGTGACCTGGTTCCCAAGGACCCTGTGCTAGAAGGAGGTGCTTCAAGATTGGGGTGATAACCAGGAGTATGCCTGAGACCCCCACCTTTGTGGGATGGGCAGGTGAGCGTTGGTAGAAAAGCAAAGCCTAGGAGGGTGGGGCTTCTACTTTTCAGACCTGAGCCTTCTTTGAGCCTACTGCTGGCCCTAAAGGTAGCCTTGTAGCCTCTCCCTTACTTCCTACCCATCAGCACCAGATGCCCATTCATTCATTCATTCATTCATTCATTCATTCATTCATTTAACAAATACCTACTGAGTGATTATAATATTCCAGCCCTGTGCCAGCTGCTCTGGGTCACTATATAGGGTCCGGGAGTCCTAGTGTGGCGCTGTGGGATAAAGCACAAGGTCAGCTTGAACTGCAAAGCTTGCAGTTCAAATCACCATCTGCTCCTCAGAAACCCTGTACACAGTCCTCAGAAACCCTGTATACAGTCGATCGGAGCTGACTCGATGGCACTTAACAACAACAACATAGGGCCATCATGAGTCTGAATCCACTCAGTGACAATGGTGGGTGGTAGATTCTGGAGGTACAGCAGTGAACAAAACAGAAACTGTCCCGCCCTCATGTGTTTCAGAGAAGGACTGTGCTTCATGAGTTTTCATTGGCTGTGGTCTTTCAGAGGAGCCTGGAGGAGCAGTAGGTAAGTGCTTTGTTGCTAATAAAAGGTCAGCAGTTTGAACCCACTAATCACTCTGTAGGAGAAAGATGTGGCAATCTGCTTCCGGAAAGGTTACACTTTAACTCTATCCTGGTGTGGCACTGTAGGATCAGCACTGCACTGCGAACCTCAAGGTCAGCAGTTCAAACCCACCAGCTTCTCTTTGGAAACCCAATGCAGGTCGCTATGAGTCATAACTGACTCGATGTTACTTAGCAACAACAACAAAAACAGAGTGACTATGACTTAGAATTGATTTAAGCGATCCTTTGGGAGTAGATTATCAGACCTTTTCTCCAAGGTGCCTTTGGGTGGATTTGAACCGCCAACGTTTCAGTTAGTGAGCACTTAACTGCACCACACTAGGACACCAAAGCTAAAAATAGCAACTTAAATATGAGAGATGTTCATTTCTCTCAATTAGCAGGCAGTCCAATGCTTGCAGGCCAATCTCTCACTCTCAGCCTTTAGCTTTCTCCTCTAAAGTAAGGTGGCAATGCTATTTTCACTGTCTCTAGTCAGCAGGAAGCAGGGAGGCAGGAGGAGGAAGCAGGGAACAAATGCTGAGGACTTGTCCCAGTTACACACCTACATCCTATTGCCCGGAACTTAGCCACATGGCCTAGAGAGCTACAAAAAGACCGGGCATCATTTTGCAGCAGGACAGCCATGGACTCAGATTAAATTTTAGGAGGATTATTCCTAAATGGAAGTTGTTAGGTACCGTCAAGTTGGTTCTGGCTTACAGTGGTTACAGGGTTTCCGAGGAGCAGCTGGTGGATTTGAACTGTTGACCTTGCAGTCCAGCGCCGATCCTACAGCACCACACCAGGAGTACAAAGGAGTAAAAGGAAATAGTGGAGGCATATTGAGACATAATTCATTGACTGCCACAATTTTTTATTATTTAAGCTGCAGGCAGCCGACTGGCCACTAAAAGAGATTAAATGATAGATTCATTTATTATCTCTCAGGACAAACTCTGCAAGTAAGGAGTTTCAGGTTTCATTCATTGATGTCAACGTCTTTCCATTTTTCTGCCACACCAGTCTCTGTCTTATTTTGGTCCTTACACTTGTCACCTTACGGTCACTACGTAACTGCCAAAGTTCTGCCCATCATTTGAAGACACAAAAACATCTGGCTGGAAAAGGGAGGTGATACCTCTGGTGGAGCTTTTCATTTAGGCAAAAACCCTTCCGAAAAGTCTCTCCTGTCCCTCTCAGACTTGTCCTCCAGAACGCTGGCCATAGTTGAACCATGTGTCTTTGCCTTAACGACAGAGGAAGCTGGAAAAGTAAGGATTGGGTTAGCAATGAACCACAAGGTAGGTTTGAACTGCAAGGCTGGGGGTTTAATTTCACCAGCCGTTCCTCAGAAACCCTATCGAGGGTCACTATGAGTCAGAACCAACTCGATGGCACTTAACAACAACAATAACACAGATGTAGATGGAGTCCTGGTATGGTGCTGTGGTATAAGTACTAGACTGCCAACCACAAGATTGGTGGTTCAAACCCATCAGCCGCTCCTTGTAAACCCTGTACAGGCTTGCTATGAGTCGGAAACAATTCCATGACATTTAACAACAGCAACAATAGATGTCAGCAGTCTCTAAAGGAAGGAAGGAGAGGGCTGGGTTACTGAGGAGGCGGCCACAGTGCTTGGTACTCGGTGAGACTAAGCAGTGAGAATCCTTTCTCTGGATTTCAGCTGCATCGTCTTCAGAATGGGGGTAATCTCTTCTACTTTGCTGTATGTATCAGAAGACTAAATTGACATTACTCATGAGGATGTCTGGTGGCTAGTAGATACTTGTCATGTGTTTCTTTTCCTTCCCCGCACTATTTAGGCCCCTTGGTCCAAAGTTTGCTATGATGCCCAGGCCCTCAGTTTTGCATTCTCTGGGTCTCATTCAGACATAGGAAGGCCACCTTTTCAAACACCAGACCCTTTGTTTTGGCATAATATGGTGTCCAGAGACTTTTATCAGTTCAGACTATACTCAAAGCTCACCCAGAACAAATTCTGTGTATAATGCCTATAGATTCTATGCATAATGCCTACTTCCCCATGTTTGTGACTTCATTATCATAATTGTTAGTATCCCATAGCCATCTCTATGGTTACCAAACCTGTCTGATTTCCTGCTTTGTGAAATCCACTGTGAAAACATATTTCCAAATCCTAGGTTTGCTGTGGTTTTGACTTCTATGGTAGGAAACAGAATTTAAAACCCTTCAAACCCCTATTGTGACTTGCAGAGAATAAGTCTGACCTAACTTGAATGGCTAGCTGACCAAAACTCGACTAGATGAAGATAAAGAAGTCTGATACTGGGAACAAGTGTAAACAGCTACAATTTGATGAACTGGACCTTTGCTTATGGATGCAGTTGCTCAAAATTCCAACTGTAAGAATTCTTCATATGAAGGAACAAGCTTATTTCCTCAGTGCACTGGGGTGATAGGGATTTAGATATTAACTATTTAGATATGAGCTATCAGATATAGGGGACTATAAAAACACAAAGTAGCTGGCTTACAAACTTTAAACAAACAAGCAAAAACCCTATTGTGCTTAGGAAAATGACCCAATCCTTAATTCAACCCAAGCAGCTCAGCAAGGGACCTTGTGTGCTCTCCTCCTACCAACCATACCTCTTGTTTTCTGTTCTTCAGAAAGAGTTGCCTTCTTTGTGTCTTTCTTGTCATGATCCCTCTTGCCACAGGGCCTTTGCACCTGCTTCTTCCTGTGCCTGAAACGCTCTTTCCTCCCTCTCATTGCTAGTTAACATCTACATATCCTTCCATGCTCAGCTCAAGTGTCACTTCCTCAGGGAAGCTCTTCCTGACCAATCAGAGAAGGAACATCTAACTTTTATAAGCTTGGGGGCCCTTGGGGGTCTCTCCTCTTTAGCACTGGTTCTGATGATCTATTTCTTTGTGTCACTGTGACAGACGTCTATCATCTCCAATCAGCTACCAGCCACATAAAATCCGGAAGCTTGTTTGTTTCACATACTGCTGTGCTGAAACAACCTGAAGACGAATGATAACCTTGCCCAAGAGTTGTGTGCACGATAAAGAAAATACAACCTCAGTTTCAAGCATTGTCTCTAGTATATTACCAAAGGGTGGAATAGTGCAGACAGCTGTTTGTGTATCAGGGTGCCTTAATTAGAAAGCACAGGTTTCTTTGGGTTGGGGTGGAGATCCAAGAGGCTCTGAGTAAGAAAATGAGACAATTTGGGAGGTGAAAGACTGGCTGATGAGAGGGGAATTGACTCTCCAAAGGAAACTTGAGGGAGTACAAGAAGGAAGTGATAAACCAAACCGGGGTTAAAGATGAGGGAGGGGCTTTCATTTGGGTACATCCAGAAGCTGATCTTGTCTCATGACAAGGAGTTTTATATGGGATATGATAGCAACAAACACAGGTAGAGGCATGAGACACACAGAAAAAAACAAAACAAAAACACAACCCAACTCACTGCTGAGGAATCCATTCCAACTTCTGGTGATTCAAGTGTTTCCTATGGAATTGCTTCATAGAGTTTCCTTGGCTGTAATCTTCATGGAAGCAGGTCAGTAGGATTTGAACCACCAGTGGGTTTGAACCACCAGCCCTTGGGTTAGTATTGAGTGCAAACCAGGGAACGCTTAAGGAAGGAAAGACAGTCAGTGATGAGGCAAAAGCAATCACGGACAATATTTAAATGAATGGGCTTAGCTGCATTCCAAGAAAACCTTGTTTACAAAAACAGGCAGCAGGCTATAGTTTGCCAACTCCTGCTCCAGACGTAAATCTTTCACCACAGTCCTTATCCTTCCATGTTGGCTTACACCCAGACCAGTTCTGTCCATTCCAGCCCCCGCATGGCCCCATTAGGCATTTTAACGTGCAGCATTTGATCTAAGTTCTTTTTAAGCTTAGACTCCGGGAAACAAAAATCTAGGAACCCTAGTAAACTGGTTTCTTGTGTGAATGAGAGGTAAGCACACTTCTTCAACAATTATTGCTGAGCACTTACTGGTGATACAAAAGTGAATGAAAGAGATAAACATTTTTTCCTTCAATTATGGAATTTCATTTCAGTGGGGAATTCACAAGAAACAAATACAGCCCTCAGTATCTCTGGGATCTGCATTTTTGGATTCAACTAAGCAGAGATGGAAATTTCCGAGGAGGGCAGGGATGGTTCCTATGAAGCAATTAAGTGCTCAGAGCAATCCTTTAACTGTTTAAAGGGAGCATAAAGTTCAATTCACCTAGCATTTATATTGTATGAGGTGTTATAAGTAATCTAGAGATCATTTAAAGTGCACAGGAGGGCGTGCACAGTTTATAAGAGTCCTGGTGTGGCGCTGGGGGGTAATGCACTGGAATGCCGAGTCTGTTTGAACCGCAAGGTAGGTGGTTCAGGATCACCAGCCACTCCTCTGAAACCCTATACAGGGTCTCTATGATTTGGAACCAACTCGACACAACAACAAAACTCATAGTTTAGATGCAAATACCACACCATTTTATATAAGGGACTTGAGCATCCACGGATTTTGGCATCCTGGGGTGGGGGGCAGGTTTTGGACAACTGTAATGTCGGGTTCATGGATGTATGCATGTTGTTGTTATTAGATTCTGTCAAGTCAGTTCAGGTCATAGTGACTCTACGTACACCACAACAAAACACTGCCAGTCCTATGCCATCTTCAAGTTTGAAGTCATTGTTGCAGCCCTGTGTAAATGCGTTTCATTGAGGGTCTTCCGCTCTTTTACTGACCCTCTACTTACTGAGCCCCGGAAACCCTATACAAGGTTGCTATGAGTCGGAACCGACTCCACTCCACAGCACTTAATAACAACAAAAACAAGTTAGCAAGTAAAATGTCCTTCTCCAGCGACTGTTCCCTTCTGATAACATGTCCAAAGTATGTGAGACAAACTCTCACTATCGACACCTCTAAGAAGCATTCTGGCTATACTTCTTTTAAGACAGATTTGTTTGTTCCTCTTGAAGTCTGTGATTTATTTAATATCACCGACACCATAATTCAAAGGAATCAATACTTCTTTAGTCTTCCCTATTCATTGTCCCACTTTCGTATGCATATGAGGCAATTGAAAATGCTAGGCAATTGAAAATAACATCTTTGTATTTTTAAGCGATGTTTTACAGCAGATTTGCCAATACAATACGTCTTTTGAGATCCTGACTGCTTACAATGTGTGTTGACTGTGGTTCCAAGTAAAATTAAATCCTTGACAACTTCAATCTTTTCTCCATTTATTGTGATGTTGTTTATGGCCCAATTGTGAGGATTTGTTTTTTCTTCTTTATGTTGAGGTACAATCCATATTAAAGGCTGTTGTCTTTGATCTTCATTGGTAAGTACTTCAAGTCCTCTTCTCTTTCAGTAAGCAAGATTGTGGTATCTACATAGTACAGGTTGTTAGTGAGCTTTCCTCCAATCCTGATTCTTCGTCATATCGTCCAGTTTCTCAGATTATTTGCGCAGCATGCAGATTGAATAAGTATGGTGAAAAGATATAATCCTGGTGCACACCTTTCCTGATTTAAAACCGTTCACCATCTCCTTGATCTATAGACAGGTTCTACCTGAGCACAATGAAAAGTTCTGAAATTCCCATTCTTTGAAATGTTGTCCATAGTTTGTGATCCATGTAGTTGAATGTCTTTGCATAGTTGTGCGTGTATACATATGTCAAAATGTGTCAAAATTGTATACTTGAAATGCATGCAGTGTATTGTATGTCAATTATACTTCAATAAAGCTTGAAAACCAGAGAAAATTAAGAAAGAACCTAATGAAAACATATTTAGAAAGGTACCAAAGTGGAACTTGATTTTTGTTTCCTGGAGTCTTGCTCCAAACACGTATGATTTTTAACGTGTAGTGTTCTTTTTAATGTGCCACCTGGGACTCCTGGTATGGCGCTGTAGGCTAAGTGTTGGACTATGAACCAGCAGTTTAGACCCACCAGCTGCTCCTTGGAAACCCTATACTGCATTGCTATGAGTCGTAATCAACTTGTTGGCACTCAACAACGATTACTATTTTTGG
>NW_006408541.1:16681123-16696613 GCF_000296735.1 Chrysochloris asiatica | reverse complement strand
TCTCAATGGCACTTAACAACAACAACAACACCATGAGCTAGAACCAACTAGACAGCACTTAACAATAACAAATTGCTGTTCTTAATAAAGAGCTCTACCAGCTCAGACCTGAGCCCCTCTCCCTGCTGACCCCTTGTTCCAGACACTCTGGTTTCATGTTCTACATGTCCCCCAAGTTTGCTCCAAAGGAGCTCTGTGGAGCAAGGGTTGAACCCATCCATCCCCTTCATGGGCGAGAAGACCTGATCTGCTGATTTGCTGCTATAAAGACTGTGTTGTGTTGTTGTTAAAAGCTCACAGCGACCCTGTATAGTGTTTTTGAGGAGCAGCAGGTGAGTTTGAGCTGCTGACCTTGCAATTCAAACCAACCTTGTGGTCCATTGTTTATCCCACAGTATCACACCAGGACTCCCCATAAAGATTGTTGTTGTTAAGTGCCGTTGTGTTGGTTCTGACTTATACCAACCCTGTATAGGGTTTCCGAGGAGCAGTTGGTGGGTTTGAACTACAAGCCTAGAAAAACCTAAAAAGCAGTTCTACTATGTGTCGAAATCAACTCCTTGGGACCCAGAAACAACAACAAAGGTTTGTTCTCACCTCAGGGCCTGTCTGCTGGTCTCTCTCCTGGAATGCTTTGCTCCAGGGATTAGCTGCCACTTGTCACTGGGGTCTCAGCATTTCAGAGAGTACCAGACCATGAGTTAGTTACAGTGGCTCTTAGTGTCTACCCAACTCATCAGCTTGTATTACTAGCTCCTTTGTTCAGTTATTTATTATACCTCTTTCCCCATTAGAAAGTAAACTCCACAAGAACGGAGAACACATCCTTCTTGTTCAAAGCCTAGCTCAGTTGCCGGCCCAAGCCCCAGGAGGTGGGTGCCCAGTCCCTAAGTGTTGAACGCATGGATTGATGTTGTCGGAGAATGAGTTTCCGAGTGGCCGACGTCGGTGTGGCAGTGACAAAAGTGTATATACACACTGGGGAGCACAAACTAGCGTGGGCCGCTGTGGTTAGTGAAATCTTTCCCAGCCTGCAGCCAGCCGCCTAATCCTGGGAAGAACTCCAGGCCCGGGACCCTTTCAGGCCGAGCGGAGGCGTGGGGGGGCGGGCCCGGGGCCTCTCGGTTCCGCCTCCAGGCACTGGGGGCTTGGGTTGGCCAACGTGGCGGCGGCGGCGGCGGCGGCGTGGCCAGCGGGACTGAAGGGAGGGACAGCGGCAGGAGGCGGGCTGCAAAGTTGGTGGGGCGGTCGTAACGAGCATTCGGTATTGGGGACTCCGGGCCCGGCGATGCGCCCCTGGCCCGCAGCTCTCCCAGCGCACCTTAGAGTCCCGCTCACCATGGGTAAGTCCCGATGAGCGCTGCCCGCGGGGAGCCCGCCGCCTCCGGGATGGGTGCACACTGCCCCGCGTCCCCCTTTCGTGTGCTCGCCCTCCGCCTCCTGGGCGCCTGCCTGGCCCGCAGGCCTGTGGGTGGGCCGCGATGGGACAGGGCGCGAGCTGCCGTCAGCCCTCCTGCCTGCCCTGGGAAAAAGTGACCCCCAGGGACTCCGTACTTGAAATTGAGCGCTTCTCCGCACCAGGCAGTCTCCATAACCCTTGCATCATTGCCACCACCTCCTCGGAAACCCTATACAGAGTCGCTGTGAGTCGAAACCGCCTCCAAGGCAATAACCTCACCTCCGAGGCCAGCCAACTTGTTCCTGCTTTCCAGAATCGATTCCGACTCAGCGACCCGATAGGATGGAGTCGAACTGCTGCACCTTAAGAGTGTCCCAAGACTACATATCTTCAGCCTCATCTTCCGCCCAGCGCTTAGCCCACTGTACCACCGTGGCTCCTTAATGAGAAGGAGGCTCCGAAAGGCCACATTGTTGTTGTTGTTAAGTGCCGTTGAGTCAGTTTCGACCCATAGCGACCCTGTACAGGGTTTCCGAGGGTGTAAATCTTTACGGGAGTAGAAAGCCTCATCTTTCTCCCACGTAGCAGCTGGTAGTTTCGAACTGCTGACCTTAAATTTCGCAGCCCGATTCGTAACCACTACGCTACCAGAGCTCCTTATGGATCATTTCATTTGCTGGGCATTACTTTGCACCAGACACTGTTCTAGGTCCAAGCATGAGGATGTCAGGGAACAGAGAGACCAAGCCCCTGCCCTGAGGGTGCTTCAATACAGGGTCCCTGGTGGGTATGTGTCTATACAGGATGGTGGTTATGTGTCGTGGAATTGGTTGCAAATTATAGTGACCCTACATAGGGTTTCCAAGGCTGTTTCCTAGAAAGCCTCATCTTTCTCCCATGGAACAGCTGGTTGGTTCGAACTGCCACTCTTGAAGTTAGCAGCCCGTCTGGTAACCACTACGCTACCAGAGCCAGGGGGAATCCCAGTGCAGAATTGGCACAAGAAACTTCTTCGTTGCTCCCTAGGACTAAGGTTTCTACTTTCCTCTTGGATTCAGTAGCCTCATGGGTCATTCATTCATTCTTGTTTTATTGAGCACCTGTTAGGTGTGACACTGTGGGTTAATGCGTTGGACTGCAAAGTCAGTTTGAACCGCAAGGTTGGTGGTTCAAGCTCACCAGCTGCTCCTCAGAAACCCTATACAGGGTTGCTATGACTCAAAACTGACTCGATGGGACTTAACAACAGGAATTATGTGCCACAGAGTTGGGTTGTGGCGCTGTGGACTGGACTGGACTACAAGGTCGGTTTGAACCACAAGGTTGGCAGTTTAGATTCACCAGCTGCTTCTCAGAAACCCTAGACAGGGTCGCTATGGGTCAGAACCAACTCAACAGCACTTAACAATTGTGTGCCATATATTGACTTAAGGGCTGGAGGTTCAGTCATGAAAAAAATAGACACAAATCATCATTCTTGTGGAAGTGGCTGGCATTCCAGCAGATATTGGCTTAACAAGTGAAGGGGTAGGATCATTTCAGAGAGGTAGGCACTGGGTCATACACAATGAGGTGGTTTGGTGGACGGTGACAGCCATGGGAGGCAGGTTTTTTATTAGGTGGGCCTTCTGAGTTGGAGGTGAGGACCTTGCTTACAAAAATCGGGGTAAGAGCTTCCAGGTAGAGGGAGCAGCAAGAGCAAAGGCCCTGAGGCAGGATTGAGTTGATGTGGTCCAGGCCAGTGTGCAAGGGGAGTGAGATCAGAAGGCCTGTCTGAGCTGTGGGCAGGATCAGTCTGAAGGGATAGGCAGGACTTGAAGGACGTGGTGACAAGTTTAGATTTTATTCCACATGATGTGAGATACAGAATGAGGGTTGCAAGCTAGGATGGGGTTTGACTTGATCTGTGCTTTAGAAGGCCACACAGAGCTGTTCTGTGGAGAATCATAATAGCTAATCCGAACACTCGCTAGTACAGGCAGATGAGGTAGGTATTATTATTATTATTATTATTATTATTATTAGAGCTCTGGTAGCGTAGTGGTTACGAATCGGGCTGCAAACCTTAAGGTCAGCGGTTCGAAACTACCAGCTGCTCCGCGGGAGAAAGATGAGGCTTTCTACTCCCGTAAAGATTTACACCCTTGGAAACCCTGTACAGGGTCGCTATGGGTCGGAACCGACTCGACGGCACCTAACAACAACAACAACAACTGGTGGAACTGTGGTTAAGCACTTGGTGCTAATTGAAAGGTTGGCTGTTTGAACCTACCAGCCATGTTAGTTTTCAGGTAAGAGATGAGGCAGTTGACTCCTGTAAATATTTACAGTCTTGAAACCCTATGGGGCACTTCTTCTCTGTTCTACAGGGTCACTGTGGGTCAAAATTACTTGACTGCAATGGGTTTTTTGTTCTACTGTTATCCTTCTCATTTATAGATGTAGAGATTCAGGAAGGTTAAGGAACTTGCCCGAGGTCACACAGTTCTGGGGAGACGAAGCTGGGATAGAACCTCCTGTGTGCCAGTTGCTTTTATTTAATAAACTCTTCCAAGAACCCAGTGAGAAAGGACTTATTAGCTTGACTTTATAGCTAAGCAAACTGGAGCTCAGGGAGAGGTTTGAGCGTGTCCAAGATCACACAGAGTAAATGACTGGCTCTCAGATCTTCACCTTCTAAGTCCTTCCTGCTTTTTACTACACTAACAATATTAGTGTTGGAGGAGAATACTGAAAGTGCCATGGACTGCCAAAAGAACCAACAGATCTGTGCTGGAAGAAATGCAGTCAGGGTGCTCCTTGGAGGCCAAGATGGCCAAACTTCATCTCTCATACTTCAGACATATTATCAGGAGGGACCAGTCACTGGAGAAGGATGTCATGTTTGGTAAGGTGTAGGGTCAGAGAAAAAGAGGAAGGCCCCCAGCGAGATGGATTGGCAATATGGCAGCATCAATGGGCTCAAGCGTGGTAACAGTTGTGAGGTTGACCCAGGCTCGGGCAGTATTTCATTCTGTTATGCATAGGTTCACTATGAGTCAGTACCAACTCTATGGCACGTAACAACAATATTAGTATCAGTAGCCAAGGAGTCGCTTGAACCTACCCAGAAGCTCCTCAGAAGACAGGTCTGAAAACCAGCTTCCAAAAGGTCAAATCTTGAAAACCTTATTGTGGTTGTTCTTAAGTGCTGTTGAGTCGATTCCGACCCATAGCAACCCTGTATAGGGTTTCTGAGGCTGTAAATCTTTAGGGGAGCAGACAGCCTCATCCCGCGGAACAGCTGGTAGTTTCGAACTGATGACCTTAAGGTTCACAGCCCGATTTGTAACCACTATGGATGGAGCAGCTCAAGTCTGCACACGTGGGGCCGCCATGAATCAGAATCGATACGATGGCAACTAACAAGGTCGTTGGTTTAAGTCCACCAGCCACTCCATGGAGAAAGATGAGGTTTTCTGCTCCCGCAAATATATACTCTCTCACAAATCCTGTATATGGCGCTGTAGGATAGGCACTGGAGTCCTTGTGTGGTGCTGCAGGTTTATGTGCTAGACTGCAAAGTTAGCTTGAGCCGCAAAGTCAGCGGTTCAAGCTCACCAGCTTTTCCTCAGAAACCCTATACAGGGTCAGTATGAGTCAGAACCAACTCAAAGGCATTTAACAACAATACTTATGATACTAATGAAGAAATGAGTAGACACTGAGTGAGCCACACCACCTCATTAAGCAGCACAATCCGGAAGCCAGAGGGATCCTTTGCAAATTAAAACTAGATCACCTCACTTCTCAGTTCAAGTCTTCCAAGGGTTTCCATCCACTGAGCCTTCTTCTGCTGGCCTGCAAAGCCCACACGATCCAACCCGGACTGCTTTTTCTATCTTGTGGTCTCCGATTGCTCTCCCCCTCACTCCCTGGCCTCCAGCCACTCTGGCCTCCTTCCTGAAGAGCACAGTGTGTAAGAGTCTGCACTTTCTAGCCACATTAATTCTGCCACTTGCTGCATAGCCTCTCTATGTCCAGGAGGATGATTACCATAATTTGTAATACTGTTGTTATAAGAATGAAATGTCAAATTCTCAAAAACAGGAACTAGCACTTAGCAATTACTCTATAAGTAGGAGCTTTATATTCTTATTGTTCAGAAGGAGCGCTGATGGCATAGTGGCTTTTACATTGGGCTGATAACCACAATGCCAGCAGTTCAAATTTACCAGCCACTCCTCGGGAGAAAGATGAGACTTTCTGCTCCTGTAAAGATTTACAGGGTCAGAACTGACCTGACACCACCACCACCACCATTATTGTTCAAACATACCACAAATTTTGGTCTAGATTGTTCTTTACCCAGATTTCCCAATGGCTTTTGTTCTCATTTTATTCAGATCTCAGCTCAAATGTCCCTACTTCAGAGAAACCTTTACTGACTACTGTATTTAAAATTGTACATCACCATCACTCTGTATCTCTTTTCCTTGCTTTATATTTTTATGATAAGCATCACCACTTGAAGGTGTATGATCATCTGTGCTGTAGGATTAGGACTGCACTACAAACCACAAAGTCGGCAGTTCAAACCCACCAGCTGCTCCTTGGAAACTCTACACAGAGTCATTATAAGTCAGAATCGACTCCACGGCACTTAACAGCAACAATTCCTACTAGGATGCAAATCCTTGGCACCACCACTGTATTGCCATTCCCAAGATAAATGCCTAAAACGTTGCAGATACCAGATGAATACGATTTTGAAAGATTGGATAGGTGCATATGTGAATGGGTATACGAAAGGATGAGCCCTAGTGGCACTGTAGGATAAGCACTGGACTAGTAACCATAAAGTTGGCAGTTCAAACCCACCAGCTGCTCTTGAAAACCCTACAAAGGGTTGCTATGAATTGGAACGAACTTGACGGGACCCAACAACAGTAACGTATGAAAGGATGGGGTACAGAAATGAGTGGATTGAAAAGGATAGATGAATGGATAGATACAAAGATAGGTAGATAGATGAATACGGAGATGAAAGGAGTAGATGGAGGGATAGATTAATAAATGGATGGATGGATGGAGTAGCCAGATGGAGGTAAGGAGTCTATAAGTAGATACAGGGTGGATGGATGGAGGGATAGATGACAGGGACTCCCTGGCTGGGTTGCTCTTTGCCATCTCTCTCTCCTCCATGATCTGCTGTATCTATGTGTCAGATGGATGTGTGAATCAATGGTGTAGAAGAATGGATGGATAAAGAGGTTGATGGGTAGAAGGGATGTTGAATGGGTGATGCTCTGGTGAGGGACCATTCTGAACTCTGAACCTGTTGCTTTTGTTTTCCAGGTCACCCCCCACCTGTCCTGCCCTTGTGTGCGTCTGTGTCTTTGCTGGGTGGCCTGACCTTTGGTTATGAACTAGCTGTCATATCGGGTGCTTTGCTGCCACTTCAGCTTGACTTTGGGCTAAGCTGCTTGGAACAGGAGCTCCTGGTGGGCAGCCTGCTCCTGGGGGCCCTCCTCGCTTCCTTGGTAGGGGGCTTCCTCATCGACCACTATGGCAGGAAACAAGCCATACTCTGGAGCAACATGATGCTGTTGGCAGGCAGCCTGAGCCTGGCCCTGGCTGGATCCCTGGCCTGGCTGGTCCTGGGGCGCTCAGTGGCTGGCTTTGCCATCTCTCTCTCCTCCATGGCCTGCTGTATCTACGTGTCAGAGCTGGTGGGACCACGACAGCGAGGAGTGCTGGTGTCCCTCTATGAGGCAGGCATCACTGTAGGCATCCTGCTCTCCTACGCAATCAACTATGCACTGGCCACTGCCCCCCAGGGATGGAGGCATATGTTTAGCTGGGCTGTTGCTCCAGCTCTCCTGCAGTCCTTCAGCCTCCTCTTCCTCCCTGTGGGTACAGCTGAAGCTGCAGCTCACAAAGACCTCATTCCACTGCAGGGAGGTGAGACCACCACACTGGGCCTCAGCAGGCCCAAGTACTCCTTTCTGGACCTCTTCAGGGCTCGAGACAACATGCGAGGCCGGACCATGGTGGGGCTGGGGCTGGTACTCTTCCAGCAGCTAACAGGGCAGCCTAACGTGCTTTGCTACGCCTCCACCATCTTCCGCTCTGTGGGCTTCCATGGGGGATCCTCGGCGGTGCTGGCTTCAGTGGGGCTTGGCGCAGTCAAGGTGGCCGCAACCCTGACCGCCATGGGACTGGTGGACCGGGCAGGCCGCAGGGCCCTGTTACTAGCTGGCTGCGCTCTCATGGGTTTGGCAGTCAGTGGCATCGGCATCGTCTGCTTTGCCATGCCTATGGACTCTGGTCCAAGCTGCCTGCCCATGCCTAATGCCACTACATTGCCTGGCCTCCCCAAGGGCTCCAGCCTGCCGATGGATTCCTCTCTACCTCCACTGCCAAGAACCCATGAGAAACAACGGGAGGCAGTGCTGTCAACCTCTAAGAAAACCGAGGCCCGTCCTAGAGCTGGAGGTCCTATGACCACTCCCCTGCTGACCCTGAGCGCCGCCTCCTCCGTACCTCCTACTCCTGCCCCACCGCATCCACTGCTATACTGGACCGCTCTGGTTTGCTTGATGGTCTTTGTGAGCGCCTTCTCCTTTGGATTTGGACCGAGTAAGTGGGGGTTTTCTTGCAGGTAACACTGGACCCTCCTGTCCCTCCTAGTGGAAGCTCAGGGACTGTATCATCCCAGAGGGGGCCCAGAAGTGGCTTTACCATCAAACCAGTGAAGCTTAAGCTTCGGGGTCCCTCATTTGTACATATTCTTCCAAGGGTGGGGGTGGTGTCTAGTTTCATGATTGTCATTTTGTTTCTTAAAGAGGGTCTCTGATTATTTCCGCTTCAAACATAAATCTGGCTATGCCTTTGGAGGGCTCATTCAAAAAGATTTTCTAGAAAGGAATGAATGACAAGGGGAAACAGCCATTCTGGCTTGCCCAGGACTGTCTTGTCTTGGGCACTGCCAGTCTTGTGCCCCAGGAAACCCCTCAGCCTGGACAAACCAGGCTGGTTCATCATCTTTAAAAGATTCTTAAAATGGATGGGGGAAATGTTGGGGAGAATTTGGTGTCAGGATCCTGAGATTTGTTTGGTTCACTCTTGGGGAGCTGCTTGCTTCATGAACCACGTCTGGACCTGCTAGTTGGTTCCAGGCCCCAGGTCCCAGACTCCGGCTCCCTGTTCTCTTCTAGTGACCTGGCTTGTTCTCAGCGAGATCTACCCTGCCGAGATCCGAGGGAGAGCCTTTGCCTTCTGCAACAGCTTCAACTGGGCCACCAACCTCTTGATCAGCCTGTCCTTCCTCGATCTCATCAGTGAGTTCCTGACTGAATTCTTTGGCCCAGTTCTTTCTAAATCCAAGAGCAATTTTCTCAAGGGAGTCAGGGTTTTGTATATCAGGGTATAAGAGACAGAAAACACAATGTAAACCAGTGAATGATCAAAAAGGAATATTGCGCAATGAAGAACTAAAGTGACTGAAAAAGGGGTGAAGGTGGGCCTTATGCAAAGCTGGCAGCCACCTTTCATGTTTTCTGGTTCTCGTTCTCAGGCCCACTCTACCTCATGGTGGCAAAGATGGCCGCCCTTAGAGTGCTTCAACTTGGCAGTGCCTTTCCTGTGGCGTTAGCCAGAGACCTGGGACTGACCCATTGGCTTAGGAAGGTCAGTCACATGCCCTAGCTAGACTTGTGAAGGTTCCATTTCCCCATCTGTGAGATGGGGGGGATGTTTACCCTGCCTGTGTCACACAACTCTAGTAAGCCTCTCTCTTCCTTTCATCTCTTCCTTCCTTCTTTTCTCCACGATCCCATACAATTCTGCATGAAAGGAAATGTCTGAAGCCTGAGGCAGCAGAGAGAAGCTGAACTCCAGAAGACTGGGGTAAAAGGCAGCACCTAACCAGAAGAGGTGGACTCGTTCAAATAAAACCTTGTGCTGTGTCTCAGACAACATCCAGAACCCTGTCTTGGTCACATTGAAAGTTCACTAGGCCAGTTCCTGGTGACTGTCTACACTCAACACCAGCAGGTGCCTCAGCCACCCCGTTTACTTTATTTCTTCTTAACCACCTCAAACTGCTCTAGCCCTCCATGTTGTTGTTAAGTGTTGTCGACTTGGTTCCAACCCATAACAGCCCTGTAAAGAGTTTCCGAGGAACAGTTAGTGAGCTTGAACCGCCGACCTTAAGGTTCAAACTGACTTTGCAGTCCAGCGCATTAACCCACAGCACCACACCAGGCCTCCCTTAGTGTAGCAGAAATTCTTCTCAAATCAAGTCTCTTTTCTTACTTAGCGTTCAAACCCAGTGTGAAGAGCTGGTGGGATGAGCTGAAAATGTTATGGGCCCAGAACACAGAAAAAGGGCTTCTGAGGTGTTAAGATGTTCCTGACTCAAGGCCACTGGTGTTCTATAGGCCCTGGTTGTTGTTATGTTGTTAAGTTGCCATTAAGTTGACTCCGACTGTTGTACAACAGTCTGCACAACAGAACGAAGCAGCTGCCTGTCCGGTGTCATCCTCACAATTGTTCTGTTTGAGCCCATTGTTGCTGCCACTGTCTCAATCCATCTTCTTAGGGTGTCTTCCTCTTTTTTGTTGACAGTCTACTTTACCAAGTATAATGTCCCTTTGCAGGGACTGGTCCCTTCTGATAACATGTCCAAAGTGCATGAGACAAAGTGTTATCATCCTCATTTTTAAGGACATTCTGGCTATACTTCCAAGACAGATTTGTTTGTTTTTCTGGCAGTCCATGGTAATTTCAATATTTTTCTCTAACACCACAATTTAAACACACCAGTTCTCCCATCTTCCTTATTCAATGCTCAGCTTTCACAGCATAGGTGATAGAAAATACCATGGCTTGGGTCAGGCACACTTTAGTCCTCAAGATGACATGCTCTTCAACACTTTAAAGAGGTCTTTTGCAGCAAATTTGCCCAGTGCAGTTGTTGTTGTTAGGTGCCATCGAGTCGATACCGATTCATAGCGACTTTATGCACAGCAGAATGAAACACTGCCCGATCCTGGGCCAACTGCACTATTGTTGCCATGCTTGAACCCATTGATGCTGCCACTTTGCCAGTCCATCTAGTTGGGGGGTCTTCCTCTTTTTCTCTGACCCTTCACCTTACCAAACATGATATTCTTCTCCAGTGATTTCTCCCTCCTGACAATATGTCCGAAGTATGAGAGAGAGATGAAGTTTAGGCATCCTGGCTTCCAAGGAGCATTCTGGCTACACTGCTTCCAACACAAATCTGTTGGTTCTTTTAGCACCCAGTGCAGTAGGTCCTTTGATTTCTTGATTGCTATTTCCATGATTGTTGATTGTGGATCCAAGTATAATGAAATCCAGGGCTACCTCAATCCTTTCTCCATTTCTCATGATGTTTATTGGTCCAGGTGTGAGGATTTTTATTTTGTTTCCATGGAGTTGTAGTCTGTACTGAAGGCTGTATTCTTTAATCTTTATCAGCAAGTGCTTCAAGTCCTCTTCACTTTCAGCAAACTGGCTGTGTCATCAGCATATCTCAAGGTTATTAGTGATCCTTCTTCCAATCCCGATGCCATGTTCTTCTTCATATAATCCAACTTCTCAGATGATTTGCTCAGCGTACAGACTGAATAAGTATTAAACCACACAGCATCCCCTTGTTCTGTGTGAGGAACTATTTCTTGTTCTTTGTATAAATTCTCTATGAGCACAATTAAGTGTTCTGGAATTTCCATTCTTTGTAGGATTATATAGTCTGTTACGATGCACACAGTCAATGTGCTTCTGCAGCTATTTTTAAATGATCTTTAGCAAACTTTTACTTGCATGTGATATTAATGATATTGTTCTATGATTTCTACCTTCTGTTGGGTCAGCTTTCTCTGGAATGGGCACAGGTATAGAGCTCTCCCAGTCAGTTGGCCAGGCTTCTTTTCCTCAGAGGCACAACCACATCTCAGGGCTGTAGAAAAACCCACCGCCAGCTTTAGGGACTGGAGTCCTGGTTTGGAGCTGTGGGTTAATGCGATGGAATGCAAGGTCGGGTCAGTGGTTCAAGCTCACCAGGTGCTCCTCGGAAACTCTATACAGGGTTGCTATGAGTCAGAATCGACTCCATGGGACTAAACATGAACAGTAACAGAGTCTAAGGGAGATCAAGTTTCTCTCTGCTGCCTCAGTCTTCAGGCTTCCTTTATGCAGAATGAGTGAGGGTGTGAGAGAGTAGTGAAAAGGAAAGAAAGGAGGGAGGGAGGGGAGAGATCTATTAGAATTGTGTACACAGGTAGGGTAAACATTATCATCCTTGTTTCACAGGTGGGCAAATACTTCCTTCCCAAGTCCAGCTAGGTAGTCAGAAGACTAGGACAACTGACTTCCGGCCAACGTCTCTCTGCTGGTGTTAAGGGTCTGATTTGGCTAACTGGCTTGCCCTGACACCCTAGCTAGCCCCTGCCTGAGACCCAGGAAGAGAGAAGACTATCTGGGACTGAGAGAACTGAGCTGTGGCAGCTGTTCTCCTGCCCAAACCAGTCAGACCCAGGCCAATGTGGCGGAAAGTCAAGTCTTTGCATAATCGAGTCACAAAATGACCAATTCATGGAATTTCTGAGAAGTGTTTTCAAGCCGAGCTTTGCCAAGGCCGCATCCCTGCAGCTGCTTTGCTGCTAAGTTGAAAGTCATTTTCCCTCAGGTCACGTTTTCACACTCTGAGCACGCTGCACTCACAGTTCCTGTTTTTTGGTGAGTGGGTGGCCTTCCCCTTAAACACTAGTTGCCATGGTTCTGTATTTGTGGACATGTCCTGACTCAGAGATAGCCAGTCTGTCCTACTCCCGATTCCAAACCCTTATCTGATAGCTTTAATGAAATCAATCATTTTGCAAATAGGATATTTGAAAAATTGGCTTTGGATGAACTGACTTTTGATGCTCAACCATCCTACATTCCCTTCTTCCTGTTCCCAGGGGCCATTGGCCTGTCTTCGACCTTCCTGCTCTATGGGCTGACTGCTGTCCTTGGCCTGGGCTTCATTTATTTATTTGTCCCTGAAACAAAGGGCCAATCATTGGCGGAGATAGACCAACAGTTCCAGAGGACACGGTACGTGAGGGACAGGGCGGCCTCGGGAACAGTTACTTCAAAGCCTGAGCACATTGCTGCAGGAAGCGAGTTTTTCTTCTCTTCCGGTCTCTAATACTGCCTGGACCCAGTGAGCTTTATCCTATCTTGACACACAGCTCTTTTTCTTAGTCTGTGTCTCCCTTTTTTGTCTTTGTACAGTGGAGTTTTCATTTGGCTAGAAGGTCAAGTTCTTGGGACTTTTAAAATCATGCAACCAATGAATCATTCCCGTTACAGTCGATTGTGACTCATAGTGACCCCATGTGTGTCAGAGTTGATCTGCGCTCCATAGGATTTTCTTTGTTTCTGGTGTGTTTTTTTTTAACTTGTGAATTAGTGAAGGTTTACAGGGTCAGTTTTATATTCAACAAATCATATCCTTTGCTTCATTACAATGATTGCATGTACCATCTCTTCCATGTTCCAGAAGCTCACAGTATTTACCGCTGTTCATCCCCGTGTTCCCCCATTACCTTCCTCCTTCCTTCTTGTTGTATGTTGCCTGCCCATGTTGACATGTGCTTACCCTCTAGTCTGTGAATAATTTCCCCCCCCATAACCATCATAAATTGTTTCTTTTCTTCTTCTTCTTTTATTTTTACATTTTGTTTCATTTCATTAATTACACTCCCTTCCCTGTAACAACAGTTACCCTGCTTTCACCTTGTAGCTGCCCTTTTACGTCTTATTTTTCACAAATGAACAAAGCAAAAATATGTGGTGCACACTTACAAAAAATATATATACATATTCATTTAAATATTCAAAAGGCACATTTTGCAAGCCAGCCTCCTGCCCGCAAACACACAGAGTTTCTCAATCCCTGGGCCTAGAGTCCTTCCTTAGCTGCTCTATTTCTCCATGCCACCACCTCTGCTGTTGCTGCTTTTCTGGATAGGATCTCATGCTCCACTCATGGTCTTCCTTCTTGATGGTCCTGGAGTTCTCTGTTCCTGAAATGAAAGATTAACTACTCCTCGCTTTCGGTTACACATCGTCTACAATATCAGTTGTGACAATCGCAATTAATCCTGCTAACAATCACTCACAACTGAATCATAAAATCCTATCCCCATCCCCTTTCACCAGATCCATCTGAAAAAGAGGAATTATTCAATGAGGATTATACCATACCCTCCTTATTCTGAAACTTAGCACACTCATGAAAGCTTGTAAGCCAGTTGCTTTGAGCCTTTATAGCGCCCCCCATTTTTAAAAAAATGTTTTATTGTGTATTAGATGGGGGAACATTAGTTTTACATTCATTCCATCATACATCGTCTCATTGCCATAGTTACCATTCCGTCCATGCATCATCACCCAACCAAAGGGTATACCCTACCATCCTGCCCACCCTCCCCTCATGGTCCTCAGCACACAGCCTCTCTCCCACTCTGGATCCCTAGTCCCCAGGCACTCCATCTCTTTGCGTCGTCCTCTCTTCACGTCATCCTTTCTGTCTCAGTCTCTGTCCTCACTGCTTCTCTGGGTGGGGTCCCACTCTCTGCTCTTCTCCATTGATGGTCCCAGAGCCCTGCGATCCTAGACTGAAAGGTTAATCACTCCCCTCCTTGCTATAAAATGTCCACCATTACATTAACAGTCCTCACAATCAGTCCTGGTGACAATCATTCACCCTTGCATCCCAAGGGACCCACCCGCATTTCCTTTCATCTGCCCCTCCCAGACAGGTCAGACACTTCTCACTGGAGACTCCACCATCCTCCCCGCCCTGTGGATCTAGGTTCCCTCTTGAAAGCTTGTAAGCCAATCACTTCTTACCTTTGTATCCCTTCTCCCATTTTTGGTTAGTCAATGTTCAAGTTGCCCATCCCTATCTATTCTTTGTGTGGAGGGGGTGGGAATAATTCTTGGAACAGGGATTTATTTATCAGACTGTATCATATGATGCTTTTTTTTTTTCTCTCTTCTTTTTTCTTTGGGTTGAGCTTTGTTCGTCCCATCATTGGAGCCATGGCAAGTGGGTATCATCTGCAGGTGTGGGTGTTCTTGCGTCTGTCCGCCCTCTTCTTATCAGTTGGTCACTTCGGTCTCCTCTCTAGTCCTCTGTGGTTGTGTCACTGACTCTGAGCCCATGAGTCCCCAAGTCTTGCCTCACTGTTGGCCGACCAGGTCTCTACCTGGGCTCACCATAGTCTGCTGAACGATGCAGGGCTTAGCTCGCTGCTTCTTCTTCGATGTTCTTCGGTCACTTCTCTTTATGGATGACGTTTGGTCGCCAATCAGAACGCGTTTTCCCATTGTGTCTTATCTTGGAGTAGGATTTGCACTGAGAGGACCTGATCGCTTGTCTTGATATCTCCTGGGCAGACAGCTTGCTTGTTCTTGTGGTAACAGTCGGACTGCCCTTGTTGTTTTGTATTTTTCCTGTAGGTCTTTCTTTCAAGAAGTGTCTTCTGGTTTTCTGACAGCTCCAGGCTGGTCTGCTTGTCCTTTCAAGAGGAAAATTTCCCTTCTCTGATGGTCTGGATGTGGTTCAGGCTTCCTTCTATAGTTTTATGTAATGCAGAGGCTCCTCATGAGACCTTCTTCACTAGATACATTGTAGCCCCATTTTAGGTATTCCAATTACTTATAGGCAGAAGACAGACTTACAAGCCTTCTATGGTGATATTTCTGGCTATTCCTTTCACTCTCCCTCCAGTGACTATTTTATATTATAATGCTTGGAAAACCAAGGTTCAAAAGTCAGCCAAGTATCTCAACATTATTCCCCACCTTTCCCCATTCCATCCCTGTCCCAGTCTCTGAATCCCAGAGCCCTGTTGTTCCAAGGCTGTGCCTAGATCCGTTTTTACTTCTATCTCATTTAGCTCATTCATACCTGCCTAATTGTTCTCCCATCTGCCTTGTTCTTCCATTCCCCTCTCCCTACTTGTATATTGCTCCCCTCCCCTCCCCAATACCCAGATTATCCTATGTCTATTCCCTGCTCTGTGCTCC
>NW_006408541.1:16657693-16677879 GCF_000296735.1 Chrysochloris asiatica | reverse complement strand
TATACCGAAGGCTGTGCTCTTTGATCTTCATCAGTAAATGTTTGAAGTCCTCTTCACTTTCAGCAAGCAAGGTTGTATCACCTGCCTATTGCAGGCTGTTAATGATTCTTCCTCCAATCCCGATGCCACGTTTTTCTTCATATAACCCAGCTTCTCGGATTATTTTCTCAGCATACAGGTTGAATAAGTATGATGAAAGAATACAACCTTGTCACACACCTTTCTTAATTGTGAACCATACAGTGTTCCCATGTTCTGTTTGAACAGCTGCCTCTTGGTCCAGGTACAGATTCCTCATGAGCACAATTAAGTGTTCCAGAATACTTATTGATTGAAAAACAATTAAAACAAGGCCAGGGGTAGGCTGTGGAACAATCAATCAATTACTCATATGCAAATCAAACTAAAGCTGAAGAAAATGAAAACAAATCCAGAAGAACCAAAATATGACCTTTTGCTTTTGTAACTAGTGCTGTTATGAACATTGGTGTAGATATATCTACTCATGTTATGGCTCATATTTCTTATGGATATATACTAAGTAGAGGGATTGCTGGATCATAAAGTATTTCTATTTCTAAATTTCTGAGGAAGTGTCATACCGGGAGTGGTTGGACCATTTTACAGTCCCACCAGCAATGTAGGAGTGTCCCAGTCTGTCCATATCATCACCAGAACTTATTCCCCTTTGCTTTTTTGAACTGCGCTGTTATTGCTGGTGTGAGATGATATCTCCTTGTTGTTTTGATTTGCATCTCTCTAATGGCACTGTAGGAGCTCTGGTAGCGTAGTGGTTGAAAAAGTTGGCCTTTGAAATCCCTGTGGGACACAATTCTACTCGGCTATCCATGGAGTCTGATAAGTTACAATTGATTTGACATAAAAGGTTAGGCTAGTAGACTTATAAAGCTTCAGAGTAAAAGAATCTTAGAAAAGCAGGACATTAGAATCATGGACTTTTAAAATCACACACATGGAATTTAGGGTCTAATCCATTCATTCAGTAAGTAGAAATGCTCTCAGTCTTAGGAAATGTGGCAGCAGAGAATAAGATCATGGAGCTTCCAGTTTGGTGGGGAAGGGAGTCAGAAAATTGAAAAACCAAGAAATGCATTATAAAAGAGCCTTTTAGTTAATGGCAAGTGGTTAAAAGAAAATTAAACAGAGCAAAATATGTTGAAAGGGTTAGGCCAGCATAAAGGGGGACTAAGGGGCAGGCGATTTTGGCTAAAAGGGAAGGTCTGTCTGTGAAGATGTGCTTTAAGATGGCGCATTAGTGAGAAGAGGCGGGCTGCCTTGTGAAGATCAAGGGAAGGAGTGTCCCTGCAGACTGAACAGCGAGTGCAAAGGCCGTGAGGTGGGAGGACAGACCCATGACCAAGAAAGACCCCTGTCTTTGAACTCATGGAGAAGTTACATTTTAATGTAAGCAGGAGAGAAAAACTCAAACACACATACATAAATATTTCAGTGTGATTTTGGTGTTATAAAGAAAATAAGGCTGGTTCCAACCTATCAGAGTGTAGCCAGTGGGTTTTAAATTTTTTTGTAGGGGTGAGGAGTGCATTTACTTTAGCTAAGATATAAGTGTACTCTGGATACAAATGTATTATGGGTGCAAGTGCACTATGGGTACAAGTGTATTATGGGTTAATTCATGAACAAGTGTATCATGAATTCCACGTAAGTACAGGGAAACTTTACACATCTGTTTTGGACAGTGTTGTATTCCCAGGGTCTAGAATAGTGCCTGGCACATTGCAGGTAATCAATGCTTATTGTCTTTTTTGAATGAGTAAAAGAAAGATCAGAGAAGACCTCTATGAAGAGGTGCCAATTGAACTGAGACTTGAGTGATGAGAAAAAGTCAGCCATCTCACGATGTTTTCTGGCAGAAAATCTTGTAGGCACAGTAGAAGCACTGAGGATGGGATGGGGTCCATTCTCATCTCTCCCAGGAAGAGCCCACAGTCCTGCCACCCCTGACTCTGCTCGCTTTCCCCTCAGCAGGTTCACCCTGGGCTTTGGCTGCAGACAGAACTCAGCTGATATCCAATACAGCCGCATCAAAGACTCCACGGGCTCCTGAGGTGTCCATCTGCCTGAAGACATGGGGACCATGGCTTTAGCAGATAGTCCCCAGCCTCCCACTTGTCTGGGCCCCCATGCCCTGAGGTTCCTGGGGTTCCAAGCGATGCTTCTAGAGCTACTTGTGTACCAGAGAAGTTCTTTTCTTGCTGGGCAAAGACATCAAAAATCTGCAAACATACGTATCTTCGTTTTGAAACTCAAGCCTCAGTTTTTGCATTCACTTGGATCACCTCTGCAGTACTTACAATAAGAACACCTTATGGAGTCTACTTTGCACTATGGGCTTTGCCAATGAACCTCTAGTGTATTAATCTGCGCAGGAAATCACTCCTGGTATCCATTCCAGCTATAGGCCAGAGTAGGACTGCTTTGTAGGGTTTCTGAAGCTGTGATTTTTCTGGAAGTGGGCTTCCTCATCTTTCTCCTGAAGAGCAGTTGATGGGTTCAAACCACTGACCTTTTGGCTAACAGGCCAAAGCTTAACCCACAGCATTACCAGGGCTTCTTTCCCTCCTGATTTCACCCCCAAATCCAACTGAGGATGCACGTTACCTTCTTTATCCATCTGGCTAAAACTTTCTGATGAGGGCAAGTCATTTTTTTTGGCTCTTATGTTTCAGTGTTATTCAGCCCTTCGATATCTCTTATCCAAGGAGCTCTGGTAATGTAGTGGTTACGAATCGGGCTGTGAACCGCAAGGTCAGCAGTTCGAAACTACCAGCTGCTCCGCGAGAGAAAGATGAGGCTTTCTGCTCCCGTAAAGATTTACAGCCTCGGAAACCCTGTAGAGGGTCGCTATGGGTCGGAACCAACTCCACAGCACATAACAACAACATATCTCTTATCCAGAACAGTTATCATTCACCAACACCTCACAGAGGTCCGAGTTTTAATTCTGGCTGTGTCAGTGCTGTATGACCAGGGACCTCAGTTTCCCCTTTTGAAGCTTGGGGGGCTTGAACCAGGTAGTTCTTCAGGTCTCTTCCAACTGCAAAGAGCTAGAACTCTAAAATGGTCACAATACAACAAATCCTCAACATGGCTCCTCCCTTTGAGTTATGAATTGTGTTGTTACAGGGGAGTGCTAACCACACCTCCACCCTTCAAGAGAGGGGTCTTGTCTTCCACTGATGAAGAATAGTAGGTGAGGCAGAGTTTCCATATGAGCAAAAGTTTATTATAGGAAAGAGACTTGTCCCCATCCCCCCAAAACAAAGCCTTTGCTGGGGTTTGAAAAGTTTGGGGTAGGGAAAAGATATCATGCTTATTCATAGGGATAGACAGGAATTTCTGGGAAATGGCCCATTTAGAAGGGACCATGTTGTTAGGTGCCATTGAGTTGGAACCAACTCATAGCGACCCCATGCACAGCAGAATGAAACAATGTCCAATCCTGGGCCAACCTCACTACTGCTGCCACACTTGAGTCCATCAGTGATGCCACCTGGCCAATCCATCTCGTTGAGGGTCTTCCTCTTTTTCTCTGACCCTCCATCTTACCCAGCATGATATCCTTCTCTAGTGACTGTTCCCTCCTGACAATATGTCCAAAGTATGAGAGATGAAGTTTGGCCATCTTAGCATCTGTAGAGGTAGACAAAACTAATTATGGGATGGTACACATAAGTGGTGCTTCCGGAACCTGGTTCAAACCCTTCCTAGGGGCTGGTGTCTCCTCTGCTCCAGTAGAAAGATTTAAAGTTATTTAAATATGGGTAAACCGATCTGACCTGTAAACTGCCTCACAGGAAGTAAAACAACAGGATTTTTTATGGGTGGTCTTCCTCAGTGACACGTCCCAGGATGTGGTTGCTCAGCTGTGCGCCCTGTGTTTGTCCTGTACATTCTAATAATTGCCCAAGCAAGGAGGGGCGCAGGCTGCAGCATTCTTCAAGACTCTGGTCACAGGATTTCAGTCCATAAGTGAGTCATGTTTAATCCTGATTTCTGGATCCCCTTTTCCACTGCCTCAGTCTCTTTACAGGAGTTAAGTTTTAAATGTGGGGGAAGTTAAATAGAATTCCAGAGTTGTGTGCTTTTAAATCCAAGGGATGTTACAGCAGATCTAGTGGGCACCAGGAGCTGTTTCTATGAGGGTACAGGGCAACTTGCAGAAAGAGATGGGTTTGGAGGCTGATAGACCTGGTTGTCAATGATACCTCCACTCTTGGCAGCTGTTGACCTTGGCTTAGTAATAATTACTCCAAGCCTCAGTTTTCTCATCTGCAAAATGGGCATAATTATGCAGTTGTTTTGTTTTTTTTTTGTCGTTGTTAAGTGCTGTCAAGTCAGTTCCAACTCAAAGCGACCCTTTATAGGGTTTCTGAAGAGCAGCTGGTGGGTTTGAACTGCTGACCTTGCAGTTCGCAGTCCAGTACTGATCCTACAGCACCACACCAGGAGTCCAATGATGCACACGGAGGCACATATTTAACCTGGCTTCCTCCAGGAGGGTCTTCAACTAGTCATATTCAGCTAGTCAGGACATGACTGGTGGAAACTAAGTGAGTAGCCAGGCCAGAGGGGTCTAAAGGAAGGTGCTGAGAAGGAGTTCCTGGATACTGAGAGGAGGGAGCTAAAGGAGGTCAGGGTGCTCTCTCCTCCATGCATGATCATGTGAATGCTACTTGTTCCCCCAAGACTCTGACCCTTGAGTTCTCCCCCTCTCAGTTTCTAGATATTTCTTTACATCCAGTGGAGTGCTGGAGCCAGCTTGGACTGCTTTGCAAGCACTGATTGTTAAATGTTTGAGTTTTTGCGAGCTGTCTGTAAAATGTGGTCACTATAAAAATTGTAATTATTTAATGTTATAATTAAATAAGATCTATTAAAAACAAAGTTGAAACATGCTCATAACTCATCACTCCTAATTATTTTGAATACAGTTTAATATTACCTGTGCTCTTGAGGTTATTCACGTATATTATGTCTCTCCAGGAGTCCTGGTGTGACGCTGTGGGTTAATGCGCCAGATTGCAAAGCTGTTTGAACTGCAAGGTCAGCGGTTCAAGCTCACCAGCTGCTCCTCAGAAACCCTAACTGACTCGATGGCACTTAACAACATATCTCTACAGATGAAGTATATTGTTGTTGTTGTTAAATGCCATCGAGTCAGTTCTGAATCATAGTGACCTCATATAGAGTTTTCCAAGGAGTGGCTGGTAGGTTTGAACCACCAACCTTGTAGTCCAGCACTTCTCCTAGTGTGCTACACCAGGACTCCAGGGGAAGTAGGGGAGATGTGAATCTCTTCTCAAATTTGTGTTCAGTAACATCAGTCACATTGGGAGATGAAACTGATCAGGGGTCTTTGTATCATGGAAATCCAAGAACACTACAAATCAATCGTCTTGTTGATTTTCTAGACTTAAGAAAATGATGGATAACTTGTCATAATGCAAATGAAATGTAACAGTCATTGTATAATTGTTATACTGTGAATGGCGCTGTCAGTTAATGCGCTGGACTACAAAGTCAGTTTGAACCGCAAAGTCAGCAGTTCAAGCTCACCATCAGCTCCTTGGAAACCCGATGCAGGGTTGCTATGGGTTGGAACCGACTCAGTGCTACTTAACAACAGCAATTCTTTAAGAATTCGAACATTCATCCAATTCAGCAATAAATTGCTGTTGTCACTGATGAAGTAGTTTGACATATGTATCCTGTCTCCCTGAGGAGGGCCTTTAGGTGGTCCCATTCAGTCAGTCATTGTTTGACTTTAGTTGCACTACTTAACATAAACAAAACATTGGCGCCAACTTCCGTGTCAGAACGCCTTCTTCAGTGATGTGAGCCACTGCTTTGCTGATTCATATAGCTATGGAATGTTTATTTAATCAGACTCTAATGTTGTTGAAAGGAGCTCTGGTAGCATAGTGGTTATGAATCGGACTGCGAACCTTAAGGTCAGCAATTCGAAACTACCAGCTGCTCTGAGGGAGAAAGATGAGGCTTTCTGCTCCCATAAAGATTTACAGCCTTGGAAACCCTGTACAGGGTCACTATGAGTCGGAACCAACTTGACGGCACTTAACAACAACAATTTTGTTGAATCATGACACTTGGCTTTGGATGCAAGCGTTTGGCAAGGACCAACAAAAATTCTGTGGGAATGAGTTGGCTACATGGAATTTATAATAAAGAGCTTTGCATTTATTATAAATTATGTACAACAAGCATATCTTTTGTCTTAGTCTGGGTGTATATGTGTGTGTTTACACACCTTTCTTTTCTTTTTCCTGGAGAACCAGTTATTAAACATTGACCAGCATACATACCACTGATTGTGTTTGTCTTTGTGGCCCTTTCAAAGCTGCTTCGATCTCCGTGAACCCCAACACCTTTCTCAACACTTCTTTCCCCACTTATCAGCCTGGAGAGATGCTTTTCTAGTTCTTATGGAGGACTCTGGAGAATCCCTCCCCCTTTCCTGATCAGTTTCCTCAAGTCAGAGGTCAGGCAGAAAATGCAAATGAGTGAAGCTAGCCAGGGCAAGCCGACAGGGAGTGGTGGGGTCTGTGGAAGAGGAGAATACAGACCTCTCTAAAACGGTGTTCAGCTGGTGACTCCCATATAAGAATATGGGGACAATGTGGTGGTCTAGCCATCTGATTTTTCAAGAGAAACCAGAATTTTAATTTTGGTATACATTTTCCTAATTTTTAAACATAGGCCATTGATTTTTATTTTTATTTTTAATTAAAAAAATACCCTGCAAGCTAAACAAAACACACCAGTGGGTAGATCATGGCTTTCAGTTTGTGCTTCGATTCTTCATGTGTTTCCCTCAGGCACCCCTTCTTCTTGTTTTTTTGAGGCTCCTGGCTTAGTCTCCTTAAAGAGAGTTCTGAACCCGAGCATTACTGTGTTGAAAAGGGGAGTTTAGCAAACGTGAGAGTGGCGTTCAAGTCACAAGAGCACCTTCCTAAGATTTCGTCTTTTTCTGAACTACAAGAACCATAATGTGATTCCACATACACTGGTAAGCCCAAAAGTGTTGTTGCAAAAATCATAGAAACTATTATTAAAATAAAAAGATCGAAATGGAAAGCTATTGTTTTTCAACATATTCTCCACCTAGGTCTATACACTTCTGAAGGTGATGTTTCCATCTCTAACCCTTCCCTGAAGATTTTTGTGCTCTTGAATTTACACCAGCACAGAACGGCAGTTTTGCCATCCTTGAGGTACTCAAATCATGTTGCTTGTAAATGGTCTTTGAGTTTGGGGAACAAAAAGGAGTCTGAAGGGACAAGATTGGGGTTGTAGGGTAGATGGGGGTGAGGTTTTCCAACAAAATTCTCATAATAGTTACCACCTTCGAAGACTGAGCAGATACACTGTCGTGATGGTAAAAAATACCTTGGCACAACTGGCCTGGCCTTTTTCTCATCAAAAGAGTCTTCAGTTTTCTAAAATTTCTTCATAATAGGTCCCTGTGATCACTCTGTGTCCTTCAAGAAAATCTACCAAGATGACCCCTTTGGAATCCAAAAACCAGTTGCTATAACTTTCTGAACTAACCTCTCTGCCTTGAATTTCATTGGCCCAACAGATCCGCCTTGGAAGCCATTGGGTGGATGAGATTTTTGTTTTCTTTTTCTTGAAGGTACTGGTGGTGGTGGTGGTGGTGTACTGTGGAGTTGGTTCCGACTCATAGCGACCCTGCATAGGGTTTCCCGAGAGAACAGAAAGTCTCATCTTTCTCCTGCGGAATGGTTGGTAGTTTCAAACTGCTGACCATGAGGTTAGCCGCCTGACTTGTAAGTGCTAAGACAGTGTCTTGCTGAGAAAACTTGTCTGCAGTCACCCACTGATGACAGAGACCTGAATCTTTTGTTTGGAATAAATCCATGCATTTCTGAACTAGAATCCTAGTAGCAATATGTTTCCTTATCCTCATATTTACATATGTAAATATGTAGGCTAAACACTGGCCTGCTAACCACAAGATCAGCAGTTCAATCCCACCAGCTGCTCCTAGAAAGAAAAGTGAGGCTTTCTGCTCCTACAAAATAATTACAGTCCCCAAAACCCAATACAAGGTCACTATGAGGTAGGACCGACTCAACAGCACCTAAAAACTACATATTTTATGAGCAGTGTTTGTGAACAGGCTCAAATCATCTCAAATACCACTGGTAATCACGTTTCCATCCTGGTAAGTACAGCTCTATGAGGTCTTCACAAACAGCAGAAAGACAGCGGCGGCATCAGGTACCACTTTTGAGAAGCTCGAGGTCCCTGCATTGAATGTCCCTCCATGAAGGAGTGGAGTGGAGGAGCCAGGAGGGGGCGGATTCCTCCTCTGGGAGAAGAGATGGCTTGTGTAGAGAAAATCATCATCTTGTCGCTGATGCCTCTAAAGTGCTGACCATTTAGAATGGGAAGGGAAGGAACAAGAGAGGGGACAAGAAGTGAGACCAAACATTTCCCAATTCTGAGGTCGTTGAATGAAGGCCCATCTTGCAGATGAGGAAGCTGATGTCATTGGACCCCTATGCTCTCTAGCTCCCTTCTCTGGTGATTTAGGATTGGTGTGGGTGGCCATCTCCTGTCCAGTTCTCTCAGTCCCTGACCGTGAAATCCTAGTGGCCTCAGGCCCCTCTCCTACTCTGCAGCCGGCACTGTTCAAACTCACAGCCTACTCAGTTCGAATGCTTGATTTCAGACATCCATTTCCTGGTCACCACAGCCTGACATGCTCCCCCATAGCACCAATTCTCTGACCTTATCAAGACCATTGGCCTAACTAAATACCAATACCTGATCGCACGGATTTCTCAGCCTCCATGAACCTTCTCCTGATGATTTTTGTCCAACCCAGATCTCAGTTCCTGGCCTTGCTACCAATCCCTTTCAAACACCCTTTTGTACGTTTGCTAACACTAATCCTTTCTCTCCACCTGCACGTGGGCTCTGAGTGTTGTAGGGAAGAAGTCACACAGCCTGACAAACAGGTTTTGGTTGAAATCTGTCTTTGAGCTCAAGTCTCAGACCGATCCCCCAAACCATCTTCCTCATGGTACACTTCTCACCCCTGACTCAGCTCTTTCATAGCTACACTTCTCGTTCATTTAGACCTCCCTCACTCAGCTGCTGCTTCTTGTTAGTGGTTGTCAAGTTGGCCCGACTCAAGGCAACCCTACACACAACAAGATGGGACCATTGCGCCTCTAGGTTCTTACTGGTTTTCACAAGTAGACGTTTCCTCCTAGGCTTTCTTAGTCCAAATTCTACTGACGCGTGTTTAGCATCATGTTGCTGTTGTTCAATGCCTTCTTCCAGTTGGTTCCGACTCATAGAGACCTTATTAGGGTTTCCAAGGAGCGGCTGGTGAATTTGAACCACCGACCTTGTGGTTCAAACCAACCTTGCAGTCTAGTGCATTATCCCACTGTGTCACATCAGGACTGTTTAGCATCATAGAAGCACAGATGTGTCCCTTGACAGATGGGTAGCTACCGGCTACACGTGAGGTGGGTTGTTGGGAGGTGGGGGAGAAATCAGACAGCATGGAAGGTGAGAATTCTACCAGAAAACCACCTTGCCTCATCCTTTACTGGAGAACTGGAAGTTCTCAGAAGTGAACAGGGAGCCTGCTATTTTCCCTGTCAAAAGAAACTGAGTCATGAACTCACTGAGGATCAGCAGTGATTGGCTTTTTAATTAAAAAGAAATGTGGAGCAAAGACATTTATTTCTGATTGGCTTATGCAATTTATTATTAAACACTGCTGGGATTTTGTTGGTCAATGAGGTTGGAAACACTGCTCACAAGGCAGTTTGATTTACAGGAAAGTTGGGCTTAAGTTTTGGTAAAGACAAATCTCAACCAAGAGATTCCATTTTTATCTAACAGTCGACTGACCAACAATGGGTTTGGGCTATCCAGAAATCCTGGTGGCATAGAGGTTAAGCACTTGGCTGCTAACCAAGAGGTCAGTGGTTCTAACCCACCAGCTACTTTTCTGGAGAAAGGTATGTTAGTCTACTTGGTAAAGACTGTAGTGTTGGCAGTTCAGTTAGATCTTACAGCCTCACTATAAGTAGGAATCAACTGGTTGGTTCTGGTTTTAATATCTGTTCTCTCTTTCATGTGATAGATCTTCTGATGTTACCCGGGCACATGCCTTCCCACATTAATCACTACATTACCCAGACTTCTTTGCAACCAGATATTGTTGTTGTTGTTGTTAAGTGCCATCGAGTCGGTTCCGACCATAGCGACCCTGTATAGTCATATGATAAAATTCAAACTAGTGCAAATGAGTGGAAGTATTGTGCACAATGTCCAGGCAAGCCCTATTTCAAAGAAAATGGTTCCTTCCAATCCTTTTTCCCCTCTTAGTAAATAGAAACACCCTTTCTCCCCTACCCCCCCCCCCGCCCCCACTGGATATACGGCCATCCTGCTAGAATGTTAACTTTCCCAACTTCCCTTACAGCTAGAATGTGCCACATGACTAAATGTGGACAATGATGTGCGCAGAAGTGATGTGAACATTTTCTGGATCAAGTCCTAATAAGGAAACTGCTGGCATTCAACTTGTTCTTTCCCCTTCCTGTGGACTGGAATACCCGTTCTATTTTTTTACTGACCTATGAAGCCTTCCCATCCAACGTAATATTCTTTTATTATAAGTGACAGAAACGTATCCTTATAACCACAGCAAAATGGGAAAATTACTGACTCACATAGATAAAATCTAGTGGTGGATTTCAGGCATGGCTGCATCCAGGGGCTCAAGAATCGGACTCATTTACTGGCTGGTGCCTTTGTCTAAGGTGAACTCTTTCCACATACAAAACTTCCAGTTGACATCGAATTGTCAGAGCAGCTCCAAGGGAAAGAGACTCTAGGAACTGACTTAGAGTGTGCCAGATTCAAGTTCTAATTCTGAATTTATTATTGTGACTCTGCTCAACCAGGCTTTGGCCACAGAATCTTTCCAAGAGCACATACTAACGTTATGTGTCTGTACCCTGGTTCTGGATTGCACAGCACTACCGCCAACCTGCTGCACACTTTGACCCTAAAAGAGAAGGATCCTTGCTTGGGGTCATATGCTGAGGGCCTCACAGGCATTTCCTCCTACAAGTTTTCCCCTTTTCTCAGGCCCAGGAACAGGCCAGCGAGGGAGGGATGTGGAGCCAGGACTATGGAAAATGTGGTGGAACTGGAGGAGAGAAATGACAGGTGCCGTTGGGAGTCAGGCCAGTGGGGATCAAAAGGTTGGAATTTTCTAGCACCTAACCCAGACAAGAAGCGCATTTGATGCGGACTCTAGGCCCATGGACTGAGAAAGGTTGTGTGCTTGAGGGCAGGAGGCTGGCTGGCAGAATGCGCCCGTTGGATATTTAAATGACTATATATATTTTTTGTTTTGTAAGTGCTTTGTTCGTTTGTGAAATTTAAGATGTAAATGGAAAGCCACAGGGAAGAAGCAGGATTAACTGTTGTTTCAGGGAGGGGATTGTAATCATTGAGATGAAACAAAGTGTATAATTTGTTGAATGTAAGCCTAACGCTTTTGTCTGTAAACCTTCACCCAATTTACAATAAAAAGTTAAAAAGAAGGAAAAATAAATGCATCTGAGCCCACTGGGGGAATCTACAAACATGACAAGAGAACAATGATTTGTGAATCTGAAAAAGGCTTTTCTTCTCTATTAACTGTAGCAACCAAAGTATCAAGTTAATCTTTTGATTGTCTCCACAGGAAAGGATCTTAGGAAACTGTCATAAGAAGAGTGTATTCAGCCAAAAATGTAGCAAAACAAATATAAAAGGGGTTGGTAAAGCAGATGCTAATAATGAGAATAAGGATGCTAATAATGAGATGCTAATAATGAGAATAAGGATGGTTACACTATTTTCCAGCCAGGTCCCTAGGTGCTGCAAACGGTTCAGTGCCCAGCTACTTGCCTAAAGGTTGGAGGTTGGAACCCATCCAGAGCACCTCAGAAGACAGGATTGGCAATCTGCCTCTGAAAGCTCACAATCTTGAAAACACTACAGAGCAGTTCTACCCTGCTCATGTAACATCGTCAAGAGTCAGAATTCACCAATGGCAACTCACAATAGCAACATGGTATTTGCCAGCTTTTTAACATTTGAAATTTGTTGCCACTTCTTGTCTTACCTTAAATAAATATTCAGTCCAGAGCTAATTCTGTCTAGTAGTTTTATATTCTTTTTCTTAAAGAGAATCCCTGACATTGAATACGTTTCGGGTTTTGTTAAACCTGTACCAGCCCCTGACTGTGGTGGGAGGAGCCAGGATGGAGGGAGGGGCCATGGCAAAACTTGGACCAATCCTTGACTGTGGAGGGAGGAGCCAGGTGGAGAAGGGGAAAGTAGCTATGGGTTCTTGGGGCTGCTGTAGGCAGAGTGAGTTTTTCACTTCTCTTATCACTGGACTGACTCCTGGTGTCGCGCTGTAGAGTAAGCACTGGACTGCTAGCAAAAAAGTCAACGGTTCAAACCCACCAGTCGCTGCTTGGAAACCCTGTACAGGGTCACCGGGAGTCCTACCTGACTCGATGGCACTTAACAACAGTCCTTTCTCCTCTCGTTGCCCCTAGACCTCAGGAGGAGCCAGCCACAGGGCAGCTCTAGCTAGTTTTTGTTTGCAGTGGTCTCCAAGGCGTGGAGTGGTTTCCACCAAAATATCGTTAGGTGAAGATTTCAGGGCATCCAAGTGTTAGTTTTTATTCATAGGAAACCAACCAACAAAACAATAAAAAAACCCAAACCCACTGCTGTCGTTGATTCTAACTCATAGACCCTATTGTTATTGTAAAGTGCCATGAGTCAACTCCGACTCATAACGACCCTGTATAGAGTTTCTGAGGAGCAGCTTGACGGTTTGAACTGCCGACCTTGGTGTTCTCAGTCCACTGAGACCCTAAGTTGTTAAGTGCCGTAGAGTTGGTTCCCATAGCAACCCTGTACAGGATTTCCGAGGAGCAACAGGTGAGCTTGAACTACCAACCTTGTGGTTCAAGCCAAATTTGCAATTCAGCACATTTATCCACAGCGTCACAAAAGGGCTCCGTGAGACTCTATTGTTGCTGTTGAGTCGGTTCCGACCCATAGCGACCCTGGATAGGGTTTCCGAGGAGCAGCTGGTGAACTTGGACTGCCGACCTTGCACTTCAAACGGCTTTACAGTCTGGCGCATTAACCCACAGCGCCACACCAGGACTCTAACTCTATGTTGTTGTTAAGTGCCATCGAGTCGGGTCCGACCCATAGCGACCCAGTACAGGGTTTCCGAGGGTGTAAATCTTTACGGGAGTAGAAAGCCTCATCTTTCTCCCGCGGAGCAGCTGGTAGTTTCGAACCGCTGACCTTAAGGTTTGCAGCCCGATTCGTAACCACTACGCTACCAGAGAGGACAGAGTAAAACAGCATTCCCTAGCGTTTCCAAGGCTGCAATGGCGCTGTGGGTTAATGTGCTGGACTGCAAGGTCAGTTTGAACCACAAGGTCGGTAGTTCAAGCTCACCAGCCGCTCTTCAGAAACCCTTTATTGGGTCACTATGGGTCGGAACCGACTAAATAGCACTTAACAACAACAATCTTAACAGTAACAGACTGCTCTTTTTCCCTTGGAGTGGCGTCCCGTGGGTTCGAACCACCAACTCTTTGGTTAGCAGCCCAGCACTTACACACTGCCCCACCAGGATTCCTTGTGTACAGAAAAAGGTCAGTATATTTCACTCCATTGGAATCTTTCCTCTATTTCCATCCCTAACCTTTCATACTCAGTTCTAAGAGGCAGGATGAACTTGGATTGACTGTAGAAATTCCATATGTTTGTAACACCTACTCAATTGTTTGCCCGCTTAAGGTGTTGTTGTTGTTGTTGTTATGTGCTGTGGAGTTGGTTCCGACTGATAGTGACCCTGTGCAGGGTTTCCGAGGCTGTAAATCTTTACGGGAGCAGAAAGCCTCATCTTTCTTCCATGGAACAACTGGTAGCTTTGAACTGCTGACCCTGAGGTTAGCAGCCAGATTCGTAACCATTATGCTAACAGAGCTTAAGGAGTAGGGTTTGGGAAAGGGCCAGAAGAATCATGAATTTTTTCCTATGCTCATAGATGTACAGGGTAAAAAGAGATGGGTTACAAAAATAAATAAAGATGGCTGCAGGCATTCAGGCCACATAGCCATTCAATGCTTGCCTCCTTGTATTAATTAGAAGCTTTTCAACAGACACTGGAATTAAACTGTTTTTTAAATTACTAGAAAATTTACTGGTGGTCACATTCCTTAATAGCCAGGGTAGAGAGTCTTTTGGCCAGAGTCAGCAGAAGTCCCAATTGATGACACTGTGCATATTGTTAAGTGCTGTTGAGTTGGTTCCAACTCACAGCAACCCTGTATAGGGCTTCTAAGGAGTGGATGGTTTTAACTACCAACTGTGTGGTTAGTAGTCCAATGCTTATCCTATAGCACCACACCAGGACTCCAGGAAAACAAATTATTAAAATAAAGGCTCCAGGCCTAGGAACTGAGAATATCCCATTCTAAAACATGACATTCCAAAGAAGACAACCTTGAGGAAAAAAATAGGACTTGCCTGTAGCTGGTACCTCCTCCTTTTTCTCAAGGTAAAGCTTGTAGCTACAATAAGCCCTTCCGCTAGTTAAAACTTGGTGGTGGTGCTTATGTGCCGTGGAGTTGGTTCCTACTCATGGCAACCCTGCATAGGGTTTCCGAGGCTGTACATCTTTATGGGAGCAGAAAGCCTCATCTTTCTCTCACAGAACAGCTGATAGTTTCAAACTGCTGACCTTACATTTAGCAGCCGGACTCAAAACCACTATGTTACCAGAGCTTCTTAGTTAAAACTTAGAGCTTTAATTAAGCGAGCTTTCTTTGCTCCTCTGATACCCCTGTTCTTGAAAATGGAATGTATAGATGTGAATGCTAGCTTTTGCAAAACATGTATAAATTCTGTGTTTAGACACATTTGAAGTAGACATTTAAGGAGTTTCCTGCTTATGCATAAATGATTCTACTCTTTTATGACTCTTCACTTGGTGTGGCTGACTTGATTTTCATTATAGCTAGTTTTGTGATCTTGGGCAAATAACTTTACTTCTCCGAGTCTCAGTTTCCGCATCTGTAAAATGGGGGTAGCAAAATCCTCAGAGAGTTGCTGGGATGATTCATTGAGATTACGTGTGAAGAGGGTTGGGAAGGAATGACCTTCTGAGCTGTAAAGGACGGTGTGCTCATTCAGAGTGGAGTTCTGTCCCACCAAAGGGCTGTTCTCAGCTCTCCCACGGCCAGACTCAGTTTCTGTATTTGTTCGTTTTGCTTGCCAGCTTAAATACGGCAGAGGCGTTGGATGAAATTTTGATGTGAGACACAAAAATTCATAGAGCCACCTTCTTAAAGTGTTTCCAGACCCACACATGCTGGAACTCCTCAGGATTAAAAATAATTTATCATGCATGGCTTTGCACATAGTTTGGTCATTTTTCCTCCTTGTGAATGTTGAAGTAGAAAAGTCAACGTTCTGTTTTTAATTGATCCTTCCAAGATGCAAAATATTCCCAAGTAGGTTGTTCTGAAGAAAGCCTCCTATTCTAATAGAAAATAAAGAACTAAAATGCAATTCAGTTCTTAGAGATGATTTTATTTAGCATTATGAATTGTGGCACGCCAAATTATACAAATTTGAAAATTAGTGTATATTCTAATTTATTTAGTTTTACCTTGTATTAAAATTGTATAAAACATTCGTTGCCTCAAATTTAGGTCTAAATTATCTAGTTAACAGACTTATTTAATGTGAGTATGAATTTTTTCTCTTTCATTGGTTAAAATATTTGAGAAGATTTAATGTTTATTTTTTGCACTAAAATCAAGCCTCATTCACAGTCTCTGTGTGTGTTGCTTTCCCCCTGAATTCAGCACGATGAAGTTGCTAAATTCTTCCAGATTTGGGATCCAGGGCCATCCCAAATCTCCTAGTTTGATAGGCTGAGTGGGTGCTACTTAGTATCTTACTGCAATGATAAATGTTATATTTACATTTAAACTATTCAATAGCATTTCAACACCTAAAGCAAACACTCTGAGTTACATCTAGGATGTGGATAACATGCCTTGCTTGTTTTGTTGATTAGATTGATAAAATCTAGCTGATTACAGAATGACTGAGACACAGTTTCAGGAAGTCCAGACAGAATAACTCTTAAGTGAGCATTTTTCTCTTTGACCTTCCAAAGGCCAAAACGAAATCAAAAGCCCAACAGCCATCAACACCAAGGCCAACACCAAACTTGGACACACAGGCATTTTGTACTCCGAATAAACATCATTTGCCAAAAATCTTAGCAATGTTTATCTCTGATTAGTGGAATGAGAGAATTTCAATTTGGTTGATTATGCTTTTCCACATTGTCAACAATTTCAATAAAGAATATGTAAAAAATTGTGATAACATTGAAAAAAATAAGCTCACTAAAAAGCAGTAAAAGCATCAAGATCAGCGTGAAGCGGCGGTGGTGGTGATGGGTGGGGGGTTGTGACTTAGAGTGACTAGGGCTGTAAATCTTTACAGGAGCAGAAAATCTCATCTTTCTCTCAAGGAGCGCCTGGTGGTAGATTTGAACATCTGACCTTGCAGTTAGCAGCCCAATGTATAACCCACTACACCATCAAAGCTCCTTGAAGTTGTGGTGGTGGTGGTGGTGGTTGTTAAGTGCCATTGAGTTGGTTCTGATGCAGAGCGACCCTGTATAGGGTTTCCAAGGAGCAGCTGGTGAGTTTGAACCAACCAACTGAAAAAAATCGAAATGAAACATTCTCATAATGGTGGTCTCAAGTCCCCAGGGGCTGGAAGGATGTAAAATGAGAGTTACTCCATTAGAACCTGGTGTGGCTCTGTGGGTTAATGCGCTGGACTGCAAAGTCAGTTTGAACCTCAAGGTCGGTAGTTCAAACTCGCCAGGTGCTCCTTGGAAATCCCATACAGGGTCGCTATGAATTGGAACTGACTGAACAGGCACTTAACAACAATAACAACAGCCCTTTCATTATAGAAAGGAGCCCTAAAGTCACACTGATTAAATGCTTGGCTGATAACTGAAGGATCAGCCGCTCCCAGGGAGAAAGCTGTGACGTAAAGAGCAGCCTTGGCAACCCTATGGGCAGAACTTCTATCCGTCCAAGAAGGTTGCTAGGAGTGGGAATCTGATAGGGTTTCCAAGGAGCAGCTGGTGAGTTTGAACCATTGATTTTGTGGTTCAAACAGAACTTGCGGTCCAGTGCTTTATCCCACAGCGCCACACCAGGACTTGTTAAATTAAAAAACAAAAACAAAACAACAAAAACCCACCAAAAATATGAAGATTAAAAAAACAAACCTGCTCATGCCTTATTAGTTATTAACACTTTTGGTATATCCATCTAATCTTTTGTCTATGATGATAAATTAAGATAATAATGAAGACAGATGTCTGCATAGGGAGACTTTTCACATCCTTGATTCTACTGTATGTAAAATGTTGGGATAGCACTTACTGTTTTAGATTATCAAGTCTTTCACATGAGGCTAAATTCAGAATAGATTTCAGCTCTGGTAGCGTAGTGGTTACGAAACGGGCTGCAAACTGCAAGGTCAGCAGTTTGAAACTACCCGCTGCTCCGCGGGAGAAAGATGAGGCTTTCTGCTCCTGTAAATATTTACAGCCTCGGAAATCCTCTTCAGGGTCGCTATGGGTCGGAACCGACTCGACAGCACTAAACAACAATATATACACACACACACACACACACACACACACATATTATATAAGGAGCTCTGGTGATGCTCTAGGATAACATTGGACTGCTAACCACAAGATCTGAAGTTCAAATCCACCAGTGGCTCTGTGGGAGAAAGACAAAACTGACTGCTTCTGTAAAGATTTCTAGTTTTAGAAACCTGCTGTGAATCAAAATGAACACACACACACACACACACACACAAGGGCTTCAAAAAGTCATGGAAAATGGAATGAAAAGATAATGGAGTTCTTCCAGGAACTCTCTGAAGCCCCTTGGTGTGTGTGTGTATGTAGTTATATTTCTACATATATGGCCCTGCCAATGTCAAGAAACATATCAGCGATTACTCCCAATGTCTGGCTTTCTCTTTACTTCTGAGCACGTAGGAAATTGAGTTATGTGCACACCAAGTCAACACTCCACTTTCCTGGCAAAGACGGATTCTACCAGTGGAAACAGTGTTTTCTTTTGACTTTCTTTCTTACTCCCCATCATTCTCTGCTTGCCCGGTGTCTCTCTGTTCACATTTTTCCCCTGGATTTGGCACCGTGAAGTTGCTAAATTCTTCCAGATTTGGAATCTGATGCCATCCCAAATCTCCAGGTTTGACAGGCTGGGTGGGCGGTTACTGAGATAGGATCCAAAAAGCTCTCTTGGGGGCCGTCTCTCAATCAGATGTCACCTCATGAGGTGGAAAAATTTGGCAGCTACATGGCATCTGGATGCCAGAGTTCTTTGCCTTTTCCCTGAATGGTATCTGCACAAAGCTGGGTACAAAATCATTTCTCAGTACATCCTCCTTGAGTGAAACTTGATCAGACAGCTTTTTAACACTTCACTGCCCTTTACCAATGTATGCGGATCTGACGTTTAAAGCTTTCTCACATGGTACGCAGTATACCAACTTCTTGGATTCCATTGCGTGTTAATTTTTAAGACTATCACAATGGGACCCACACATTAGTTTCTGCTATAGGTGGAATCTAGGACTCCTGATGTGGCACTGTGGGTTAATGTGCTGGACAGCAAAATCATTTGAACAGCAAGGTCACCAGTTCAAGCTCATCAGAAACCCTACACAGGGTTGTCGTGGATCAGAACCAACTTTATGGTACTGAACAATAACAACAACAGAGATTGAATTGTGTCCCCCCCAAATGTGTTTCCCACCCATATGTCAGTTTGTCATACTGTGGCGGTTCCTGTCTTGCTGTGATGCTGGGAACTATGTCACTGGTATTTCAAATATTAGCAGGGTCATTCAGGGCAGATAGATTTCAGCAGAGCTTCCTAACTAAGAATGGGTTGTTGTGGTTGTTAGGTGCTGTCAAATCAGTTCCAACTCATAGGGATCCTTTATAGGGTCTCTGAGACTGGAAAGCCTTACTGGAGCAGAATACCACAGAGCGGCTGGTGGGTTTGAACTGTTGACTTTGTGGTGAGCAATCCAGTGCTTATCCTACAGCGTCACCAAAAAGAATAGATGGTTCACTTCTGAGATACTAGCCCTTGAAAACCTTATGAATAGCAAAACATTGTCTGATACAGTGCCAGAAGATGAGCCCCTCAGATTGGAAGGCACTCAAAAAACAACTGAGAGAAAAGCTGGCTTCTCAAAGAAGAGTTGAATTGAATGACATTAATGGGACAAAGCTTTGAGGACCTTCATTGGCTGATGGGTCATGATTCAAAATTAGGAGAAACCGCTTCCAACATCTACTGAAGATGTATGAAATATGAGCTTAGAAAAATTGGAAGTAGTAAAAAATGAAATGGAACACATAGATTGAATTGTGTAAAGATCTATATCCTAGGTATTAGTAAGTTGAAACAGGCAGGTATTTGCCATTTTGAATTAGACAATGATGCTGTTTAGTAGGAGTCCTGGTGTAGAGCTGTACTAAGCTCTGGACTACTAACTGCAAGGTGAGCAGTTCAAACCCACCAGCCAATCCTCAGAAATCTTGTACAGGCTTGCTATGAGTCAGAACCAACTCAACCACACTTACCAACAACAATTGTTTATTATGCCAACATTGAAAAATTAAAGAGCCGTAGGGTCACATTCATGATCAAAAAGAACATTTCAAGATCTTTCTTGAAATACAATGAATGCTGTTTGTGATAGGATAATATCCATATACCCACTAGAAAGACCAGTTCATACAATTATTACTGAAATTTACACACCAACCACCAAAACCAGGGATGAAGAAATTTAAGAATTCTACCAACTTCCTCCACCATTAGTCTATCAGTGTGTCATACTGTGGTGGCTTGTACATTGTTGTGATGTTGGAAGCT
>NW_006408541.1:16635731-16636718 GCF_000296735.1 Chrysochloris asiatica | reverse complement strand
CTCATATGCATGTGAAAGTTGGACAATGAATAAGGAAGATCACAGAAGAATTGATGCATTTGAGTTGTTATGTTGGAGAAGAATGTTATGGACTGCCGGAAGTACAACCAAATCTCTGTTGGAAGAAGCACAGCCTAATAATGCTCCTTAGAAGTCAGGATGGTGAGATTTGGTCTCTCCTACCTCAGACATGTTATCAGGAGAAACCAATCCCTAGGGAAGGACATTATGCTTGGTAGAGTGAAGGGTCATCGAAAATGAGGAAGACCCCCAGTGAGATGGATGGGCACACTGGAAGCAGCAATGGGCTCAAGTGTAGCAACAATTGTGAGGATGGCACAGAACCAGACAGCGTTTCACTCTGTCGTTCATTCTGTTTCGTTCTGCTATGAGTCGGAACCAACTTGGTGGCACCTAACAACAATATTTAGTCTGAAATGGACCAAACACACAATCAAGATGCATTGATAATTACTGGTGATTGGAATGTGAAAGTTGGAGGAAAAAAGGAGGGATCATTAGTTGGAAAATATGGCTTTGGTGATAGAAATGAGGCTGGAGCACACATGATAGAATTTTGAAAGACCGGTGACTCATTCATTGCAAATACATTTTTTCAACAAGTATATACATGGATCTCACCAGGTGGAGAACAGAGGAATCAAATTGACTACACCTGTGGGAAGAGAACATGCCCTGAAGCTGACTGTGGAGCAGACCATCAATTGCTCACGTGCAAGTTCAAGCAGTAGCTGAAGAAAATTAAAACAATTTCACAAGAGCCAAAATATGACTTTGAGTATATTGAATTTACAAGCCATCTCATGAGTTGGTTTGATACATTGACCACTAGTGACCAAAGACCGTATGAGTAGTGGAATGACGCCATGAGCACATGGACAGCAATAGGTTGTAAATAAGACAGGAAAGGAACGAAAAGACCAGAATGACTGTCAGAAGAGACTCTGAAACTTACTCTTGAATGTA
>NW_006408541.1:16625992-16633756 GCF_000296735.1 Chrysochloris asiatica | reverse complement strand
AACAACTAACCCAAAGTTAGCAGTTTGAACCCACCCAGAAGTGCCTTGGAAGAAAAGTCTGTCAGTCTGCTTCTGAAAGACCATAAAACACAGAAACCCATTGCCGTTGAATCAATTCCAACTCCTAACCACCCTTAGGACAGAGAACTGTCCAGGGGGCTCCGAGGCTGTAGTCTTTACAGAAGCAGGCTGCCACATCTTTATCTTGTGGAGCAGCTGATGGGTTTGAATCACCAGGCCTTCAGTTAGCAGATCAGAGCTTAACCAGGGTGCCACCAGAGACCCTCTGGAAGCCCACAGCCCTTGAAAACCCTATGAAGCTCAGTTCTATTCTGACACACATGGGGTGGATATGAGTTGAAATCAACTCAATAACAAATGGTTTGGGTTTTTTTAGTGTGTGTTTTGAAAACCCAAAGGACTCCTGGTGGTCCTGTGGTGGTTCAAACCCACCTTTATGCTCCAGTAGAGATTTACAGACTTAGAAACTCTAAGGAGCAGTTCTACTTTGCTCTACAGTCACTGAGTCAGAATCCACTGATGGTGGACTTGGTTTGGTTTGGAGTTTTTTAAACCCTACAATGTTATTATACCAACACAAGAGGGCGCTCCAGCCATCTGTTAAATGTTTTCATAGCTGTAGCCTCTGGAAGCTGCATTTTTGAAGGGAGGGAGCGGGGAGAACATCTTGGCTGTCCCACGTGAGTTGGTGGTCCCGCATGAGTAACAAAGACGGGTCCTGGCTCTATCTTGAATCAATCTGCTTATCTTGTAAATGCAATATCACTATTATCCAATCCTGAGTGGCTTCCTAACTAGCAACTAGGGTGAGGGTCCATTCTCTGCAGGCCTGGGAGGGAGAAGGCGGGCTTAGGTGGAGCTGTCTCTACACCCGGACCTTAGTCTTGTCATTTTTGCAACAGAGACAATGAAATTCACTTGGTAGGTTTATTGGGAGGATGTGGCGCTGTAGGATCAGCACTGGACTTCAAACCTCAAGGTCAGCAGTTCAAACCCACCAGCTGCTTTTGGAAAACCCTGGTGTGGCGCTGTGGGTTAATAATGCCAGACTGCAAAGCCGTTTGAAGTACAAGGTCGGCGGTTCAAGCTCACCAGCTGCTCCTCGGAAACCCTATACAGGGTCACTATGGGTCGGAACCAACTCTATGGCACTACACAACAACAACATACAGGGTTACCATGAGTTGGGGCCCACTTGATGGCACTCATCCACAACAATCCAGGTCTCAGAGAGGTCAAGAGAAGCTTGAACTCCTGGTGGTATAAATGATTGGCACTTGACTACTGTTCAAACTCACTAGCCACTCTTTGAAAACCCTATTTAGTGTCACTATGAGTTAGAACCCACTCGATGGCACTTAACAACAACAACTAACCCAAGGGGAGTCCTGGTAAAATGCTATAGGATAAGTACTAGACCACAAAGTTGGTTTTAACACCAAAGTTAGTGGTTCTAACTCACTCCGCTCTTCAGAAACCTTATACAGGGTGGCTATGAGTCAGAACCAACTTGACAGAAATTAACAACAACTAAGCGTAGTGGTTACGAATCGGGCTGCGAACCTTAAGGTCAGCGGTTCGAAACTACCAGCCGCTCCGTGGGAGAAAGATGAGGCTTTCTACTCCCGTAAGGATTTACACCCTCGGAAACCCTGTACAGGGTCGCTATGGGTCGGAACCGACTCGACGGCACTTAACAACAACAACAACAACAAACCTTAGGAGTCCTGGTGTGGCACTGTAGGATCAGCACTGGACTGCTAACCACAAGTTCAAACCCACCAGCTGCTCCTTGGAAACCCTATACAGGGAGAGTCTCTGTGAGTTGGAACCAACTCAATGGCACTTAACAACAACAACTAAACTAAGGATTCTAGTTTGAAACTACCCAACTGTCCTTCCGAAGAAAGGTCTGGAAATTTGTTTCCATTGAGATTGCAGCCAAGAAAGTCCTATGGACACGGGTCTACTCTGTAACACAGGGGTTGCCATGGATCGGAACTGACTGGGTATAGTGTAAAACTAACCAGAAAAGAAAAAAAAAGAAAGCCCAAATCAGAATTACCAAAGTTGAGGAAGATTTTCCAAGACTAAGGAGCCCTTGGTTGAGCCCTTGGTTGTTAACCAATAAGTGGACTGTTTAAAACTCACCCCGATAGAAAGACGTGGTAGGCTGTTTCAGTAGATTACCGATGTGGAAACCCTCTGGGCACTTCACAACAACAAACTGCCATCATGTCTGCTGCTTCTCTGCGACTTGGCAAAACATTATCAGCAGATAATGTGGGAACGTCCACATTGATGCTTGTCAATCTGACAAGCATCCTCCCTTCTTCCTGGGTAAAGGAACCCAGGGATAACACACGCAGAGGGCAATGTGTTCACCAGTGAGAAGCCCCCTCCTCAGTCCCAGGAGATCAGCTGTGATTTGTCTAAGTCATTCCCCCTTATCAATGTGATTGGTTTATAGATGGCCATACGTCTCCAGTTTGGCCAATGGGATGCCTTCTGGGGGCTTGAGAAAGGTTTTCCTGTTTGATAAAATAAAGACACTTGAGGAAGCTTTCTCTCTGTCTTTGTCAGATCAATATGAGAGGTCTGGAGCTGCAGCATCCACTTTGTGACCACAAGGGGAAAGACCAAGAGAATTGTAGACCCACATGTAAGTCTGACATAATGGAGCTACTGAATTCATCAGTTGATATTGTTCACCGGAAATACGCATTTCTTAGAATAACCAACCACACGAGAGCAAACGGGCAGGATTTCCCAAGAGATAAAGTTCAGATGTGGTGCTGCAGGTTAACGCGCTGGACTGCAAGGTCTGTTTGAACTGCAAGGTTGGCAGTTCAAGCTCACCAGCTGCTCCTTGGAAACCCTATATGGGGTTGCTGTGAGTCGGTACCATCTTGAGGGCACTTAATAACAACAACAAAGTTCAGAAGGCAGGAAGGGAGAAGAAAGAAGGACGAATGGAAACAGTTAACACAAGGAGGAAGTGGGAAGACCGCATCACGATCAATGTCAGGAAACAAGATGTGTAAGAACTGTTGAATGGGAAAGAAATTTACTCTGTAAACTTTTACCCAAATCCCAATTATATACATCTATCTGGCAGAGTCCTCAGTTCCACCATCTCGGGGGAAGTTCATTAGAATGGAGTCCTCAGTTCTACCATCCTTCTGGGGGCGAGGGGACAAGGTCATCAGCTCTCCCCCAGTGGGGGGGTTCCATTGGGAGGCTGCTTTTGCAAGATCCCCTCCTCTAACCCAAGCCCCAACTCCATGAGTCTTTGGGGATAGAAAGATATTCCCTCCCAGGATACAATGTGGTAAGATCCGTTCCCTCAACGCACAGCAGGACCCACCCTCACCTGTAAATGTGCCTTGAGCTTTCTCAGGCCCTGGCTGAGGACAAGCCAGGAGATTGATGCCCACAGTGTTTTCCCTGCCTCCCCACTCCAGAATGGAAGCTCTACGGGCTGAAGGAATGGACCCTGACTCTGTTTTCTAGCTGGCCTGATCCCCTTGAGGGGACCCCACTGCCCCCACACAGCTGAGGTTTCCTCCAGCCCAGCCAAGCTGTTCCGCCTCCTGTGTCTTCCCACCCGCTCCGAGGACCTGATTGCCAGAATCTTTTCACCAGGTTTTCTTTTTTCACAATAACACTGACCCTTTTTGCTATTGTTTTTCTAGGTTAATTGAATACCTTCTCCACACTGTGGAGGCCGGCAAACAGCGCCAAGCACAACAGGCCCAGCGTGAAGGGGGCCTGGGAAGCCTGTCCTGGCTCTGCAGCCTGGAGGCCACTCAGGCAGGGCAGGGGACGCTGGTAGGGAGGACAGGAATGTGGACCCACCTTGCCTATGAGCAGCAGTCAGCTAGGGGGGTGGGTGTGCTGTCCAAGAAGGGAAAGTCCTCCCATCCCCCTCTGTTCCAATGAGAGCAAATTACCAGTACATTTGTCCTCAGTAGCTCATGTTGGTATTTTCTGAGCACCTTATTTTTGTTGCTATTCAGTGTCGATTCCATCTCCTGGGGTTTTCTTTGCTGTGAACTTCACGAGAGCAGATGGCCAGGTCTTTCTCCATTGGAACTGGAGCCACCGGGTAGATTCGAACCCCAACTTTTGTGTTAGCAGCAGAGGCTCTAGTTCATGTTGGTATTTTCTGAGCACTTTTAGCAAAGAAAGTCAGTGAGGCTTGAGGTGCTCAAGCTCTCAGCAGGGAGTGGTCCACCTCCCTGGGGACACTGGCTATGTTTGGAGACCTTCAGTTGTTAAGATGAGGGAACGATGTTGCTGGTATCAAATGAGTCGAGGCAAAACATACTGCAAGCTACTGTTGTTGTTAAGTCCCGTCAAGTTGGTTCCAACTCATAGTGACCCTGTATAGGGTTTCTGAGGAGCAACTAGTGGATTTGAACAACCGACCTTGTGGTTCACAGTCCAGTGCTGATCCTACACGAGGGGTCCACACCAAGCCACGACAAGCACTAGACAGTCCCCATTGCTGTTGTTGTTAAGTGCCATCGACTTGGTTCCAACTCATAGAAACCCTTTTCTGAGGAGCAGCTCGTGGGTTTAAACTGCTGGCCTTGTGGTTAGTAGTCCCATGCCTATCCTACAGTGCCACACCAGGATTCTGAACAGTTCCCATCGAAAAGGATTATCAGTTCCAGATTGTCAGCAGTGTCAAGGGGAGAAACCCCAATTTATCAAGAACTCATTTGTATCAGGTTTGTGGGGGAATTCCATTTTTCTACGAACTTTTTGAAGCCCCCTTGTGTTCAATGGAAACCAAGCATTCGGGAGCAGTTAAGCCACATATTCAAGCACACTTGCTGGGATTTCGACCCTGGCAGCCTGACTCTTGGCCCCCCACCCACTACTCAGAGCAAGCGCAGCAGGGGATGAGGTAGTTTGGGGGATCTGGGAGGGGGCTACTCAGGGTGTGTTGTCTGGAGCCCTCTCCAGAAGACGAGGGGTATAAGTGGATTTTGAAAGGATTCCTAGGGCTTGGGGTGGGGGGTGGGGGACATTCAGGCTTCCTCTTCTCATCTGCTTCTGAACTTCAGTAAATTCTTCTGTCTCCCACTTTCTGACAGATCCCAGGAGCTGAGTTGCAGTACCCCTGAATGAACACTAGAGGGCGGAAGGGTTCACTTGTTGCCTTTGCATAGGCAATGTTTTCATTAGATGGGTTGTAGGTACACAATGATAGAACACGGGACGGTGCTTTAACAGTTTGAACCACAAATTTGGCGGTTCAAACTCACCAGCTGCTCCTTGGAAACCCTGTACAGGGTCGCTATTGAGTCGTCACCGACTCTACAGCACTTAACAACAAAGAAAACGTAGAAACCACAAAAAAAGCAAAGTGAAGATTTCTAAATTACCCACAGTCCCACCATTAGTGGGACAGTTAAATGTTGAAATATTGTGTACTTTCTTTCAGCCATTTTTCCAGGCAAAGTTGCTGACGGTTTTGTTGTTCTACTTTTGTTTTCCAATTGATTAGGGATGGAATATGGATGAGAGAAAGGGGAATCTCAGAGACTGGAGAGAACAAGGGATGGGCAACTTACTGCCTCATCCCCGCTCCCCCTCCCCTCCCTGGTACCCAGAATTCACCAGTCACTTCAGAAGGGGACACTTTTCACTGGTGCCTAAAGAGGAGATAAAGATTCTATTTAATTAGAATGAAAACAGGAATTCTTTGCATGTCATGAAAAAAATAAGGTAAAACCTTCAAAAGCCAGGACGTCTGTAAGATAGAAATCTGGCAGAGGAGGAAAACTCAAACATTTCCCCTAATAAGGGAGCCCTGGAAAAGTGGTAAGGCTGCACCCTGTCAAAGGTGGGAAATGTGTGCTCTGCATCTCACAGGTTTCAGTCTGTCTTTATTTTCTTGCTTTTTTAACCTGTAAGAATAATTACCAGTCATTGTGGAAACCTGTGGCAAATACAGATTAAACACAAAGAAAGAGATATTGCAGCTGCATGCCGCTAACCTCCAGAGAATCCTAGAAAATCCTGGGGGAGTCTCCCTTCACTGTAATATCTTGATTGATCTCTGCATTTGTGTCTGTGTTCATTCATTCATTCATTCATTCAACAATTTTTTGTTTTTTTTAAGGTTTTTATTGTGGATTGAGTGAAAGTTTTCAGGGCACATCATCAGTTTCACATTCAAACATTCATATACCTTGTTTCGTTACATTGATTATAATCCCCTCCACATACCATCAGTTAACAGAGTTTCTCTCTATTCTTTTTAGTTTTTTTTGGTGTGTGTGTGTATGGGGGAAAAACTTTGCCTTTTTGGAATTTACAGTCTCACCTTTTGGGGAAGGTTTTTACATTTATCTGTGGGTATCCAGGGCTCATGTATGGAATTACTAACCAGCATAACTGAATAATCAGATAAGGGACATTTTGCTATGTCTGCTAGGTGGCTAAAGTCTGATCCTCAGAGCCTATGGTTTGGACGGTCAGCAACGCTTGGGCCCACAGGGCCTTGAACTCCTGACTGGGTCTGCACGGTCTGCATCAGATGCCCCCTTATTTATTATTTGTTTAAGGGATGCTGCCTGTCTTAGGCGGTCAGTGTGAATTCCTCAGTCTTACCTGTCATCGAAACTCTGCAGTTGTTTGTTTTTTTAGCACCTATTTTTGCCAATCACTTTTTCTAGAAGCTGAGGATGTACCGAGGAATAAAAAGACCGAAAAAGAAAAGCTTGCCTTCATGAAGCTGACATTCTAATGGGGACAACAAAAATAAAAATAAGTTGATGATATTGTGTATTTTAAGGTGGTAAGATGTTTGGGGAAACTTGGTGTGGTGTTGTAGGATAAGGAAGGTTGGCGATTCAAACCCACCAGTCACTCCTGGGAAACTCTAGACAGGGTCACTATGAGTCAGAACTGACTTGACAGCATTTTATAACAATAAGATGTTTGGAGCAACTAAAGTAAGGAGCTCTGGTAGCGTAGTGGTTACAAATCTGGCTGCGGACCTTAAGGCCAGCAGTTCGAAACTACCAGCTGCTCCGCGGGAGAAAGATGAGGCGTTCTGCTCCCGTAAAGATTTACAGCCTCAGAAACCCTGTACAGGGTCGCTATGGGTCGGAACCGACTCGACGGCACTTAGCAACAACAACAAAGTAAGGGGTGGGGTTGCTAAGCAAAGGTTTGGAATTGTAAATACAGCGGTCAGGAAGATGTGAACAGGTATTATTTGAGAGAGAATTTGCAGTGGGAGCAGGTCAGGAAGAAATCAGAAGCAGAGGCCTGCTGGGTCGAAAGCCTGGGGAGGTTTAGGAGGAGTAAGAGTGCAGGGGATCAGGGTGGAGAGGGTGGTTGGGTTGGGACAGACATCACAGAACACGCCAGCCATCGAAAGGACTGTGGCTTTACTCGTAGCGATATGAAGTCCAAACAGGGCTCTTGTTTCTCTGTAAGCATTTTATTACAAACCCAAACCAGAGCAGAGAGAACAGTTAGATCAACAACCCATACACATCCCTTAACTTAAACTCATAGGTGGTCTACTTTCTTCTGTTGCCTACCCAGACACCCCTCTGCACTGGATAATTTGAAGGTAAACCCCAGACATCAGACCATTTCATCTGTAAAGATTTTGTTGTTATTGTTGTTGTGTGTGTTATACTCAGAGTAATCTCATGTGACTGAGTGGAAATGCTCCACATGGTCTTCAAGGTTGTAATCTTTTTTTTTTTTTTT
>NW_006408541.1:16586369-16617642 GCF_000296735.1 Chrysochloris asiatica | reverse complement strand
GCCACGTCGGGGCTCCTGCTGAACCTTCTAAGATAAAAAATAATAATAAAAATAAAGGGGAGACCCAAATGGGGTTCCCCAGTGGGTGATCGCAGCAGGAGGTAGGCTGCCTGCCCCCACGCTCCGCGGTTCGGTTGAGCGTGAGGTGAGCTGTTTGCCGGCGCATGCCAGGCAGGGCTGAGGGACGCTGCTTGGTTCAGCGGGAGGTGGTTTGCTCACTTTCGCGCGTCTGGCAGGCCTGCGGTATGCGGCTCGGGCAGGAGGGTAGCTGCTCGCCTGTGTGCGCGTGCGCCCGGCGGGCCCCGGGAACACACGGGTCAATTGGGCAGGGCAGAAGTGGCTCAGGCAGGCACAGTCCATGCCTGATGATGTCAGACAGTCACCGCTTCTCTTTTTCTGCAGGCTTTTTTATTTTTCCTTTTCCTCTCCTAAACTAACTTCCCTCTGTCCACTGTATGAGCAGAAATACCACCTTGAGGTAGGTGTCACCAGTGGCTCTCCCTGTTTGAGTCTCCCAGCCACTGGAGGCTCCGCATGAGCTGGTTCCCGCCCCGCCCCCTCAAGCCCAAAGGAGCTGGGGCTGCCACGGCGCACTTTTAAAAAGCCTGTAATTCCTTGCACAGTGATTTCTCAAGGAAGCGGGTCTAAGGCTCTGGCGCACTAAGATTCACGTGGGCTGTGAGACTGTGAATTCCTACCTGGGAGGTTTAACTCGCGAGTTTTCCCCCCCTGATCCCGGAGCCCCCACTCACCCGCATTGCCTGGCCGCCCTGGCAAACCAGAAACTCAAGGTTGTAATATTTAGGGGAGGAGACTACCAAGTCTGAAGAACTCCTGAGTGGGTTGGAACCGACAATCTTTCAGTTAGCAGACAAGTACTAGTCAACTGGGCTCCAACAATCAGGATCCTTTTTTTTTTTCTTTTTCTTTTTCCTAAACATAACCTCAACACCATTATCATGACTACAAAAATGCACCCAAACTCCTTACTGTTACCAAAAAGCCAGTCAGAGTTTGAACGATCTCTAATTGTCTCAAGTAGTTTCCAGTTAGTTTGTTCAAACAAGGTCCAGATATTGTGAATGATTGATTCCTCGATCTCCTGTTGTTAGTTGCCTTCTAGTCAGCCCTGACTCATGGAGATCTGATACACAACAGGAGAAACCCTGCTTGGTCCTTTGCCATCCTCACAGTTGGCTGGGGATTGGGTGCTAATGATTCATTCAGAGGGCTTTCACTGGCTGATTTGGAAGCAGATGGCCAGGTCTTTCTTCCTAGCCCAACATATTCTGGGTGTTCCTTTGAAATGTGTTTAGAATCACAACACACAAAAGTATTCACTGACAGATGATGTTCACTGGCTGTTTGCGAACCACTGAAACCATCCCAATCCCCAGTTTGTCCATGAGTCTCTTCTAAACTTTAGACTCTGTCTTTTTTCTCTTCCTTACTTCTCCTTCTTTCTTTCCTTTTGTTTTTCTTTTTGTTATCCAAATCTGTACTGTGCTTTGGGGTTGGGAAAGATCTGCTTACTTCTTTTCAGACTGGAAAGGCCCAATGAATCCCCATTTAGAGTCATCCAAGGCATCTTCTATACCATGAGGTCAGACTTTCCTCATAGTCATTACAAATCCCCCTCCTTCCCCACATCACATCATCAATCTTCTAGCCCACTTGTTATTTGTTGTCAAGTCAGTCCCTAATGCATGGAAACCCCATGCACTCTGGGATCAGATGGTAGTGATATTTAGGCTATTGATTGGCTGAGTTTTAGAATCGATCACCAGGCCTTTCTTCCTCATCTGTCCTAGTCTGGAAGCTCCATTGCAACAGGAAAGCATCATAGCAACATGAAATTCTTCACTGACAGACTGGGAAAGGGGTCCGAGGAGGGGGTAGCTGCACTTGAGATGCATTGACTGGGGCCTGAAAGGTAAGAATTCTACCACTGAACCCCATGCACCCATTTTACAGGTTAAGCTTTGGGTACTTAGTACTATAATCTTTTCTATTTAAGATATCAGTAGATAAAATGGTATATCGTATAATCCAGCTTTATGTAAATGATGGATGTTACATTGAGACAGGACTTGTCCATCTTTAATAATACTACTACTTTGTAATAGTACTAAAAATTGAGAATGGTTAACCATCTGAGGCAGGGTGGGATGCAAGCAGCTGGGAGCGAACATGGTGGATATGGCATGGTTATCCTGATGGCCTGGCCAGTGTCTCAGCCATGCTGCCTTTTCTCAGGTCATGGGGAAAGAGCTCCTTTTATTGTATTGATTTGGTGCTACTGTTTTTTAAGCTCATGATTAAGTCATTTACTGTCTGCCATCTGGGAAAGACACCTCTACTCTCAGCCTGACACCCTGGTTCTTTATGGATCAGGAAACAGTCAGGGCTGAGGTGGGCCTGCCATAAGGCTTTCTGGGAACAAGGCCATTGGTCCAGGATCTGGGAAGATGGTTATGAGCATGTGCAGTGACATCAGACAGGCCTGGAGGAAGCAGGGGTTGCTTATGAGCTTAGAAAAGCTCAAAAGTATCTGCATCATTCAAGACTTTGGCTGCTCTGCTTTTTTAAAAAGTTTTTATTGTGAATTGAGTGATAGTTCACATGGGAGAATATCAGTTTTGCACTCATTTTATCATATTTCATATCATTGCAATGATTACAATCCCTTGCATGTATCACCATTCGACAGTATTTGCTTCTATTTCCTCTGGATTTTTTTTTTTTTGTGTGTGTGTGTGTGTGCTTTTTTGGGTGTACACAAAACCACACAGGAATATATAATCATTTAAACAACCAAAGGGCACATTTTGCAAGCTTGCCTCCTAGCCTTTCTCTGTGCATGAGTCTAGAGTCCTCAGCTGCTCTATCTCTCCATGTCATCATCTGTGCCTTCATCTCTGGTGTCGCTGATTCTTTGGATAAAGTCCCACATTCCGCTTGTGCTCTTCTCCCTTGATGGTTCTAGGGTCCTCTATTCCTGGACTGTAAGATTACCTACCCCCCAACCCCATTTTAGTTATAAAACTTCTACCTTTACAATTGTGACAGTCACAATTACCCATGATAACAATTACTCACTATTGAATCATAATCTTACTCCCATCTCCTTTCTCCAGACCCATCTAGACAAGATGAAAACTATTCAGTGGGGATTCTACCTTCCCCTGCACACTCTGAAACTAAACTCCCTCTTGAAAACTTGTAAGCACTTTGTGCCTTTATTACCACCCTCTCCCCATTTTAGGTAGCCAGTGTCTAAGTTGCCCATCTCTACCAACCCTGTATGCAGAGGGGATAGGATTGATCCTTGATGTGAAGACTCCTTCCCTCTCAGTTGGTATGTTGAGCTGCTACATCCATAAGTACAGCTCTCATCACCATCTGAAAATAGTCATTGATTTGCTGTCTTCCTTGTCTGTTCCCCCCAGCCGCATACACCTTGTCTTGTTCACCACTTGCATTCCCAGCACCTACAAAGTTGTTTGGCCCATAGAAGACACTAAGAGATAGGTGTTCAGTGATTGGCTGAACAAATGTGTGAGGGAACGAATGAACTGGGATGATGAGAGGAACCTTTGGAGTGAGGGGAAGGGAGTCTAGGGAAGCCTACACTTCTCACTCTTGAGAGAGGGATTGCAGCATTTCAGACCACAGCTGATGGAAGTGTAGGAACAGATCCCCAGGAAGTACCAAGGTTCCACGCAGTATCACAGGTTCTTAGCTGTAGCCTTAATGCGATTTTTGCATATTGGGAATAATAACAATGTAGGTAATGTATGCTCAGAACCTACTCCCTGGTTCAATCTCCACTCTGTTCATGAGTCTGTTGTTCAACTGTCTGCTTCCATGGGTTAAGAATGATGGATTCATCATAAGTTCCAGTTGGGAGGCCCAAAGAGGTGACCCAGGCTAGCTCACCAACCTTTGGCCAGCAGTCTGCATTCAGAAAGACATTTTACCTGGCGACTCAGTCCATGTGAATGGGGAGGTTACCGGAACAATGTTTTGTTCATATATGAGCATGTGTGTGTACAGTGTGCCTATTTGTTTTATCCATTTTTCCTTTAACGGTCGTCACCATTCACCAACTTGATTTCATGAGTCGTTCATGTATCACAGTTCAGAGTTTGAAGGACAGTTGTTCTAAAGTCCTCAAGGTGCAAATGGGAAAACTGAGGGAGAGGCAAGAAACTAGGGTCACATAGCAAGTGAGTGGCTGGGTCAGGCAAAGGCATGTCCTCTCTCCTTCCCAAGTGTGCATCCCTGAGTCTTCGAGTGCTGGGATCCCAGCTTTCGGGACAGTGATTTTGCTAGATGTTCTCTCTAAACAAACAAATGAACCACAACAGCAAACCATTGCCATTAAGTGGATTCCAACTCACAGCAACCCTGCATATAGGACAGGCTAGAACAGCCCCACAGAATGTCCAAGACTGCAATCTTTACAGGAACAACTGAAGGGTACTGCGCTGGACTGTAGGCCAGTTTGAACTGCAAGGTTGATGGTTAAAGCTCACCAGCCACTCCTTGGAAACCCTACAGGATCACTATGGTTCAGAACCGATTCAATAGCGCTTAACAACCACAACAACAGTATGAGACAGACAGGAGGAAGGCCATCAGAGGAATAACATCTTGTCAGACAGTGATCATCACCTTGAAGACTGGGAGATGGATGGATTAGATGGTGGATTGGTGGAGGTTAGGGATGGAGCAAAGATCTCTGGTGACACAGTGGTTAAGTGCTCTGATGGGAACTGAAATATTGACAGTCTGCTTCCATAGAGACTTATAGTCTGGGGGCAGTTCTTCTTCTCTGACCTCTAGGCTCTCCTGAGTCAGAATCAACTCGATGGCAGCAGGTATGGCGAAAGCATTTAGTGGGAACAAATAGTCCAAGAGGCAATTGTTCGAGCAGACATTGCAAGGCTTAAATCGGGAAAGTTAGGCACCAGGCTTTGTCCTTTCAACACTCTTCTTCAATCTGTTTGCTGAACACATAGTCTGAGAAGTTGAGCTCTATGAAAAAGAACATGGCGCCAGAATTGGAGGAAAGACTCACTAGCAACCAGCCAGTGATATGCAGATGACCAAACCTTGCTTGTTGAAAGTTAAGAGGATTTGAAGCACTTTCTGTTGGAGATCAAAGACTACAGCCTTCAGTATGGATTACACCTCAACATAAAGAAAACCAAAAGCTTCACTGTGGGCCAATAAGCAGCAGCATGATAAATAGAGAAAACGCTGAAACTGTCCAGGATTTCATTTCATTGGATCCACAATCAACACACAAAGAAGCCACAGGCAAGACCTCAAGTGAGGTGTTGCACTGACCAAATCTGCTCAAAAGACCTGTAGAACGCTAAGATGGCAGTTTGAGAACCATGCTATTTTGAATTGACGTGTATATATAGGAAGGCCAAGGAAGGATTGATGCCTTTGAGTTACAGTTGACCCTTGAGCTGTCATACATCCTTGAAAATCATTGTATAACTGTTGACTCCCCCAAAATGTAGCCAGCCAGACATTAAGAGGAAGTAAAACATCATAAAAGTCTTTCTGCTCATCATCTTCACCTTTGGTGGACCAAGAAGGAGGAGGAAGAGGAGGGGTTGGTCTTGCTGTCTCAGGGGTGGCAGTGGTGGAGGAGATGGAAGAGGTGACAAGAGAGGTAGGCACACATGGTTCAACTTTTCACCAAAAGTGCAAGGTGTTCGCGCCTGCTGCCCTAGCCACAGCCCTGACATCACAAGGTTCCTTTCCTTTTCTTGATAATGGTCCTTACGCTGCGTTCATTTATCCTGAAATGGTGGACAACTGCAGCTGTGGACATCAATCTAAAGTGCATACCAACAATACAACTAGTCCTTGAAATGTCATGAGTTTCTATTGAAAAAAATCTGAATCTAAGTGAACCCATGCGGTTCAAACCCACGTTGTTCAAGGGCCAACTCTACAGTGTTGACAAAAAGACACTGAGTATACCATGGACTTGCAGAAGAATAGACACATCTGGGTTAGAAAAAGCACAGCCTTCCTTAGGAGGGAGGACGGTGAGACTTTGTCTCTAAGGTCTGAATGCTTCAGAATCCTCTTATCAGTAATGAGTTTGGTTTGGTTCAGTGTGGTAGAGGGTCATTAAAAAAGAGGAAGACCCTCAATGACATGAATGACACAATGGTTGCGACAGTGAACTCAAACACAGTGATTATGATGAGTACGGTGCAGGACTAAGCAGGGCTTCAGCTTGTTGTACGTAGGGGTCACAACAGAGTCCTGCTGTGGTGTGGGGCTGCACTGTCGGTTTGAACTACAAAATCAGCAGTTCAAGCCCACCAGCAGCTCCTCAGAAACCCTATACAGGGTCACTATGGGTTGGAATCAACTCAATGGCAGTTAACAACCACAACAACAAGGGTCATTATAAGTTGGACCTGACAGACTCAACAGCCTCTGACAACAACAACAATCTTCATGGACACAAACGAACACGTTCTTTCTCCTGCAGAACCACTGGTGAGCTTAAACCACTGACCTTTCCGTTGGCAGCCAGGTGCTTTAACCACTGCACCACTAGGGATTCCATAAAGGCAGAGAGCAACTGTAAAATATTTCCTCCAACTCACAGATTTTGAATAGCACAATTATCTCTAAAGATGACTCTTAATTTCTAGCATGGGTTCTAGTATCCACATGTTACTGTTTTTAACCAATGACCACTCATGTCTCATGTTCATTATGTTAATTAGCACAACCTTTGGTCTCGTTTGAACAGAAAGCTGGTGGACCACAGAAGCAGCCACCTCAGGAATGTGGTTTCATTGTATGCTAGGGTATCATCCCCAGAGTACAAACTCCTGATGTTCCATTGCTGGTGCAGACATTGAAATGAATGTATACTTTAAAATGCAACTGTGGTGCGAACAAGAAAGCCTAGTGGCACTGTAGGTTAAGCACTGTGCTGTTCAAATCTTCCAGCTGCTCCTTAGGAGAAAGATGAAGCTATCTGTTCCTGTAAAGATTTACAATCTTGGGAATCCTATGGGCCAGTGAGTTTGGTTTTGGTTCCAGTGGTATAAACTGTTAATAAGTTTAACTGCTTACCATAGGATTTGGCAGTCCAAGCCCACCCAGAGGTACCGAGGAAGAAAGACCTGGCTATCTATTTCTGAAAAAATCAGCCATTGAAACCTTTTTGGCACACAGTTCTACTTTGACACACAGGCGGTCACCATCAGTTGGGATCTACTGCATAGTAACTGATTATCTGATGTGTGAATAAGTAGCAGAAATATTAAGTAAATTACTGAGGGGATAATGGGATAATTAAGGAATCCTGGTGGCGCAATGCTTAAGTGCTTGGCTGCGAACTCAAAAGTGAGCAGTTGGAACCCACCCACTGCTCCTTGGGAGAAAAGACCTAGAGTTCTGCTCCCATAAAAAAGACTGCAGCCTCGGAAACCCACAGGGTCATCTCAGCTCTGTTCCTAGGGTTGCTATGAATTAGAATTCACTCCATGACACACAATAGCAAGAGTGGGACAAAGAAAAAGGATGCTGATCGAGTGGATAACAAGAGTAGCATGTGATCAAACCCAACTTCCTGAGCAATATGCTCTTTTAACACAAAAGCTGAAGATGGCTAAGGAGAGAGCCATGGAGAGCAATTCCCTTCAGAGGGAATGGCAGGTGCAAAGATCCTGTGATGACCTAACACTTATCCTGTGGCTGGCAGAAAACTAGAAGGGGCCAGAACTTTCCAACTACTATGTCATGGATTTGGGATTTTGTTCTAACTCCAGATTTTCCCCAGCCCTTGCTTGAGACACTGGCAGGTACTGGGTTAAGCAGGCCTCTGAAGTTAGAGATTTCCTGTTGAAATAAAATCTTTTGTATATACCTTCTGCCACAGGGTCCAATTTAGTATTGATATTCTCAAAGAAAAAAAAAAAATCCATTAAATTGAGGCTGGAATGCCCCCATGAAGCAGAGTGTGGCTGGCCAATTGAGTCAGAGAATGAAATCTTATCTAAAATCTTTTTATTTTATGCTATTAAGGACACAGGAGGGAGCAGCCAAGTAAAAATTTTTCCTGACTGTTAATGCACGGGGTCAGCTGGAAGTGGCCCCCGGGCTGTCTTAAAAAGATTGTCATTTGCCATTTCCCACTATTTTGTTTCACTGTTACCAGTAATTGAAATTTTTCTTCCCCTTGGCGAGGGAGTTAATGGATTGACACCCCCTTGTTAGCACCTCGGATCTTTATGAGTGACTCCTGCCCAGACTGGCATCTCCGCAGGTGCCTTGGGAGGCCTGGACTGTCGGTGTGGATCGCTCACATCTCTTCATAGCTCTGGGCACCAGGAGGCAGGAAAGGGGATGGCTGCTGGCAGGAGAGTCGCCCTAGCCCAGGCCACACTGAGCCCAGGAAGTGGTGTCTTACATGCTGGAAGGTTCTGCTAGCCATTTTGCAGATATGGAACTGAGTGAGGAGAAGAAAATATTAACTGTAGGAGGCTCAAAAAAGAGACTTCTAGAAATTTCCTCTCTCCTTTTCCTTTGACAATAATAAGGAGTTTTTATTTTCATTATGCAAGTTATTTTCAAGTTTCAATACAAGTTGGTTACAGTGTGGAGGCTTGAGTGCAGCTATGATTCTGGAAGTCAGGCTCCGGTATTTCACATGGACAGGTTTAGAGGAGTTTCCAGACTGAGACAGATTAGGAATAAAGGCCTGGTGAACTTCTTTCCATGGAAACCCTATTTTCTATGAATACCTTATGGATCACAACAGACTCTTGCGTGATAAAGCTTAGATTGGAAATCGTTTAAAATATACAGTGGTCCCAACATACCAGCAATCTTAAAGATGGCAGGCATAGTGGTGGTAACGGTGTGCCCTCGAGTTTGTTCCGACTCAAAGCAACGTTGTCTAGGTTTTCCAAGGCTGTAAAATCTTTAAGGATGCAGAAAGCCTCATCTTTCTCCCACAGAGTGGCTGGTGGAGTTGAACTGCTGACCTTGTGGCTAGCAGTCCAAAACATACTCCACCACACTACAAGGGCTCCTTTAAAGATGACCTAGGACTGAGCACTGTTTTGTTCTGTGGTACATGGGGCCGCCTTGAGTCAGAGCAAGTGCAGTCCCTCAGCTCTCTGTCCCAGACACACTGGCCTCCTGGCTCTTTGCTACTCACTCCTGCACTGGTGGCTCCCTCTGCCTGGAACCTTCTTCCCTGAGCCCCCTCACTCCCCTCTCTCCCTTTCAAATCTTTGCCCAATTATCACCTTCTCAAGGAGGCCTTTGTGGACCACCCTCCCTAAACTTGCAGCCCCCAGCCCAAACCCACTACCCCTTGATCCCTTGCCTGGCTTTCTTTTGTCCTCTAAAGCATGTACCCCAACTGTACCCATATCTTTCCTTTTCTGTGTTTTCTCTCTGTCCCCACCGAGCAGGGAGTTAGGCATAGTTTTCATTCACTGCTTTCTTTTCAGTGACTAGAACAGGGTCTGGCACATAGTAGATGCTCAATACTCAAAATCATTGCCATTGAATTGATTCCAACTCATAGCAACCCTGTATAGTGTTTCCGAGGCTTTTATGGGAGCAGAAAGCCTCATCTTTCTTCTGCTGAGTGACTGGTAGGTTTGAACTGCCAACCATGTGGTGAGCAGTCCAGTGCTTATCCTACAATGCCACCAAGGCTCCTTGTTGTTAAATATCGTTGAGTCGGTTCTGACTCTTAGCTGCCCTGTATAGGGTTTCTGAGGAGCAGCTGGTGGGTTTGAACTCATTGACCTTGTGGTCCAGTGCTTATCCTACTAGCCCACACCATCCTTAGATGCTCAATAAATACTTACAAGAGATAGGGCAGGAAACAAGCATGCGCATGTGTACCTCTCTTTCAAATTCAGCCATTGGTAGTAGTTTGCTACTTACTCCCCCACCCCCACCCCCAAGAATTAAAAGCCTCTAGGCTTTTACTTTGATTTCTGCAGTGGAGTGGCCCCATTCACAGGGTTAGGCTATAAAGATAAGTGATGATGGGGAAGTTGCAAAGGTGCCATAGAACCCCCCCCCCCCACACACACACACACAATTGCTCTCCAATGGTTCTCTCTATGCACAGAGGCGCTGGCTGGTGTGGGAATTGTGCGTCTTGAGGCACAAAAGCTGTTTCAGCAGGGCACGATGCTCACCTAGGAACTGGTGCCCAACAAGTCCCCCAGATTTATTCCTCGCATTCCATACGTAACCAGCAGTGACTCTTCATTAAACCAGAGGAGCTGCCTGCGTTGTTGAAATTGTTGTTTTCCTCTTTTTAAGGTTTTCTGATCAGCAGATAGAGTTAGAATGGCACGACTGCAATGCAATTCCCCCAGAGATGACTTCCATTGTGTCAGAACTGTCATTCTGCGTGCTGCCCATTTCACATAGCCTTACAGAACACCCGGGCTTACTTTGTGTTGTGCCGTCCTGTGGATTTTGGTGCCATGTGTCCACCGCAACAGTGCCATGCAGAGTCATTTCATTGCCTTTCAAATGCCCTGTGCTCTACCTATCTGCTTTCTCCCTCCCTCCCCCTGTGTCTCTTGCAACTACTGCTTTTCTTACTGTCCCTATAGTTTTACCTTTTCCAGAATGTCAGAGACACAAACCAAAACCACTGCCAAAGAACTTGACAGCAACAGGTAGGTATGTCTTCCAGACTTGGTCTACCCTAGCTAGCTTTAACCAGGGTGGGGGCAGGGGGCTGCTTGTAAGAGAAATCAGAACCCAGACTCTCCTCTGGACTTAGGGGACTAACTCAGAAGGCAGTCAATATCGGAGGAAATGGAAAAGCAATGATGCCCGTGAACTTGCAGCAGCAGTGGCGTGGAGGCCACAAGACTGGCTCTGTTATAGATTTGACTGAATGGGAGAGATGTGCTTTCTATGTGGGTGAAATTAGTTAGATTTGGGAATAACAACCTCCGTAATTAGTTAGCTGTAAGAGCTGAGAGGTAACATGAGAGCCCATAGAAGACTTTCTCTCTCTCCTAATATTGAGTTTAGACAGAACCCAAGAATTAGAAGACTCTGGATAAAATGGCCACCTTTGTCCTCCTCTCTAGGGTTTCTGATGGAGCCCTGGGAGCAGGTAAGAGGGAGAAGATCAAGGCCCTTGACCTTCTAATAAGATGAATCTCAAAATCCCCCTCCCCGCCACCACCCCCAGATTGCATATCAAGTTCACCAGTTTGCACTCGCCAAATGTAAGGCTTGACCCTAGAGAGCTTGTTTCATCGTCAGTGAACCAAGAAAGCTAGCTAGGAGACACACACACACCATATGCATTCTAATCCGCCCCCACCTCCACCAGCTTCACATTGGTTCTTTCCAGTTCAGTCACGGCCAACTAAATGAGATTGAAACTGGACCCAAATTTGTGAAATGTAGTGAACTGGAGTTATCACCAGAATGGTAGCACATGATGGGTCGATGCCCTGCTAGAACCTTAATCTCCATCTTAGAAAACAAGGGCAATATGTTTATTGCTTAGTAACCAAATCTCTTGACTGGCAGAGTCGGAGACAATGGTGGCCTGCTCAGAGATGGTGGCTGACTGTACCCACTTAATCACTTCTATAGTCCTGGAAATAATCCAGTCTTCAGCTTCAGGTGCCTGAAAGGGTTCTCTATGCCTCTTCCTATTCCAGACTTTCAACCTGTAATTCTCCCCACTCTGGTTATGATTCTGCTTTACCCAAATTTTAGAAACTCTGTTTTGACTCCACTGCCTCAGCCACAACTAAACTAGTTTGAATTGGTTTTCAGCCTTGGCACTGTACCAATCTCCCAGCACCTCCCCAGCCGACCTTGCCAAATCCCAGCACAAGAGGAAACTTGGAGCGGGCAGGGAGGAGGAGGGGTTTTAGGGCAAACTAGCTTAGATCAGGTTAGGAAATGCTGCAAAACCAGCCTTGTGTGCTACTTACAGAGGGCTCAGATTGGCACCCATGATATTCTCAGGGACTCTTCCCTTTCATTCTGGGGGACACTCTTCAACGTTGGGGTTTGCAGTATTGTTAGATGAACTTCACTATCAACATAGGGACACCTGGTGGGCCTGGGTTTTAAATCCAGCCCTCTCTTTTAAAAGCTGGGTGCCTTTAGCAAGTTCATGGACCTTAAACCAAAACCAAGCCAATTGCCATTGACACATTGCAACCCTAAATGGTGCAGAGTGGCAGTGTATGCCATAGGATTTTCATGGCTGTGACGTTTCAAAAGCAGATCACCGGGACTTTCTTCCGAGGTATCTTTTGATGGGTTCAAACAATCAGGTACTCCTAATTACCCTTACTGAACTGATTTGACCCATCTGTAAAATGGATCATCATCACAACAGCTGAGTCCTTGCCACTCAGAGAATGGCTTGGGGACCAACAGCAGCCCATGGGAATTGTGGAAATACGAAATCCCAGCCCCCACCCCAGATCCACTGAGTCAGAATGTGTATGTGAAATTTTGAGAAGTAGTGCGCAAACTCCTAGGGCTTTTGTGAGGAGTATGCGTAATCCATTTATTGAGCACTTACTATGTGCTAGGTTGTGTTGTAAATGCTAGCTAGGAATTACAAGTGAACATATATGGTAGATAAATCCCCACCACTGTGGAATTTACAGCCTAAGGGGGAGAAACAGGTGAGATAAATGCACAAAAGCTAGGGTATGTTTGTTGTTGTTGTTAGGTGCTGTTGAGTTGGTTCTGACCCATAGTGACCCTATGCACAACAGAACGAAACACCGCCCGAATCTGTACCAACCTCACAATTGCTGCTACGCTTGAGCCCATTGCTGCTGCTATGGTGACAATCCACTGGGGGTCTCCCTCTTTTTCGCTGTCCCTCCACTTTACCAAGCATGATGTCCTTTTCCAAGGACTGGTCCCTCCTGATAATATGTCCAAAGTATGAGAGACAAAGTCTGGACAGCTTGACTTCTAAGGAGCATTCTGGTTGTACTTCTTCCAACACAGATCTGTTTGTTCTTGTGAGATATGTTACAAAGTGGTTAATGTGAATTAGAAAATGAAAGCAGTGCTCCTGGACAGGCATGGGCAGGTATATAGAATGGCAAGAAGGTGACATTTAAGAACTGACCTGACATAGGTGAGGGGAAGGAACCAGGTGGCTACTGGGGAGGTCTGGACCAGGTGCCCTGAATGGTGGGTGCAGAGACACGGCAGCAGAAGTGTGCCTGTGTGTTTGCAAGCTCAGTGAGGAATGGAATGAGAGAAGGACCCATGCTAGAAGGTGAGGCCATAGAAAAGCAAGGGCAGGGGGCAGGTCATGTGGGACTTCAAAAGTCCCTGAGGACTCTGGCTTCTCCTGAAGTGGGCAGGAAGTTGGTGAAAGACGTGGCTAGCATTTGGGGACCACCTTTGCTGTCCTGATTGTGGCTTTTACTCAGAGCTTGTAGAAACAGGTGGGGCTCACCCTGAAGGTTTTAGCTGAGTTGTTCCTTCTTTATAATTCCATCCCTGATTGCCCAGGTCAGGTCATGTGTATTCATGCGAGAACCCACAGGCTTCTGAATGTTCTTGGGTGAGGCTTGGGTGGGGAGCTGATCTATTACATTCACGATCATATCTCAAAGTCTAGTTCAGTACTTGGCACCTAGTAGGTGCTCAATAAATACATATCAATTAAGCAAATGAATATATACAATGACTTGGGGTGTGGAAGGGCGAGACTGTTGCTCGGAAGGAGTGACAGGAGTATTGTTGGAAATAAACACTCAAGCTTTGTCCATTCCATGTGCCCTCTGGAGCCTGATGCCCAGGATGAAGCAAAGACCCAGGTTACCACACAGCTGGGTTAAGTGACCCAGAGGCACTGGGACGCTGCCAGTAAGCCCCAACCCTTTGTCCAGAACTTGGCCAGGTTTCCAACCTCCTCCAGCCAACCTCAGGGCCACCACATCTTCTGCTCAGCTTCCTCTGCCAGGCAGGAGAAATTTGCTGGCTGGTGGTGGCCACTCTGGAGAGCCGCCAGCAGCACTCAGAGACAGTGAGCTGTGCATGCTCCCTGGCAGGGCAGCTTAGTCAGGAGAGGTGTGTGTTTGTCCTGCTGGAGTCTAGTGGGTAGAGATCAGGGATGCTGCTGAGCATCTGATAGTGCACAGAAGAGCATTTTATAGTACAGCCCACAGCAACGAAGCACTCAGTCCCAAATGTCCAGAGCCATTATTAGCATTCCTGATGGAGCTCTGGCACCATAGTGATTACGAGTTGGGATGCTAACCTCAAGGTCAGCAATTCAAAACTATCAGCCATTTCATGCGAGAAAGATGAAGTTTTTGGCTTCCATAAAGATTAAGCCTTGGAAACGCTATTTAGGGGCACTATGAGTTAGAACCAACTCCACAGCACACCACCAGGGAGCCCTGATGTCAGTTTGAGAATTAAGGTGTGCATGACCTAAGCCCTGATATTTTCAATAACCTCATATGTGTGCAAAAGTTGGACAGTGAATAAGGAAGACCGTAGAAGAATTGATGCATTTGAGTTATGGTGTTGGAGGAAAATATTGAAAGTGCCATGGGCTGCCAAAAGAACCAACAGCTCTGTTGGAAGAAGTGTAGCCAGAGTGCTCCTTGGAGGTCAGAATGGCCAAACTTCGTCTCTCATACTTTGGACATATTGTCAGGAGGGACCAGTCACTGGGGAAGGATATCATGTTTGGTAAGGTGGAGGGTCAGGAAAAAAGAGGAAGACCCCCAACTAGATGGATTGGCACAGCAGTAGCAGTGGGCTTGAATGTCACAGTGATTGTGAGGTTGGTGCAGGACGGGGCAGTGTTTCATTCTGTTGTGCATAGGGTCGCTATGAGTTGGTACTGACTTGATGGCACCTAACAACGACAACACCAACACCACCAAGGAGCCCTGTTGTTAGGGCATTTCTGGCACTGTGATACACATGTCACCTTCCACGTGGAGACCTGGGTTTAGGTCACAGCCGATGTACCGCATGCACAACCACCGCTCATCTGTTCAGCCAATGAAAACCTTATTGATTACAATGGTCTGAGCCACAGCCGAGCAGGGGTCTGGCACAGGACATAGCAGTCTTTTGTTTACTTGTGCATACGGTTGCCAGGGGAGTCCTGGTGTGGCGCTGTAGGATAAAGCACTGAACCAAAAGGTCGGTTTGAACCACAAGGCTGGTGGTTCAAACTCACCAGATGCTCCTTGGAAGCCTTATGCAAGGTCACAATGGGTCTATTACTGACTCAGTAGTACTTAACAGCAACAACAAATGTTGCTAGGAGTCGGTGGCTGACTTGATTTTTGTTTGCATGATGTGCAAGCACTAGGTGCGCTTCTTGATGGATTTGTTCATTCTATGTTGTTGTTGTTAAGTGCCATCGAGCCAGTTCTGACTCACAGCAACCCTGTATATGGTTTCCGAGGAGTGACTAGTGGGTTTGAACCACAGACCTTGCTGTTAGCAGTCCAGTGCTTATCCTCTAGCGCCACACCAGGACTCCATTCTACATAGTTCATCCTACACTTCTGTTCCTCCCTACCACGGCCAACTGATCAAATGTGCTTTCTATATGTCCTTTATGTTGTATGATGATGCGTAAAACATGTTGTCTACTTTTCGGATTACGTATGCATCCTTATGTGATAGGCCACTTTCCCTGGTGTCTTTGTTTTTGTTTGTTCACCTTGTTTTTCATGTCATGTTAGTCACCTGTCTCCGTTCCTGTCACATTGTCTTCCTTGGCTATGAAAGATTTGCTCTTGTTTTATAAATGTATTGAGTCCTCTAATCTCCATTCCCCATACCTCTCTCGTCCATTGATACATTTCAGTGTATATTTTTATTTTTTTTTCTGCCAAGCATGTAGACTTTCTTAGTGAGCTTCTATCTTTTACTTCTTTGCCAGACCTTTCCATATCACATCTCAGGTATCGCTTGTACCTGCTTATAATATTCCTTGTTGTGCATCTTGTAATACTCAGTGACTCCGTGGGGCAGAATAGAATGCCCTACAGGGCTTCCAAGACTGTAGTTTTGTAATTATGGTCACCATCTGTCAGTCAGTTTGTCGTACTGTGGTGGCTTTTGTGTTGCTGTGATACTCAAAGCTATGCCACCAATATTTCAAATTCCAGCATATGGAGATGTTTCAGTGGAGCTTCTAGACTAAGGAGACCAGGAAGTAGGACCTCACAATCTACTTCTAAAAAAATTAGCCAGTGAAAACCTTGTGAATTGAAACAAAACATCATCTGAGATAGTGCCAGAAGATGAACCCCTGAGTTTGGACAGCACTCAAAATGTGACTGGGGAAGAGCTGCCTTCTCAAAGTAGAGCCGACCTAAATCATGTGGATGAAGTAAAGCTCTTGGGAACTTCATTTGCTGATGTGGCATGATACAACGTGAGAAGAAACAGCTGTAAACATCCATTAATAATTGGAATGTGGAATGTGCAAAGTATGAATCTAGGAAAATTGGAATTTGTCAAAAATGAAATAGAGTGTTTGAAGATAGCTGTTCTAGGCATTAGTGACCTGAAATGGACTGGTATTGATCATTTTGAATCAGACAATCACATAGTCTATTATGCTAGGAATGACAAATTGAAGATAAATACATTGTATTCGTTCTTAGAACATTACAAGATCTATTCTGAAGTACAAATGGTGCCAGTGGTAAAATAATATCTGTATGTCTATTATGAGTCAAAACTGTACTTAACAAAACAACTATATAAGGAAGACCAGTTAATATGACTATTATTCAAATTTACACACCAACCACTAATGTCAAAGATGAAGAAATTCAAGACTTTTTACCAATGTATATAGTGTAAAATTGTTGTTGTTGTTGTTGTTATGTGCCGTGGAGTCGGAACCGACTCATAGCGACCCTGTACAGGGTTTCCGAGGGTGTAAATCTTTACGGGAGTAGAAAGCCTCATCTTTCTCCCGCGGAGCAGCTGGTAGTTTCGAACTGCTGACCTTGCGGTTCACAGCCCGAGTCGTAACCACTACACTAATCAAACATTAATCAAGATGCATTGACAATTCCTGGTGTTTGGAATGTAAAAGTTGGAAACAAAAAAGGATCCGTAGTTGGAAAACATGGCCTTGATTATAGAAACGACGCCAGAGATCACATGATAGAAATTTGCAAAACCAATGAAATACCTGTTTTCAGCAATATAAATGGTGACTATATACATGGACCTCAACAGATGGGATACACAGAAATCAAATCAATTCCATTTGTAGAAAGAGATGATGGAGAAGTTCAATGTTATCAGTCAAAACCAGGCCAGGGACTAACTGCAGAATAGACCACCAATTATTCATATGCAAGCTCAGGTTGAAACTGAAGAAAATTAGAACAAGTCCACAAGAGCCAAAGTCTGACCTTGAATATATCCCACCTGAATTTAGTGCTCATTTGATGCATTGAGCACTAATGACTGAAGACAAATTATGGGATATATGAAGAAAGCAAAAGGCAATTTAAAAGTAAAGAAAGGGAAAAAAAAGTTCCAAACGGATGTCAGAAGAGACTCTGAAACTCGCTCTTGAACTTAAGAGTGGCATGGTAGTTAAGGGCAGGACAAGATAGTTGGATTGAACACGAGGTCAACAGTTCAGATTCACCAGTCACTCCTTGGAAATAGGGTCACTGTGAGTTGGAATCTACTTGACAGCACTTAACAATGACAACAACAAAGCAAAAGGAAGAAATGATGATGTAAAAGAGCTGAACAGGTTTCAGAGGATGGCTCTAGAAGACAAAGTAAAGTATCATAAGGAAATGTGCCAGGTCCTGGAGTTAGAAAACAAACCTAGAAGTGAGAACATGCTATGCTTTTCTCAAGCAAAAAAGAACTGATGAAAAAATAATGCCTGAGTTGCAATAGTGGAGATTCTATAGGTGAAATATTTAACCACACAGGAAGCATCAAAAGATGGTGGAAGGACTTGAAAAGACAAGCAGACCAGCCTGGAGCACCTAGAAGAACAGAGCTTCTTCTTGAGAGAAAGACCACCAGGAAAAACTAAAAACAATAATGGCAGTCTGATTGACAACTACAAGAACAAGCAAGTTGTTCACCTGGGAGCCATCAAGGCAAGTGATCAGGTCCCCACAGGGCAAACCCCTTCCAAGACTGAGACTCAAGGAGAGTACACAAGCAGGCATATGGTCTTGCTAGTGACCACATTGATCACTGATAAGGGGAAATGGGTTAAAACAGCAATGAAGTTGTGAGCTAAGTCCGACCACGTTCAATAGACTCCTGTCAACCTGGGTTGAGACCTTTGTGACCAGCAGTATGGCGAGACCTGGGGACTCCTGGGCCCAGAGGCAGGGACATGGCCACAGAAGATTAGAGCAGAAAGTGAAGCATCCAGCTGATGTGAAGTGAGGGGAGATGCACAAGAACAACCACATTTGCAGACAGTACCCACTTGAGCTGGCTTCAATGGCTGGATGATCAGAACTTGACCAGAGGAAGAAAGAAGAGGGAAAAAAAAGAATAATTCACTACAATTTAATGCACTTGACCTATACTTATGGATGTAGTAGCTCAAAATAGGGAACAAATCTTTACAGTGAAGATCATTCTCACCTCCTTGGTACACAGGGTTGACAGGGATGGGCAATTTAGACAATGGCTACCCAAAATGGGGGAGAGGGGGCTAAAAAGGCAAGAAGTGACTGGCTTACAAGCTTTCAAGAGGGAGCCTAGATCCAGAGGGTGGGTGGGAAGGTAGAATCTCCACTGGAGTGGTTTCCAATCTGTCTGGATGGGACTGGTGAAAGGAGATGGGGATAAGACTCTTGTGGTTCAATTGCTATCAGGACTGATTGTGAAAGTTGCAAATGTAAAGGTAGACATTTTGTAACAAAAGGAGGGGAGTGGTTGATTTTGCAGTCTAGGAGCAGAGGATCCTGGGACCATCAAGAGAGAAGAGCAGAGTGCGGGAAGCTATTCAGAGAAGCAGTGATGCCAGAGATGGAGGCAGAGAGGATGGCGTGGAGAGATGGAGCGGCTGGGGACTCTACACTCAGGGAGGGAGAGGGGCTGTGTGCTGACGGCCAGGGAACAGGCTTGCAGGGTATGCCTTTTGGTTGTTTGAATGGTTATATATTCCTGAGTGCTTTGGTGTACATCCAAAAACAAACCCAGAGGGAATGGAAGCAAATGCTGTTGGTGCATGGAGGGGATTGTAATCATTGCAAGGAAAGGAAATACGATAGTATAAATGTAAAGCTGATGTTCTCCCATGTAAACTATCACTTAATTCACAATAAAAACTTAAAAAAAAAAAAAGATGCTGGAAGGAATACGCAGAGTCACTGTACCAAAGAGAATCAGTGGACATTAAGTCATTTCACCACTCCTCGTACATCAGATTGTCATTGTCGTGAGTTGCTTGTTGCTGTGATGTTGGAAGCTATGCCATCGGTATTTTAAATACCAAGAGGGTCACCCATGGTAGACAGGTTTCCGACTAAAACAAACTAGGAAGAAGGAGAGGTGGACTACTTTTGAATGTTTAGCCACTGAAAACCTCACGAAACATTGTCAGATACATTGCCAGAAGATGAAAACGTTATGAGCAGTACCAATATCTTTCTTGAAGTACAGCACAGTCTGTGTAGAAGAGTATCCATTTGCCTGAAAGGAAGGCTAGTTAAAACAACTATTATTCAAATTTATGCACCAACCACTAAAGCCAGTGATGACGAAATTGAATTCTACCAACTTCTTACGTCTGAAATTGATCAAACATGCAACCAAGATGTGTTAATAATTACTGGTGATTGGAATGAAAGGTTGGAAACAAAGAGGAAGGATCGGTATTTGGGAAATATGGCCTTGGTGATAGAAATGATGCTGGAGATCACATGACAGCATTTTGCAAGGAACTGACAGAATACCAACTGAAATGTTTCAACAAATGGATGCAATGCTGGAAGCGTTCACTCATCTGTTCCAAGAAATTTGGAAAATAGCTACATGGCCAAACAACTGGAAGACATACATATATTTGCCCAATTTCAACGAAAGGCAGTCTAACAGAATACAGAAATTATTCAACAATATCATTAATATCACACGCAAGTAAAGCTTCTCTGAAAATAATTTAAAAATGATTGCAGGAGTGCATTGACAGAGAACTACCAGAAATTCAAGTTGAATTCAGAACAGGATATGAGGGATATCATAGCTGATGTCAGATAGATCTTGGCTAAAAAGCAGAGAATACCAAAACAATGTTTACCAGCAAAGGCATTAGAATGTGAGGATCATGATAAATTATGGGTACCTTTGAGAAGAATGGAAATTCCAGAACACCTAATAGTTCTCATGCAGAACCTGTATGCTGACCAAAAGGCAATCTCAGTCATTCACCAGAACAAGGGGACACGGAATGATTTAAAATAGGAAATATATGTGCCAGGGTTGTATCCTTTCACCACACTTATTCAATCTGTATGCTGAGAAAATAATCTGAGTAGCTGGACTATATGAAGAAGAATGTGGCATCAGGATTGGAGAAAGACTTCTGACAACTTGTGATATATGGATGATAGAATCTTGCTTGCTGAAAGCAAAGAGGACTTGAAGCACTTACTGATGAAAATCAAAGACTACAACCTTCGGTATGGATTACAACTCAATGTAAAGAAAACAAAAATCCTCACAACTGGACCAATAAGATACATCATGGTAAACATCATGAGAAAAGACTGAAGTTGTCAAGAATTTCCTTTTATTTGGATCCACAATCAATGCCCATGGAAGCAACAGTCAAGAAATCAAACGATGTATTGTACTGGGCAAATCTGTTGCACAAGAACTCTTTAAAGTGCTAAAAAAGCAAAGATATCAGTTTTAGGATTACGGTACACCTGACCCAAGCCATGGTACTTTCAAGAGCTTCTTTGCATGTGAAAGTTGGACAATTAATAAGGATGGCTTGAGAAGAAATGATGCCTTTGAGCTATGGTGTTGGAGAAGAATATTCAAAGTACCATGGACTGCCAGAAGAACAAACAAATCTGAGTTGGAGAAAGTATAGCCAGAATGTTCCTTAGAAGACCAGCCTTCATCTCTCATCCTTCAGACATGTATCAAGAAGGACAAGTTCCTGAAGAAGTCATCATGCTTTGGTAAAGTGGAGGCTCAACGAAAAAGAGAAAGACCCTCAACGAGATGGACTCAAACATGACAAAGATTGTGAGGATGGCATCGGACAGGTAGTGCTTCCTTCTGTCGTACAGAGTCACTATGAGTTGGAACTGACCCAAAGTCATCTGACAACAACAACATTTATCAAGGACCAAGGGCAAAGGTGGAATTTATAAGTGAGAAGAGAGAAAACAAACTGCAGGCAGGCAGGAACCGGTGGTTCTTGTTTGCATGTTTTTCGTTTTATTTGGAGTTTTTTGGATTGTTGTTGAGGGTTTTTGCTTGTTTGGGTAAATGGACTTTCTGGCATCTAACAGAGTCCTGGGTGGTTCAAATGGTTATTATTAGCCAAAAGGTTGGGTGTTTTTACCCACTGAGAAGCACCGTGGAAAACACGCCTGACAATCTGCTTCTGAAAGAAGACAGACAGCTTTGACAATCTTAGAGACCATAGTTCCATTCTGACACCCATGGGTCACTGTGATTTAGAACTGGTTTGACAGCAACAAGCCAAGAGGCCAGTTTGAAATTGTCTTTGCATCCCCACTGAGAGGCAACAAAGAATTTTCTGGAGAGTTGAGTGTTTGGCTCTGGGGAATCTGCCTCAGGCTGATCCAGAAGCACTTACACTTTGCCAGGGCAGGTGGGCACCATTCCTCATGGGAACCTCTTGTCCCCCAGTCACCAGGGAGGACCATTTGCTTGCCTCCAGTGCCAAGCACCTCAGACTGACAACCGTGAACATCCATTTACGGGATCTCTCTCAGCCATACATTCTCAAGAAAACTCATTATCACTCACTTCCAAGGGTATGAGAATTGGTTCATAGAGCACTGGAAAATCTTGCTTTGTTTATGAATAAAATACAGATTTACCTACAGACACACAGTACCTACAGTATCTCTGGGTATTAAAATGTCATGGTGTCAGGGGCAATTAGGGGGAATGTCCAAGAAGACTCCTAGTTTTTAGCTGGCATGGAGATGCTGAGAGAAGAGATCGGGAACCAGAGAGGGGACAGGTCACAGAGGGCCTTGGCCTTCTGTAAGAACTTGGCTTTTGCTGGGATGAGATGGAAGCCAATTTAAGGTTTGTGTTGTCGGAGGGCATCATCTGCTTTAGGTGCTAACTGGGTTCTACAAACAAAGAACAGAAGAAGAGGGGCCAGCGAGGAGGCAAATGCAGTAATCCCGGTGAAGTGGGTAAGGGGTGGCGGGGGACCACGTGGTGGCAGTGGAGAAGACCAGATTCTGGATGGTTTTTAAAGAATTTTTAATTAAGGCCCACAGGATTTGCCAATGGACCATTTATAGTGTGTGAGAGGAAAAGAAAGGAAAAATCGAAGGTCTGGGCATTCGCCACTGGAAGGAGAGAGTTAGCCGTGACATCTGACCCCCAAACTCAGCCAGACCATCATGAAGAGATGACTGAGGTTTGCACACTCTTGGCTTGAAGTTTCCAAGATGGGAGTGTCACCCCATCACCCCGGAAATGCAGCAAGGCCATTAGCCTTTCATCTTAATCAGATCTCTCCTATTAAGCAATTTGGGGTCATTTCTAGAGAAGATTTTGTTATTTCCCTAAATCTCTGGCTGCTTCATTTAGACTCAGTGTTTAGGCGGAATGCAATTAACACATTCCAAACCTGGTTTCCCCTGAAATCCAATCAATTGTAACTCGTTTTCAAATCACGCTGCTTTCTCTAATTGTGAGCCTCGGCCTCCGCAGAATAGCGATTTAAGTCAATTATTGCACCGCCGGTATGAAAATTGTGCTATTTATGCTGCCAGCTCCTCACATTTCTGATGAGCTTCCTAGCGTTAATGGAATAATGAAAACACAAAACAGATTTACCGTGCTTAATAAGAGAAGAAGATAATGAAGGCAAATTAAAATAGAAGCTCAGGTCTGCATGGAGAAAAGTAATGCAGTTTCTCCTTCTAAATTAACACTCAAATTCTCAACTGCTGATGGCAGGTAGCAGAGAGAAGCTAAGAATGTTATTAAACACAGCATTCTACTTTGACTTGGTTTTGGAGACTGTGGTGGTCCAGTGTTATCTCTTGGGCTTATTTAGGGGACACCTTCGGAAACCAGCCTCACTGTGTCACAACCTACATATCCACCCCACCCCTCCTACTATTAGAATAAATTTACTTCCTGAAAGTCATTAGACTCAGCTCATTACATGCATTAGGTAATTTACTCCTCAGATCCTACCATCTCTGTGGTGGTGATGGTGCTATCATCATGTTAGGAAGAGGAATTAGGGGTTACATAACTTGGCCAAGGCTTAAAACTTATGTGAAACTAGACCAGGCTTTCTCAACCTTGGTGCTACTGAGATTTTGGACCACATTATTTTGTAGACAAATCCATTGGAAGAAGTACAGCCTTAGAAGCGAGGATGGTGAGACTTCATCTCATATTTTGAACATGTTATCAGGAGGGTCAAGTTCCTGGGCATCATGCTTAGACAAGTAGAGGAAGACCCTCAATGAGATGGGTTGGTCCAGTGGCTGGCTGCAGCAACAGCCTCAAATATAGCAATGATTGTGCGGATGAGGCAGGATTGGGCAGTGTTTTGTTCTATTGTACATCGGATCGCGGAGTTGAAACTAACAACACCTAGCAACAATTCTTTGTCGTGAGACACTGTTCAGTGCATTGTAGGATGTTTAACAACATCCTTGGTTTCAACCCCCTGCTAGTAGCATCTTCCCAGTGGTGACAACCAAAGGTATCTCCAGGTCGGGGGCAAAATCTTCTACCCCCACTCCCCAGTAGAGAACCACTGCTGAAGACTGCTCCTATCCATCACCCCAGACACCGTCTCTTGCAAAGGCGAGGCAGCTGCAAGGTCTGGGAGTCAGAAGTTTTGGGTCCTTGTCTGGAGTGACCCAGGATAAGTCTTGGCTCCCCTCTGGGTTTGCTGACCTGTCAAATGGGTTTAACAATACCAGAACCTGGAACCTGGTTTCATTGAAGAAGGTTGGCCCATTCTCATCAAATGTTTGGTCACGAGGAAAGAGAGGAGAACCAGAGAAACCTCAGGGGGCAAGCCAGCCAGCAGGGAACTGGGGATTCAGTCAGGTGAGAAGGAAGGACAGACAGCTAAGGCCAGAGAGAGGCTGCAGAGGATCCAGACCTTACGGGGCAGGGGAGTCAGTTGCTGTCCATCGCCACCCCCCGGTTTGCACCAGGCACTCAGCCTCTTTTGCTAACTTCTCACCATGCTTTTGCAGCACATATTCCCACCTGCTGGGGCAGATGCTCAGAATCATGACATTGGTCACGATAAAGATCAGAACACTAGATGCATGTGCCCACAAAGTGCTGTGCTAAGCCCTTTATGCCCCATGCAATCCTCCCAATAGCTCACATTCTTATCCCTCACTCACTCCACTGTGGTTGCCCATTGCTAGGTGCCCCCTGAAGAAAGAGAAGAGAGGGCTGTTGAAGCCAAGAGAGGGGGCATTTGCTATTAATGTTACCCATTTATATGCCAGGTCCTACTCTAAATACTGCACAAAACAACAATTCTAAATAAGGAGTCCTGGTGTGGTGCTGTGGGTTAATGCACCAGACTGCAAAGCCATTTGAACTGCAAGGTTGGTGGTTCAAGCTCACCAGCTGCTCTTTGGACACCCTACACAGGGTCACTATGGGTTGGAACCGACTCAACAGCACTTAACAACAACAAAACTCTAAGTAAAACATGTAGTTGTTAAGTGCTGTTGAGTCGGTTTCAACTCAAAGTGACTCTGTATAGGGTTTCTGAGGAGCTGCTGGTGAGCTTGATCTGCCGACCTTGTGGTTCAAACTGACCTTACAGTCCAGTTCACTAACCCACAGCACCACACCAGGACTCATGCATAGAACATAGCTTCATTCATTTAGCCCTCGCCATACTTTTCCTAGATAGAGCCACAGAGAGGGTAATTCAATTACCAAGTTGGCACAATAAAGGATAAAGCTGTATTTAGAACCCTACAGTTTGACTCCAGGAAGTCCCTGGGTGGTGTAATGGTTAAGCCCTTGTCTACTAGCCAAAGACTGGAGATTTGAACCACCCAGTGGCTCCTTGGAAGACAGGACTAGAGATCTGATTCCAAAAGACGATAGCCTTGAGAACCTTGTGGAGCAGTTCTCCTCTGCACACATGCATCAGCATGAGTCCCGATCAGTTTGGCAGCCCACCACAGCAGCCGTCTAAGCCTAGAGTCGGAGCTGCACAGAGCCCCTGGGACTGGCTTAGTTCTCCCAGGCTACTAAAGTAGAAATGCCCAAAGTGGATGGCTTTAATGAATAGAAATTGATTCTCTCAAAGGTTGTTGTTGTTAAGTGCCATCAAGTCGGTTCTGACCCATAGAGACCCTGTATAAGGTTCTGAGGAGAAGCTGGTAAGCTTGAACTGCCAACTTTGCAGTTCAAACAGCTTTGCAGTCTGGCACGTTAACCCACAGTGAATCTCAATTCATGGAGCCAGCTACAGGGGAAGGCCTTCTTTCTCTATCAGCTCTGGGGGAAGAAGGTCCTTGTCATCAATCTTGCATTGGCTTAGGAGTTTCTCAGCGAAGGGACCCCCACTCCCAAGACTGTTCTCTGCTCCCAGCTATTCTGTCTTGATGGTATAGGTCCCTCTGAGCTCTGCTTGTTTGCTTAATCTCCTTTATAGCTCAAAAGAGATGAACTCAAGATACAACCCAATCCTGTAGGTTTGTATTCTGCCTCATTAACATGTTGTTGTTAAGTGCTGTCTAGTCATTTACGACTCATAGAGACCCTGTATAGGGTTTCTAAGGAGCGACTGGTGGGCTAGAACCTCTGGTATTGTGGTTCAAACCAACCTTGCAGTCCGGCACGTTAACCCACAGCGCTGTGCCCCTCATTAACATAACTGTCTCCAGTGCTGCCACGATCACATCATAGAAGTTAGGATTCACAACAAGTACGTTAATTACATCAGATCACATGATGGAAAATAATGACATATTACTGAGAAGCATAGTTTAGCCAAGTTGAAACACATTCTGAGGGAACAAGTTCAATTCATAACAGACCCCTAATCCCCCTAAGGACTCTTAGGCCCTAAACATGACATGGGTAATCAGGTCTCCTTATCCTGAAGGGAGGACATGGGAACTAGACATCTCATTAAGTAAGAATTGTATAAGAGTGGCCTCCCACGACTGGGGCTACCCCCAAACCCAAGATATTTGTACAGGCCTTGGATGGGGAACACCAAGGGTGAGGAGTTCCCTGAACTGTCATGGAACTTGGAGATCAAAGAAAAATGCTTTAAAAACAAAAACAAAATTTAAAAGAGCTGAACTTATAAACAAAGAATCATTCAAGAACATTCAGTCAGTAAGAGCTTAGCACATAGTAGGTCCTCAGTAAATGTTACTTTTTCCCCCCTGTTCCTCACCAGCCCCACTCAGTCTAGGGCTGACCCTGTGGGTTGTGGGGTGGTCTGTTTAGAGTAGCTCTTGCAGTCTTTTAACTGCCTAAGCCCCTTACTTGCTGCAGACCACTCTCCCTTGGTAACTCATCTTTCTCTTCTGAAACTAATGCTTAGTTGTGTGACCTTTGGCAGGCTGCTTAAATTCTCTGATCCTCCACTTCTGAGGGGCTAGGTGAGTTCTCTAGACTCCCTATCAGCTCTGAAATACTGGGGTTTTCTACTCTGCTGGCTGCTCCACAAACCTCCTCTCCTTCCCTGCTCTTCTTCTCTCTCCTCCATCTCTCTCTGTTTGCTCTCCTTCTGTCTACTCTTTTCCACACACCTCTGTTCACAGCTACAAGTCTGTCTAGACCACTGCTTCTCAGGGAGGCGGGTTGACAGAAAAGCCAGGACCCCTCCTTGGCCTTTGGGTAGTCAAGCGATAATACACAAGAGGGGCTTTGGATGGCTGTGATACCGTGAATACCAGGCGGTTTAGACCACCTTTTCAGGAGCCTTCCAGCACTGGTAGATCTCAGCTGACGTCTGGTCGGCCAGCTAAATATTTACTGAGCTCCTAAGATTTCCAGGCCCATTAAACCCATTGCTTTATCTCTCATCTGCACACAGCCCTCCTCTGTTCACGTCGCTCAGACATTTCCCAGCATCCTCCACACTTCAGGCACCATCTCTCAGGAGGGCGATGAAACCGCGTCTGCCTCTAATCACTTCCAGTAATAATAACACTGCTTTGCCGTTGTCTAGGATTTCTCAGAGCACATTTGCACACCTTATCTCCCTCGCTCTCACCATGACCCTGTGACTTAGATTTTATTTTGATCCCCATTTTAAAGAGCACCACTAAGCCACCTGCTCTAGGTCAAGCGTCTGTATGGGACGGAATCCTCAACTGCCTCCTTCTCCTCCCACAAGTCCCAGAGGTCAGCTCACTTGTGGGGCCCAGGACTAGAGTGCAAACAGAAGCCCATAAGCCAAACAAACCCGCTGTCCCGAGTCGATTCCGACTCAGAGACACCCTCTAGCACAGGGTAGAACTGCCCCAACGGGTTTCTGTCATCTTTAAAGAAGCAGAGTGCCCCATCTTTCTCCCATGAGCAGCCTGTGTGTTTAAACCACCCACATTTTGGTTAGCAGCCCAACACTTAACCCATTGCATTACCATGGCTCTTTAAATGTCCAAAATTGTTAAGAGTCAGTTCTGACTCATAGCAATCCAGTCTGGGGTTTCTGAGGAGCAGCTGGTGGATTTGCGCCACTGACCTTCTAGTTAGCAATGCAGTGCTTATTGATAAATACAGCACCACACCAGCACTTCTCAAATAAACGTATTTAAAAGGTATGTTGTTGTTGTGAAGTGCCGTTGTTGAGTTGATTCTGACCCATAGCGACCCTGTATAGGGTTTCCAAGGAGCAGCAGGTGAGCTTGAACCACTGACCTTGCTGTTCAAACAGCTTTGCAGTCTGGCGCATTAACCCAAGGCAGAGCAAAAACAATAGCATGTGTTTTCTCCTCTTACGTTGACAAAGATAAATCTTGGACTGCTTGGAGATTCCCATGGGAATGCGCTTGGAGACATGTGATGAGTGACCTTCTTCATTTCATGAACTTGGCATAGCTTCATAAATTTCACTTTTGCTTAAGCCCATTTAAATTGGGGTTTCTGTCACTTGCAACTGCATGAGTCCTGAGAATCCACCTGATGTGGAAGACAGAACGGGGGATGGGCAGACTGGCAGGTCAGCAGCTTCTCTTTGTGAACTGTGAAGCCAGACCCGCAATCATCTATGACCAGATCATTTAGATAAAGGAATTGTTGCTGTTGTTGAGTGCCGTCGAGTTGATTCTGACCCATTGCAACCCCGTTCAGAGTTTCCGAGGAGCAGCTGGTGTGCTTGAACCACCGACCTTGCGGTTCGAACTGCAAGGACTTGGCAGTCCAGAACATCCATCCACAGCGCCACACCAGGACTCCAGATAAAAGAATAGGAATGTATAAAGTTGAATCAATGAGGAGAACAAAGAAAATCTACACATCCTTATACCACATGCACATGCACACCTTTTAAAAATAAGAAACTAATACAAAATGTTCAAATCATAACTTCTCTAAGATTGTCAATGCTCACACCTGGTCCAATCTAAAGAGATTTTAAAAATCAGTTGATGGTGGGTCCATTCTAACTCATAGCAACCAGAGTAGAACTGCCCCCCCCCATCCTCCCCTTCCCCCCCCCACCCCCCGCCCAGGCTTTTCAAGGTGCTGGGTTCAAACTTGCCCACCTTTCAGTTCGCAGGCAAGCACTTAACCACCGCACCACCAGGACTCCTTTACCTGAAGACAGGGCTGGGCAAACCATGTCCTGCAGGCTAAATCTGGTCCACCATCTGTTTTTGTAAATAAAGTTTTATTAAAACACAACCCTGTCCATATATATATATATATATTTTTTTTTTTTTTTCAATTTTTTACTGTGACTTGAGTGAAGGTTTATAGAACAGATCATCAGTTTTACCTTCAACAAATCATGTGCTTTGCTTCATTACGTGTTGCAATCCCCTCCATATACCAATAGTTAACAGTATTTACCTCTATTCACTTTGTCTCTCTGTGTCTCCTGCTACCTTCATCTTTTCTCTGCTAACCTCCCTTCTGTTGTATATTGTCCATCCTGTCACACGTGTTAACATGTGTCTACCCTCTAGCCCTTGAATAATTTTCCTCCACCGCCAACCATCATAGATTGCTTCTTTTATCAAGAAAGAAAGACTATATATATTCTTTATATATATTAAAGTTTTTATTCTTAAATATATATATGTAAAACATTTGACAACATTGGTCTCATACAATATTTGTCCTTTTGTGATTGACTAATCTCACTCAGCATAATGCTCTCCAGGTTTAACCATGTTGTGGGGTGTTTCACAAATTTGTCATTATTCTTTGGCATTTTGTAGTATTCCATTGTGTGTGTGTACCAACATTTGTTTAGCCATTCTTCTGTTGATGAGTGTTTAGGTTGTCTCCATCTTTTATGCTTGTATATCATTTAATATGTGCTTTTGCACTGCAAAAGAGACCGCATTATCTGCAACCCCTAAAAGAGTTACTACTTGACCTTTTATAGAAAAAGTGTGCTGACCTCTACAATAGAAAATAAAAGTCATGAAGATTTGCATCTCGGGGACATCTGTAGGAGTGCATAGTGATTGAATTTGTGAGTCTTCATTTTTGTGTGGTGATGATGTCTGCATTTCACCACGCTGAGATTCCCTGGCTTGTCATGGACGAGTTCTAAGTGTGAGGTTTATGTGGTGCCAGAGTTGTAAAGGGAGTTGGTGAGGAGGGTCCCCAGGGTAACCTGGCCACCTGAGACATCTGCCCTGCTTTGGTTCTGGATCACTGTCCACATGCTGGCTGTAGGCTCACCCCATGTTTGCACCCTCAGGGCACCTGCAGATCTAGGAATTCTCTCAGCTGAACCCATAGCTGCTCCCTACCAGGCTGTGTAGTAGGAACTTCTGTGAAACCTCCTTGAACCAAGAAAATCAGGAGCGCTTGGTCCCAGGGTCTGGAGAAGACTAGATGTTCCACACATATCTGATATTTCATCTTAGTTCTTCTTCTTTGAAACCTGGTGGTATATTGGGCTACGAGTTGGGAAGCTGAAAGTTTGGCAGTTCGAATTCACCAGCACTCCATGAGAGAAAGATGAGGCTTTGTGTTCCCATAAAGATTTATAGCCTCAGAAACCCTATACAGGGTTCCTACGAGTCAGAGTGACTAGCTGGCAAGGGATTCGGGGAGTGTGATAAGTAAGCTCTAGAACCCATTTGCAGCATTTAAACTAGTTTGGACAAGTTGTGTGATGACTCTATGCCTCAAAGTCCTCATCTGGAAAAAAAAGTTTAAATACTGGTGCTGCAGGATAATGCACTGGACTGCAAGGTTGAACCATAAGGTCGTTTGAACCATAAGGTCGGCAGTTCAAACTCATCAGCTGCTCCTTGGAAACCCTATACAGGGTGGCTATGAGTTGGAACCAACTCAAGTGGTACTTAACAACAACAACAACAAGCCTCATCAGGTGGTTGTGAGAAATCAGTAAATACAGACAAGTAACACAGCTTGAAAAATGCCCAAGCATATTAGGTATCTAATAAGTATTGGTCATATTTTGGCTCTTATGGACTTTTTCATTTTTGTCAGCTTCAGTTTGAATTTGCGTATAAGTAATCGATGGTTTGTTCCACAGTCTGCCCCTGGCCTTGTTTTGACTGATGATATGGAGCTTTTCCATTGTCTCTTTCCACAGATGTAGTGAATCTGATTTCTATGTATTCCATCTGGTGAGGTCCACGTGTATAGTCATCTCTTATGCTGTCTAAAGAAGGTATTTGAAATGAACAAGTCATTGATTTTACAGAATTCTATCATGCATTCTCCAGCATCATTTCTATCACCAAGGTCATATTTTCCAACTACTGATCCTTCCTCTTTGCTCCCAACCTTTGCATTCCTATCACCAGTAATGTAAAGAAAACAAAAATCCTCGCCACTG
>NW_006408541.1:16555397-16586094 GCF_000296735.1 Chrysochloris asiatica | reverse complement strand
TGGAAGAGAATATTGAAAGTGCCATGGGCTGCCAAAAGAACCAATAGATCCGTTTTGGAAGAAGTGCAGCCAGAGTGCTCCTTGGAAGCCAAGATGGCCTAACTTCATCTCTCATACTTCGGACATATTGTCAGGAGGGACCAGTCACTGGAGAAGGATTATCATGTTTGGTGAAGTGGAGGGTCAGAGAAAAAGAGGAAGACCCCCAGTGAGATGGACTGGCCAAGTGGCAGCATTGATTGACTCAAGTGTGACAACTTTAGTGAGGTTGGCTCAAGATCGGGCAGTGTTTCGTTCTGCTGTGCATCAGGTTGCTATGAGTTGGTACTGACTCAATGACACCTAACAACAACAACAACAAATAAGTATTGACTATCAATTTGAATATTGTTATTGTTGTTACTGTTAAGTGCCATCAAGTCATTACGACTCATGGCAAGCCTGTATAGGGTTTCCAAGGAATGGCTAGTGAGTCTGAACCTCCAACCTTGCAGTCTAGTGATTATCCTACAGTGCCACACCTGTAGCCAGTTCAAAATCTTAGTCCACACCTTGATGGAATTAAAAATATAACTTTATTTATTTATTCATAGTCATAATACTCAAAACAGAGTCCTGGTGTTCGGTTCAAACTCGACAACTATACAGAGTCGCTGTGAGTCGAAACCGACTCAGCAACACTTAACAACAACAACAACACACATCATAGAGTGATGCAGACAGTGCATGCTTTGAGTGCAAAAAGTTCCAATGTGAGGCCATCTAGAGGTGCTTATGAAGAAAGGCCTAGTAATCTACCCTTGAACAGTCATGGAAACCCCTATGAATACAGTTCTACTCTGCACACGTGGGGTTTCTGCACATCATATATCATTTATCAACATTGAGCTAGACTCAAACTGGGTTCTGACCATCAACAGGGCATATCTCACTGTGTCCACTAAGAAAGCCTCGGGTCAGAGGCAGCCTTCTTGGCTCGTCTCTCCCCTCAGAAGAGGCCAGGGGAATAATCTTGATTTGAAGGCTTTATTAGAAAATAAACACCATTAATGTACAAGAAATCCCATCCGAGAGTCCAGTCAAAACATCCCCATGTGGGATTGATGCATCCTAATAGGCCCCAGATGTCCCCAGGCCTCAGTGTGTCTGTGACCTGAGAGAGGGAGGAAGGCCAGGTGGGGAGTTGGGGGGTTGGGGGGTGGTGATAGGTGATGGTTTGGAACCCAAACAGGCGTCGTCCTCCACACTCTGATTTTTCTCTGCATGGGCAGGTTTGGGGGCCCTCTCAGCCTGCCCTGCTTAACTTCTCCAGACCCCTCCCTCTCTATTTCAGTGGTCTCCCTTCTCTTGAGCTTATTCACCCAGTTGGGTGGTACCAGAGCTAGGGGTAATTCCTGCCAACCAGAAAGAGCATGAGGCCCAGTCCATGGCAAATCAAGTCGCCTTTCAGATAGATTCTTGGAAGGAGTGAAGAGGATGGGGCATGGATGCAGGAGAGAAGGAAGGCACTGGTTAGGGGTTGGAAAGGCAACCTCAGAAATGACTCAACTGATAAATTTCGTGAAGATTACGGTTCTAATGACAGTCTCTCTTAGACTCCTGAGCTGGGTGTTGTCTCTCTCAAACTTCACTTCCGTCACACCCTCGGCTTCAGCCACTCAGGAGACTGCATGCTGTTCTCCTCCAGGTCTCTGCAGCTGTTGGTGGCCATGCCTGGAAACCCAGTTCCTTAAGTGTTTCCCTGGCTGGCTCTGCTGTTTCCTGACCACCCTGTCTACAGTACCTGCCTCCTCCCCACATCCCTATTCTCCGCTCTCTCTCCTTGCTTCCTTTTCCTTCCTAGCACGTCTCACAACCGGATATTAGATCACGGGGCTCTTCTTGATTTGTGTTTCTGTATCTCTCCCTAAACTCTACGCTCCGTGTGGCAGGGAGTTTGCCTGGTTTGCTGTTGTATCTCGGGCACACAGAACAAGGCTTGGCACTTAGTAGATGCTCAATAAATATTTACTGAATGACTGCCATAGTAATATGCTCTTAATGTGAAAATGTGTAAACAATCCAGATGAGCTTTTTGCAAACTTGATTCTCACATCAGAAACATGTCTTTGAGAATGGCAGACTCCTCCCCAACTGCACTAGTCAACATATCTGCCTACACTTGGTTGTATTCAATTTACTCATTTTTTTAAATGTTTTATTGTGAATTATATGATAGTTTACATGGAAGAACTTTAGTTTTACATTCATTCCATCGTATATCATCTCATTGCCATGGTTCCAATTCCCTCCATGCATCATCAACCACCCAAAGGGTATATCCCAGAAACCCACCCCCTACACTGCCCCCTCCTCCCCCCAGTTTTAGGCCCACAGTCCCGTTCCCTCTCTGGGTCCAAAGTCCCCAGTCGCTTCATCACTCCATGTCATCATCTCTGTCTCCATCTCAAGCATCTGTTTCTCTGGGTAGGGTCCCGCTCTCCGCTCTTCTCTGTTGATGGTCCCAGAGGCCTCCGCTCCTATCCTGGAGAATTAATCACTCCCTTCCTTGTTACAAAACTTCTATCTTTGCATTTCCAACCCTCATAGTCCGTCCTGATAAGCATTATTCACTACAGTGTCATGAGTTACCCATCTGTATCTCCTTTCATCAGCTCCGCCCAGACAGATTGAATAGTACCAACTGGAGATTCTGTCTTCCGCCATGCTTCCTAGCACCAGGTTCCCTCTTGAAAGCTTGTAAGCCAGTCACTTCTTGCCTTTGTAGTCCCCCGCTCCCCATTTGAGTATCCAATGTCCAAGCTGCCCTTCTCTGTCCACTCTGTGTGTGTGTGTGAATGTTTCTTGCTGTGAGGATTTGTTCCCTCTTTTGAGTCATCAATTTACTCATTTTTGCCAGTCTAAATGTGCACAGTGTGGAGTCCTGGTGTGGCACTGTAGGATAAGCACTGGACTTCTAACCCATTAGCCACTCCTCAGAAATGCTACCTAGGGTTTCTATGAGTTGGAACCAACACCATGGCACCTAACAACAAACAAGTAAAGTGACATGCTGACGTTGTTTTTGCTTTTTATTCCTAATGAGTTTGAGCATCACTTCATTGTTTATTAGTTTTGGAGGTTCCCACTTATGGATATTGCTTGCTCATATTCCTAGCCCAACTTCTATTCTGGTCACTTCTATTGATTTGTAAGAGTTCTTTACATATTGAAGACCTCAGTCCAGTTTTAGACATTGAAAATACCTTCTCCCATCCTATCAACTGCCTTTTAACGTTGGGACATCCTTCTTGGGATGGAAGAATTACACCCTCCGCATTGATGTAATGAAATTAATCAGCACTTTTCCTTGGTGACTACTCTGTGGCAACTCTCTGTCTAAAGAGTGCCTTTCAGTTCCTCTTCAATCTCCAAAACTGTTTCCTTTTTGCCTACTTGTTCTTTTTTTTTTTTATGTCAAGCCACCAGCATGTGAGCCCTGAGGGGTCAGAAATCTGTCCCTGATGCCTGGAACAGCCCCTACTGGCACATAGGAAGTACTCAGTGGATATTTGGTAGAGATTATATCCCGCCTTTATCAGAAAACTGAGACACAGAAAGGTCTAGTAACTTGCTCAAGAGCACACAGCTGGTTTGATTTAACTGGGAATTTAGATCTTGGCTTGTTTGAGGCCAAAGCCACTGTCTTTGCCTTTTTATACAAGGCACCCTCAGTGTCCTGGAGTCCAAGAAAAATTGTTGTTGCCTTTAAGTGTCGTTGAGTCTGTCCTGACTGATAGCAACTCTGCATAGGGTTTCTGAGAAATGTCTGATGAGCTTGAACCACTGACATTTCAGTTCAAACGACCTTGTGGTTCAGTGCTTATCCTACAGCACCATATCAGGACTGCAAGAAAAATTAGGTACTAGCAATTGTGAAGCATGGCTGTGAAGGGGATGAAGCCAGATAGGCCTTTGGAGATCACAGGCTAACTGTGTGTATCTGGGTCTTAGGTTTTATTCCTAAGGAGTTTGAGCCCGTTGGGCATAGTCCATTCCTACCCTCCTGTGATGCCGCCCAGATTTCGGAACCAACATTTGTGGGAGCTGCGAGAAGAATCTCTGTGCATCTCTCCAGACCTATACACACCATCTTGTACACAATCCAGATTTGACTATATCAGCCAGATGGAAGCACAGAGTTCTCAAAAGCTATCCCCAGCAGGGACTTTGTTATTGTTTGGTGTCTAGGTGTGCCACATAACGACCCTACATACAACAGAAGGATCCGGTGCCCTGTCCTGGACCATCCTCACAGTTGCTATGTTTGAATCCATTGTTACTGCCACTGTATCAGTCCATCCCATTGAAGGTCTTCCTCTTTATTGCTGACCCTCTCTCTGTCTGTGTTACCAAACATGATGTCCTTCTCCAGGGATGATGATCATGATAGCATGTCCAAGTCAGGTGAGATGAAGTCTCGCCAACCTTGCTTCTAGGGAGGATTCTAGCTGTGCATCTTCCAAGGCAGATTTGGTTCTTTTTCTGACAGTCCATGGGATATATTTAATAGTCTCCCCAGCACCATAAGTCAAATGCATCGATTCTTCTTCAGACTTTCAACTAAGGAAACACGTATACCTTCTCTCCCTCTGTTCCACCCTCACTGGCCCCTGGCTAGTCCTCAAGGCATCAGACATGCTCCTGCCCCAAGGCTTTTGCATCTGCTGTGCCCTCTGTGTGGAGCACAGCTCACCTCTTTCCTGTCTTTGCTCAAACGCCACCTTCTCAGAGAGGCTTTTCTTCATTATTGCAATTCCTGCCTTCTACCAACACTTCTCCCTGTTCCTTACTTACGCTTTCCCAGAGGACTTAGCATGTCCTGACAGGCTAAGTAGTTCACTTGTTTTTGTGATAATTATCTGTACCTAACTTATGCGCTGGGGTTAATGTGCTGGACTGCAAAGTTAGTTTGAACTGCAATATCGGTGGGTGGTTCAAGTTCACCAAAGTGACATCTCTGGGTGGTGCAAACAGTTAAGCAGTCAATTGCTAGTCAAAAGTTTGGTGGTTCAAATCTATCCAGAGGTACCTCAGAACATAGGCCTGGTGATGTGCTTGAAATCCCTGTGGAGCAGTTCTACTTTGCACATATGGGGTCTCCATGATTGGGAATCAACTCAATGGTAACCTACAACCAATGGGCCTGGAATAAACCTAAGACTCACGTACACATCTCAATGGAACGTCAGCTTCCTGGGGGTGGGAGCGTCTGTGTATTTGGTTTCTTGGCGTATACCCAGTGCTGGGAGCATAGAAATGGCCAGCGAAGTAAATCGATGTGTGAGATCTGCCTATGTCACAGGTGAGTCCATTGGAGACCAGCAGTGAGGAGACTGGCAAAGCAGGACATGAGCCCAACCTTGACCCCTTCACAAGGAAGTCTGATCTGAGAGATGGAGTTATCATCACCAGCTGTGGCTGTCAGTCTCCCGTGAACTTGTCAAGAGTAGAAGGAGAAAATCAACTCGGGGTTAATGAAAGTAGTGAGAGGATCTCAGCTGATCCGACATAATCCACTGCTCTGAGCTGGCTTCCCATCATCAGTCCGGGTTCTTTTTTTTTTTTTTGCTTCTCTTCTTCTTCAGAAAATTTCCCCTGAGAAGCAATCCTCCCTGTTTTTCCTGAAACAATGTAACAGCAGGATGCTTTTCAAATGTCTGTCTCCACACTATGACAGGTGACTCCAAGCTAGAAAAAAAAAAAAAAAAAATGGGGGCCAGGGAGGGACTGGGAAGTCAGGCGAGATGGTGGTGGGTGGATGAGAAGGTGGCTGTTTGAATATTTGAATTCAGAAAGCTAATGTGTCTATTTGGGAGGGGGTCTGGGGCTGCCTGTGGGTGGGTCTGTGTGTTCCTAGGCTGAGACTGGGCACATGGGTGTGAGTGAATAGAAATGCCCATAGGTGTGTGGATGTGGGCTATGATTGTGTATGTGTGCACAACAGCATGTCAGAGGGAATGCAACTGAGTGTGTCCAAACAATGGTGTGAATATAAGTGTATGTATGAATGGGTGTGAGTGTCTCCATGTGTATGTGCAAATAGATATATGTATGTGGAGGTATGTGGGTCTATAGGAGCTTGGGTGTATGGGAGTGTGATCACGTACCTATGGGACACTGAGAGTCTTATTAATATTAATAATAACAATGCCCAATGCCTTCCCAAGGGCCAACAGTCCCTACACATCCTGTTCCTTCCCCATTTCTTCTCCTATTACTTACTCTTTGGTTTTCATTCTGTCTCCTCCAGCCGCAGCAGACTCCTGATGTTCCCTGAACACACCAGGAGTAGTCCTACCCCAGGACATTTGTACTCACTGCTCTCTCTGTCTGGACTGCTCTCCCTCCAGAAATCCACATATCTCCTTCTCTCACCTTTCCCTAGCTCTGCTGCAGTATGGTCTTTTCTGAGTTTCCTGCTGCCAGTCCCAGTAATCCACTAGGGTGGAGCAGAAGGGGGCAAGACAGACTGGGAAGGAGGTCCAGGGAAGGGACTCAGAGTGGACAGTAAGTTGGTGGCTATAGAAACAATCCACTGGCCTGACCAGATGGCCCAGATCACATAGATTTCTCTATTGTTATGTTTAGAAGGGAAAGGTTTTTAAATGTTTGGCTGAAAGAGAGCTTGAAGGCTACCAAGTTTCATGCTTCTTAACTGATTGGCCGTTATGGACTAGCATTAATCCTTTTTGGGTAGCAAGTGACAAAAATACACAGCCTCAAACTGGCTTCAGTAATAAAGCTAATTCGTTGGCTCACATAGCTGTAACATCCAGAGACAGACCTAGCTTTGAGCATGGCTGGGCCCAGGGGCTTAAACAGACTTGGTCCCTCTGAAAATCTCAGCTGTTTTCCTTTGTGTTGGCTTGAGAACCATGTAGATTCTCTTTGCATGGTAGCCTTGCATGGTAGCTTTGGGCTTTTATCCAATTGCTGAGCAATCCTAGTTCACTGCAGCAGGAATTCTGACGTGATACTTGTTGGCTCAGCTTGAGTCATCTGCTTAAGCCAGAAAGATGGCTTGAGTCCCAGGGTGCAGTAAGTCTTTATTGTTTTTGCCTTTCAGCATGCTTTCACCCCTCTCGAGATAACACAGCCCCAATTTTCTGCCGGGAAGCCACCCTCTCTCCAGTCACAATGGTGGTGGTTGGTGGTTATGTGCCGTGGAGTCGGTTCTGACTCACAGCAACCCTGTATAGGGTTTTCAAGGCTATAAATCTTTACTGGAGCAGAAAGCCTCATCTTTCTCTCGTGGAATCGCTGGTTCATAGTTTCGAACTGCTGACCTTGAGATTAGTAGCCCAATTTGTAACTACTATACTACCAGTCACAATAGAACAGCTAATAGAACTCAGTGCTCATGGCCACAGTGATTGGTCCAGGGAGGAGCACATGACTTCCGCCAAACCAGACAGGATGAATGATGGCCAAGAGCGCTTCTCTCTCTCCCTGGACTTGGCACAGTGAAGTGTCAGTTTGCAACGCCGTTGTTGTCTTGACATGCCAAAGGGAAATCCATTCTGAGAATCAACCCAAGGGTCAGCTCAGGGCGGCAGCATGGAGAGGTGAAATTGTTTGAGCATTTGCTACAAGCTGTTCCTGAAGCCAGTCCACACTCTAGACATTTTCATTCTAGAAACCAATAACTTCTTTACTTGTTCAACTCAGCTTAAATTATATTTTCACCATTTACAACCACAAGTCCTGCTAACACACACGGGGACACTAGTTACAGCGGTCAGCATATCAGAATATACTGTCTCTGTCCTGTGTCCCATCTTTTCTCAGACTTCACTGGTAACTGTTAAAAACAACTGGACTGAAGTTTTGGTGATGAGGTAAGGTGGTTCAGCAGTAGACTCTCACCTTCCGTGCAGAAGACCAGAGTTCAATTCCCAGCGCATGCTCCTCATGCGAAGTTGCCACTAGACAGTCAGTGGAGTTTTGTGTGTTGCTGTGATGATGAACAGGTCTCAGTGGGGTGTCCAGACTAAGATGAAGTCAGAAGAAAGGCCTGGCAACCTACTTCCAAAAACTCAGTCTCTAAATCACAAAGGTCTGATGGTAACCATTGGTGAGGACAGGGCAGATGTGAGCACATTATTTTCCCTTGTACTGACTCAGCAGTTAACAAAAGGTGATGATGTTTGCTAATGTCCTTATCTCTTCCAGGTAACGTGTGTGTGTGTGTGTGTGTGTGTGTGTGTGTGTGTGTGTTTATGGAAGTTTCTGGTCTGTGTGTTAACATGCCGAGGTGTAACTGCTGTATCAAGAGTCTTTCCCACAAATCCACAAAGAGATTCATTCAACAAACGGGCACTTTCTGCTGCCTGACCTGCACTTGCTCTGATGGGTGACAGGGACCCATAGGGATGCCCCAGTCCATCCCCAGTGTGGGATCTGGGTAAGTCTAGCAGGGCCAGCTGGGCAGTCTCCACTACTTGTTTGCTTTGACCTAAACACAACAATTAGAAGTGATTTCCTGGTAACAGAAGCGGACAGATTCTGAGGCCCTGGCGGGGCAGGGGGTTGGGACACCTCTCCCTCTTTACCTTTTCTGGCTCCCTTCATCCCCCTCCCAACCTCCAAATAGTGACAAGCAGTGTTTCTGGTCCAGCTGCCAAGTTTCTGATGGGGTTACCGATGATATTCTAGATCACAGCATCTCCTTTCCCCTGTAAGGGCTGGTGGGATAGCTCTGCCCCAGGCCACCGCTTCACAGCTTCCATCTCATTTGTTCATTTATTCACTCATTTAGCCTGGCCCCTGTCAACCGCTCTGACCTCATCCCCAATCTGTTTCGTGTTGATTCCTGGACTTGTCACACTACTTTCTGTTGCTCCAACAAGCCCAGCTTTCTCTCCCTCTCTTGCCCTGCTTTCCCCTCACTGTTGCTCTGGCTGTTCTATCTGGAATACTCTTCCTTCGTGTCTAGCTTCTTCCTGTCTAGCAGGTCCCACGCCAGCCAAGTCTTACCTAAGACAGTTCTCAGGCACTTTCTAAACCATCACTCTGTTTATTTCCTTCATGGCGTCAGTATCATCTGATTATTTTCTTATTAGTTTGCTGGTTTGTTTATCTATGGTCTATCCATACCAACTCATCATTCTCTCTCTCTTACTCATGCAAAGGGAAATCTTGCCCAGAACCTGTTGTCTGACTAGTGACTCACACTAGTTCAATTGCTGACAAGGAGAGAAAGGTTGTCATGATTGGCTTGGGTCAACTCTGACTTGTACCGTAGGACTGGACCCAGTGCTTCAGAACGACAGCAGAGGTCTATGTGACAGGAAGAAGAGGGGATGGATATTGTATTGGGTTGTCAACACAACCGGCTGTATCCACCGTTGAAAATGATTTCGTTTTCACTTCTCATTGCTTCTGCCAGTGTGCTACAAATGATTTGTGTTTGCCAACTAACTGAAAGGTTGGCAGTTCAAAGCCACTCAACAATGTCACAAAATACAAGCTTGGTAATCTGCTTCTGTAAATATTGTTGGTGTTGTATGCTTTTGAGTCAATGCTGACTTAGAGCAGCTCTATGGGACAAGTCGGACAATGAATAAGGAAGATTGGGGAAGATTCTCTGGGAAGGAATTTGAATTCTGTGTTGGAAAAGAGTATTAAAAGTACCACAGACTTCCAGAAGAACAAGCAGATCTGTCTTGGAAGATGTGCAGCTAGAATGCTCTCTGGACATGTTATCAGGAGGGACTAGTCACTGGAGAAAGACATCAGGCTTGGTAAAGGGGAGGGTCAGAGAAAAAGAGGAAGACCCCTGATGAGATGGATTGGCACGGTGGCAGCAGTTACAGTGGACTCCAATGTAGCAACAATTGTGAGGTTGGTGCAGGATTAAGCATTGTTTTGTTGAGTTGCGCATAGCGTTGTTCTGAGTCAAAACCAAGTCAATGGCACCTAACAGCGAAAAATAGGACAAGTAGACCTGCCCCACTGGGTTTCCTAGGCTGTAATCTTTACAGGGGCATATCACCAGGTAGGTATCTTCTTCCATGATCCTGTTGCTGAGTTCAAACAGCCAACCTTACCATTAAATAGTCATGTGTTTAATCATTACATCACCAGCATTCCTTCTGTCCAGATTACAGCCAAGAAAATATGAGGAATCGATTCTGTTCTGTTACATGAGTAGCAATGGATTTGGGGGTTTTCACTTTATTCTTTCTACCAGCCAAACCCAAACCAACCAACCAAATAAATAAATGCTTTGCAGTTTCTTCCAGTTACTTCCACCTCTGCTGGGTCACTTCTGCCTCCTCAGCTTCCCAGAGAAGGGAGGGAAACTTTTCACCGTTCCCCACTTGATGGCTTTGGATGGCTTGCCTTTGAATCCGGTTCACTCAGACTCCCCCCACAGTGTCCCTTCAGTAACTCCAGGAGCCTCCCCTCTCTGGCCAGCAGCCTCTTGCTGGCTCAGCAGACACAAGATGCTGACAGTAGCGTCAGAAACCTCCAAGTTCCCCAAAGAGGCCTGATCTCAAGAGGGCAGGTGGGAGTTAAGTAGCCTGAGCTGGTAGGCAAATCCAGACAGCTGTGCACATCTTTAAGATGGAGACAAGAAGCAGATACTTAATGTATCTGGTTAGAAATGAGAATTTTCTGGTTTGGTTATGGCTGTCATTTCTAATGAATCTCTTTGAATATTTACAGCATTTGTGCACCTGACCTTGTCAGTTTCATCCAGAAAAGCCTCTTAATGAACAGTCCTCAGCGTCTGGTCCAGAAACAGGAGAGAGCCAATCCCTCTAAGTCATGGTCAGGGGACAAGTCTGGGTGAAGATGTCCATGCAGGGAAATAGTTTGCAAAGCTATGTAGACCCCTTCCCAATTCAGGGCACACCAGACTGCTTTCTTGGTTCTGCCCTCTTCTACCTATGTATGCCCCCAAGACAAGGCCTCCCTGTCTCAATTGATGGCTCCAGCATCCAACCAGCACCCTTAATTTTGAGGTCATAATTCTTTCCTGTCTTCCTCTCATATCATAAATCCTGTTGGCACTTAATAAAAAATTCCATCTCAAGCCCTTTTGCTCCTCAGCATCTCTACAGCCCATCCATATGGGCCAAGTCACCAGCCTCTCCTCGTTGGTCCTCCTGCTTCTACTTCTTCCCTCATCAAGCCAGTCTCCACACATGGCAGTTCTTAAAGCATCAGGTCAGGTCCTTGATCTGATTAAAACCCCTGCATTTAGAGTAAGATTTAAATTCCTGTCCTGGCTTCGTGGTCCTGCAAGTCAGTCCCCACAAGCTTCTCCAGCCTCATCTCATACCCCTGCCTCTCTCTCTCAGCCCTCCCCAGCCATGTGGACCTCCTGTCTGCATCCTGCTCACAGCCCATCAATGCCATCCACAGACCTCATGCTGGGCCACTCTTTCGCACATCTCTGCTAAAATGTTACCTCCTGAGACCCTGACTGTGATGGTTCACCTTATGTGTCAACTTGGCTATGATTCTCAACAATTTGGCGGATACGATGTAACCACCTTCCATTGTATAATCTGATGTGAGCAGCCAATCAATTGGACGCAAAGTTTCCTTGGGGGTGTGGCCTGCCTCCAGTGTGTAATTGGATAGTCTGGAAAAGCATTTTCTTGAGTCTGCATTTTTGTTGCCATTTGATATCCAGTTCTTGGAATGTAAGTCTCTGGCCTGCCATCTGACAAACAGATTTTGGATTTGTCAATTCCTGTAAACCCTGTGAGACAGCAGAAGCCTCCAGCCTGCCACCTGACCTGCAGATTTTGGGTTCATCAACCCCTGCAGCATGTGAACCAGCAGAGAGTTTTATAGCTTGTTGTCTGACCCATGGATTTAGGACTTATCGTCCCCAACAACTGCAAGAGCCATTTTCTTGAAGCAAATTTCTCTGTATATATATATTTATATACATGTCACTGGTTTTGCTCCGCTAGAGAGCCTGGACTAGGGCCCTGATCATCCCAGTCTAACTAGTCAGCCCGCCCTACCAGTCACCACCACAAAACCCCATTTCATTTTCTTCATAGCTTTCTTCTGTTGTTTATTTCTTTTCTTGGTCTTTGTTTCCCTCCTGTCCCTTAAATGTTCCCTTTGTGACAATTTAAACAAACAAATAAGTCAAAAACAGTTGCCACCCATCAGATCAACTCCAACTTGTGGCATCAGAGTGGAACTGTGCCCGATAGTGTTTCCAATGATGACTTTTTGTGGACACCAAGCACCAGGCCTTTCTTCTGAAGTACCTCTGAGTGAACTTGCGTTTCCAGCCTGAGTAGCTGAGCGTTAACCATTTACACTCCTCAGGGAATTCACATGTGTCATTTTACCCCCATGGTTAGAAATAACCAAAAAATGAACCCACTGCCACAAACTTGATTCAGACTTATAGCCACCCTATATAGTGATCCTATACAGTGACCCCATACAGTGACCCTATATAGTGATCCTATACTGTGATCCTATACAGTGATCCTATATTGTGACCCTATACAGTGACCCTATATAGTGACCCTATATAGCAGAGGTTGTTGTTGTTAAGTGCCCCTGAGTCGATTCTGACCCATAGCAACCCTGTGTAGGGTTTCCAAGAAGCAGCTGGTCAGCTTGAACTATTGACCTTACATTTCAGATGACTTTGCAGTCTGATGCATTAGCCCACAGCGCCAGGATGGGGAACATTTTTTTCTGCCAAAATTTATAACACCATTAATGGGCCATACAAAATTATCAACTTAAAAATTAGCCTGCTATATTTGGTCAAACATTTAATTAACTTATACCTGGTATGACACTGTAGGTTAATGTGTTGGGCTGCAAAGTCAGTTCGATCCACAAAGTTGAGAGTTCAAATCCACCAGTCACTTCTTGGAAATCCTATACAGGGCTGTTATGGGTTGGAACCAACTCGACAGCACTTAACAACACAACAACAACAAAATGTGTCCTGGTGTGGAGCTATAGAATAAGCACTAGACTGAAAGGTTGAGTTGAAGTTCAAGGTGGTGGTTCAAATCTACCAGCAGCTCCTCAGAAACCCTATTCAGGGTCACTATGAGTTGGAACTGATTCGATGGTACTTAACAACAACAAAAATGTGATGGCTGGAACTGCGGTTGCCTTGGTAGGGCCAGATAAAATGATTTTAAGAGTCTTATGTGGCTATTTCCCACCCCTGCTATATAGGGTTTCCTAGACTAAAATTCTTTACGGAAGCAGACAGCCTCATATTTCTTCCATAGAGCTGTTTGTGGGCTTAAACCCCCAAATACTATATGGCAATTTAAAAGAATCCATAAGTTTCTTGGGGTTCTGGTGTGGCGCTGAAGGATAAACACTGGACAACTAACCACAAGGTCAACAGTTCAAATCCACCAGCTGCTTCTTGGAAACTATATCAGGTCACGTTGAGTTGGAACCAACTTAACAAGCGATTTCTTTAGATGAATATATACATAGAGAAATTTACTTCAAGGAAATGGTTCATGTAATTGTGCTGGCAGGGAAATGTGTGGGTGTTTTATTCATTTATTCAACAACTATTTATTGATCACCTATTATGTGCCATGTTGGACAACAAAGGTCAGTGGTTCAAATTTACCAGCCGCTCCTTGGAAACACTATACAGGGTAGTTATGGGTCGGAATCCGACTTGACGGCACTTAACAACAATAATTATGTGCCACACACTACCCTAAATACTTGGGAGTATAACAGGGAACAAAACTGACAGAAACATCTGCTCAAGTTGAGGACAACAAAGGAATAAATACGTCAGTAAATCATATTCCAGGTGCTGACAGCGGCACAGAGAACAGTAAGGCAGGAAAGGGGTGTGGCCTAATGGGGAGGCCAGGCTGCTCCTGTCCAGAGTCAATTAGGGATGTTGTTGTTGTTGTTAAGTGCCGTCGAGTCGGTTCTGACCCATAGCGACCCTGTATAGGGTTTCCGAGGCTGTTAATCTTTACAGGAGCAGAAAGCCTCATCTTTCTCCCGCGGAGCAGCTGGTAGTTTCGAACTGTTGACCTTGAGGTTCGCAGCCCAATTCGTAACCACTATGCTACCGAGGATCAGGGAAAAAGGAGAGGACCTGGGTTCTGGGATTCCCAGGGTGACTGATGAATACAGGAGTCCGGAGCTTGATGAGATTAGTCCTGGTAACAACAGGACTGAGGAGGTGTTGTTGAGCATGTGTAAAGCCCCCTGCCCCCGCTGATGGAGGGAGGAGGCCTGGCGGCTTGTAAGGTCCAGTCTACCCTGAGGTTGACCCATGGGGGTGACTTCATAGCGCTCCGTTTTCCTGCGCTTCCTGTGAGTTCATCTAACAAGAGGAAAGCCCCATCATGAGATGGGGGTGTGGAAGCAGAATGAGGGTAGGCTCTTTGCCCCTTCCCCAACCAACCCTCCTGCCGAGCCGTCATGGATTCATTATGCCCTTTTACTGAACACCACAGTGCCAGGCAGGTGACCCATCTAATCCCACCCTTTCAGGTACTAGATCCTCATTGTTAGGACCCCAGGCACAAGGCACGGGTCTGTATTGTTTTTCCCGCCCCCTGCCACATCTTGGTAATATTCTGGTCACTCTATGCTCCTCCATTGCCCAGACTGAACGTGTGATCTGCTTCTTGGGGAAGCTGACAGACCCACACGCGCAGGGTGTGACCCCATCCTTTGTGAAAGCACAATTGTCCTTGTCAGTGCAGGCACAGAACACTGTGTGGGAGTAAACACCAAACTGTCAATAGTCATCACTCACACAAAGGATGGAGGGAGTGTTGTGTTTACTTGATACCTCTCTGTGCTTCTTGGTTTGGATTTTCATAATAAATACATACTATTTCTATAGCGATGGAGTAGGAAACAAAACACCACCAGCCCCACTGGAACAAGGACAGAGCCCCCATCTCTGGACTGACAGAATGGACAAATGCCCTCGTTGGGGAACATCCTTGTGAAGTTCGAGATTGGTTAGACTCAGGAGAGTGTGTGGCTTCCTCATCTTTCCCTTATCCCAACACTGGAGCAGTGCAAAGTTTTACCCAAATACAACCCCAGAAAGTTGCTATTGAGTTAATGCCAACTCATGGCAAACATGTTCACAAAAGAGGCACCTGAATTCTGCCTTCCCTGGTTATGCGATAAGCAAATATTTCCTTCTCGTAACAGATGGATAGATAGATAGATAGATAGATAGATAGATAGATAGATGAATAGACACACATATAGATAATATCAAGATAGATAATACAATATATGTTAAATTGTATTACTCAAGTCTTCCATAGCCTTAACTACTTCTAGCTGCTTTTGATGTTTTATTTGTAAAACCCATCAAGAGTCTTAATTTTGGTGTACCTAGGGTGTGGCGCTCTGGTAGTGTAGTGGTTATGAATCAGCCTGCGAACCTCAAGGTCGGCAGTTCAAAACTGCCAGCGGTTCCATGGGAGAAAGATGAGGCAATCTGCTCCCTTAAAAATTTACAGCCTCAGAAACCCTGTGTAGGGTCACTATGAGTCGGAACCGACTCCACGGCACATAACAACAACAACAACAACAACAAGAGTTTGGAAGGCAGGACACTTTGCTCACCTGTACCACAGGGATTTTGAGCAGGGACTCTGGTGCCATCTGGCCTAGGTTCAAGCTCTGGCTTTATATTTGCTGACTGAGTGTACAAGGTATTGAACTACCCTCTCCAGGGTGCTATGAATAGGAACCAACTCAGTGGTACTTAACAACAACATACATTGGATTGGAGTCCTGGCATGGCACTGTAGGATAATGCACTGGACCACAAGGTCAGTTTGTATCACAAGGTTGGAGGTTCAGAATCCCCATTTGCGGTGTCCTAAAGGGTCACTATGCATTGGAACTAACTCAGTGTCAATGGGTTTACTACCCCCCTGTGATAGACACTCACGCTATCTCCCTGTCCTCAGCACCACCATTAATGCTGGAATGAGTATCCTCATGAACCAGTGAGGATTTCTTTGGGGTTAATACTCAGTGGAAAAATGATTGGGTCTTGTCTTGTTGTTGTTGTTGTTGTTAGGTGCCATCAAGTCAGTACCAACGCATAGTGACCCTATGTACAACAGAACGAAACACTGCCCGGTCCTGGGTTAACTTCACAATTGTTGCTGTGTTTGAGCCCATTGCTTCTGCCACTGTGCCAATCCATCTCTCTGGGGGTCTTCCTCTTTTTCTCCAACCCTGCACCTTACCAAAGATGATATCTTTTTCCAGTGACTGGTTCCTCCTGATAATATGTCCAAAGTATGAGAGATGAAGTTTGGCCATCCTGGCTTCCAAGGAGCACTCTGTATTTCTTTCAACACAGATTTGTTTGTTCTTTTGGCAGCCCACGGTACTTCCAATATTCTCCTCTAACAAAAAAGATTGAAGTTGTCAATGACTTCATTTTACTTGGATCAACCATCACCACTCATGGAAGCAGCAGTCAAGATATCAAACGATGTATTATTGCATGAGGCAAATCTACTGCACAAGACCTCTTTAAAGTGTTGAAGAGCAAAGATGTTCAGTCTGAGGACTAAGACGCGCCTGGTGCAAGTCATGGTATTTTCAATAATCTCATAGGCATGAGAAAGTTGGACTGGGTGTGCATGTTCTTGGCTTGACTAAAAAGTGTCTGAATAGCTACATCCTCAGAAATTTCTATTGCATTTATTATTATGACTTTCTATGACTTTCTATGCTTGTCTGCAAGGAGCTCTGGTAGCGTAGTGGTTACGAATCGGGCTGTGAACCGCAAGGTCAGCTTGTCTGCTAATCAGAAGAATGACTTGGTGACCTATGAGGCAGTTCTATTGTGTCAGAACAAACTCAATAACAGTAAGTATTTCTTTTTGTTTTTTAAATTGCTATTTACATTCTAAGGAGTGCTGGTGGTGCTGTGGGATAAGCAGTGGCCTGCTGTCTGCAAGGTTGGTAGTTCAAACTCACCAGCCGCTCCATAGGAGAAAGATGAGGCTTTCTGCTTCCCTAAAGATTTACCATCTCAGAAACCTTATGCAGGGTAACTATGAGTCAGAAAGGACTCTGTAGCAATGGGTGAGTTTTACTTTCTACATTGTTGTTGTTAAGTGCCGTCTAATTGGTTCCGACCCATAGCGACCCTTTTTAGGGTTACTGAGGAGCAACAGGTGAGTCCAAACTGCGGACCTTCCAATTCAAACCAACCTTGTGGTCTAGTGCATTATCCCACATGACCAAACTAGGACTCCACATTCCACATATACACACAAAATAATACTAATCATATATGAACACATATTGCTAGGCACACTAAAATTAAGACTCTTGATGGGTATTTCTTTCTATTCACATGGAATTGTGTCCTTTTCAAAGCTATTTACCTTAAATTCTATTTTGTTAGGTCCCAGAGCTCGACCGCTTCCCAATTTTCCATGCTGCTTTTTGATTTGGAACTCATGCCTCATAGTCTTGTGGCATCAGGATTTATGATCATTCCTGCACCACACACATGCCCATTGGTCAGACAGGATAATGCCTCGTGATGAATTCTTTAAAACAACGACCTTCTGCCAGCAAGAAAGACTGACTGTCCAAGAGGTGTTGTGGACATCTGTTACTTAGGCTGGCTCACTCCATTTCTCTATTCTTGTCATTGTTAGATGCTGTCAAGTCCATTCTCACTCCTAGTGACCCGGGGGGACACAGCAGAACTGCCACCATTGGGTTTTCTTGGCTACAATCTTTATGAAACTACATTGCCACGTCTTTCTCTTGTGAAGACATTGAGTGGGTTCAAACAGCAAAGTTTTTGGTTATCGGTTGTGCCGCTAAGGCACCCTCTTTTGTCCATAAACAGCAACAAAAAACCCACTGCCATCGAGGCAATTCTGACTCACAGTGACCCTGTGTAGAGTTTCTGAGGCTGTAAATCTTTACAGATTTCTTTCTTCCAAGGAACAGCTAGTAGGTTTGAACCACTGACCTTGTGGTCAGCAGTTCAGTGCCTAACCCACAGAGCCACTAGACTCCTTTCTTCTGGTCATATGTTGTTAAGTGCCTTGGAGTCACTTCTGACTCATGGCAACTGTGTTATTTATAGACACACCTGAATTCAATAGTTCAAAAAACAGTGTAGTAATGAATTTGCCTTTCTCTCTCCTCTCATACATCAGCTTTTGAACTGTTGAATTCAGCCGTGTCTGAAGCCCTACTATCTGTTTTTTTTTTTTTTTTTTTTTCAGATTCCTGACCTAATCAAGGCCTCCATTCTGAAGGATACAGTTTGCACAGGCTTTTTATCACATATAGCTGAAAAGTTCCCTGAGAAACTCAGTGGGTGGTAGTCAGCCTACACCAGTGTTTGTAAAACAATGTATTGTCTGCCAACCATCCAATAGGCCTGGCCCCTCTCTTCAACCTCATACCCTATCCTGCCCCCCCCCCACTAACTCTGTACCTGGAGCACTCCAGCTTGTTGTCCCCCCAACACACACACACACACACACACCCCTCAGGGCCTTTGCACTCACTGCTCCTGATGCCTGATCGTCATACGCTTCTTCTTCCTTGACAGTCTTGTCTAGAATCACCTCTCACCACCCTGCTCTACAGCTTCACACCTATGCAATGCTTTCTTGTTTATTTACTCCCTTTATTTGGTGGTTGCTCACCACTGCCCCTCCCAAATGAAGCTGCATTTTCACCACCATAGCCCCGTGTTTAGGGTAGTGCCTGCCTCACAGGATAGTAAATAATTAAATGCTCAATACATATATTTGAAAGAAAGAATTAATGAATGAAGAGAGAAGGGGAGAGAAAAAAGTTAGAGACAGGTGCAGGAGGCAGGGAAGAAGGCTGGGAGGAAGGAAATTGGAAAGCGGGGAAAGAGGAGAGATTCTCACAAACACTCCAAGTTGAGGGGCTATTTCCTTTCTGTTGACACATTCAGACTTAGTCCAGAAACAAACTCAGAAGCAAGATGCTTTGAAATCTCCTCTAGGGATGGCCCTCTGACCTGCCACTTAATTAAATGACCCCATAATGAAACTTCCCCCATTGAATCTGTATTTAATAATTAATTGGTGTCTCATCAATAATGCATCATCCCTTTCTGTACTCACCACACACCTCCCAGGAAAACAGGACAGGTCCTGAGTGGGTGACAGATAGAAAGGACCGGTTGATGGGGGGAGAAGGGCTCACAAAATGGAAGTCTGCTGTGAACAGTGAGCCTGAGGCCTATACAATCTGTGGAGCCCTCTTTAAGAATCAGAAGCCACAAACCTAGACCGAGCCCTAACCCTGACACTAACCTTGTTGTTGTTAAGTGCCATCAAGTCCATCTCAACCCATAGCAACACTGTATTGGGTTTCCAAGGAGCAGCTAGTGGGTTTGAACTGCCAATCTTATAGACAGAAGTCCAATGCTTATCCTAGGGTGCTACACCAGAACTCCAACACTAATCTTAGTCCCTAGTCCTAGCAATAGCCCAAACACTAGAAGAAGAAGAAGAAGAAAGAGAGAGAGAGAGAGAGAGAGAGAGAGAGAGAGAGAGAGAGAGAGAGAGAGAGACCTACAGATTTTTTTAAAAAGCCAAATTTACTATACAAACTTGTTGCTGTTGTTATGTGTTGAGTTGGTTCTGAGTCATAGTGACTCTGTGTGTAGGGTTTCCGAGGAGCAGCTGGTGGGGTTGAACCACTAACCTTGCAGTTAGCAGTCCAGTGTTTATCCCACAGTGCCACGCCAGAACTATACAAACTGTTGCTTTTAGGTGTAGTCAGGTCAGTTCCAACTCAGAGTGACGCTACACACAACAGCACGAAACACTGTCTGGTCCTGCACCATCCTCACAACTGTTGTGACGCTTGAGCCCATTGCTGCTGTCACTATGCCAGTCCATCAGTCCATCTCCCTGAGGGTCTTCCTCTTTGGCACTGACCCTCCACTTTACCAAGTGTAATATTCTTCTCCAGAAACTGGTCCCTCCTGATAACATGTCTGAAGTATGAGAGACAAAGTCTCATCCTGGTTTCCAAGGAGCATTCTGGCTGTTCCTAATCCAAGACTGATTTTTTCATTCTTCTGGAAGTTCATGGTACTTTTAATAGTCTTCTCTAAGACTATTAACCCAAATGTATCAATTCCTCTGCAGGTATCCTTACTTTCACAAGCATATGAGGCTATTTAAAATACCATGGCTTGGGTTAGATGCACCTTAGTCCTCAAATTGATGTCTTTGCTCTTGAACACTTTAAAGAAGTCTTGTGCAGCAGATTTGCCTAACGCAATAATACATTGTTTGATTTCTTGACTGCTGCTTCCATGAGTGTTGATTGTGGCTCCAAGCAAAATGAAGGCTTTGACAACTTCAAACTTTTCTCTATTTATCATGATGTTATCTATTGGTCCAGTGGTGAGGATTTTTGTTTTCTTCACATTGAGGTACAATCCATACTGAAGACTGTAGTCTTTGATCTCCATCAATAAGTAGTTTATATTATTAGATACGTTGTTGTTGTTGTTGTTGTTAGGTGCCATCCCTATGCACAATAGAACAAAACACTGCCTAGTCCTGAACCAACCTCATAATTATTGCCATGCTTGGGCCCATTGATGCTGCCACTTTGCCAATCCATCTCACTGGGGGACTTCCTCTTTTTCTCTGATCCTCCAATTTACCAAACATGATATCCTTCTCCAGCTATTGGTCCCTCTTGATAATATGTCCAAAGTATGAGAAACCAAGTTTGGCCATCCTGGTCTCCAAGGAGCACTCTGGCTGCACTTCTTCCAACACAGGTCTGTTGGTTCTTTTGGTGGCCCATGGCACTTTAAATATTCTCCTTCAACACCATAACTCAAAAGCATCCATTCTTCTGCGATCTTCCTTATTCACTGCCCAGTTCTCAAGCTGACATCTTTACTCTTCAACACTCTAAAAAGGTCTTGTGCTGCAGATTTGCCTAATGCAATATGTCATTTGATTTCTTGACTACTGCTTCCATGAGTATTGATAGTTGATCCAAGAAGAATGAAGTCCTTGACAACTTCAATCTTTTCTCCATTGATAAGAATGTTGTTTATTGGTCCTGTGGTATGGGTTTTCGTTTTCTTTACATTAAAATGTAATCCACAGTGAAGGCTGTGCTCTTTGATCTTCATTGGTAAGTATTTTAAGTCCTCTTCACTTTCAGCAAACAAGGTTGTATCATCTGCATATCGCAGGTTGTTAATGAGTCTTCTTCCAATCCTGATGCCATGTTTTTCTTCATATAATCCAGCTTCTCAGATTATTTGCTCAGCATAGAGGTTGAATAAGTGTGGTGAAAGAACACAACCCTGTCGCACACCTTTCTTAATTTTAAACCATTCAGTGTTCCCAGGTTCTGTTCGAACAATACATTAGATACTCCTAAAAGTAATTTAGAGTGAAAAAAAAAAAATCCGTCTCATAAAAAGTTAACACAGACATCAAAAACTCTAGAAGAAAAAAAAAAAAAATCATACAATGCTTTAATGAACTAACTGCCTGGCACACTGTGGGAGTTATCAGTTTAACGAGTATTTACAATCAGCCTTTGCCAGAAAACTTGAAATGCCCTTAAATGTAGCAGCTTGCTTAGGAAAGGCACATAGCAGTCTTTCCCCTTTTTGGCTACACATTATAGGTCTCTTCTAAACATCATTTCCTACAGACAGAAAAGAAAAGCAAGTTGGGGGTAATGCATAGACAGTTTAGAAAAGTTTCTTTCAGTCTGTCACTCCTTCTTGGTAATGTCAATTGCATTTGTAGGACTGTTATCAAGTTCAGAAAACAACCATCAAGTACATTTCCTGTTGCAATTTGCCTGGACTCATGGAAATTCCATGCACAACTCAAGTAACCCATAGAGTTTTCATTGGCTGATTTTTTTGGAATTAGATCTCCAGGTCTTTATCCCTAGTCTTTATCCCTGTGAGTCTGAAAGCACTGTTGAAACCTGTTTAGCATCTTAGCAACACACAAGCCTCCGCCGACAGAGAGCTACAGAAGAGGTACACAGGCAGGGACTCGAACCCTGGTTTCCCCCATATTGTTGTTAAGTGTTGTCAAGTCAATTCGGACTCATAGAGAACCTGTATAAAGTTTCTGAGGATTGGTTGGTGGGTTTGAACTGCTGACCTTTTGGTTCAAAGTATAGTGCTTATCCACAACAGGAATTTGGTGTCCCACATGTTGCTGCTGTTAAGTGTCATCAAGTCAGTTCCGACTCATAGCAACTCTGTGTAGGGTTTCTGAGGAGCAGCTGGTGAGTTTGAACCACCAATCTTGTGGTTCAAAGCGACCTTGTGGTCCAGTACATTATCCTATAGTGCAACACAGCTGAGCTACAGATATCTCAAGGCATTTCAAGCTAGCTAGTGCAATGACTAGTCTTCCATACTGGCTGAATTGCTGCCACTATGAACCAGTTTGTCAATGAAGTCTTCATACCAGGCCATCAGCACAGTGGGTAGGAGTTTTCCATTCTCACACCTGGAAGACAAGCAATGATTTAACCACACACAGAAATGACTGTGAGCCACATAACACACTTCACTGAAGCCAACCTGAGTGCAATCCCAAACTTCCCTTCGTCAGATCCCTAAATGCCCCTGGCCACCCAACACCATGCAAAACTAGGATAAGTCAGAAAATATTGCTATAAATCATCGACACCTTTATTAAACAAAATCATCCAAGTGTGAAGCTATTATTTCTAGTGTATATACCTCCATCTAGGTCTGTATATTTCTGAAAGTGATGTTTCTGTCTCTTTAATTCTTCCCCGAAGAATTCTGTGCTCGTTGATGCATGTTTGGGCATCCTTAAGGGACTCAAATCACGTTCCTTTTCAATGCTTGTTGAGTTTTTTGAAACAAAAGCAAGTATGGAGTGGCAAGATCAGGGATGTATGCTTGGTGAGGTAAGGGTTCCCAATGAAATTCTCACAGGACAGCCCTTGCTATCCTTGAAGAACGAGCAGGTGCATTGTTGTGATGGGGAAAAAAATTCCTTGACACAACTTTCCTGGCTTTTTTTTCACCAGTAAATGCAGCTTTCAATTTTTTAAAAGCTGCTTCCTAATACACCCTCTGTGATGGTCTTGTGTCCTTCAAATAAAATCTGTCAAGATTACCTCTTTGAAATCCCCCAAAACAGTCACTGTAACCTTCTGAGCAGACCTCTCGGTCTTGAATTACTTGGTCTAACAGATCCCCTCAGATAAAATATCTTATTTTTGCAAATTTAACAAGCATATGGCACCCTGAACACAATGCAAGGGGTTCTTTCAAAGAATCTGGAAAGTACCTGGGGAAGGCAAAGGCTCCGACATTTAAACTTCATCAACTTCATAGGAAATCTACCTCCAGGTGGAACTAGGTTATGAGCATCCTTGTGAGGACCAGCAAAGTCTCCACCAGCCATGACCTTACACATGACAGACCTACACAGACGAGGTGTAACTGGAAAAAGAAAGACCAGATGCCCATGACTGCAGTCAATCATTCCAGCTCTGTGCTAAGGTTCTGCACAATTTCCCCACTTCCATCCATCACTCCTAGGTGAAGGCTCTGAGAACACACTGGAGACAGGTGCTTCTCCCACACAGCATAGTTGTTGTTATTGTTAAGTGCTGTTGAGTTGGTTCCAATGCACAGCGACCCTATATATACTTTCTGAGGAGTGGCTGGTGAGTTTGAACTACCAACCTTTTGGTCAAGTGCTTATCCTACAGTGCCACACCAGGACTCCATATATATACATATATGAACTTCAAAAAGTTTGTGAGAAATGCAATTAAAAGATAATGGGATTTTCCTACAAACTATGTATTTGTTGTTGTTGCTAAGTGCCATCGAGTCGGTTCCAACTTTTAGTGACCCTGTACAGGGTTTCCGAGGCTGTATATCTTTATGGGAGCAGAAAGCCTCATCTTTCTCCCACAGAACAGCTGGTAGTTTTGAACAGCTGACCCTGTAGTTCACAGCCCAATTCGTAACCGCTATGCTACCAGAGCTATGAGCCCAAAAAGAAGCTGAAGGGGTAAGATCTGGGCTTTAAGGCCTGGAGAACAGCCCTTGCTACCCTCAAAGAATGAGCAGGTGCTTTGTTGGAACAGGGGGAAAAATATTTGACTCAACTTTGCTGGTCTTTTTCTCACCAAGGCAGTTTTCAATTTTCTTAAAATTTCTAACAAGTCCTTTTGATCTCCTGTGTCGTCTGAGAAAATCTATCAAGATTACTTCTTTGGGCAACTCCTTCAAACAGTCACTATAACCTTCTGAGCTGACCTGTTTGCCTTGGATTTGCCTCGCCCGGCAGATTCTCTCCAAAGCCATTGTTTTAGTTGCATCTTATTTTGAAGTCACCCTAAGGAGACTAAGACACGAGTATTACTGATAGAACTTGTCTGCAGCCATCTACTGACCGCAGAGACGTGTTTAAACACATTGTGTTTGGAATAAGCCTGTGCATATATCATCTCGAACCCTGTTAGCAATGACGTTTGATTTACCCTTGTTTGGATTCCTGGTGTGGCACTGTAGGATCAACACTGGACTGAGAATCACAAGGTCATCAGTTCAAACCCACCAGCTGCTCCTTGAAAACCCTATGCAGGGTCACTATGAGTCGGAATGGATTTGTGATGGCATTTCACAACAACATATACATCTGTATTCTGACGCACCTCACCATGCATGTCAGGGTAGAACTGTACTCCCTAGGGTTTTCAGTGGCTGATTTTGGGGGGATGTAAATCACCAGGTCTTTCTTCCGAGGTGCCTCTGGGGAGACTCAAACCTTTTGGTTGCCAGCCAAGTGCATGAAGTGTTTGCACTGCCCAGAATAGTTGGGGTAGTGACTCCCCCCATTCATGATGGCTGAGAGTCTCCTGGGAAGCGTGCTGGCCTGGGAGTCCCTGGTGGAGCTGCCACTGCTGGGTGACCTTGCATGAGATACTGGTCCTAGCTGACTTCATTGAGCTAGGTCATCACTGCTAAGGACTCCTTGGAGCTGTGAAATTCTAGACTGAAGAAACTGCCTTGTGACAGAGAGATTGGGGCTCCCTTCCCCTGCCCACTCCTTTTCCACCCTCTCTTTCTACTCCACCCCACCCCACCCCCTCAGGCTGGAACGCCCAGGGGAGGCTGCCACGGTAATGACCCCTAGACAGCTGCGCTCCCCGCTAAGCTGCCACCCCCTCCCCAGATCCCCCGCCCTCCGCCCCTCTGCCTCAGGAGACAGGTTCGCACCTGCTCGGGGCCATTTCTCATCAATTAGGCCTTGGCAGCGCTTGAATGGGGCCCAGCGAGGGCGCGTCCCGGAGGTCCCTCCCCGCGCCGCCCCGGGCCTCCCAGGGCGGCCCGCGCTCACAGATGGCAGCCCGGGCACAGCTGCCCGCCGGGTTAGCGGGGGCCACAATCGACCCAGTGTTCCCAGTTCCCAGGTTGGACAGGGGGTCGGGCACACCTGCGTGCCACAGATGGTGCTGTCGGCGGCAGCAGGCACTGGAGGCTCCTCCAGGGACCAGGAGACCCGACTGGAGCCGACTGGAGCGGAGGGGCCCCCTCGCCGAGGGCGGGTCCTCTCAGAGGATGGATTCTGTTGAGACTGGGCTGGGGAAACAATGGCTGCCAGTGGTGGGACCAAGCCAGGCCGCGCCCCTTACACCTCACCTTGTTGTGGGCTCCTCTTCGGGTTCCAAACTCCTAACAGCAAAGAAGGGAAATTCCTTTTGGAAAGTTGCTTCATAACCTCAATACCCATCAATAGGGGATTGAGTGAGTGGTCAGTGTGTGCTAAGCGTTCACCCAGTGCCAAAAATTACACGTGAGAAGAAGAGCAAGTGGCCACCCAGTGTGTTCAGGATCCTCTTGCTTTGGGGATCCGTTTGAATTCTGATTTCTTCACTTCTGAGCTCTGTGGTTTTGGTTAGGTCACTAAGGTGAAACCAGCAAGACAGTCACCTTGGCACAGCATCAGTTTTCTCACCTGTGAAATGGGATGATCTGTTAGTTAGCTAGTGCTACAATAACAGAAATGACACCAGTGGGTGGCGTTAACAAACAAATTTATTCTCTCACGGTTAGGAGAGAGAATTCCAAGAGAAGGGTACCAGCTTGCTCTCTCTGCTGAGTCAAGGTCCTTGTCTCTTGTGTTTGTTTTCTGGTTCCTTGGAGACTTCCATGTGGCGTGGAATCTTTCTTCTCCCATTTCTGCTAGCTTCTCCCAGCCTAATCAGAGGGGGTTGGTTTAAGACCCACTCTACATTGATAAAGGAGTTCTGGTAGCGTAGTGGTTATGAATCAGGCTGCTAACCTCAAGGCCAGCAGTCCGAAACTACCAGCGGTTCCTCGGGAGAAAGAGGATGCTTTCTGCTCCTGTAAAGATTTACAGCCTCGGAAACCCTGTACAAGGTTGCTATGAGTCGGAACTGACGTAACCACCACCTGCATTAATAGAGTCTTGTTGACATAATAAAGAAACCCTATTCCCAAATGGAATTATATTCACAGCCATAGCGAACCTACAGAGGTTCGGTGTAGTGCTGTAGGATAAGCACTGGATTGCTAACCACAAGGTTTGTGATCCAAACTTACCAGCTACTCCTCAGAAACCCCTATATATGGTCAGTATGAGCTGAAACTGACTTGACAGTACTTGACAACATAGCGACCCTATAGAACAGAGGGTCCTATAGTACAACTGCTCTGTAGGGTCTCTGAGGGTGTAAATGTTTATGGAAGCAGACCACCTCTTCTTTCTCTCATGGGTTCAAACCACAGACCTTTCGGTTAGCCAGCCCAATGCTTAACCTACTGCACCACCAGAGCTCCTTCCCACAAGAATCGGGGTTAAGAATGACAACACATATGTCTGTTGTTGTTGTTAAGTGCCACCGAGTTGGTTCCAACTCATAGTGACTCTATATAGGGTTTCTGAGGAGTGACTGATGAGTTTGAACCACCGCCCTTGCGGGTCAAACACATCTTGCGATCCAGTGCTTATCCTACAGTGTCACACTAACAGTAATAGGGCTGTTGCAAAATGAAGGTACAAATGGTTAAAAGATAAGCTGCTAAGGGACAGACTGGCAGTTTAATCTACACAGAAGCCCTTGGAAGAAAGTCCTGATGATTTCCTTCTATAAAATCACATAGAAAATATTAGGAAACACAGTTGAGAGTTTATTTTGCTTAGTTAAGAGTATGTATAATCAAGTCCTGCCTGGAAGCATCTTATACACACACACCCCAATCTGTCCTTTTTAATTTTTTTTTTTTTAATGTTTTATTGTGAATTATGTGATAGTTTACATGGGAGAACATTAGTTTTACATTCATTCTATCGTATATCATCTCATTGTCGTGGTTACAATCCCCTCCATGCATCATCACCCAACAAAAGGGTATATCCTGCAAGCCTGCCCCCTATACCCCCCTGGTCTTCAGCACACAGCCCTTCTCCCTCTCTGGATCTAAAGTCCCCAGCTGCTCCATCGCTCCACGTCATCGTCTCTGCCTCCATCTCTGGCATCTGGGTAGTGTCCCGCTGTCTGCTCTTCTCCGTTGATGGTCCCAGGGACCTCCCTGCCCTTGTTTCTTGAATGTATTTTTTGACTGTTCTAAGTTGGGGTATTAATAATTGTCTGGCTCTGCTTGGAGCCTGGACCTTGTTCTGATAAGGACTGACCACCTGGTCAAACAGGTACTGTTGTTAAGTACCATGGTGTCGGTTCCGACTCATAGCGATCCTGCACAGGGTTTCCGAGGCTGTACATCTTTACAGGAGCAGAACGCCTCATCTTTCTCCCATGGAACTGCTGGTAGTTTTGAACTGCTGACCTTGAGGTCAGGCGCAGCCTGACTCGTAACCACTACGCTACCAGAGCTCCTAAACAGGTACTAGGAGAGTTAATCATGCCCTCATGGAGATGTTTATTGGAGCATCACAACCACCTTGTGATTTACTTAGAATGTTAGAATGATAGCTCCCTGCATTGTAGTACATGAAAACCTTATCAAAAGTAGTATGAAAAATGCTTATCATAAAGAGTCAATGAGCACCAATTAGATCAGCCTATTTGCTGGGAGGTGTTCCATGTGTCGACTTCCTAATATGAATAAAGGCTTTTCTCATTCCTTCTTTATCTGGAGAGGCTATTCATTGGGCTCAATCAATCCATCCTTTGGAGTAACAACTTTGTTAAATGCCATTGGGTTGGTTCCGACTCATAGGAATCCTGTTTATGGTTTCCGAGGAGCATCTGGTGGGGTTTGAACTTCTGACCTTGTGGTTCAGTCCAGTGTTGATCCTACAGCGCCACACCAGGAATAACAACAGTGAGTGCTTTTTCAACTATTTCAAAAATTGCTTTTTTTCTAATAAAAGTAACGGATGCTCATTAAGAATTCACACATCATCAAATTATGTAAGATTAAGAGCTAAATTACCCTCACCTGACAACCATTAGTAACCGTTTTGCATTTTGCCCTGTAATTTCTTCATGTATGTGAATATATTCCAAAATCAAATGAAAACCATTTTGATTTGGTGGTTGAGATCCTGGATTCTGCAGCCAGGCTACCTGCATTTAGAACATGAATCCTCTCCGTATTACCTGGAAAAATCACTTAACTTCTCTGGGCTCCAGTTTCCTATAACATCAAAGGTTAGCTGTGCTGCTGCATACAAACATTTAGAACACCTTGTAATATTAAATCCAAATATTAACTTTCCTATACATATGATTTTGCAACCTTCATTTCTTAATGTTTTTTAGATGTTTTTCTGTGCCAGGATAGTCAAAGCAAAAACATTCTTGTTAACAGCTGCAGACTAGGCTAGCCTAGGATAGACTCTAAAGTCCCTGGGCTTGCGCTTGATTGCTAACCTAAATGTTGGTTGTACTGTGGAATAAAGACCTGGTGATCTGCATGTATAAAGTTACAGAAAACCCTATGAGCAGTTCTACTCTATAACACACAGGAGCATTGCCATGAGTCAGAGTCAGCTAGATGGCAGTAGGTTTATGGGAGACACTCATGTACCTGAACAATCCTCTTGTGGAGAAACTTGGAGTTGGTTCTCCAGGACTGCAGTGACCCCACGCACGCCCTTGAGCTGCACATGTGCACACCTAGTGTGAGATGCTGGAGTTTCAGTCTCTTGGAGGGGTATTGCTGAGTAAGACCTGTGTGGTTTGGCTTTACCAGGGCCAGAGCTGCGGTGAGACCAGCAAGTCACTTACCAGGGGCACAGCATTTAAGAGTGTGCCAAACATGTTTTCTTATAAGATACATCACATTTTAATGCAATATCCTTTTTAAATGAGTACTAAAAAAATTCCACAATGAAGTAAATATCAAAATGAAATAAAGACAGGATCCAACCATACCATGCTGAGCTCTGCTAGAATCCGGTATCTTAGGAAATAAATATGTGCCTCTAGCTATATATTTTTAAAATGGTGATTTGTTTCTAGAACATTAAAGTCATTGAAAACAATATTGAAAAGTACGAGTATGAAAATTCCCGATGTGTGTAAGTATTTTATGTTGACTCACTCAAACAGAATTTTCACTAATTTTAAGTTTTTGGCTTTAATGGAAGCAAAATCATCAATAAAGATATTTTCAAAATCTACTGACAAGAAATGAACCATGAAAAAATGCATAAAGCATATACCTGAGGGGAGAACATTTTTCTTTGGTTTGGAGTGGTCATATGCCAATTCCCATCCACACCCTTCCCCCAACTCCCCACCCCCTCCTCCATCACCCCCACCAACAGGGCACTGGATGCTGTCAACGTGCCTTTACAAAAGGTTGTAAGGATTAACACTCCCACCAACAGAGGGCTTGATATTTTAAAGCATCGTTTTGGATTAAGCTACTTTCAGCAAAGGGTCATTATCTCCGCTTTGGGTTTCTTGTCTGAGAGGAGCCAGGAGCTGGCATGCCTACCTGGGCTGGCTTTCAGTCCTCATTCACTGGAGAGAAATACCCAGCAGGCTGTGCAGAGCCCGGAGGGCTCAAGTTACTTCAGGCTCTAAGAGCTGCCTTATCTCCCATCTACAAAGCCTAGACTCTTCAGGCTCCAGAAAACCTTTTAACTCTAGGAGCAGACAAACTCTAAAAACCCCAGCGCTGCCTTGGGGGCAATGAGAGCAACCCATGAGTCAACAAGATCAGGGAGCCCCCATGGAATCGTCTCATTATTGTTCCTTTACCTGTAGCCCAGGAGAGATGTTCCTCTGTACACTTCACTATCCCTCATCGGACACCAGGAGCCCAAGGCAAACACTGGGACCAAGGCGATTTAGTCATGGTCTCTGGAGCTCTGACGGACAGAAGGATGGATAAACAAAGAGTTTCTGAAGCCCTTTCCTGTCCATTATTATCTGGCCACATCATCCCAGGGGGCAGGGGAGCACTTGGGCCAGATATAATTGGAAGTCAACAGGTATCTTAATTTTAATATACCCAAAGCAATAACAGTGGTGGTGGTGTTGCGCCATGGAGTCGGTTCCAACTCAGCGACCCTGCATAGATTTTCTAAGACTGTAAATCTTCATGGGAATAGAAAGCTTTATCTTTCTCCTGCGGAATGGCTGGTAGTTTCAAACT
>NW_006408541.1:16554000-16554762 GCF_000296735.1 Chrysochloris asiatica | reverse complement strand
AAGAGGGAACAAATCTTTATAGCGAGGATCATTCCCACCTCCTCCATCCACAGAGTAGACAGGGATGGGCAACTTGGACATTGGCTACCCAAAATGTGGGGGACCCTACAAAGGCATGAAGTGACTGGTTTACAAGCTTTCAAGAGGGAGCCTAGATCCAGAGGGCATGGAAGAAGGCAGCATTTCCACTGAGTAGTATCCAATCTGTCTGGGTGGGGCTGATGAAAGGAGATGCGGATCGGTCTCTTGTAATACAATAGTGAAAAATTGTTATCAGGACTGCTTGTGAGGGTTGGAAATGTAAAGGTAGACATTTTGTAGCAAAAGGTGGGGATTGATTGATTTTACAGTTTAGGAGCAGAGGTCCCTGGGACCATCAAGAGAAAAGAGCGGAGTGTGGGACCCTACCCAAAGAAGCAGTGATGCCAGAGATGGAGGCAGAGATGATGACGTGGAGAGATGGAGAGGCTGGGGACTCTAGACCTAGAGTACTGATGACTGGGAACAGACTTGCAAGGTATACCTTTGGTTGGTTGATGATGCATGGAGGGGATTGTAACCATGGCAATGAAAGAATATACAATAAGATGAATGTAAAGCTAATGTTCTCCCATATAAACTATAACATAATTCACAATAAAACATTGAAAAAAAAGAAGAAGAACATATCAAGATCTGTCCTGATGTACAACACTGTCTGTCATAGAATAATATCCATACGCAAACAAGAAAGACTGGAGAGAACCAAAATAAGACTTTGAA
>NW_006408541.1:16551139-16552695 GCF_000296735.1 Chrysochloris asiatica | reverse complement strand
TTGTGGGTTGACATCAAGAACATCATAGAGGTAGAAAGTAAAAGGTCATTAAGAAGACAAGAAAGGGAGGGGTGGAACTTGATGATGAATCCGGGAGAAGTGAAGTGAGGCTTTCCATCAGCAATTACAGAATACCAGACAAAGCAGGTTCAGGGGATGGTCTCAGAACTCTGAACCACATATAAAGGAATATTTACAAAGTCTGAAGGCTTACAGCCAGTGGAATTTGCAGTGGAAGCAAGAAATCTGGAACTTTCTGATTGGCCGGCCTCAGCAGCTGCTGGAGCTACCATCTTGGGCAAGACGGAGCAGGGGAAGGATCAAAGCCACTATGGATGTCTGATGCCTGAGCAATCCTCAGAGATAAAGGTGTGGATATTCTCTCTCTCTCTCTCTCTTTTTTTCTTTTCTCTGTTAATTGGATTCTTGCTGTCTGCACACTTCCATTCTGGTGACTAGAGGGGGCGCCTGAGCGAGGGGACACCCCCTGCCCCGGAGGATTCTACTATGCATGAGCACAGATCTGCTCAGAATTCAAAGAGAAAGGATCCCCTTAAAACCAAACAACAGCGCAAAACAGCCACAGCTGGCCCTGAACTGTTAATCACTAGGAAAAGGCCTGAATGGGGGTTGTGGAAAAGGAGAGGGATGACTAAAAAGGAAACAGGCTGAAAATTAAATCTTGAGTTACATCATAACAACCAACAGTGGCATCTTGAAATTTCTCAGGCATCCTTGAAGGCAAGAAGCTGAGAGAGGGACATTAAATTCATATTCATATTTGATTACAGATTTTTTTTCTCTTTTCTTTTTTCTGCTATTATAGATTACAGTATCCAATCTGTCTTTTTTTGCTGTTGCTATTTTGTTTTTGGGTCCCCTCTTTATCTTTAGGGGGCTCTTTCTCTCCCTACATTACCAAAGTAGAGACAGCAATTGTGGTCATATAGTCAAGCTACAATCACACCCTATAAAATCCCACCATCCAGGCAAGAACCAATACCAGCTGCCATACACCCAGTAGGCAGCCAACACCTGTGACAGTTACTCTGAGTTGAGTAATAAGAAGAATGAAAAGGGAAGCCCATCTCCTGATCACATCTACCCGAGGCAATCAGAAAGCATAATAAAACATCAAGATACCTTCATCTAATTGTTGAGGTCACAGCTAACTATTGAAGGTGCCCGAGAAACAGATGACCATATTGTATGTCCAGAAACAAGATAGAGTGACTGGGCCAGATGAGCAGGAGATAGATCTAGACATCACATTGGAAAGAGGGCAGGCTTTGGAACTGCCTGAGAAGGAATTCAGGAGAATGATAATGAGGTACATCCAAATGCTTCACAGAGAACTTGAGAAAAATAAGGAAGAAGTCAGGAAAGCACTACAGGAACAATCAAATAAGATAGATACAACATTGGAAACAATTCAAAATCTAAAAAAGAAGCACAAATGATTAATAATAAACCATCAGAAATGGGCAATATACTGAAAGGGCAAAGGAGTAGAATTGAAGTGATGGAAGCCAGAACTAACAATCTGGAAGACAAAT
>NW_006408541.1:16532828-16538421 GCF_000296735.1 Chrysochloris asiatica | reverse complement strand
ATTATAATAAGTGAATTGAAACAAAATATATGATTTGTTGAATGTGAAACTGATGATCTGCCCTGTAAACTTTCACTCAATTCAGAATAAAAACTTAAAAAAAAAAGAAGACAAGAAAGAAGGAAAAGACCAAAATAGATGTCAGAAGAAACTCTGAAACTTGCTCTCCAGCATAGAGATGCTAAAGCAAATGAAGAAATGAGGAGGCAAAGAAGTTGAATCAAAACTTCAAAGAGCAGTTAAAAACCACAAAGTCAAATATTACAACAAAATGTGGAAAGACCTGGAATTAGAAAACCAAAAGGGAAGAACAAGCTCAGCATTTCTCAAGTTGAGAGAACTGAAGAAAAAATTCAAGGCTCAATTTTGCAATGTTGAAGGGTTCTACGGGCAAATATTGAATGATGAAGAAAGAATCACAAGAAGATGGAAGAAATACACGATACCAAAACCAAATATTCAACCATTTCTAGAAGTAGCATATGATCAAGAGCCAATGTACTGAAGGAAGAAGTCCAAGGTGCGTTGAATGCATTGATAAAGAACAAGGCTTCAGAAATTGATGGAATATAAATTGAAATACTTCAACAAACTGATGAAGCACTCAGGACACTCAACTCACCTATGCCAAGGAATTTGGAAGACCAAACTGACTGGAAGAGATCCATATTTGTACTCGTTCCAAAGAGTGTGGAAATCATTGGACAATATCATTAATAATCGCACACAAGTAAAATTTTGCTAAAGATAATACAAAAAACACCTGCAGCAGTGTGTTGACACGGAACTGCCAGAGGTTCAAGCCAGATTCAGATGAGGACGTGGAAAAGGGGATATCATTGCTGAGGTTGATTGGATCTTGGCTGAAAGCAGAAAATATGAGAATGATGCTTTACTAACTATGTAAAGGCTTCTGATTGTTTGAACCATGACAACCTATGGACAACATTGAGGAGAAAGAGTATTCTGGAACACTTAATTGTGCACATGAGGAACCTGTACATAGACCAATAGGTTTAAAATTAAGAAAGGTGTGCACCTGCTTATTCATTCTATATGCTGAGCAAATAATCTGAGAAGCTGGGTTATATGAAGAAAAACGTGGCTTTAGGATTGGAGGAAGACTCATTAACAACCTGCAATATGCAGATTATACAACCTTGCTTGCTCTAAGTAAAGAGGACTTAAGATACCTAGTGATGAAGATCAAAGACCACATCCTTCGGTCTGAGTTGCACTTCATTGTAAAGAAAACAAAATCAATCCTCACCACTGGACCAATAAATAACATCAAGATAAATGGAAAAAAGATTGCAGTTGTGAAAGATTTCATTTTACTTGGATTAGACATCAACACTCATGGAAGCAGCAGTCAAGAAATCAAAAAACGTAGTGCATTAGGCAAATCTGCTGCACAAAACCTCTTTAAAGTGTTGAAGAGCAAAGATGTCAGTTTGAGAACTGTGGTGTGCCTGACTCAAGCCATGGCATTTTCAATAGCCTCATATGTATGTGAAAGTTGAACAATGAGTAAGGAAGACCTTAGAAGAAAGGATGCATTTGAGTTATGGTGTTGGAGGAGAATATTAAAAGTACCACAGACTGCCAGAAGACCAAACCAAACTGTGTTGGAAAAAGTAGTCAAAATGTTCCTTGGAAGTCAGGATGGCCAGACTTCATCTCTCATACTTTGGACAAATTAGCAGGTGGGACTAGCCCCCTGGAGGACATCATACTTGGTAAAGTGGAGGGTCAGTGAAAAAGAGAAAGGCCCCTAATGAGATGGATTGGTACAGTGGTAGCAGCCATGAGCTCATACATAGCAAATATTCTGAACTTGGCCCAGGATCAGACAGTGTTTCCTTCTGCTGTACATAAGGTCGCTATGAGTTGGTACTGACTTGATGGCACTTCTGGTAGCGTAGTGGTTACGAATCTGGCTGCGAACCTCAGGGACAGCAGTTCAAAACTACTAGCTGTTCCATGGGAGAAATATGAGGCCTTCTGCTCCCGTAAGGACCCTGTACAGGGTCACTATGAGTCAGAACCGACTCTACGGCACATAACAACAACAACAGCACTGGTTAACTAAGACACACCCCAGACATGCCCCAGGCATAGCTGTAGATACTGGCAGTTGGAAGTTACTGGAACCTAATGAAATTTCCCAGGGACCATTTTCCTTGCCCCTCCCTTACACATAGGCATCCCATCTCTCCTGGAGTCCTCCTTCCCTCCTGGTACCCTAAGAGAATGTAGAAAAGGAAAGGAAGCCCATAAAGTGTTCCTTACCCACCAGGTTACCAACCAACTGGAGCTTGGTCCCACTGGGCCCTTTGGGAAGCGGAGTAGAACAAGTTCATCAGCATGGTCCCACCCACAGGGAAAAAGAGTGAAGCTACTTACCCTCCAATAACCATCTGTCCTTGGTTGGTAACTACTTCTGGGGGCATTAACTCATAAGTGCCTCTAGATTGCTCTGAATCAGGATTTTGAACTGGTTCATTCTGGTTCAACTGCCTGCTGAGAATTTGCATTTCCTCCTCCAATATACTGAATCAGAAACTAAGTTTTAGAGATTGTATTAAAATGTAAATTCTAATACAGTATATTTGGGGTGCTGTTGCTATGTGCCATCAAGTTAGTTCCCACTCACAGCGACCTTGTGTAGGGTTTCTGAGGCTATAAATCTCTACAGGAGCAGAAAGCCTCATCTTTCTCCTATGGAGAGGCTGGTGGACTTGAACTGTTGATCTTGTGATTAGCAGCTAAACAGGTACCCACTATGCTACCAAGACTTCTATGTGGGGCCAGAATAAGAGCTCAGACAGAGAACTGTAGTTATTTGCAGTAAGCAGGACTTCTGGTGGGGCGCTGTAGGATAAGCACTGGACTGAAAATCACAAGGTCGGCAGTTCAAACAGCTGCTTCTCGGAAACTGTATACATGGTCACTGTGAGTCAGAACCGACTGGACAGCACTTACCAACACGAGCAAGCAGCAATCAGGGAGGAGGTCATTGCAAGGCGGTGCTGGGAAAACCTCCACAGTGGTTGCTCCTAGTAGCATAGTGTGCAGAAGGAAAGTCAGACAAAGGCCATCATTGATTAAGTACCAACTGTTTGCCTGACATTACACAGTGATTTCCTTGTATAATGTTTTGGCAGACTTACTAACATCAGCCCCCATATGTAGATGGGGTTGACAAAACTTTAAAAAGTTAGGGACTTTGCCTAAAGCCACAGACCCAGTTAAACCTGGTGGATTCAGGATTAAAACCACATCTGTCTGCTATGCCAGACCCAATATTTCCCACCTCATGTGATTTCTCTACATCTCTGAGAGCCTTGATTCCCACCAATCTGGACCACTGGGTAACACACGTAGCAGAGTTATTGTGAGTACCGAAATGAACGAAATGCTAATCCTCATCAATAGATTAAATGGAGAAATGCTTAAACCAGAGATCTGTCTGCAATAAAAGCAATTAGATTACTGCTTTGTAATTTGACTGTTCACATGAGCTCAGGAACCTGCCTAACAGCTTTACAAATCTGTGATAATTTCCTTCAACTTTTCCATTTTATTGCTGCCATTAAAATTCAGTTGTGTTCCTAAAGCAGGAAAAAAAAAAAAAAATGATTAAAACAGATGTGGCTCTTAAAGTTACAATATGAATTTTACAACTTCAAGTTTTATGATACTGAGGAAGACTTCAGCCACCAGGGTCAAAAGCAAGAAAAATGGGACCGGATTTCTGAAATGGGTTTAGGGAGGGGGATGGTGTAGGGACTGGACAAAGGGTTCAAAATGACAAAGAGAGCCAACAGAGCTCATTTCCTGACTGTATACTTCCTCCTCTCAAAACTCTCTAAGTGTGGGGACCAACTGCAGAATGTCACACATGCTGCTCTTTGGGGCTCCACATCTACTGAGACCACATCTACTAAGACCACATTCCCTCACCCCACACTCGCTTCTAACCAACCTCCACATTCAAATCACAATTGTCCAGTTATATAGTCAATTGTGATGTTTGTTTTGTTGTTTGAAGCAGCACTTTGTAGAACGTTGGACCCACCCAGAGACATCTCAGAAGACAGGCCTGCCTGGTGATCTGCTTCCAAAAGATTCCAATCTTGAAAGCTCCAGAGAGGTTCTAGTCTGATATACATGCATCTCCGTGAGTCAGAGGCAACTTGACAACAACTGGTGTGGGGTGCTTTGGGTTTGCTTATTTGTTTCTCGTCTTAGATTTTCAAGGAATTTGCCTTGTGACTTCCAATCACTGAAGTTGCGATTCTTCATTTATAAAACCAAGCATTTGTGCATTTGTGTCAAAACCCTGAACTCTCTGCTAGCTCAGCAATGCCATGGCCACACCTGTAGGAACACGGTGGCTGGCACAGATGAAACTCTTAATATCTGTTACATGAAGAAATAAATGAATTCATAAAGACGTCTATTTTTCTTTTAGGAAAAATGAAGGTGTTAGTAACCTCTACTGGTAGCGTAGTGGTTACGGATCGGGCTGTTAACCGTAAGGTCAGTAGTTCGAAACTACCAGCTGTTCCGTGGGAGAAAGATGAGGCATTCTGCTCCTGTAAAGATTTACAGCCTCGGAAACCCTGTACAGGGTCACTATAAGTTGGAACCGACTCCACGGCACATAACAACAACAACAACAATAACCATGAAGAGTCCTGGGGTGGCGCTGTGGGCTAAATGCAACAGACTGCAAAGTCGTTTGAACTGCAAGGTCGGTGGTTCAAGCTCACCAGCTGCTCCTTGGGCACCCTATACAGGGTCTCTATGGGTTACAATTGACTCAAAAGCACTTAACAACAACAACAACAACCACGAAGTACCATGGAATGCAGAAGAACAAACAAACCTGTTTTGGAAGAAGTACAACCAGAGTTCTCCATAGACGTAGTTTCTCCTACTTTGGACATGTTATCAAGAGGGACCAGTCCCTGGAGGAGGACATCATGCTTGGTAAAGTGGAGGAAGAGCCCCAGTGGGATGGACTAGCATAGAGTAGCAGCAATGGGCTGAAGAGTACTGATTGTGAGGATGGCGTAGGATCGGGTAATGTTTTGTTCTGTTTTGCACAGGGTCACTATGAGTAGGAACCATAACCAAAAGTTGGGTAGTGAAAAAAGAAGATTGAAGAACTAATGAGAACTGTTGGTGAACAATATTGAATATACCACGGAGCATAGTGGTTACGAATCGGGCATCGAACCTCACAGTCAGCAGTTCGAAACTACCAGTTGAACTGCGGGAGAAGGATGAGGCCTTCTGCTCCCGTAAAGATTTACAGCCTCAGAAACCCTGCACAGGGTTGCTATGAGTCAGAACCGACTCCATGGTACATAACCCCCACCACCACTTAAAGAATGAATAAATTGGTTTGAGAAGAAATACAACCAGAACGCCACTTACAAGTAAGGATAGCGAGTCTTCTGCTCTCTTACTTTGGATACGTCATTGGAAAAGACCATACCATCAGCTTTACCACTATCGCTTCCCACAGATGTAGTCAATTTGATCTCAAAGTACACCACTTGGTGAGGTCCATGTATTGTTG
>NW_006408541.1:16527962-16529292 GCF_000296735.1 Chrysochloris asiatica | reverse complement strand
AATCCATACCGAAGGCTGTGCTCTTTGATCTTCATCAGTAAATATTTGAAGTCTTCTTCACTTTCAGCAAGCAAGGTTGTATCACCTGCACATCACAGGTTGTTAATGAGTCTTCCTCCAATCCTGATGCCACGTTTTTCTTCATATAACCCAGCTTCTCAGATTGTTTGCTCAGCATACACTTTGAGTAAATACGGTGAAAGAATACAACCCTGTCGCACACCTTTCTTAATTTTAAATCATTCAATGTTCCCATGTTCTGTTCGAACAACTGCCTCTTGGTCCAAGTACAGATTCTTCATGAGCACAATTAAATGTTCCAGAATATTCATACTTCGTAATGTTGTCCATAACTTGTCATGATTCACACAATCAAAAGTCTTTGCATAGTCAATAAAACACAGGTAAACATATTTCTGATATCCTCTGCTTTCAGCCAAGATCCACCGGACATCAGTAATGATATCTCTTGTTCCACGGCTTCTTTTGAATCCGGCTTGAACCTCTGAAGTTCTCTGTCAATGTATGCTTGTAGCATTTCTATATTACTTTTGGTAAAATTTTATTCACATGGGATATCAAAGAGATTGTCCGATGATTTCCGCATTTCGTTGGGTCACCTCTCTTTGGAATGGGCACAAATATGGATCTCTTCCAATTAGTCGGCCGGATAGTTGTCTTCCAAATTTCTTGGCATTCATGAGTGAGTGCCTCCTGTGCCACCTCACTTTCTTGAAAGATTTCAATATTTATTCCATCAATTTCTGGTGCCTTGTTCTTTCCAATCCCTTCAATGCACCTTGGACTTCCTCCTTCAGTATCATTGGCTCTTGATCATACGCTTCCTCTTGAAACGGTTGAACATGAACCATTTCTTTTTGGTACAGTGACTCAGTGTATTCCTTCCATCTTCTTTTGATGCTTTCTGCATCATTCAATATTTTGCCCAGAGAATCTTTCAATAATGAAAGTCAAGGCTTGACTTTTTTCTTCAGTTCCCCTAGCTTGAGAAATGCTGATCGTGTTCTTCCTTTTTGGTTTTCTGATTCCAGATATATGCACATTTTGTTGTAATATTTGGCTTTATCTTCTCGAGCTGATCTTTGAAATTTTCTGTTCATCTCTTGTACCTCCTCATTTCTTCCATTTGCTTTAGCATCTCTACATTGGAGAGCAAGTTTCAGTATCTCTTCTGACATCCATTTAGACCTTATCCTTCTTTCTTATCTTCTCAATGACTTTGCTTTCTACCTGTATGATGTTCTTGATGTCATCCCACAATTCTTCTGGTCTTTGAGTGTTTGATGTATCAAATCTGTTCTTCAGATGA
>NW_006408541.1:16526138-16527466 GCF_000296735.1 Chrysochloris asiatica | reverse complement strand
GGTAATGATCAATACATCTTGATTGCATGTTTGATCAATTTCAGATTGAAGAAGTTGGTAGAATTCTTCTATTTCATCCTCACTGGCTTTAGTGGTTGGTACGTAAATTTGAATAATAGTGGTATTAACTGGTGTTCCCTGTGGTGGTGGTTATGTGCCGTGGAGTCGGTTCTGATTCATAGCGATTCTGTACAGGGTTCCCGAGGCTGTAGATCTTTACAGGAGCAGAAAGCCTCGTCTTTCTCCCACGGAGCAGCTGGTAGTTTCGAACTACTGACCTTGCGGTTCACAGCCTGATTCATAGCCACTATGTTACCAGAGCTCCTTGGTCTTCCCTGTAAGCGCATGGATATTATCCTATCACAGACAGCGTTGTACCTCATGACTGATCTGACCATGTTCTTTTTGACAATAAATGCAACACCATTCCTCTTCAATTTGTCATTCCCACCATAGTAAACCCTGGGTTTTTCAGATTCAAAATAGTCAACACCAGTCCATTTCAGCTCACTAATGCCTAAGATATCGATGTTCATGCATTCCATTTCATTTTTGTCAATTTCTAATTTTTCTAGATTCATACTTCGTACAATCCATGTTCTGATTATTAATGGATGCTTATAGCTATTTCTCTTCATTTTGAGTTGTGCCCCATCAGCAAATGAAGACCCCGAGGGCTTTACTCCCACAGGCTTTACTCCATTCGTGTCATCACTGTCAACTCTACTTTGAGGAGCCAGCTCTTCCCCAGACGTATTCTGAGTGACTTCCAACACGAGGGGCTCATTTTCCGGCACTAAATCTGACAGTGTTTCTCTGCTATTCATAAGGTTTTCAGTGACTAAATATTCAGAAGCAGTTTGTCACTCTTTCTTCCTAGTCTGTTTTCGTCTGGAAGCTCATCTGAAACCTTTCCACCATGGGTCACCCTGCTGGTATTTAAAATATTCCTGGCATAGCTTCCAGAATCACAGCAACTCACAAGCCACCACAGAATGACAAACTGACAGACGTGTGGTGGTTATCATGATAGTATCTGCCAAAAAGAGAGAGATAATGTTGTCTTCATTTCAAGTATTTACATTTCTTATTTCATTTCCTTATTTCATTGCATTATGTAGAAACTCTGAAGTAACAACGTAGACAGTAGCCATCCTGTCTTTCGTCCTTATTTAACTGGGTTTAACAAGCATGGCAGGGAGATCTGGTAGCATAGTGGTTATGAATCTGGCTGCAAACCTCAAGGTCAGCAGTTCGAAACTACCAGCTGTTCCATGGGAGAAAGATGAGGCTTTCTGCTCCCATAAAGATTTACAGCCTCGGAAACC
>NW_006408541.1:16524639-16526038 GCF_000296735.1 Chrysochloris asiatica | reverse complement strand
GTTGATAAGAATGTTGTTTATTGGTCCAGTGGTGAGGATTTTTGTTTTCTTTACATTGTGTGTAGTCATATTTTATGTTGTTTAAAAATGGTATTTGCAATGAAGAAGCCATTGGTTTTCCAAAATTCTATTTTACAAGCTCCAGCATTGTTTCTATCACCAATGCCATACTTTCCAAAGACCGATCCTTACTCTTTGTTTCCAACCTCTGCATTCCAATCACCAGTAGTTATCAATAATCTTGATTGCATGTTTGATCAATTTCAAATTGAAGAAGCTGGTAGAATTCTTCACTGGCTTTAGTATTTGATGCATAAATTTGAATAATAGTGGTATTAACTGGACTTCCTAGTTGTTGCTGTCAAGATGGTTCTGACTTATAGGGATCTTATGCACAACAGAATGAACTAATGCCCAATCCTGCACCATTCTCACAATCATTGTTACACTTGCGCGCATTGCTGTTGCCACTGTGCCAATCCATCTCACTAGGGGTCTTCCTCTTTTTTTCTGACCCTCCACTTTACCAGGCATATTGCCCTTCTCTAGAGACTGGACCTTCCGGATAGCATGTCAAAGGTATGAGAGATGAAGACTCAGTATCCTCGCTTCCAAGGAGAAATCCGACTCTATACTGCCTCCAAACCAGATTTGTTCTCTCCTGCAGACCATGGTATATTGAATATTCTTGGCCAACACCATAATTTAAATGCATCTATTTTTCTCTCTTCTTTATTATTCCTTGGCCAGCTTTCCCATGCAGAGTGGGGACAGACAGAAATACCCAATGCCTGGTCATTTCACAATCCATTTTATTATAGATCCTCAGCCCCACCATCAGTCCCATTTTCTTTTTCAAAAATTTCTTGTTAAGATAGCATTGGACTTTATACCATTTAAAGATTTATTTGGTAAGGATTGAAATGTTGTTAAGACATCTTCCCCATTTGGGTGTCTTTCCCTGTACTCTATGAATTTAAGTTTTTGGTTCTTAGTCTAACTAAATCTTATCATTGTTTGCATATGGGTCTGGTTGCTTTCTTGATGAATTCCTTTGTATTATATAATTTTAATCACTGATATGAATAAAATGTCTATGTATGTTCACTTAAAATTGGTGATACCATAAAAAAGAAAAGCTATTGATTTTTTCCCACTTAGTAAATACATACTTGAGCAGTTTATAAATCACTACTTCTAATTTCCAAATATGCAGGTGAATATTATTTTAGTAGGATCTGTTAGAATTTCCAATCTTATCATGATATTGCTGTTGTTAGGTGCCATCGAGTCGGTACCGACTCATAGTGACCTTATGCACAGCAGAACGAAACACTGCCCGATCCTGGGCCAACCTCACAATTGTTGCCACACTTGAGTCTATCGATGCTGCCACTTT
>NW_006408541.1:16517104-16520639 GCF_000296735.1 Chrysochloris asiatica | reverse complement strand
GTTCCATGGGAGAAAGATGAGGCTTTCTGCTCCCATAAAGATTTACAGCCTCGGAAACCCTGTACAGGGTCGCTATGAGTCGGAACTGACTCCACAGCACACAACAACAACAACAAGTATTGCATGGTATAATAGTATGTCTATTCTACATTTGGAATAAAGATTTTTATTCTCTTCATATAGTTTCTTTCTCATCTTAGGTTTTTCTTAGGTTCCTGCCCGCAACCCTGGGAACAGCTGTGGAATTCTATCAAATGCTGTTTCAATATTTTTTTAAAATATGTAATCTCTAGTTTTCCTTGCTTAATTTGTAGATGTAATGATGTTGTAAATTATAATGTCAGACGAGCCACCCTTGTCTTCCTGAAATTAATGTTATTTGCTCCTGATAAATTATTCTCTTAATACGTCATTAAATTATATTTGCTGCCATTTTATTGACAATATTTGTTGTTGTTGTTAAGTGCTGTCAAGTTGGTTCCGACTCATAGCAACCCTGTATAGAGTTTCCAAGGACCAACTGGAGAACTTGAACTGCTGACCTTGTGGTTCAAACCGACCTTGAGGTTGAGTGCTTATCCTAGGGCACCACAACAGGACTCTGAATATGATCTAGAGCTTTCTTAATTGTGTCAGAAATGGCACATCTTGGCATGAAGACTGTGCTTTGCGTTCATGAATGGCTTTTGTGGTCTCCAGCACTTTGAGCAGCATTTTGGGAAAATTTTAACCCTTTCTCACTTTTTCCTCTGGTGGTAGTAATGTTGGGCACAGTCGAGTCCATTTTCAACCCACAGTGGCCCGTGTAACAGTAGAACTGCCCCGTAGACTTTCCAAGGCTGGAAAGTGTTTAAAAGCAAAATTGCCACTTTGAGGACTGGGGTGCAAGTGCAAATTCTCAGCAGGGCATCACCTCAGAATGAAATCCAGGCACAAATCCCAACTCTGCTGCTGTCCAGCTGGAGGGCCTCAGCAATCGTTTCATCCCTGCTGAGAATTAGATTCCTCACCTGTAAAATGGCGCTAGGAATAGGCCTCACTCCCAGGGTGGTCATGTAAATGAAACATAAAGGAGTGCATGAAGCCCGCAACACAATTCCTTACACTGAGTAAGACTTCAGCAGTTAATGCTCAGTGGACCCATCTGTTCTACATATTTGTCCTGCATCCCGTGACCTTGCGCTCCTGTGTGGCATCACCTCCTCCAAGTCCCTCATGACACACTGAACCTGCTTCAGTCCCCTGCTCAGGCCCTGCCATCTCCAACTCAGGGCCTTTGCACATGCCCCATTCACTGTCTACCTGAAGTTCTCCTCATCCCAAAGTTCTTCCCACCATAACTCCAGCTCATCATGCAGGTCTGGCCAAGTACCACTTTCATAGAGAATGCCCACATGGTTTCCACCCAGAAACATCAGACGCCCGATTTACACACCCTTCCCACTCTGTCTTTCTTCTACACCAGCCATTGCCCATCTGTTTGGTTCTTGCACACTTGCAGCTGTGCACATCAGCAGGCGAGGACACTGTCTCTGGTCTGTATCCCCACCCCTAGAACAGAGTCTGGCATGCAGTGGGCACTCCAAAAATATTTACTGACTGTTGTTGTTGTTAAGTACCATAGAGTCGGCTCCGACTCATAGTGACCCTACACAGGGTTTCCGAGGCTGTAAATCTTTACGGGAGCAGAATGCCTCATCTTTCTCCCGCGGAACTGCTGGTAGTTTGAAACTGCTGACCTTGAGGTTGGCAGCCTGACTTGTAACCACTACACTACCAAGTTGGGCTGCTAACCTCAAAGTCAGCAGTTTGAAACTACCAGCCATTCTGCAGGTGAAAGATGAGGCTTTCTGCTCCCGTAAAGATTTATATCTTTGGAAACCCAACTCATAGGGTTGCTGTGAGTTGGAACCAACTCCATGGCACACCACCACCACCACATAAGAGTTAAGGTTTTGTGTCAACTTGACTGGGTCAGGATTCTCTATGGTTTAGTAGTTAAGATGTAAAAATTCCCCACGATGAGATTTGATAGCATGTAATCACCTCCATGATGAGACTTCTATGAGCAGGCAGTCAGTTGAAGGAAAGTCTCCTCAGGGGTGTGGCCTGCAATACCTTCTACCTTATAAGGAGACAAAAAGAGAGCGAGGTAAACAAAGAAGGAGGGGCCTTCTGCCACCAAGAAAGAAGAGCTGGGAATGGAGTTCATCCTCTGGGCCTCGGGTCCTGCACTGTGAAGCTTCGACATCCAGGGAAAGAGAGACTGTTGCTAAGGCAAAGAGATCTGCAAGAAGTGTTGGTCCTACAAGGATTTTCTCCAGAGCCATGCTCTGAATGCAGACTTCTAGCCTCCTTTCAACAAACTCATGTGGCACTGGAGGCACTTTCATATTTATGCCAAGAAATTTGGAAGACAACTACCTGTCCAACTGACTCAAAGAGATCCATATTTGTGCCCATTCCAAAGAAAGATCACCCAATGGAATGTGGAAATCATTGGATAATATCATTATCACATGTAAGTAAAATTTTGCTAAAGATAATTAAAAAATGGTTGAAACCATACATTGACAGAGAGCTTCCAGAGGTTAAAGCCAGATTCAGAAGAGGACAAGGAACAAGGGATGTCATTGCTGATGTCAGATGGATCTTGGCTGGAAACAGAGAATACCAGAAAGATGTTTACCTGTGCTTTATTGACTATGCAAAGGCTTTCGATTGTGTGGCTCATGACAAGCTATGGACAACATCGTGGAGAATTAATATTCCAGAAACTTAAGTGTGCTCATGAGGAACCTATACATAGACCAATAGGCATTTGTTTAAAGAGAACAAGAGAACACCGAATGGTTTAAAACCAGGAAAGGTGTGCACCAGGGTTGTGTTCTTTCACCATACTTATTCAATCTATATACTGAGCAAATAATCCAAGAAGCAGAATTATATGAAGAAAACATGGCATCAGGATTGAAGGAAGACTCATTAACAACCTGCGATATGCAGATGATGCAACATTGTTTGCTGAAAGCGAAGAGGACTTAAAATACATACTGGCAAAGATCAAAGACCACAGCCTTCAGTATGGGTTACACCTCAATGTAAAGAAAACAAAAATCCTCACCAATAAAAAATATCCATATAAATGAAGAAAAGATTGATGTTGTCAAAGACTGCATTTTGCTCTGATCAACTATCAATACTCATGGAATCAGCAGTCAAGAACTCAAATGACGTATTTCATTGGGTAAATCTGCTGCACAAGACCTTTTTAAAGTGTTGAAGAGCAAAGATGTCAGTTTGAGGACTAAGGTGTGCCTGACCCAAGCCATGGTATTTTCAATAACCTCATATGCATGTGAAAGTTGGACAGTGAATAAGGAAGACGATAGAAGAATTGATGCTTTTGCGTTATGTTGTTGGAGGAGAATATTGAAAGTGCCATGGTCTGCAAAAAGAACAAACAAATCCGTTTTGGAAGAAGTGCATCCGGAGTGCTCCTTGGAGGCCAGCATGGCCAAACTTCGTCTCTCAT
>NW_006408541.1:16511217-16517004 GCF_000296735.1 Chrysochloris asiatica | reverse complement strand
CATATGCATGTGAAAGTTGGACAGTGAATAAGGAAGACCGTAGAAGAATTGATGCATTTGAGTTATGGTGTTGGAGGAGAATATTGTTTAAAGTATCATGAACCTCCAGAAGAATTCACAAATCTGTGTTGGAAGTACAGCCAGAAGGCTTCTTAGAAACCAGGATGGCCAGACTTTGTCTCTCATACTTTGGACATACTATCAGGAGAGACAAGTCCCTAGAGAAGGATATCATGTTTGGTAGTGTGAAAGGTCAGAGAAAAAGAGGAAGACCCTCAATGAGATGGATTGGCACAGTGGCAGCAGCAAATGGGCTCAGGTTGTGTAACAACGATTGTGAGGTTGGCCCAGGACCGGGCAGTGTTTCATTCTGTTGTGCATAGGTCGCTATAAGTTGGCACCTAACAATAATAACAGTCTCCTGAAGTATGAGCTATTAGACTTCTGTTTGTTAAAGCCATCTACTTGTAGTGTTTCTGTTATAGCAGCGCAAGATAATTATGACATTGGCCAAATGAATGAATGCAATAAACTAAAAGTTGTGCTCATATTTGAAGGTTTCTAATGAGAATCAACCCACTGAGATTACAAACTCGTTTGTCACCCAAACAAAACCAAACCTGGTGTCGGCGAGGTTATTGCAAGTCATGGCAATCCCAATTGTTACAGAATACAACTGCTGTATCCGAATCAAACCTGCTGCTGTTGAGTCAATTTCTACTCATGGTGACCCATGGGCTACAGAATAGAGATTCTTCCTAAGGTTTTCATGGCTATCTCTGGTAGCGTAGTGGTTACGAATCAGGCTGCTAACCTCGGAGTCAGCAGTTCGAAACTACCAGCTGGTCCATGGGAGAAAGATGAGGCTTTCTGCTCCCGTAAAGATTTACAGCCTCAGAAACCTTGTACAGGATCGCTATGAGTCGGAACCTACTCCATGGCACATAACAACAACAACAATAACAATCTTGATTCAGGTGTTTCTTCTGCAGTGTCACTGTGTGGGTTAGATTTGTAGCTGAGTGCAAACCATTCCCACAATCCAGGGACCTTTCATCTTCAGGCACCTTCAAAACTTTCACTGGGGCCGGAATGGTGAGTGCTAGAGCTGGGGGATTTGTGCTGTTGTGGACTTCTCACCTGGTCTGGGTTAGCATAAGGACATCACCCACTCCACTCCTACCCACCCACGCTTCCCTCAAATTACTCCTTCAATACTACCATCCTGTCCACAAAAGTCCCTGTCTAACCTCCACTCATTCTCCCCTGAAAATCTTGTCCATTCTCAACCTTCAAAAGGGTAATCGAACTAATAAAAACCACGATGATAATACCAAGTACTTACCATAAATACCAGGAGTCCTGGTGTGGTACCATAGGATAAGCACTCGACCTCAAGGTCAGTTTGTACTGCAAGGTCAGTGGTTCAAACTCCCCAGGCGCTCCTTGGAAACCCTATACTCGGTGGCAACAACAACAATCATATGCCAAGCTTTAAGCTATCCATGGAGTACATTTCTGCTCATTTAATTTCCCTTTAAGTCTAATATAGGGCTGTACCCTTATGATCCCCATTTTACAGACAGAGAAACTGAGGTCCAGAAAGATTAAGTTAAGTATTCAAGGTTGCAAAGCAACTTAAGTGATGGAGCCAGACAGTCTGACCCCAGAAAAGCCTCAAGTAACCACTAAGCTATATAATAATGACTTTTGAACATTTTTGACTGTGACTCATAGTAAAAAATACTTTTTCTATCATGACCCACTTTACACATACACATTCTCCTCATCCACAGAAGACTGAAACACTAGTTTCACCCAACAACGCTCGTTTGTGTTCTATGCTCTCTCCTTTTATTCATTTATTTTTAATGATAGTCATGACCCAGGACAATTTATGTAGTGCACATTTCCAGTAGGTTAAAATTTAGTATATTGTTATTGTTGTTGTTAAGTGCTGTGAAGTCAGTTCCGACTCATAGCGACCCTGTACAGGGTTTCCGAGGCTGTAAATCTTTACAGGAGCAGAATGCCTCATCTTTCTCCCACAGAACAGCTGGTAGTTTTGAACTGCTGACCTTGCAGTTCACAGCCCAATTCGTAACCACTATGCTACCAGAGCTGTTTTTTAAATTATGATTTAAATTCTAATACATACCTAACTTACATGTGTATATGCATAGACTTTTTGAAGGGTGCTTTGGTAACAACATAATCTCTCTCACTCAAACGCCACCCTCCTCAAGCCAAAGATGTCCATGTTAGAATCCCCAGAACCTGTAAAAGTGTTATGTTGCATTTTAAACATTAAATCAAAACTATTCCCTGAAGTCTTTCTCTAAACCTTAAAATAGCTTATCTTAATTAGTAAAGTACATCTACTTTGAGCATTGTTCCCTTTAAATGTGAAATCAAATCGCTTAAGGGGCTGTGAGTTTAAGATAACGTTGTGGTCGTTAGGTACTGTTGAGCTGGTTCTGATTCATAGAGATCCTATGCACAGCAGAATGAAACTATGCCCTGTCCTCTGCCAGCCTCACAAGTGGTGTTAAGCTTGAGTCCATTGTTGATGAACTGTGCCATTCCATCTTGTTGGGGGTCTTCTTCTTTTTCACCAACCCTCCACTTTTCCAAGCATAATGTCCTTCTCTAGGGACTGGTCCCTCCTGATAACATGCCCAAAGTATGAGACATGAAGTCTTGTCCTAACTTCTAAGGAGCACTCTGGCTGTGCTTCTCCCAACACAGATGTGTTTGTTCTTCTGGCAGTCCATGGTACTTATAATATTTTCTCCATCACTATAACTCAAATGCATCAATTCTACAGTCTTCCTTATTCATTGCCCAACTTTCACATGGCTTGGGTAAGGTATACCTTAGTCCTCAAACTGACATCTTTACTTTTGAACACTTTAAAGAAGTCTTCTGCAGCAGATTTGCCTAATATAAGACGTCATTTGATTTCTTGACTGATGCTTCCATGAGTATTGTTAGTGAATCCAAGCAAAATGAAGTCTTTGACAACTTCAACCTTTTCTCTATTTAACAAAATGCTATTTATTGTTCCAGCAGGAAGGATTTTTGTTTTCTTTACATTGAGGTTCAACCCATACTGGAAACTGTAGTCTTTGATTATCAATAAGAATTTTAAATCCTCTTTACTTTCAAAAAGCAAGGTTGTATAATCTGTATATCATAGGTTGTTAATGAGTCTTCCTTCAATCCTGATGCCATGTTTTTCTTCATATAATCCTGCTTCTCGGATTGTTTGCTCAGCATACAAATTGAATAAGTATGGTGAAAGAATACAATGCTTTCTTGATTTTAAACCCCTTGTTCTGTTCTAATGACTGACTGTCTATTGGTCTATGTGCAGGTTTCTAATGAACTCAACTGAGTATTCTGGAATATCAGTTACTCACAATGTTATCCATAGCTTGTCATGGTCTACACAGTCAAAAGGCTTTGCATAGTCAATAAAGCACAGGTAAACGTATTTCTAGTATTCTCTGCTTTCAGCCAGGATCCAATGATATCCCTTGTTCCACGTCCTCATCTGAATCCCACGTAAAGCTCTGGCAGTTCCCTGTGGATGTACCGTTGCAGCCAGTTTTGAATGATCTTCAGCAACATTTTACTTGTAAGCAGTACTAGTAATGTTGTTAGATGATTTCCACATTCTGTTGGGTCACCTCATGGGCCCAAATATGGATCTCTTCCAATCAGTTGGCCAAGTAGTTGTCTTCCAAATGTCTTGCCATAGATGAATGAGTGCCTCCAGTGCTGCATCAGTTTGTTGAAAGATTTCAGTTTGTATTCCATCAATTCCCAGAGCCATAGTTTTTGTCAATGTCTTCAGTGCACCTTAGACTCCTTCCTTCAGTATCATTGGCTCTTGATCATATGATACTTCTTGAAAGGATTGAACTTTGACCATTTCTTTTTGGTAGTGAGTCTGTGAATACCTTCCATCTTCTTTTGGTGCTTTATGTATCATTCAATATTTTGCCCATGGAATACTTTAGTATTGCAAATCAATGCTAGAATTTTTTCTTTAGTTCTTTCAACTTGAGAAATGCTGAGTGAGTTCTTCCCTTTTGGTTTTCTAATTCCAGGTCTTTGTACGTTTCATTGTAATACTTGACTTTGTCTTCACGAGCTGACCTTTGAAATTTTCTGTTCAGCTCTTGTACCTCCTCATTTCTTACATTTGTTTAGCAGCTCTATGTTGGAGAGCAAGTTTCAGAGGCTCTTCTGACGTCCATTTTCGTCTTTTCTTTCTTTCTTAATGACCTTTTACTTTCTTCCAGTATGATGTTCTTGATGTCATCCTACAACACTTCTGGTCTTCTGTCATTAGTACATCAAATTAATGCATCAAATCTGTCCTTGAGATGATCTCTAAATTCAGGTGGGATATGTTCATGGATATATTTTGGCTCTCATGGACTTGTTTAAACCTTCTTCAGCTTCAGCCTGAACTTACATATAAGCAATTGATGGTCTATTGCACAGTCTACTCCTGGCCTTGTTTCAGTTGATGATATGGAGTTTTCCCACCTTCTCTTCCCACAGGTTTTGATTTGATTTCTGTGTGTGCAGTAAATTTGATTTCTGTGTGTTCAATCTCATAAGGTTAATAATGTGTATAGTTGTCTTTTATGTTGCTTAAAAAAGTTATTTTCAATAAAGAAGTCATTGGTCTTCCAAAATTCTATCGTGTGATCTCCAGTATCATTTCTATCACCAAAGCCATATTTTCCAACCACATCCTTCCTCCTTGTTTCCACCTTTGCATTCCAATCATCAACAATTATCAGTGCATGTGATTGTCAGATTAAAAATAACTAGTGCCTATTTCAGCTCACAATGCTTTGGATATTGATCTTTCTGCATTCCATTTAATTTTGACATCTTCTAATTTTCCTAGATTTACACTTCATACATTCCATGTTCTGATTATTAATGGATGTTTACAGATGTTTCTCTTCATTTTGAGTTGTGCCCCATCAGCAAATGAAGGTCCTGAAAGCTTTATTCCTTTCATGTCATCAAGGCCAACTCTACTTTGAGGAGGCAGCTCTTCCCCTGTTGTATTTTGAGTGCCTTCCAATCCGAGTGGCTATCTCTGACAATATTTCACTGCTATTCATAAGGTTTTCAGTGGCTAACCATTCAGAACTAGTCCCCCTCTCCTTCTTCCTAGTCTGTCTTGGTCTGACAGCTTAGCTGAAACCTGTACCTCATGGGCGAGCCTGCTGATATTTAAAATACCAGTGGCATAACTTCCCACATCACAACAATATACATGAATGACAAACAAACAGATGGATGATAATGAGAGATAATAGGGACAGAATAATGTGCAAAAGAAAAGTAAGAAGCATGTGACCAAGGTCAATGAATTGTACAAGTAGAAATGGTGGAAAGGCTTTATCTTTGACTCTGTATACTTGCACCCAAATAAAAAAATGTTATATTGCATGAGATATGCCATTGAATTGATTTTGACTCATAACAACTCTATGTTGTTGTTGCTGTTAGGTGCCATTGAGTTGGTACTGACTCATAGCGACCCTATGCACAACAGAATGAAACACTGCCCAGTCCTGAGCCATCCTCACAATTGTTGCCACGCTTGAGCCCATTGATGCTGCCATTTTGCCAATCCATCTCACTAGGGTCTTCCTCTTTTTCTCTGACCCTTCACCTTACCAGACATGGTATCCTTCTCCAGTGACTGGTCCCTTCTGACAATATGTCTGAAGTATGAGAGATAAAGTTTGG
>NW_006408541.1:16491902-16511117 GCF_000296735.1 Chrysochloris asiatica | reverse complement strand
GAACCGCTGACCTTAAGGTTCGCAGCCCGATTCGTAACCACTATGCTACCAACAACCCTATAGGACAGGGGAAATCTTTATAGGAGCAGATCACTAGTTCTTTTCTCCATGCAGTGGCTGGTGGGTTTGAACCACCAACCTTTAGTCTAGCAGGTAAGTGATTTAACCATTGTACCACCAGGGCTCCTTTTGATGTTACATAAAAAACCAACCCACAGCCATCATGTGAATTCTGACTTATAGTGAACATGGAGGACAGAATAGAAATGGTCTTTAGGACTTCCAAGGCTGGGAATCTTTATGGGAACAAACAGCCTCCTCTTTCTCCCTTAGAGCGGCTGGTGCAGTTGAACCGACAACCTTCTGGTTAACAGTCCAACGCCCAGCCCACAGTGATTCCAGGGCTCTTATTTACCTACAAAAACCCACTGCCATCAATTTGTTGTGAATCATAGCCACCCGTTGTAGGGGTGCCAAGGCTGTAAATCTTTATGAGAGCAGAAAGTCTCAGGTTCCTCCTTCAAATCTCATGGTGAATCTGAAGTGCCGACCTTGTCATTCAAAGTCCAGTGTTTATCCTACAGCATCACCAGAGTTCCTTCTATATTACATGTTGTTGTTGTTGTTAAGTGCCATCAAGTCGATTTTGACTCATAGAGGCTCTGTACAGGGTTTCTGAGGCTGCAAATCTTTACGGGAACAGAAAGCCTCATCTTTCTCCTGTGGAACAGCTGGTAGTTTTGAACTGCCGACCTTGAGGTTAGCAGCCCGATTCATAACCACGACACTACCAGAGTTCCTTAGATAGGATAAGCACCCTGGATTAATCAGCAGAGTCCAATGTAATCACCAAACTGGCCCATAGACCCATCACCATCCAGTCAATCTCAACTCATGGTGAGCCCATCTATTACAAGTACAACTGCTTTGTAGGTTCTCTGGGTTGTAATCTCAATGGAAACAGATTGGCAGGCGTTTCTTCTACAATACTGCTGAGTGGGTTCGAAACACCAACTTTAAAGTTAGTAGTTGAGCAAACCATCACTCATTTGTCAGTTTGTTATACTGTGGTGACTTGTGTGTAGCTGTAATGCTGGAAACTAAGCCACTGGTATTTAAAACACCAGCAGGGTCACCCATGGTGGACAGGTTTCGGCGGAGATTCCAGATTAAGGAAGCAGGAGAGGTGGACCACTTCTGAATGTTTAGCCATTGAAAACCTTATGAAGAACAGCAGAACATTGTCAGATACAGGGCCAGAAGATGAAAATATTATGAATAGAACCAGAATATTATCAGATATAGTACTGGAAGATGAGCCTGTCAGGTTGGAAGGCATTCAAAATACAACTGGGGAAGAGCTGCCTCCTTGAAGTAGAGTTGACCGTGATGACATAGATGGAATTGGGCTTTCAGGACCTTGATTTCTGCCCAGTGAGACTTGTATAGACTTCTGAACACTAGAACTCTAAGATCACATATGTGTGTTCTTCAAGTAACTAAACTTGTGATCTTGTGTTGCAGCAGTGAGAAGAAGCTAAACCCATTGTTTCCAAGTCAATTCCAACTCAAAGCAAGCCTGTAGAACAGAATAGAACTGTCCCCTTGGTTTTACAAGGCTATACATCTTTACGGAAGCCGACTACACTTCGAGCCGCTGGTGGTTTTGAACTGCCAAGCTTTCAGTTATCAGATAAGCACTTAACTGCTGGACCATCAGGATTCCTAAGCTCTTAGAGAGGGAAAAATTTGTAGAGAGACTAGAGTAGGGTGGTAAAACTAAAAAATTTAAACCATGTGAAGATACTATTTTTGTTTTGTTTTTTAACATAAAATGTTTTGATATTTGGGGGGTTCCTATGAGTTCCCCCTGAGTCCAGTCTGAAAGCCGTTGATTCATTCTCAATATCTCCACTTCACTACGACATTGGGTGATTTTGCCTTTGCAACAAGAGTTCCTTTTCTTCAGCTAGCCGAGTCCGACTATCCATCTGTTATAAAGATTGCCATGCCTTTCTTCTGCAATATTGCTGAGTGGGTTCAAATCACTAACGTTCAAGTTAGTGGTGGTGGTGTGCCACCAATTCGGTTCCAACTCATAGCGACCCTGTATAGGGTTTCCGAGGCTGTAAACCTTTACAGGAACTGAAAGCCTCATCTTTGTCCCATGAATTAACTGACGGCCTTGAATTGCTGACTTTGTGGTTAGCAGCCCAGTTTTTAAAATCCACTGCGCTACCAGGGCTCCTTTCACCTTTGTTGTTGTGGTCTGTGCCGTGGAGTCGATTCCGTCTTATAGAGGCCCTGTATATGGTTTCCAAGAAGCGGCTGGTGAGCTTGAATGGCCGACCTTGCAGTTCAAACCAAACTTGCAGTCTAGCGCATTAACCCACAGCGCCACACCAGGAGCGTAGCCAATGAAAAACTCGTATCTCCCTGGACACAATGCATAATTGAGGGACGGGCACGTGATCCAAGTGGAAAGACTCAAACTCAGGAATTTTACTATTGATTGGAATTGACTCAGTGGCAGTGGGTTTGATTTGGGTTTTGTTTTTTTATCAGCAAAGGAAGGAGCCCTTGTGGCACAGTGGATTAAGCACTTGACTTCTAACAATAGGTTGGTGGTTTGAACCCACCAGTCTCTCCACTGAAGAAAGATAAGGCAATTGGGCTTCTATAAAGATTTACAACCTAAAAAACCCTGAGGAGCAGTCTGCTGTGCCCTATGCAGTTGCTATGAGTGGAAATCAACTTTGTGGCAGTGGATGTGGGTTGGGTCAGCAAATGGGGAGATAGGGTAAACCTGAAGCTACTCAGTCCATCTTTGCCACCAGCCTGGGGAAAGCCCTCTTGAGAGTCAAAATCAAGACAAAGGAAACCAGAGCCATGGAATGGGAAGACACAGATCCCTAAGACAGCGGCAGAGCCCCCGACCCAGCTTTGCTGGACAGTGCGTGAAGTCCCACCCACTCCACAGCAGCCCGTTCTCCTATGCAGTGCCCACACATCAATACAATCCCTTCTGTTGGCTTTTAAGTTCTTGGCACTTACAATCAAAATGGGGCGGATACAGCTAGTCCTCCAGATCCACAGGTTCTGTGGATTCAATCAACTCAAATAGAAAATATTGGGGCCAGGGGGAAGGCAATTAAGTGGTTAAATAAAGCACTTTCTCAAAGGCTTTGTTGTTGTTGTTAAGTGCTGTTGAGTCGGTTCTGACCCATAGCAACCCTGAACAGGGTTTCCAAAGCTGTAAATCTTTACGGGAACAGAAAGCCTCATCTTTCTCCCACGGAGCAGCTGGGAGTTTTGAACTGCTGACCTTGTGGTTAGCAGCCTGATTCATAACCAAGACTTAGAGGGAGCCTTAGTTGCTAAGGAGCTCTGGTAGCTTAGTGGTTATGAATCGGGCTGCGAACCTTAAGGTCAGCGGTTCGAAACTACCAGCCGCTCTGCAGGAGAAAGCTGAGGCTTTCTACTCCCGTAAAGATTTACACCCTCGGAAACCCTGTACAGGGTCGCTATGGGTCGGAACCGACTCGACGGCACTTAACAACAACAAATTGCTATTTACATAGTGTTTACCTTGTGTTATCCCTGATGTAGCCCTGTAGGGTAAGCACTGGACTGCTATCCTCACCAGCTCCTCTGGAAACCCAATATAGAGTTACTATGAGTTGGAACTGACTCAATTACACACAATAACAAAGATGATTTAAAGTATATGCAAATACATAAGGAACTTGGAGCCTCTGTGGATTTTCCTCTCTATGGGGTCCTGGAGTCACCCCCCGGCTGATACCGAAGGATGACTGTATATAAATGGAAAGTCAGAGACCCAGAGAAGGGACATGATTAATCCCACAAACTTCAGGGAGTCCATAACTGGGACAGTTTGTTTCTGATTCTCTTCCATTGCTTTTGCTGCCAGACCACAAGCGACCATCCACTACCTACAAGGAACTCTGGTGGCACAGTTGTTAAGTGCTCTATTGTTACCACAAAGTCAGTAGTTCGAACTCATCAGTACTCAATGGGAGAAAGATATGGCAGTCTGCTTCTGTAAGGGTCACAATCTTGGAAACCCCACAATTCTATTCCATCCTGTAGGGTCACTATGAGTTAGAACCAACTCAAAGGCAATGGTTTTACCATCACACACACAATTCTAGAATCCTTTCTCTCTCTTTTTTTATCTTGCACCAGCCCTCCTTTTTATGGGCGAAGGAAAGAAGTGAGAAGTGCCTCTCACTGGCAAACAGGAAAGGTTTTAAAGAGCAGCCCAAATCTCCATGGATGGCAACATAGAGACAGTTTTACCAAAATTCACCTGGTTCATACTCAGCGAGATATGAGATACTAGGCCCGTATCTTGATGCATAATTGCACTAGGGAGATTGTGAAAATGTGTTAAGCATATCTGTAAGCAGGCAGGACATATGCCCTGGGCTGGATAGTAGACAGTTGCTGATGAGGTGGTAGTCATGCTCTGGAATGTTAGGGATGGGAAAGAGTCTTGGAGAAAGAAAGACTTGTGGGCATGAGAATTGTCCTGAGGTTTTACCCTGGAGGTGGCTGGCCTCACCTCACACAACCTGTGGCTTAGTCACATTTCTGAAAATCCAGGCAGGGTCAGGGGGTCCTGACCCACTCCCAGACAGACAGCCCAGGGGACGGAAGGTCAGAGTTGAAGAGTTTAAATTCAGTGCAGTTCATGAATGTTCCCGGCCCCAAAGAGTAACCCGAGAAATTGTTTGTATCAGCGAGAGATGACTTAACTCTTGGCAAATTCTAGAAAACAGCCTCTCTTCCTGTTTCTCAAGGCATTCCAAAGAAAAGAAACAGTTTGAGTTTTGTTCAGTTCTGTGACTGATTGGAGACTTCTACCCCATGCGGCCTGGGAACCCTTGGGTGAGGTCTCAGCCCCCAGGGGCAAGGGAGGGAGCATTTGGAGTGTGCAGACCACACTATTTGGTTTTCTCTGGCCAAGGGTACCTCTGAGTCCTGCAGGGACCACCAAGGGGTGGAAGAGTTGTATACGATGACCCAGGATCTTTACTCTGAAATACACACTCCAACCAGGCAAGGCTGGGCTCCTCACTAAGAGTCATCTATCTACCTTGACCCAGGATCTGTACTCTGCAATATATACTCCAACCAGGAAAGGCTGGGCTCCTCACTGCCCACCTCATCCCACCTCCTTTCTCACCACCTGGCCTTTGCCCATGTTGAGCTACCTACCTGGATCATCTACCTTCCTTCCTCCCGTGATCAACCAAAGCCATCTAACTCTAAGGCCCAGGCAGAGTGTTACACTCATCATGTGAAAGTTGTTTCTGAAAACCAGCACTCAGCAAAATTTTCTTTCTCTCCCTGAACCAGGGACATGATTGAACTTTTTATTCATCCACAAGTAACTCTTAGGGCAATAACGGGCTGAAACATGACAGCAATTGTGGGGACAGTACAGGACTAAGCAGCGCCTCATTCTGTGTGCATAGGGGTCACTATGAGTCGGAACTGACTCAACAACACCTAACAACAAGAGCAATAACCTCATTAAAACAAAACTCACAACAAAAACCCATTGTCATAGAGTCAATTCCAACTCATAGCCATCCTGTAGAACAGGGTAGAATTGTCCCACAGCGTTTCCCAGGCTGTAATTGTTACGGAGTCTTGGTGTGGCGCTATAGGTTAAGCACTTGACCACAAGGTAGGTTTGAATCTCAAGGTTGGCAGTTCAAACCACCAGCTGCTCCTCAGAAATCCTCTAAACGGTCTCTATGAATTGGGATCGACTCAATGGCACATAGCAACAACAACAACAATCCTCATGGAAGAGAATGCTACATCTTTCTTCTGGCAGAGCAGCTAGTGGGTTCAAACTGCTGACCTTTCAGTTAGAAACCAAGTACTTAACCACTGTGCCACCAGGGATCCTTTATTACCTTTTTATATTCTTAAGAATTATCAAAGAGCACAAAGAGCTGTGGCACTGTGGGTTAATGCACCAGACTGCAAAGCGGTTTGAACTTCAAGGTTGGTGGTTTAAGCTCACCACCTGCTCCTCGGAAACCCTATAGGGAATCACTATGGTTCGGAACCGACTCAACAGCACTTTAACAACAACAGCAACAACAAAGAGCTTTTGTTTATGTGGGTTCTATCTGACTCCATGGCACATAACCCCCACCATCACCATCTACCATATTAGAAATTAAAATAGAGAAATACAAAAACATGTTAATTTCTGTGAAAAAAAAAAAGAAAAGAAACCACATGTTAATATCAGAGGGATGACATAATCACACGTCATGTGGCCTCTGGAAAACACCACTATACCCTGGGGGGTGAATAAGACTAAAAAGGCAAATAGCATCTCCGTATCATTACAAATACAGTTTTCTTCTCACGGGCTTCCTGAGATTCGCTGTCTTATGGTATTTAGAGACACAAAGTTCCATTATAATTGAAAGATAATTGAGAAGGGATTAGTTGGATAATGAATAGGGCAGACGAAAGAGGAATTGATACCTTTGAAATACAGTGTTAGTGAAAAACATTGGAAGTACCAGAATAGCAAGCAAATCTGTCATGGGAAAAGTACAGGCAGAATGCCACTTAGAAGCAAGGATGTGGAGACTTCATCTCTGGTATTTTGGACATGCTGTCAGGAGGGACCAGTCCCGGGGGACAGACAGCATGCTTGGTAAAGGACATGGTCAGCTAAGAAAGAGGAAGGCTCTCAATGAGCTGGACTCACACAGCAGCTGCAACAATGAGCTCAACCACAGCAATGATTGTGGGGATGGTGCCGGACCCCGCAGTGTTTGGTACTGTTATATGTAATAATGCTATGAATCGGTACCAACTGGGCAGCACTCCGCAAGTCTCTCTTGGATTCTTCCTTGTACAATGATGAATACTTGGCAGCTCACTAAATGTTGGTGGTTCAAACCCACCAGCCTTTGAGAGAAAAGATTTATAGCCTTGAAACTGCTAGGAGGCAGTTCTACTCTATCCCATGAGATGGAATCCACTCCTCCAACAATGAATGGTTAGATTGTATGTCTCTCTCTTCCCCTAGCTACACAAGCCTTATCTTTATCTAATAGTGGTTCTTTGATACAATTTTTTTTTAACTTGTCCTAGTTGTTGTTGTTGTTAAGTGCCTTTGTTAAATGCTGTCAAGTTGGTTCTGATTCATAGCAATCCTGTATAATGTTTCCAAGGCTTTAAATCTTTACAGGAGCAGAAAGCCTCATCTCTCTCCCATGGAGAAGCTGGTAAATTCAAACCACTGGTCTTGTGGTTCCCAGTCAAGTGCAGGAGCAGTGATTTTAATACAAGTCCACCTGGTTGTGAAATAGATTTTATTCCTCCCCATAGGTTTGCCCATAAGGAGCCCTGGTGGAGCTGAGGGTTAGACATTGGACTACTAAGTATAAGACCAGCCCCCATCCCCCAGATGCTCCCTGGGAGAGAGATAAGGCTGTCTGCTCCTATAAAGATTTATAGTATAGTATCGGAAACTCTATACAGAGTCACTATAAGTCAGAATCACCTTGATGGCAGTGGGTGTACTTTGGATTTGGTTTATACTAGCCTATGGGAGCAATGCCTGCTGATTTACCACCAAAATTAGACAATGAAAACCCTATGTCTCCATGAACAACAGTCTTCTTTTCATAAAATCAGAAGAACTGAATGGTGTTCAGCTATCAAGACTGAACGTTTTGGTTGAAGATTCTATAGAAGAAACCTGATCAAAAGGGGGAAAGGTGAAATTGAACTTCAAATTTTCCTGGAATCCAGACTTTCTGGATCAATGGAGCCTGGATGAATCCATGAAACTATTGCCCTGAGATAATAATTTTGTTTTTCTTCCATACATGCATAGATTTACACTGAAGAAAATGTGCTTAAACATTTCTCTGTGATCAGAGGGTGGCTACAGACATGTTTTCTCAGTAATACACATGTCTTAGCCTCTTAGGGTAGATTAGGAAAAAAACAGAAAATTAAAAAAATTTTGTGTGAAGATCAAATAACTCAAAGAGCTAAGTTTGCCACCAGTCTTTTAAACACAATCAAAGGTAAAAAAAAAAAAATATATATATATATATATATATATATATATATATGATTTTATTAAACAAATTGTTATCTAGGATCAAGTCTCAGATTTACCAATTTGAGAGAGCAAGGACCAACCCTCCCACCCCAAAAAAAAGAGACTTAGGAGGGGATTCATTGGGCCACCTACCACCTATGGCAACTTATTATTATTATTATTATTATTTTAAGGCTTTCAAAGGAGCAATCTTGACAGATTTCTCTGAAGAACACAGTATGACTAAGCGGAACTTATTAGGAAGAAATTTTAGAAAAATTTGGAAATTGCATTGGTGAGAAAAAGGCCAGGAGAAGTTGCATGAAGATATTGTTTTTCATCACAACAATGCACCTGCTCATTCTTTGAGGTTAGCAAGAGCTGGCCTACAAGAATTGTGTTGGGAAACTTTACCCCCATCCACCATACAACCCTGATCTAACCCATTTGGCCTGCTTTTTGTTCTCAGAACTCAAAGAATATTGACAAAAAACATGCTTTGAGTATCTTGAGGATGTCAAAACTGCTCTTTAGATGTGGTATAAATCAAAGAGAACAGAATTCTTCAGGGAAGTGTTAGAGATGGAAACACCATCTTCAGAAGTGTGTAGACCTAGATAGATGACATGTTGAGAAACAATAGCTTCTCATTTTGATATTTTGTTTAATAAAGATTTCTATGATTTGTAGTAATATGTATTTCTTTTTACTTACCCTCATATACAAGGTTCTGGATTGAATTGTGGTCCCCTCCTGGCGGGGTGGGGTGGGGTGGGGAAGTGTTATAAATTCTAGTCTCTGTGTCTGGTTATAATCTCATTTGAGAACAAGTTGCCTTTACTATGTTAATGAGACATAATTTTTGTTGATATGTTCCAACAACTCAGTTCAGACTCACAGTGACCCTGTAGTTTCTGAGTACAACGAATGGGTATGAACTGTGAACCTTGCTTATCCTACAGTGCCACACCAGAGTATGTCTTGAACCTGTTTTATTTGTTTATTTATTTTTAAAGTTTTTATTGTGAATTGAGTGATAGTTTACTTGGGAGAACGCTGGCTTTACACTCATCATTTCATTGCAATGACTACAGTCTCCTCTGTGCATCATCATTCATCAGGATTTGCTTCTAATCTCTCTGTTTTTTATTTTGTTTTGTTTTTTTTGAAGGGGAAGGATGTACACAAAAACACTCAGGAATATACGCAATCATTTAAACAACCAAAGGGTACATTCTGAGATAAACTTTAAACCAAAACTATTCTTGAGTTCTTCTTAAAACCATATAATAGTTGAACTTAACTAATAAAAGATACCTATAGCGTAGTGGTTACGAATCGGGCTGCGAACTGCAAGGTCAGCAGTTCGAAACTACCATCTGTTCCATGGGAGAAAGATGAGGTGTTCTGTTCCCGTAAAGATTTACAGCCTCGGAAACCCTATACGGGGTCACTATGAGTCGGAACCAACTCCACGCCACATAGCCACCACCACCTTTAGCATGGTGCGCTTTTAAGATCTCTCTAGAAGAGACCAATTGACAACAGCAACTTGAGAAATCAGGAAGTGTGGAGGCAGCAAGTTTATGTTCATGAATAAGGAACAACCCAGAAAAGAAAGGTGAGAAGGGTTGTACAACTTAAAGAATGGTGTCAGTATCACAGAACTGTATATTTACAAACTGTCCAATGGGTGTGCATCCTCCGATATATATTCTCAACAACAGAGACAATAAAATTTTTTTAAAAAATGATAAAACAACTACCACAACAAAATGCTATGGATCACAACAAAACATTGTCTGATACAGCGTTGGAAGATCAGCCCTCTAGGTTAAAAGACACTCAGGATACAGAGTGGCTGTCACCATGTATTTGGATACACCAATGGTGTGAAGATGGCAGACGACTGAGCAATGTTTCATTCTGTTCCGTGTGGGTCATCGTGAGTGGAGCCACCTCAGTGGCAACTGCCAACAACAACTCAGTTGTCCATCTTCATGAGGACCACAACTGAAGCAGGACCAACTGCTCAGTCAAGACTTTCTCCTTTACCCTATCTCTTTCTTCTGCCTCTTTACTGATGATACTGAACATGGTGGAAAAAATTCAAGATCAAGTGTTGTATCTTAATTACTTCTGCTGTAGCTGAGATTGTATGGTTGGCTCAGGACTGGGGCAGTATTTCATTCTCTTGTGCATAGGATTGCTGGGAGTCAGTACCGACTCAATGGCATCTAATAATAACAACAACAACAAAGCTGTAGCTGAAATTTATTTTATTTGCTTTGAAATTCACACATGGAAAAAACACCCCCAAAACAGGTGATTTTTTTCCTAAATCCAAGAGACTAAGGTCAGTGAATTAAAGATTAAGAGGCTGATTTGTAAACTCAAACTGAAGGTTGCATTAAAAAAAACATACAGCTGAATTGATTTCATGAGGTCAAGCTGTAGAATGTGTTTAAATCTGATAAGAAAAAGCTTTCCGTTTACCCTGCGTCTGTTTACATTTTTGCAGTCTTTAATTCTGACTTGTCAATACTCAACAGTTTCACCTTTATTTAGACACTGAAATGTAATGGTTGGCTTTGCATTTTGAAGCAGTTGTGTCAACAGTTCAGAATGTCTCTTCTCTTAAGGTGCTATGAAATACGTGTGGCTTTTGGATGTACATTTAATTTTACTCAAGAGTGAATACAAGATGTTTGACTCATAATTTTAATTGTTCCCAACAGACCAATGATCTTTGCTTCTATTTAAATTCTCCCAAGGGAGGATTGCCACTAAGCATAATTTTGATACCAGCCCAGCTACTGAAGGAAGAACATTCCAGGAAGAAGGAACAACAAATGCAACTATGTTGACATGGGACGAATCCTAGAGTGTTAGACGAGCAGCACAGAGGTGAAGTTGCTAGTACCAAGAGAGAAAGAAAGATCATTCAAGGCCTGTTGCCATTATTGTTGTTAAGTGCTGTCGAGTTGTTTCTGACCCATAGTGACTCTGTATTGGGTTTCCAAGGAGGAGCTGGTGAGCTTGAACCACCAAATTTGAGGTTCAAACTAACTTTTCAGCCCAGCGCATTAACCCACTGTGCCACACTGGCTTTTACTGTGAATGAGAAGGGAAGTGTCTGGAGGGTTCTGAGCAAAGAGCATGTTGTGTGTTTTTTCACAGAAACCCTCAGGAACCTCTACCCAAAATAGGACATAATAGGGAGACCAGTGGGGATTCTATACAATCAGTCACACGAGGGATTGTTTTGGCTTGGGTGAAGGTGGTGGCACCAGAAGTGATAAGAAAGACCAGGATCTGATGATGGATTGGATGAGAATATGGGAGGAATTAAGTATGATGACAAGGTTTTTAACAACTGAAAGAATGGAACTGACATTTGCTAAGAGGGAACCATGGGGAAGAGTCTCTGTGTGTGTGTGAATGTGTTTGTGTTTAAGATTAGAAGTCCCTGAGAGGCTTCCAATATCATTCAGCTAACAACTGATGAAGCTGGGATTCACACCCAGGTGATATGGCTTCTGAGCCTTTGTTTCCATGAGATAAAGGGAGCTGTAGGTCAGCAGTTCAAAACTACCAGCTGTTCCATGGGAGAAAGATGAGGCTTTCTGCTCCCGTAAAGATTTACAGCCTTGGAAACCTTGTACAGGGTCGCTATGAGTCGGAACCGACTCCATGGCACATAACAACAACAACATCTTTAAGTTGGATCAACTATCAACACTCATGGAAACAGCAGTCAAGAAATCAAACAGCGTATTGCATTAGGCAAATCTGCTGCACAAGACCTTTTTAAAGTGTTGAAGAACAAAGATGGCAGCTTGAGGACTAAGGTGCACCTGACCCAAGCCATGGTATTTTCAATAACCTCATATGCATGTGAATGCTGGACAGTGAATAAGGGAGATCCTAGAAGAATTGATGCATTTGAGTTATAGTGTTGGAGGAGAATACTGAAAGCACCATGGGCTGCCAAAAAACCCAACAGATCTGTGTTGGAAGAAGTGCAGCCAGAGTGCTCCTTGGAGGCCAAGATAGCCAAACTTTGTCTCTCATACTTTGGACATATTGTCAGGAGGGATCAGTCGCTGGAGAAGGATACCATCTTTGGTAAGGTGGAGGGTCAAAGAAAAAGAGGAAGACCCCCAGAGAGATGGATTGACAAAGTGGCCGCATCTATGGGCTCAAGCGTGGCAACCATTGTGAGGTTGACCCAGAACCAGGCAGTGTTTTGTTCTGTTGTACATAGGGTCGCTATGAGTCGGTACTAACTCCATGGGACCTAACAACAACCATCTCTAAGACAGGTACATCCGGAGAGACACCTCATGTAGGCAGACATGAACAGGAAAATCTGTGTGAGGCTTTGATGTGTGTGTAGGGGAGTCTTTCTGTGTGGGTCACGGCTTGGTGGGAGCTGGAGGTGGAAAAGGAAGACCAATTGTCTCGAGAAAGCTGCCTGTTTCAGATACTAATTTCTGTGTCTTTCTGGGTCCTTATGGGTGTGGCGTTGTAGGGATAAGCACTAACCATGAGTTCAGGCATTCAAGCCCATCAGCTGCTCCTCTGAAACACTATGAAGGGTCCTTCTAAGTGGAAACCCACTGATGGCACTTAACAACCTTTCTTTTACCCCATTCAAATGGAGATCGGGCTCTGGGTGACCTAGTTTCCCGACTGCCAGGTAAGTGTTTCTAAAAGTCATAGCTCATTTGCTGAGAATCAGGATTTTTCTGAACTAAAAAGAGAGTTCCGTTCCCCAAGCTGGGAGTTTCTATGGGTTCTGATTCCCAAGCATTATTCTCTGCTCTCTGGAAGAACCCCAAAGATGTAGCAAGACTCAAAGGAAACTGGAAGACCTCTTAGGACTCTTTCCAGCCAATTTAGCTCCACGTCTCAGCCACTCAGCCAAGGTCTGCTATCACACCAGTGTTGCTGCTCAAAGGAAGTGAGAGATTCTGTTCTATAGCATTTATAACGCTGTTGGTGCTGCTCATTGTGACTCTATGGACAACAGGACCACCCTGTGCACCCCATCTTCATGATCCTTGGTATGCCTGAGCGCATACCACTGTGTAGTTTGAAGGTCCCCAGTCGCCGTGGGTTAATGTGCTGGACTGCAAAGCCGGCTTGAACTGCAAGGTCGGCAGTTCCAGCTAACCAGCCACTTCTCAGAAACCCTATACAGGGTCGCTATGGGTCAGAACCAACTCACCAGCCCTTAACCACAACAACGACCACTTAGGAGGAGCATCTTCCAGCACCATATTGGGCAATGTTGTTATGAGCCATTAGGTTTTCACTGGTTACTTTTGGAAAGTAGATTAGCAGGTCTTTCTTTCTAGCCTGTCTTAGTCTAGAAGCTCTGCTGAAACTTGTCTGCCATGGTTGACCTTCCTGGTACTTGAAATAGCGGTGACACAGTTTCCTGGTGTGGCGCTGTAGGATCAGCACTGGACTGCTCACCTCAAGGTCAGCAGTTCAAATCCACCAGGTGCTCCTTGGAAAATATATACAGGGTCACTATGAATTGGAACCAACTCGATGGCACTTAACAACAGTTTTCACTGAAGTATAACAAACTGACGAACTCTAACTCAGTACTTTTGCCTCTCTGCTATTTTTCAGTTAAAAAAAAGAGATGGTTGAGTGTTAAAGAAATGAGCCCTGGTGGCAGAGTGGTCAAGCATTTGGCTGCTAACTGAAAGGTTGGTAGTTCAAACCCACGAGTCAGTCCCTCCATGGGAAAAAAGATGAGGCAATCTGCTTCCATAAAGATTGTTGTTGTTGTTAAACGCTGTCAAGTTGTTTGCAACTCATAGTGCCCCTGTATAGGGTTTCCGAGGAGCAACTGGTGAGCTTGAACTGCCAACCTTGTGGTTCAAACCAACTTTGCCTTCCAGTGCATTAGCCCACTGCGCTACAGCAGGACTCCATATAGAGTACAGCCTAGGAAGCTCTGTAAAGCAGTTGTACTCTGGACTATGGTATTGCTGGGAATCACAATCAAGCAATGGAATGGAATCAGGAAATCTGGTACACAGGGGAGTTTTTGTCCCGACGGACTAAAGAAATGAAGAGAAGATCCATTTCTCTCCAAGTTAGTCACATTTACATAAATCAAGCCCATCTATCAAAATGTATTCTAACCTAAAATCATTTTAGAAGCAGACACTTGGGGAAATACTGACTTATAGAACATGAAAGGACACAGGGCTGCTCTCTTGAGTCCCGGACCTCAGATGGGCATCTGTGTTAGTTTCCTGTGGCAGCTCTAATAAATTAACACAAACTGCAAGGATAAAAACACCCAAAATGGATTCTTGCAGAGTTCGGGAGTCCAGAATCCTGAAATCAAGACACCAGAAGGGCTGTGCTCCCTCCAGAGACTCTAGGAAAGATTTGGTTCCTTGCTTCTTCCAGCTACTGATACCTATCAGCATTCCTGGTTTTGTGGCTGAAACACTCCAATCTCTGCTTTGGTGGTCACTCCAACTCTCCCTTTTCTATTTCTTACAAGGACACTTGACAATGGATTTAGAGCTCTCCCAGACAATTCAGGACAACCTCGTGTCAAGATTCTTAACATCATTACATCTCCAAAGACCCTTTTTCCAAATAGGGCTGCGTTCACAGGTTGCAGTAATTAGGACTCAGCTATACCTTCTTGGAATTCAGAATCCAACCCACTGAAGTACCCATCACACATAATCTGCAAACTTCAAGAGTTTTTATTACTCCGGAAATACCTGTTCCTGACACTGTGTTGAGCATTTTGCATACATAGTCCCATTTACTCAGCCTAGCAAGGAGTTATGGTGTGGCCCTGTGGGTTAATGTGCCAGACTGCAAAGCCATTTGAACTGCAAGGTTGGTGGTTCAAGCTCACCAGTCACTGCTTGAAAACCCTATACAAGGTTGCTATGGGTCGGAACCGACTCGGTGGCACTTAACAACAACAACAACCAGCCTGGCAAGGATGTCCCTATCTTTCTAATGCAGCAACAGAGATATTTTTTGCTTACGGTCACCTAAGTAATAAGTTGTTGTTGTTGCTATGTTCCATCAAGTTGTTTCCAACTCATAGAGACCCTGTGTAGGTTTTCCAAAGAGTAGCAGATAAGCTTGAACTGCCGACCTTGTAGTTCAAACTAACTTTGCAGTTCAGCACATGAACCCACAGTGCCACATCAGGACCCCAACTAATATGTAGCAGAATCTATATTCTAAACAATTTACTTACGTTGCACACGCATGCGTGCGGGTGCACGCGTGCACACACACACTCTCTCTCTCTCTCTCTCTCTCTCTCTCTCTTCCCAGGCTACAGAGATACAGGTTAAGAAGCATATTTCCAAAAAATCAGAATTCCTGAATGGTGCAAACATTTCGCATGCTAGGCACATGACCAGAAAGTTGGTGGTTCGAGTTCACCCAGAAGCATCTCAAAAGAAAGACCTGAAAAAATCAGCCATTGAAAACTCTGTGGAGCACAGCTCTATTCTACACACATGGGGTCGCCAAGAGGAGGAGCCAGCGCCATGGCAACTGACTTATGCAAACTAGCTTTTTTTGGACTGTTTAGGCCAGCTCTCCTCTTGACCCCACCCATTCAGCTCTGCTCCCACATGGTACTGGGAGAGCACAAAGAGCCCTATTCCAAGACAATGAAAGTTTCTAAATGTCCCCAGCGGACAAGAGATTTTCATCTGAGTGTTTCCCACAATTTGCCATGATTCAGTCTTGTCTTTGGAGACACTCGGGATGCTCTTCTCCAGACAAATTAGCAGGAGGCAGCTCCTCTCTGAGGAGGCTGGTTTCAGCCTGAAGCAATAACGAGGAAGCATCTCATGAACACCATCCAAGTCAAGCAGAAACATTCCACTTGCATTTCAGTTTTTCATTTTTATTCATGCAATTAATTTTCCTATTAATTTTTTTATTGTTAGTGCAACTTGAAGCCGCCCCATCCCTCAGAAAGAAAGTTTCATTGTCTGCGTTCTCTAATGCAGCTGTAACAGAAATACAAGTAGAAGGCCTTACCAACCAGAAGTGTATTCTTTCACAGGTGAGGAAGTTAGAAGTCCCAATCCAAAGTTCTAGGAGAAGGCTTTCTCTCTTGTAGCTCTTGGTTCTAGGAGGTGCCCAACACAGGGACACCCGGATGGGCTCTTCTTTCTTGGTGGTTGTCTTAGCTCTATCATGTTGCTACAACAGAAATACCACAAATGGATGACATCACCAACCAGAAGTGTATTCCCTCACACTTTAAGAGGCTAGAAGTTGGAATTCAGAGCACCCGCTCCGGAGAAAGTTCCTTGTCACCTTTCAGCATTGGTAGGCCCAGCATTCCTTGAAGGTCTCCATACATTTTAGCATCAATCTTCCCTTGAATCTGGAAGCTTCACAGTGCAGGTCCAAAGGATGTACTTAACTCCAGGTTCTCACTTCTTTGTCCTGCGAGGTTCCTCTTTCTCTGCTCAAGCCTGTGTCCATTGATCTCTTGGGTCATGAAGGTGTGATTAAGGGTGGTGTGTGGAACTGTCGGGTCAACACTAGACTTCTATCCACTAGGTTGGCGGTTCAAACCCACGAGCTGCTCCTCGGAAATCCTACACAGGATTGCTATGAGTTGGAAACAACTCAACAGCACTTAACAACAACATTCCACCCTCAGGAGTGGATTGTGGTGCTGTAGGATAAGCACTGGACTGCTAACTACAAGATTAGTGGTTCAAACCCACTAGCTGCTCCTTGAAAACCTTATACAGGGTTGCTATGAGTTGGAACCAACTGGTTGGCATTTACTAACAACAACATCTAACTTTTAATCCTCTTAATGGTTTATCACATCAAATCACATCATGGGAGATAGCTACATCTCATCTGCCAACCCCCTGAGACTCCTCGTCCAGTCAATTTGGCACAGAACGTTAACTGTCACAATGGCAGTAGGTCCACTCTCTCTGTTTGCTTCTTTCTCCTTTTATTTTGTAAGATAAAAGATGATACAAACCACACCCCAGGAAATCTACCCTTACAGGGGATCATGACTGTGATATGTTTTAAGGGTATCCCACCCTAATCCCTTTACAACTGACTGATTGATCACATCAGATCATATCATTGAAGATAATTGCAGAATTGTCAAATCGCATCATTGCAGAACTGCTAAACCACTGAGAATTATGGCTCAGAAAAGTTGACATGTGTTTTGGGGGATACAACTCAATTCATGACACATATACATATTTCTTTCCAGTCTTATTCTACGATCATCCATGTCATTTTCTTTTCTTGGCAATGTAGTTAGTTTTGCAGTTTGCTTTTTTTAAAGTTTCATCAGATGTATACCCCAGGGGTGGGCAATCTTTTTCTGTAAAGGACCAGATAGTAAATTGTTTAGGCTTTGTGAGCCATAATAGTATTTGTGCAACTACTCAACCCTACTATTGTGGCTAAGAAACAGCCAGAGATAATATGCCAACGAACAGGTGTGGGTGTGTTCCAATAAAACCTTTTTTTAAAACAGGGAAGGGATTGGTCTCCAGTCACAGTTTGTTTGACCCCAGTAGATATTTTTTTCTTTTCTTCTTGTTGAGGATATAACAGCAAAAACATAAAGCAGCCATTTCTACGTGTACATGCAGTGACATTAATTACATTCTTCAAGCTATGCAACCATTCTCATCTTCTTTGTCTGAATTGTTCCTCCCCACATTGACATAAACTCACTACCCTGTCAACTTCTAATCTAACCCTTAGAATGGCTGTTGTCAATCGCATGCCATATACAGAGTTCTTTAGAGAAAAAAATGCTCATTAGAGAGCATTCTTTACTCATGAAGCTAAACTGGTTTAAAGACGATTTCAAATGATATTTTGGGTTTAGGGCAATAGTTTTGGTGGATTATCTAGCCTCAATGACTCCAGAAAGTCTAGACTCTGCAAGAAATTGGAATTCTGTTCTACATTTTCACCCCTTTTGATCAGGATGCTTGCTATGTACTATAACTAAGTAGTTAGGCGCTGACAGTTTGGTGTTCAAGGAACCCGGGTTCCAATTTGGGATTCCAGCCCTAGTAATGGGAACTGCTTGCACACCACATGTAACATCTGCCTGCCCAGTCGCCTCATCTGTATAATGGGAATAATCACAGCATTGTTGATGGGTGGTCTTTGCCAAGCTCAGCCCAGTGTCTGGTGCCCAGAAGAATCTGTACAAACAGAAGCTGCTATGATGGCTTCCCTATGGTGAGCCAGGCTTCTTGTCTTTCATCATCTGCATGTTAGTCTAGTGAGTAAATACACTTAATCTGCTCCATTATTTCACCCAGACTGTCTACTTTAAAAATCAGTCAACACCTTTGAAGAGTTAAGGATAGGGTGAAGACATTTTTCAGATTTCTCTGATACCCCAGAAGCTTGTGTGTGTGTGTGTGTGTGTGTGTGTGTGTGTGTAGCTAAATGTCTACTTTTGGATTTCTGTATGTGTGTGTGAGTGCATGTATGATGTATGTGTATATGTCTGTGTTTAGGAGAATGTTAGAGGTGTTTAAAGATAACCAGCAGTGAAATATTTGTGCTTGGGAAGAATTTTTCTCCCAACTCCCAATCAAGGAAATGACTAAAATAAAGACATTACAGTATTCTTTGAAATATGGATTGAATTACATAAGACTTATTGAAAATGAGGGTAACTGAAATGAAATTATAACAGAGCTAATCTAATCAAAACAAGGGGATTCACTTTGGGTTTTGTTTTGTTTTTACTTAATAGAAACAAATAAATGTTTGTTTGGTTTGTTAACTTTTTGTTGTGCTTTGGATGAAAGTTTTCAGAGCAAGTTGGTTTTCCATTCAGCAATTCATACACATTTTGTTTGGTGAAACCTTGATTATCCCTGGGCAGATGCTGATCCTTTGGTCTCACACAGTTGATGGTTATAAGAAAAGAGTTTCCCCCCAATGTTATAGTTCACTTTATAGGCCTGTCTGCTGTTCGGCTGAAAGTTGATCTACAGGGGTGAATTTAGCTCTAGGCTGGAAGGGTATCTAAGAGTCTTAGTTCCAGGGGT
>NW_006408541.1:16456540-16490112 GCF_000296735.1 Chrysochloris asiatica | reverse complement strand
GCCAATCCATCTCTCTGGGGGTCTTCCTCTTTTTCTCTGACCCTCCACCTTACCAAACATGATATCCTTCTCCAGCTACTGGTCCCTCCTGACAATGTGCTCGAAGTATGAGAGATGAAGTCTGGCCATCCTGGCCTCCAAGGAGCACTCTGGCTGTATCTGCAGCCTAAATACATATACGTATAGAAACGTCCTCTTTCAAATCTATACATGTTTATGGGTGTAGTCACAGTTGTCCTCCCATGCTTGTTCTGCTTCATGTCTATCTATGTATCCACTCATGGTGTGGTGCTAGGATAAGCACTGGACCTCAAGGTGGCAGTTCAAACTCACCAGCCACTCCTCAGAAACCCTATATAGTGTCACTATGAGTCAGAATTGACACGATGACATTTAACAACAAAACAACAAATTCTTGCAGGATCGTGTATAGAGCGTTTATGCTTTATGAATCTGGTCTCAGAGTTCTCAATACAGTGATTCAGAAATCTCCTAATCTCTCAAAATTGACAGGTGTTGCCTCCTTGATACAGGTTCAATTAATTAATAATTAATTTATCTGATCAGCAAAGGTTAATAGCAACCTGCTGTGAAGCAGGCACAGAGCTGGATAAAGCAGTAAACACCAAAGGAAGACCCATGCCTGTGCCTTGGAGTTGAAGGAGGAAATCAAAGGAGTAAATAGGAAGCTACAATGCAGAGAGCTAAGTGCCAATAAGGAGAAAACATAGGGTTCTATAACTATTCTGAAAGCAGAGAATATCGAAAGATGTTTACCTGTGCTTTATTGACTACACAAAGGCTTTTCATTGTGTGGATCATAACAAGCTATGGACAACATTGCGAAGTATGAGTATTCCAGAACACTTAATTGTGCTCATAAGGAATCCATACATGGACCAAGAGGCAGTTGTTCAAAAAGAACATGGGAACACTGAATGGTTTAAAATTAAGAAAGTTGTGTGACAAGGTTGTATTCTTTCACCATACTTATTCAACCTGTATGCTGAGCAAATAATCTGAGAAGCTGGGTTATATGAAGAAAATCGTGGCATTAGAATTGGAAGAAGACTCATTAACAACCTGCAATATGTAGATGATACAACCTTGCTTGCTGAAAGTGAAGAGGACTTAAAACACTTATGGATTACATCTCAATGTAAAGAAAACAAAAATCCTTACCACTGGACAAATAAACAAAATTCTTATCAATGGAGAAAAGACTAAAGTTGTCAAGGACTTTATTCTTCCTGGATCAACTATTAACACTAATGGAAGCAGCAGTCAAGAGATCAGACTACATATTGCATTAGGCAAATCTGCTGCACAAGACCTTTCTAAAGTGTTGAAGAGCAAAGACGTCAGCTTGAGGACTAAGGTGCGCCTGACCCAAGCCATGGTATTTTCAATAACCTCATATGCATGCAACAGCTGGACAGTGAATAAGGAAGACCGTAGAAGAATTGATGCTTTTGAGTTATGGTGTTAGAGGAGAATATTGAAAGTGCCATGGGCTGCCAAAAGAACCAATAGATACATTTTGGAAGAATTACAGCCAGCTTGCTCCTTGGAGGCCAAGATGGCCAAACTTTGTCTCTCATATTTTGAACATATTGTCAGGAGGGACCAGTTGCTGGAGAAGGATATCATGTTTGGTAAAATGGAGGGTCAGAGAAAAAGAGGAAGACCCCCAACGAGATGGATTGGCCAAGTGGCAGCATTGATGGACTCACGCATGGCAATGGTAGTGAGGTTAACCCAGGATCGGGTAGTGCTTCGTTCTGCTGTGCATAAGGTCGCTATGAGTTCGCTACCAACCTGATGGCACCTAACAACAACAACAATGAGTATTCAAGAAGGAGCTCTAGTAGTGTAGTGGTTACGAGTAGGATTGCTAATCTCATGGTCAGCAGTTCAAGACTATCAATGGTTCCATGGGAGAAAGATGAGGCTTTCTGCTCCCGTAAAGATTTACAGCCTCAGAAACCCTATTCAGGATTGTTATGAGTCAGTCGGTTGTTATGACACAGCACACCACTATCATGACAAATACTCAGGAGTACTGAAATGGCACCGTGGGTTAATGCGCCAAGCTGCAAAGTGGTCTTGAACTACAAGGTCGAGGTTCAAGCTCACCAGCCACTCTTCAGAAACCCTATACAGGGTAGCTATGGGTTGGAATCGACTCAAGGGCACACAACAGCAATAACTATTCAGAGGAAGACCCTAATCCAGATTTGGGATCCAGAGAGGTGTTAGTTAAGCTAAGAACTAATGAACAAGCATTAACCAAATCTGAGAGAAAGTGCATTCTTGAGGACCTTCTTAGTTGCAAATGACAGAAATTCAGCTCAGGTTCCCTTAAGCAAAAGGGAAATACATTGGCTCATGTAACTGAAATTGTTGTGTTAAGTGCCATAGAGTCGGTTCTGACTCATAGCGACCCTTGTATAGGGTTTCCAAAGAGCTTCTGGTGAATTTGAACCACCGACCTCGCGGTTCAAACCAATCTTATGATTGATTGCTTATCCACAGTGCCACACCAAGATTCCTGTAACTAAAATACACTGGCTCATATGACTGGATAGTCCCCAAATTGTTACAGATATGATTGGATTCACGTGCTCAATGACGTAACCAGGAAGCTATCTTCATCTGTCAGACATGTATTCCTGTCTGCAACTTTCTTCTGAAGCTGGCTACTCTTCCAGGGTGGTACAGGGGTCCTTGACAGGTCCTAGCTGACATCCCATCTGCTCAGCAAACCCCAGGAGAAGGCACATGCTCTTTCCCAATGGTGCACACAGTCCTGAGATCGACTCAAGTTTGGCTAGACTTGGATCCTGTTCCACTCCCACAGTATGGGAGGCCTGGTGTGGCTCTGTGGGTTAATGCGCCAGATTGCAAAGCCGTTTGAACTGCAAGGTCAGCAGTTCAAGCTCGGAAACCCTATACAGGGTCGTTATGTGTGGGAATCAACTCGATGGCACTTCACAACAACAACATGCTAATTATATGGATGGAGTCTGTTACGGTTAAGGTTTTATGTCAACTTGACTGGGTCCAGATTCTAGGTGGTTTATCAGTTGAGACATAGTAATCCCTCGTGATGAGATCTAATATAGTATGACTCGTGCTGATCTGATGTAATTACCCTGTATGTTGTAAACCTTCACTCCTATGATGCTAATGAGGCTAGACGCAATCTACAGGGTTAGGTTGTATCTTAAACCAGTCTCTTTTGAGATCTGTAGTTGTTGATGTTAAGTGCCATTGAGTTGGTTCCAACTCATAGCAACCCTGTATAGGATTTCCAAGGAGCAGCTGGTGAGTTTAAACTGCCAATCTTGTGGTTCACAGTCCAGTGCTTATCCTACAGCACCAACAAGATAAGAGAGATTAAACAGGCAAGCAGAGCTCAGAGGGACCGACTACCACCGAGAAAGAGCCAGGAATGGAGTGTGTCCTTTGGTCCTGGGGTCCCTGCACTGGGAAGCTCCTAGACCCTGGGAAAAATTGATGCCAAGACACACAAAGTTCTTCAAGGAATGCTGGGCCTTCGGATGTTGAAAGTAGACAAGAACCTTTCTCCAGAGCCATTGCTCTGATTTTATACTTCTAGCCTCTTAAACTGTGAGAGAATGGAGTTCTGTTTGTGAAAACCATCCCCTAGTGATATTTCTGTTTTAGCAGCACTAGACAGAAGTAGCATGGACCCCAGAGGAAACCGAGGTGCTGTTGTTAGAAGCAGAGGGACTTATGCAGGGCTAGGAAAAAAACACTTGATATCTGTTGTGAAGAGGGTAAGGGAGAGAAGTTTCCAGCAAAGGCCCTGACCAAAGGGAATGTGCGATGTAGTGGAGGAACTGGGCCAGGAAGCACTGGATGTGGCAGGAAGGGTTGAAGGTAAGTCCAGGAGGCCAGCAGTAGCCAGGTCCTATATGGTCTCTCACCCATACAGCCTTCATTCCATGGTCAGTGAGAAGTCCTCTCAAGGGTTTATATAAGTCATTGAAGATTCTGAATCACCTTCCCATTTGATGTGTTAACAGCTGTGTGGGGAGAGGAGGAATTGTTTTCAAGGTCAGACCTTAAAAACAACTCTGTTAAAAGCAAACCATGCAATTTAGCAATTGTTTCCTACTGAATCCTGTTCAGGTGACAGGTTCTCCTCAAACTGGTACAACATCCAAGAGACACTTTCTGAGGACAAAATGACCCTCCAGGCACCACATGCTTTATTGCAATTCTTAACAGTGATTTGATTCCTCAGTAGAAGGAAGAAGTTGCTTCTACCAAAGATAACTGCATGCCAGTAACCCTGCAGTTTTCACAGATGTGCTACCTGTCACCGGTACAGACTAACAGCCTAAACACTTCCAGAAAATGGGCAGTGTTAACCATTTATCAGCCTCAGCCCTCAACCAACAGGCACATGAACGCCGTCCTCCGCTCCTGCCTTGGAAAGAACCTCATAGAGCAAACCTTAGTTCCACTCATAAATCACTGTCCGCATGTCTGTTTCTGCTCGTAGTTAAATTACATGACAAGTACAACTGGATTTATCCCCGGTTTTCCCATTAGGAATGATATAAAATAGAGGCGGAAGTTAATTGAGTTCAGAGTTCATGGTGTAATGTCGGGGAATTGGGACTTTGGCAAGCAGGTTGTGTATAACATGTGTTCTGGGAGGTAGTGCTTTAAAGCCACTTCCCTAGAGGAGAAAAGTTGGATTTCACCAGCAGTGCAATCTTCAGAAACAGGCTTCGGGGGTCCCAAAGGGGCTTTCACCTACAGGATAAAGGTCTCATTTTGCTTATAGAGACAGTATTGCAATGGGGCATGTCCATGATATTCAAGAAAAGGTAATAAAGGTTTCTGCTTACCAACAAGAGACCACAAAGCCAAGTGGTTAAGAGCAGCCACTCTGAAGCCAGATTATGAGGTCCAAGTCACAAACTGGGAAATGTAGCATGGATGATTTCACCCTCCGGATCTCAATACTTTAACCTGGAAACTGGAATATTCCGTCATACTTACCTCACAAACTCATTGCTTTTGTTAGATGTCATCAAGTCTGTTCTGACCTATAATAACTTTATGTAGCATAGTGGTTACGAACCAGGCTGTGAACCTTAAAGCTAGCAGTTCGAAACTACCAGCTGTTCCACGGCAGAAAGATGAGCCTTTCTGCTCCCGTAAAGATTTACAGCCTTGGAGAACCTATGCAGGGTCGCTATGAGTTGGAACTGACTCAACGGTGCATAACCACCACCACCACCACCAGTCCATCTGCCAGAGAAAGGTGAAGCATTCTGCTCCCGTGAAGATTTATAGCCTTGGAAACCCTATACAGGGTTGTTATGAGTCTAAACTGATTCCACGGCACATAACCACCACCACCACCACCACCACCACGGACAACAAAACAAAACCCGGGCTAGTCCTGCACCATTCTCACAATGGTTTCTATGTCTGTATCCATTGTTGCTGCCACTGTGTCAATCTGTCTAGTAGAGGGGCTTTCTCTTTCTCGTTGACCCTTTAATTTTACCAGGTATGATATCCTTCTGTAGGGACTGTCCCTCCTAATGAGGAAGAAAAGACCCCCAATTCAAATGAATTCTAAAGAGTCCCCTTTATTAAGCCTTAAACAGGCCAATTTGTCTTAAACAAGACAAAGATAAACCATTCAAATGAGGAAGCCTAGCAGCATGAGATCATAATAGTGTCCAAAGGATTCCAAGGCAAGTAGATAAGTGCCATCGAGTTGGTTCTAACTCATAGGGACCGTGCATGGGGTTTCCCCAGGAGTGCCTGATGGGTCAGAACCGCCAACTTGAAATTCAAACTGACCGTGAGGTACACTGCTTATCCTATACCATCACACTAGGAATTATTTGTTTGTTGTTAAATACTGGTTTCAATCCATAGCAAACTTGTATAGCGTTTCCAAGGAGCAGCTGGTGAGCTTGAACCTCCAACCTTGTGGTTCAAACTGACTTTGTAGTCCAGTACATTAGCCCACAGCACCACACTAGGACTCCAGGAATTGTAGAAGGTAGAAAATAAGGCATTTGTCACAATATGATTGGCAGCAGATCAATTCATCACAGTCATAGACAGGACTAGAGAAGTGGAAAAGGGACCATGATTCAGACACATACAGTATTGCAGATGAGAAAAGCTTATAGGATGGGTTCTGGGCTTCCACTCACCGTGGTTTGAGTCTGACTCATGACCATGTGGCCCTGGTACCTCAGTTTCTATTAAAGACATGCCATGGCAAGTCCTTGAGAGGGAGGCAGCCACTCCCTGGGCTAACTCAAACTCTTCCTGCCGTCCAGTCAATTCCAACTCATAGCAACGCTGTGTACGGTTTCCAAGGCTATACATCATTATAGAAGCAGAAAGTCTCATCTTTCTCCCACAGAGCAGCTGGTGGTGGGTTTGAACTGTTGACCTTGTGGTTAGCCATTCAGTACTTATCCTACAGTGCCACTAAATGCACATGGTATGAGGACAAAGATTTCTATATTTCTAGTTAGTGGTCAATATGGAGTCCTGGTGTGGCACTGTGGGATTAAGGACTGGATTGCAAGGTTGGTTTGAACCACAAGGTCAGGGGTTCACCAGCTGCTCCTTGGAAACCATACACAGGGTCGCTGAGTTGGAACCCACTCCGGGGCACTTAACAAGAACAGAGGTTAGTGAGATCTCAAGTGAGGCTAACTAAGAATGGAGTTAGAGCCCCTACTGTAAACCGTATTGTGCTTACTGTTAAGTACTGTCTAGTCAGTTCTGACTCACAGCGACCCTGTTTCCGAGGAGCAGCTGGTAGATTTGAACTGCTGACCTTGTGGTTCGCAGTCCAGTGCTTATCCTACAGCACCACACCAGGAGTTCTTTGGCAAACCAAATGTTTAGAATTTAAGCTCTAATACTCATTTCCAAAGTACATGAGACGAAGTCTCACCATCTTCCCGTCTTAGGAGGATTTCGGCTGTACTTTTTCTAAGACAGACTTGTTTGTCACTCTGGTAGTCCGATATTTTCAAATTTCTTCACCAATGTCATAATTCAAAGGCATCAATTCTTTCTAGGTCTTTCTTATCCACTGTCTAGTTTTCACATGCATATGAAGAGATTGAAATAGCATGGCTTGGGTCTGGTGTACCTTAGTCTTTGAAGTGACACCTTTGCTTTAATACTTTAAGCAGGTCTTTTGCAGCAGATTTGCCCAATGCAATTCGTCATTTCATTTCCTGACTGTTGCTTCCATGGTGAATTGTGGTTCCAAGTAAAATAGAATAGTTGACAATTTTAATCGTTTCTACATTTATTGTGATGTTTATTGGTCTAGTTGTGAGGATTTTGGCTTTCTTTAATTTTGCTTTCATATTGAAGGCAGTAATCTTTGATCTCATTATGAGGATTAAATAAATGAATATTTATCAAGTGCTTAGAACAGTCCCTACCACATGAAAAGCTAGAAGTGTGAGCTGTTTGTAATGTACTAGGGTGTGAGGCTCACTTGTCCACACTAGGTGTGTTGCTCTGTTATGCATAGAGTCACTGTGAGTTGAAACTGAGTTGACTGCACCAAACAACAACAACCTCAACAGAAACCAGGCAGGTCCTGTACAAGGCACTTTTTTTGTTGTCGTAAGATTTGTTTGTTGTAAGATTTACAAAGCTTCTTCTGAAGATCATTGTAAGACTTCCTGTTGCAGAGAGATGGAAGGAAAGGAGTATGATGAACCATGAAACCAAGCGAGCTGGGAGACCCAGACTCACAGCACGCCACAATGCGACTACTAAGGTGGATTTTGCAAAGTCCCTGACTTAAGTATACACTTCTCCAATGGTCCAGCAATTCCATTCTTAGATAATTATTCCATAGAAATAAAAACATATTTATGTTGCAGTGGATTACTTGATAGGACTTTTCTAGTCATAGTCTTTGTAGCTGCCACAAAAATAATTGTGTCTTTGTTGTTTGTTGTTGTTAAATATTGTCGAGTCAGTTCCAACTTGTGACGACCCTGTATAGGGTTTCCTAAGCTGTAAATCTTCATGGGAGCAGAAAGCCTCATCTTTCTCCTGCAGAGCAGCTGGTGGGCTTGAACCGTGAACCTGGTGGCTAGCAGTCCAATGCTTATGCTACAGAGTCATAGCACTTCTAATGACTGGGTGCTGCTTCGGCTTTGTGCCATTGAGTAGTCAGTTTCAACTCATAGCAACCTGATGTAGCATTTCCGAGGCTGTAAATCTTTATGAAAGCAGAAAGCCTCATCTTTCTCCTGCAGAATGGCTGGTGGATTCGAACTGCTGACCCAATGGTTAGCAGCCCAAACCCACTATGTCATGAGGTGATTGTGACCCCCACAAAGGGATTGAGTAGCTTACTAAAAGGTAAATAAAGTACTTGGCACCCACGTGGTGTGGAGCATTGAAAGCCAAGCCCCTAACATGGGGACTAGTTACTGCTGCCATCCTGTTAGGTTTAAGATGAGCCATCCCAGAGGTGGAAGAAAGGTATCACATGACCATCAAGACAGAAGAGCCAGAAGTGGAGCTGGAACCTCCTCAATCCAGGAGACAGAGAGCTGTGACAGAGACAGCAAGCAGCAGAGGCAGAGATGCAGGCGCAGCAGAATGGGCAGGGGGCAGAGCGGTGGATTTCCTGGCTCACAGAGTGAGGAAATGGAGTGCTTTCTCACAGGAAGCTTGCTAACAAAGTGGGGTACCTCCAGGGCACTTATTCTGGGAAGGTAGATAAGATGACCATAACTTGGCTAAACTAAAAGAGCTCTGTAGTGCTTGCCTGAGAAGGACAGAAGCCAGGCCAAGGGACCAAGTGGCTGAGAGGCTGAGGGCCCAAGAGAAGTGTGTCTAGGGCATGGCTAGACAAGAGGCTGACAAGAGGCTGCCCTGATTGAAGAACTGTATCCTCAGTTGTTTCTGATCCTGAATTATAATCCGTTACTTGCCTACAGCAGAGTCCTGGTGTGGTGCTGTGGGTTAATGCGCCAGACTGCAAAGCCATTTGAACTGCAAGGTTGGCGGTTCAAGCTCACCACCAGCTGCTCCTCAGAAACCTTATACGGGTTGGAACCGACTCAACATCACTGAACAACAACTTGCCTACAGTATGCGCAGTCCTGGTGAGGCACTGTAGGATCAGCACTGGACTGTTAACCACAAGGTCCGCTGTTCAAATCTACCAACCGCTGCTCAGAAACCCTACACAGGGTTACTATGAGTCAGAAGTGATGGCACTTGACAACAGCCACTTTCCTATAAAACCTCATAACTGTGAGTTTGATTTGTGAATTCAGTATGACTTCTCCAATGAAATGTCAAATGCAGCAGAAATGTAAAGACTGCTACAGCTGGTGTCAGAATCGGTCAAAAGGCTGCAGAGTGGAGGCTTGTCTGGGCTCCATATCACAGGAGTCAGCCTTGGGCTGACGAAGAATGTAATTTTCTCTCCTCCCTCTGAAGCTAGAGGAGGTCAGACACCACCCCCACACCACTGTTGTAATATTCCACACAATAGCTTGCACATAAAATGTTCATAGCAGTATTATTCATAAGAGAACAAAGTGGAAACAACCCAAATGTCCATCAACAGGTGAATGGGATACATAAAACCTGGTACATTCACACACCATGTTTTATTTATTAAGCTGTCCTATTAAGCAATAAAAAGAAAAGAACTTTTGATCACCACAAGGGTGTAGATAAATTGCAAGATCATGCTGAACCAAAGAAGCCAGACACAAAACAGTAAATATTGTTTGATACCATTTATTCGAAACACTGAAGAGTAAATCTAATCTGTAGTAACAGAAAGTTGATTATAGTTGCCTGAGAGCAGGAATGAAATTGAGGACTGGGAAGAGACACAAAGAAAATTTGCGGGGAGATGCAGAAGTTGTTTATCTTGACTGGTGATTTTAGAGATGTAGGCATAGTTCAGACCTATCATGTTGTTGTTGTTAAGTGTCATCAAGTCACTTCCAACTCATAATGATCCTGTGTAGGATTTCCAAGGAGTGGCTGGTGGATTTGAACCACCAACCTTGTGGTTAGCAGTCGAGTGCTGATCGTACAGAGCCATACCAGGACTCCAGACCTATAATACTGTAACGTATTCTGCCCTACGTATCTGTCAGTTTGTCATACTGTAATGCTGGAAGCTATGCCTTTGATGTTCCAAATACCAGCAGGATCAACCACAGTGGACAGGTTTCAGTGAAGCTTCCAGACCAAGAACAAACTAAGGAATCGGCAGTCCATTTCTGAGGGATTACCCCCTGAAAAACTTATGAATAGCACTGAAACATGGATAAAGTGCCGGAAGATGAGCCCCTCAGGTTGGAAGGCACTCGAAATATGACTGAGGAAGAACTGCCTCCTCAAGGTCAAGTTGACCTCAAAGATAATGGATGAAGCAAAGCTTTCCAGGCCTTCTTCTGCTGATGGGGCATAATAAGTCAAAATGAGAAGAAACAGCTGCAAACTTCCATTAATAATCAGAAGATAGAACTATGAAGTATCAATCTAGGAAAATTGGAAGTCATCAAAAATGAAATAGGATGCATGAAGTTCAATGTCCTAGGCATTTTTCTTGTTGTTCTTAAGGGCTGTTGAGTTAATTCTAACTCATAGTCATTCTGTATAAGGTTTCCAAGAAACAGTTGGTGGGTTTGAACTGCCAATCTTGCAGTTAGCAGTCCAGTGCTTGTCCTACAGCAGCACACCAGGACACCAATAGTGAGCTAAAATGGACTGGTATTGGCCATTCTTAATAAGACAATTATATGATTTACTATGCCAGAAATGTCAAATTCAAAGAATGGATCAAATTCATAATAAAAAGAACATTTCAAAATCTAGCTGAAAATATAATGCTGTCTGTGATAGGATAATACCTATATGCCTATATGGAAGACCAATTAATACAACTGTGATTTAAATTTACACACCAACCACCGAAGTCTATCAGCTTCTATAGTCTGAAATTGATCAAATATGTAATCAGGATGCATTGATAATTACTGGTGATTGGTTGAAAAATGGCCTTGATGATAGAAATGACTCTGGAGATCACATGATAGAATTTTACACAACCTGTGACTTATTCATTGCAGATACCTTTTTCTTCAACAACCTAAATGGCAACTATGCATTTGGATTTCACCAGATGGAACACATAGGATTCAATTTGACTACATCTGGGGGAAGAGATGATGGAGAAGCTCAATACCATCCACCAAAACAAGTCCAGGGACCAATCCTGAGGCAGACCATCAATTGTTCATATGCAAGTTAAAGCTGAAATTAAAGAAAATTAAAAATAAATTCATGAGAGACAAAATATGACCTTAAGTATACCCCACCTGAATTTAGAGACAATCTCAAGAACAGATTTGATGCATTGAATACTAATGACTTAAGATCAGAGGCATTGTGGGATAACATCAAGAACATCAATCATGAAGAAAGCAAAACATCATTAAAGACACAGAAAAGAAAGAAAAGACCAGGGTAGGTATCAAAAGAACCTCTGAAACTTGCTCTTGAATGTAGGATCACTAAAACAAATGGCAGGAGTGATGAAATAAAAAAGCTGAACAGAAATTTTCAAAGGACAATTCGAGAAGACAAAGTAAAATAAAGCATTGAAGTAGTAAAACAAATAAATTCCTAGAACAAATGAGAACGAAAACACAACATGCCAAAACCTTTAGGACTCAGCAAAAGTGGTGCTGAGAGGACAATTTATTGCAATAAATGCACACATCCAAAAAGAAGAACCAAAATCAACACATTAACACAACAATTCCAACAATTAGAAAAAGACCAGCAAAGTTAAGCTACCGCCACCAGAAGGAAAGAAATAATAAAGATTAGAGCAAAAGTAAACGAGACAGAAAATAGAAAAATTATTGAAAAAAAATCAATAAGACAAGAAGCTGGTTCTGTGAAAAGATTAATAAAATTGATAAACCATTGGCAAATCTAACAAAAGAAAAGAGGGAGAAGACACAAATAGCACGCATAAGAAACTACATGGGTGGCATCACAACAGAACCTATGGCATTAAAAAGGGTAATAAGCAAGTACAATAAAGAGATGCACTCCAGCAAATTCAAAAATCTAGAGGAAATGGATATGTTTTTAGAAAAACACTACCTACCTAAATTTACAGAATAAAGTAGAAAACTTGACCAGACCTATAATAAAAGAAGTTTGAACCGTCAACCTTGTGGTTTGCAATCCAGCACTGATCCAACAGTGCTACACCAGGCTTTAAAGTAAAATTAAGTAAATTTTACTTTCAAGGTAAAATTAAGTCTAATGAAAGAGGTGTTAGGAAGGAGTCTTATACTAAGAGAAAAGGCAAGACTTAAGTGAGGAAAAAGTTCTGCCTCTAATCTGGCCACACCTCTGCTTCTTATCTTTGAATAAGACTATGATGCCCAACATGAAAAGGATGATGAAGCAGAAATACAGAAAGAGTGTGGGTCTTTTTTTAACTTTTTATTATGAATTGAGTGAAGGTTTACAGAGCAGATGATCAGTTTTATATTCAGCAGATCACATACACTTTGTTTCATCTCAGTGATTACAATCCCCTCCATGAATCATCACTTACCCTTTGGTGACACTGTTGAAGTGACACATCAACCCCGAGGCCACTAACCTTCAGACTTCTTGTAAACAAACAAAAATATTGATATGATTTAATGCATCAATGGCTAAACTCCATTACTTTCTGCCAAACTCATTGCAAATACAGGTTTATTGTGGAATTCTTAGAATTTATAGAACATTATAAAGAAGAAAAAGGAGCTCTGGTAGCGTAGTGGTTACGAATTGGGCTGTGAACCTCAGGGTCAGCAGTTCGAAACTACCAGCTGTTCTGCGGGAGAAAGATGAGGCTTTCTGCTCCCTTAAAGATTTACAGCCTTGGAAACCCTGTACAGGGTTGCTATGAGTCAGAACCGACTCCACGGCACATAACAACAACAACTTAAAGAAGAAAATCAACATCACTCCAAATCTCACTACCTTGATACGATCACTATGAACATCTTGGTATATTCCTTTCAGTTTATTATCCTACTTTTGGGCTCATTATTATTAAGAGTGTTTCTTCATATTATTAAATTGTCTATGAAAATTTTATTTTTAATATCCATTAGTTGGATGTACTGTCAGAGCTGTTTATTTAGTTTTGTGTCTGTCATCTGAAAAAAACCACAATGCTTTGTGTGTATGTTTTTTCCTTCTCTGCTTCCTTTGTTTCCATTTTTGCAATATGGATTTTTTTTAACTCTGCTTGAAATTTTTCATTATTTTCTAGCATTGTAAAAGGCAACTCATTCTTCACAGGACTCTTGATTTCAGATTTATAGTTCAATGCCTGCCTCTTTGACCCTTTTGAGAATCTCACATTGCTGAGTCCTAAGTTTCAACTCTTATAGAAATGTTTGGCTTTCCTCTTACCATCTGATGAGTAAATCTGACACATACCGGCTGTTGGTAGCTTATGAGGAATCAAATACTGAAAGTTTCTCTTCCAAATTGAAGTGACATCCAAGCATGTCTTCCTGGGGCCAAATCTCTCCAATTCAGAAAGATGGTAGGAGCCTAAATGCCCTTCAATGGGAGAATGATTAAACAAGACTTTGGTAGAATAATCAATGCATTTGAGCTTTTGTGTCGAAGAAGAATATTGAAAGTACCATGGACTGCCAGAGGAACAAACAAATCTGTGTTGGAAGAAGCACAGCCAGAATGCTCCTTAGAAGCCAGGATCTCTTATACTTGGGAAATATTATTGGAAGGGGCCAGTCCCTGGAGAAGGACATCATGCTTGGAAAAGTGGAGGGTCAGCAAAAATATAGGCAGACCCCCAACAAGATGGCAGCAATGATGGCTCAAACATAACAACAATTATGAATATGGCACAGGACTGGGCAGTGTTTCGTTTTGTTTTGCACAGGGTTGTTATGAGTCAGAGCCAACTTGAAAGAACATAACAGCAACTTGTAGTATTTCTGTTATAGCAATGCTAGATAACTAACACACACTATTCATTTCAAATATTTTCAAGCTAAGTCAGAGTTTTGAACTCTGAGCACTCTTGAGATACTTGAGAGCTCTGTGTGAGTTCAACTGAGCCTCTGTCTACTGCCCTACTTCCAGGTCTTCGGTTGTTTGAGAGCTTTCTTTTCTCTTTAATCTTTCCTTCCTGGAATAAACTCTTCTTTAATACAATGTACTTTCTTTTCATACGTTTTTGTACAGATGTGTGTCATTTAACGTCTGTTCAGGTAACATCTGATCACATATACATTCCTGGGCAGGGGCAACCACATCTTTAGTGTCTTGACTCCAGACCCAAATCTTGATATTGGGAGTCCTACTTGAGTCCTGGTGTGGTTCTGTGGTCTAATGCGTCAGACTGCAAAGTCGTTTGAAGTGCAAGGACAGTGGTTCAAGCTCACCAGCTGCTCCTTGGAAACCCTATACAGGGTCGCTATGGGTTGGAATAGCCTCGATGGCACTTAACAACAACAACTTCTGTCTGCCTGCTGTGTGTAACCCAGCAGGCACCTACTCTGTGACCATGGAGGCCCAGGCTCAAACTCTTAGCCCTATGACTCAGCTGATCTAGTCCCCGCAGGTTACCTGGTGTAGACCCAGAAGTATGTGCCATGTGTACACAGGTCATGATTCAATTGCCCTCGTTGCTTTGGTCTGTACTGTCCCCTCCTTGGACAGGTTCTCAAGAGCCCGATGGCCTTCCCTGCAGCTGGCTTAGGAGAGAAAGTGACAACAGCCAGGCAGAATCCTCTGAGGGTTCGACCGAGGCATCTGCACTGGGAATTTCCAAGCTGCATACTTTAAAGCAGCCACTATGTTTGGGAACCTTGTGCTTGGTGGGCACAGGTGTTCATGTAACATCCAAATGCTATAATGTCGTATTTCACAGACTGTACTGTGGATGTTAAGTAGTGCATACCTGCATTTGATTTACATTACATTACTTAGTGGTTTTGTGCCTATGCTCATAAGGGTTATTCACCTGCATTTTCCTATTCTTGCTATGACTTTGTCTGGTTTTGAAATCAGGATAAAACTGACCTCATAAAATAAGTTGGAAAGTGCTTGTACTCTCTGTTTTCTGAAAGAGTTTGTGCAGGATTGGTGTTATTTTAAATGCTTGCTAGAATTCACCAGTGAACTGATCTAACCCTAGAATTATTTGTGAGAAAGTTTTAAATTTGGAATTAATAGTTACGGAGGTAATCAGATTATTTATTTCTTCATGGTATCGGGTTTTTTAAGTTGTGTTTTTCAAGACTATGCTTATTTCATCTAAAGTTGTCACATTTACTGGCATTGAGGTGCTCGTTTTAATCCCTTCTAGTCCTGGCATCCACCACTTGTCTGTCAGTTTGTCGTGCTGTGGTGGCTTGCTTGTTGCTATGATGCTGGAAGCTACGTCACCAGTATTTAAAATACCATCAAGGTCACCCATGGGGACAGGTTTCACCTGAGCTTCCAGGCTGAGCTCAGGAAGAAGGGGAGGCAGACTAGTTCCAAACGTTTAGCCACTGAAAACCTTATTAAAAAGCAGTGGAACACTGTCAGATTGCGCCAGACTTGTGAACGATGAATATTGAAACATTACGACTAGCACCAGAATACTGACAGATACAGTGCCAGAAGATGAGTCCCTGAGGTTAGAAGGCACTCAAAATACAACTGGGAAGACCTGCTGTAAATATCCAATAATAACTGCAACATGAAGTGTATGAAGCATGAATCTAGGAATATTGGAGTTGTCAAAAATGATATGGAACACATCAATATTGATATTCTAGGCATTTCTGGTGCCATGGGATAAAGCATTGGATCTCAAGGTCTGTTTGAACCACAAGGTCAGCGGTTCAAACTCACCAGCTGCTCATTGGAAACCCTATATTGGGTCACTAAGAGTCAGAACCAACTTGACAACACTAAACAACAACAATGAGCTGAAATGGACTGGTATTGGCCATTTTGACATCTGACAATCACATGGTTTACTACGCCAGGAATGACAAATTGAAGAAGAATAACTATGCTTTCATCATTAAAAAGAACATTTCAAGATCTGTCTTGAAGTATAATGCTGTCAGTGATAGGATAATATCTATACGCCTACAAGGAAGGCCAGTTAATGTCAATATTATTCAAATTTCTGCACCAATCACTAACACCAGTGTTGATGAAATTGAAGAATTATGCCAGCTTCTTCAATCTGAAATTGATGAAACATGCAATCAAGATGTATTGATAATTTCTGGTGATTGGAATGCAAAGGTTGGAAACAAAAAGGAAGGATCAGTAGTTGGAAAATATGGCCTTAGTGATAGAAGTGCTGGAAATAGTATAAGAAAATTTTGCAATACCAATGACTTCTTCTTTGTAAATATCTCTTAAAACAACCCAAAATATGACTATACACATGGACCTTACCAGATGGAATACATAGAGATCAAATTGTCTATATATGTTGAAAGAGACGGAAGAAAAGCGCCATCTCATCAGTCAAAACAAGTCCAGGGGAAGATTGTGGAACAGACCATCAATTGCTCATAGGCAGTTCAAGCTGAAGCTGAAGAAAACGAAAACAAGTCTACAAGAGCCAAAATATGACCTTGAAAATATCCCACCTGAATTTAGAGATCATCTGAAGAACAGATTTGATGCATTAGACACTAAAGACTGAAGACCAGAAGAGTTGTGGGATGACATCAAGAACATCATACACAAAGAAAGCAAAAAGTCATTAAGAAGACAAGAAAGAAGGAAAAGACCAAAATGGATGTTAGAATAGACCCTGAAACTTGCTCTCCAGTGTAGAGATGCTAAAGCAAATGGAAGAAACGAGGAGGTAAAAGAGCTAAACAAAAAATTTCAAAAGGCACCTCAAGAAAACAAACTCAAGTATAATAATGAAATGTGCAAAGACCTGGAGTTAGAAAATCAAAAGAGAAGAACATGCTCAGTGTTTCTCAAGTTGAAAAAACTGAAGGAAAAATTCAAGCCTCTAGTTTCAAAATTGAAGGATTCTATGGGTTAATGCGCCAGACTGCAAAGCCATTTGAACTGCAAGGTTAGTGGTTCAAGCTCACCAGCTGCTCCTTGGAAACCCTATACAGGGTCACTATGGGTTGGAACCAACTCAATGGCACTTAACAACAACAACAACATGGGCATCAAAAGAAGATGGAAGAAGACTCTTGTGATTCAATAGTTAGTCATTGTTATAATGACTAATTGCAACTGTCACAACTGTATAGGTAGAAGTTTTGTAAAAAAAAAAAAAAAAAAGAGGGAGTAGTTAATCTTACAGTTCAGGAACAGAGAACTCTAGGACTATCAAAGGAGAAAAGCATGATCAGAATGTGGGACCCTATCCAGAGAAGCAGTGACTCCAGAGATGGAGACAGAGATGAGATCATGGAGAGAGAGAACAGCTGATGACTCTACACTTGTAGAAAGAGAAGGCTTTGTGCTGGCAGCCAGATGCTGGTGTCCAGGGGGCAGGCTTGCAGAATGTGTCCTTTGGTTGTTTAAATGATTATATAGTCCTGAGTAATTTTGTGTACATCCTCCATCCCCGACAACAACAACAACAAAAACAAACCAGAGAGAATAGAAGCAAATACTGTTGGGAAAAACAAGGAAGAAGAAGATGGAAGTACCAAAAAGAAATGATCAGTGTTCAACCATTTCAGGAGATAGAATCTGATAAAGAGCCAATGGTGCTGAAAGAAGAAGACCAAGGTGCGCTGAAGGCATTGGCAAAGAAAAAGATCCCAGGTATTGATGGAATACAAATTTAAATATTTCAACAAGCTGATGCAGTACTAGAGGAGAAGAAATTTGGGAGCTTGCTACCTAGTCTACTGATCAGGAGAGAGCCATATTTGTGTCCATTCCAAAGAAAGGTGACAGAATAGAATTTAGAAATCATTGGTCAGTATCATTAATATCACATGCAAGTAAAATTTTGCGGAAGATAGTTCAAAAATGGCTACAACAGTACATTAACAGGGAACGTCATGCCAGTTTAATATGAGGATGTGGAATGAGGGCTACCATTGTTTACATCACATGGATCTCGCTGAAAGCAGAGAATACCAGAAAGAGATTTACCTGAGGAAGAACTAGACATCAGGAGTAGAGTAAAACTCATTAACAACCTGCGATATGCAGATGATACAACTTTGCTTGCTGAAAGTGAAGAGGACTAAACATACTTACTGGTGAAGATCAAAGATCATAGCCTTCGGTATGGGTTGCACCTCACTGTAAAGAAAATAAAAATCCTCACTATTGGACCAATAAATAACATCATGATCAACGGAGAAAAGATTGAAGTTGTCAAAGACTTCATTTTGCTTGGATCCACTATGAACACTCATGGAACCAGAAGTCAAGAAATCAAACGATGTATGGCATTAGGCAAATCTGCTGCCCAAGACCTCAGTTTGAGAACTAAGGTGCACCTAACCCAAGTCATGGTATTTTTAATAACCTCATAAGCATGCAAAAGTTGAATAATGAATAAGGAAGAATTGATGTATTTGAGTTTTGGAGTTGGAGGAGAATATTAAAAGTACCATGTACTGTCAGAAGAACAAATAAATTTGTGTTGGAAGAAGTATTACCAGAATGCTTCTTAAAAGCCAGGATGGCCAGACTCCATCTCTCATATTTCAAACATATTATCAAGAAGGACCAGTCCCTGGAGAAGGACATCGTGCTTGGTAAAGTGAAGAATCAGTACAAAAGAGGAAGAATCCCATCTAGATGGATTGGCCAAGTGGCCACAACAATGGACTCCAGTGTAACAATGAAAATGAGAATGGTGCAGGATTGGGCGGTGTTTTGTTCTCTATGCAGAGTCGCTGTGAGTCAGAACAGACTTGAAGGCACTTAATAGCAACAAGTCCTGATATGGCACTGTAGGATAAGCATTGGACTGTCAACGAGAAGGTCGATAGTTGAAACCCACTAGCCACTTCTCAGAAAGGAGGAAGGAGAATCAAACGCAAAATCCGCCCAAGGATGAGTCCTTGGGCTGACACTGGGTTGCTGAGAGTCGGAATCAGTCTCATCAGCACTTAACCACAATAACCTCTTTAACATTTCTGAATCTGTAGTGTTGCTCTCTCTTCATTCTGGATGTTGGAAGCAGGTGCGTTCTCTCACTCTCTCTTGTTTTGTTATTGTTCGGTCTAGCTAAATGTTTATCAGTTTTATTGATCTTTTCATGGAACTAGTGTTTGTTTTCATGGATTTCTCTATTGTTTTTCATGTTTCACTTAATTAATTTTTCGTATCATTTTTTTCCTTCTACTTATATTTTGGTTTAATTTGTTTTTCTTCTATTTTCTTAAGTTAGAAACTTTGATGATTAATTATAAACCTTATTTAGTTTCTAACATTTAGAAATACAAATTTCTCTGTAAGCACTTATTTACTTGCAGCTCATAAATTTTTATTTGTTTCTGCAAAAACAATATGTGGACCATGTCTGACTTCAGGATGAGAACAGTGAATCAAACCCCAAATTAGCCCAACGGTGATTCCTTTGAGGTGGTGGTCAGATATGCCTCCATCCCTCACCCTTTTTGACTCTATCCTGACACCAACTAGCCCCCCCAACAGCACTCTGTGTCACATCTGGGTTCAAGAATCCCTTGCAGTGGCCACCCCGAACTCCTAGGCATCACTCGTGTTTATGGGGTTTATTAAAGAAGTGAATAAAGTATAATTCAGAGACAGAACCAACTCAGGAATACTTTTTCTCTGTTGTACTGCAGGCATACCTCGTTCTTGTCTTTGATCTCTCAGCCATGCCCTGCTCAGCCTCTGCCCTGCTCCCGCAAATGTAACAATTAGTAAATGTCCAAAGGGCACATTCTGCAAGCCAGCTTTCTGCATGTAGGCACTTAGCTTGACTCCATTCAAGGGCTGGGAAGCCCACAACTGATTTGTCTCTCCTTGCCACAGGCTCTGCCATGTCTTTTGCTAAGCTCCCGGCTCTTCTTTCTTGGTGGTCTTGGAGTCATCTGTTCTTGCTTCTGTTCTTGCTCCTTTTAAACCGAGCAAGATGGCAAAACTAAACAGTCCTGGCATTAGAGTCCTATATAGAGTCTTATTGGCTGGTTCCACCCAATCATTTGTGGAGACCTAGTGTGGCGCTGTGGGATAAAGCAATGGACTACAAGGTTGGAATAGACCACAAGGTAAGTGGTTCAAACTCACCAGCCACTCCTTGGAAAGTCTATACAGGATGGCTACAGTCAGAAGCGACTCGATGGCGCTTAACAAGATGAAGAAGACGACTTTGGAGACAAAAGTCATATTAAGTAAATTCATGGTACCACAGATTTATGTTCATTATTATTCATTTTTGAACAGTTTCTACTTGATTTTGTCATTTCTTCGTTGAAATACAGTTTTAAAGTTTTAAGTAGAGTCATTAAAGTAGGCCTCACTGAGGAGAAGCTATTTGAGCAGAGACTCAGGGAGGTGAAGAAGTAAACCAAACAGATCTGGCGGGACTGTTGCAGACTAAGGGAATAGCCAAGAGGAATGTTGAAATGAAGGAGCATTTTCAAGGAAAAGTAATATAGTTAGTAAGGCCTGGGGGGATTGAGTAGGGGTACCCCGAAGGTGAAGCGAAGAACTGAGTATGCAATCAGGGGCAAAACTGTGGGAGGCCTTACAGGCCCCTAGCCAGGCTTTGTCTTTTCTCTGAGTGAAATGAGAGCTGTGCAGGGATGGGTTTTGTGAGCCTCCCTTCCCCACATAAAACGGGGATGAATCCCGTTAGGCAAACATCACAGTAATCATTGTTGCAAGCAAGATCCATGATGGATGCATATCATATCTGCATGATCTCCAGGTATCATCCCCATGATATTTTATTCATTGCAAAGGGAAACCTTTATAATGCAACTTTACAATAAATAAACCCAGCAGAATTCACCACAGCCAAGAGATCAAAGTTGACATCACCAGTAACAGGATGTAAGAGAGAGCTTCAAAAAGTTCATGGAAAAATTCCATTATCTTTTCATCCCATTTTTCCACTCGCTTTTTGAAGCTCCCTTGTATTGCCTTGAGGATACAGAATCACTTCTGTAGCATTCTTGCCCAAGACGCATAATCTCAAGGTAATCATGAAAAAGAATCAAGCTAGCCCCAATTAAAAGACATTTTACTGAGTAACTCACGGCCACTCATCCAAGGGTCATGAACAACTGCTCTGAGAAAATGTCACAGAATGGAGATACAATGTAAGTAAGAGATACAACGCTCACATGCCAAGTGGGACCCTGTATTGATTCTTGAACAGGAAATGGACATTCATGGGAAAACTGGTGAAATTTGAATAAGATCTGGGTTTAGCTAAACGTACTCTACCAATTGATGTTAATTTCCTGGGATTGTTATTTGTCCTGTGGTTACTATGTAAACTGTTAACATTAGGGGAAGCTGGATGAAGGGTATATGGACCTCTTTGTACTATTTCTACAACTTTTCTGAAGGTCAAAATTATTTTAAAATACAAAATTCTAAATTGGCATAAATGATAGTTTAAGGATGATAAGAGCTATATTGAATCCACAAACAGCTCTTAATGTAGTGCTGGATTGTTGTTGTCATTGAGTGCTATAGAGTCGGTTCCGACTCATAGTAACCCTTTATAAGGTTTCCAAGCAGCAGTTGGTGAGTTTGAACAAGTGACCTTGCGGTTCAAACCAACTTTGTAGTCTAGGGTATTAACCCACAGCACCACACCAGGACTCCGGATAAGCATTCCATAAATGATCTTTGTTTTGTTTTGTTTTTAAGTGCCGTCGAGTCGGTTCCGACCGATAGCGACCCTGACCAGGGTTTCCAAGGCTGTAAATCTTTACGGGAGCAGAAAGCCTCATCTTTCTCCCGCGGAGCAGCTGGTAGTTTCAAACTGCTGACCTTGCGGTTCACAGCCCGATTCGTAATCACTACGCTACCAGAGCTCCTTATAGTAATTGTTATTACCATCAAACACTTGCACACTGAACACCAACATGCTCTCCACTGTTTGGTGGCCTTCTCTCTCTCTTGCCCTTAGCAGTGACTTCCCTGGGATTGAGTAAACAGGATTCTGCAAATCAGTCCTAAAAAACAAGAGCTTAAACAAAAGCAAACTTGCCTTCTGGCTGCCTGCATCACTCCATTTCCGTAATAGAAACCAGAGACTCCCAAATGCTGAATGCAACAGACTACCTCCCACCCTCTGACGGCCTCCCAAAGTAGACGACAGAAAACAATATGGGAGTGGAGATCATGTTTGGTACCGTGGAGGAGCAGAGAAAACGAGGAAGATCCCTAACGAGGTGTATTGGCACAACAATGTGCACAGGTGTAGCAATGATTGTGAGGTTGACCCAGGACTGGGCAGCGTTTCGTTCTGTTGTACATAGGGTCGCTATGAATCGGTACTGACTCGATGGCAGCTAACAACAACAAACAAGAGGAACATGACTAAAGACCACAGAAGAATTGATGTATTTGAGTTATGGTGCTGAAGGAGAATATTAAAAGTACCACGGACTGCCAGAAGAGCAAACAAATACGTGTTGAAAGAAGTACAGCCAGAGAGTGCTCCTTAGAAGCCAGATGGCAAGACTTTGTCTCTCTTACTTTAGACGTATTATCAAGAGGGACCAGTCCCTGGAGAAGTCCATCATACTTGGTAAAATGGAGGATCAGCAAAAAAAGAGGAAGAGCCCCAGCGAGATGGATTGACACAGTGGCAGCAGCATTGTGTTCAAGTGTAGCAACAATTGTGAGGTTGGTGCAGTGTTTCCTTCTGTTATGCATTAGGTTGCTATGAATCTGTGCAGATTGACAGCACCTAACAACAACAAAAGGAAAAAGAGAGTTCTGGTGTGGAACTGAAGGATAAGCACTGGACTGCTAATTGCAAGGTCAAAGGTTTAAACCCACCAGCTACTCCTCAGAAACTCTTCACAGGGTCACTATGAGTTAGAACCGACTACACAGCACTTAACAACAAGAAGAAAATTTTCACTCTTGGATAGATATAGCAAAGTGTCAGTGGGTCACATTCTTTCCTAAACCAGTGGTCACTATACTCTTATCAAGAACATGCACTAGGAAACAAATTTTGATCGCTGTCCAAATTTTCATTAATTAATTCATGATATTATACTCTTTTAACACAGAAATAATACTGTATAAACATGCTATGGTATGGCACTGTGGATTAATGCACCAGACTGCAAAGCAGTTTGAACTGCAAGGTCGGCGGTTCAAGCTCACTAGCTGCTCCTTGGAGCAGCTATACAGGGTCACTATGCGTGACCCTATACAGGGTCACTATGGGTCAGAATCGACTCGATGGCACTCAACAACAACAACAACAAACATGCTATGTGAATAATAAAGCATATGTTAGGAAAATAATTTTTAAAGAAAGTATTAAAGAAGAAATAGTATTTTGAAAAATGTAATATACTGATATAAAAATTTCACTAAATTATTATTCATATTTCAATACTGATATGACTCAACCTTTCATTGTTTTGAAACTCTTGATTTTAAATGATCCAATTTAAAATCATATGATGCCATTTATTTTGATATTTGCTTTTCATGGCTGTCGTAAATGAAAAGGTAACCTCATAAAAGTATGTAGATTCAAGCAAAAGAACCATCACTGGCTCGGCTTATCTAAAACAAAGCAAAACAAAAACTTGATTCCATTTTTCAATTCCATCCACCAGTTGTGCAAAGACTTTTGTTGAAATGTGACTATTGATATTTCTCTCCTCTGAGATCAAGCTGTTGTTCTTGAGAGCCAATTGAAAAGTGTTGAGTTTTTATGCCTTTAACACATAAGTTTAAAATCCACTGAAATTCTGGACTAGGATGATTTTTAAATTATATTAGAAAATCCAGTTTCAGGTCTTTAAAGGGTGTGCAGGCTTGAGCATTTATAGAAAGAACTGATATGGTTTGGGGATAATGTAAATAGTCTTAATGATATTCTTCTAACATCAAGAACATTTTCAAACATCTGTTTTTAAAATGTTCTCCCCTAGTCCAAGTTTATTTTGAAAAGCAGCCTTTTTACCTCTCACTTTTTAAGTGCCTCCTTTACCTGGAGGAATCCCAAACTCAAACCAAGCCCCCTGCCAGGGAGTTATAAGGACTCAACAGGGCAAAGTACAGCTGCTCCTTAGGGTTTCAGAGACTGTCAATCTTTATGGGGACAGACAGCCCCATCGGTCTCCCATTGGTTAACAGTTCGGCACTTAACCACCAGGGCCCTTTGGAGGAGATCCAGGGTGGTACAGATGATTAAGTGCTGTGCTACTAACAAAAAGATAGGTGGCTCAAAGACACCCAGAGGCACTGCGGAATTAAGACCTGGCAATCTACTTCTGAAAGGTCACAGCTTTGAAAACCCATGGAGCAATTTTACTCTGTACAAGCAGGGTCTCGTTGAGTTGGAATGGAACCCATATCAGTTAGCAGCGGTAGTCTTTACCTGGAAGGCATCGAATGAGGAATGGCTGGCCAAACAATTGCACTCGGAATAATGATATCTTTGCTACCTCCTGTATAAAATATCATGTGAATGATAATGCATACACAGCCATTGAAAACCCAATGGAGTACAGTCCTACTCTGACACACGTGGGGTCATCATGAGTTGGAATCCACCTGATGGCACCTGGTTAGCGCATTCCATGTTTACTTCTGCTGAAGATGCTCATTCACCTTAGAAGAGACTCCCAAACAGAAAACATTTATTCTATGTGGCAAATCAATCATTGTCGGTGGAGGTGGGTGAAGGGTGCGAAAAACAGCAGTCAACACTGTCTCCTTGCAAAAAACATTTTTTTGGCCAGCTTGTGAAAATACTTGCAGATTTGTTTGTTTCTCTCAATGCTGCTATTGTTAAGTGCTGTTGAATTGATTCTGACTCATAATAACCCAGTATAGGGTTTCTGAGGAGTGGCTGCTAGATTAGAACTGCCCACCTTGAAATGCCTACCTAGTGATGGGAATCCTGATATGGTGAAGTGGGTTAATGCGCTGGACTGCAAAGTTGGTTTGAACTGCAAGGTCAGCAGTTCAAGCTCACTAGCCGCTCCTCCTAAACCCTATACAGGTTTGCGATGGGTCAGAACCAACTCACCGGCACTTAACAACATAACAACAACCTTGCGGTGAGCAGTCCAGTGCTTATTTGGCAGCTCCACAATAGGACTCAGTTTGAGTTGTTAAGTGCCTTCAAGTCAGTTCCGACTAATAGCAACCTTGTATAAGGTTTCCAAAGAGTGGCTGGTGAGTTTGAACCGCCAACCTAGTGGTTCAAACTGACCTTGTGGTCCAGTGCTTTACCTCAGAGAGCCACATCAGGACTCTGGACTCTATTTGAAGAGGGTCAAAGTTGTCTTGGGATGGGAAGATGCCCTCAAGTTTGTAGCCTACACTGCCGGCTTGGTAACTTCTTTTTAATTGCAATGAAAATTGCACTCAATGTCAGCTAAGGGTCACTACCCAAGGGAAGACCTGTTTCCCCCTTTTTCTTTGTCCCATCATTCTTTATTATCTGGTCCAGCTTCTTGGTTGACATTGTTATATTTTTAAAAAGATATTAAGTTCATTTCTATCATCTCTGCTTCAGAGGATTTCATGCAAATGATTGCTGACTAAATTTTCGTTTTCTCTTTTAAAAAATGTGATCTTTCAATCTTTACTTTGCCCTCCAAGCATGTCAAAGACACCCAGAGCCTCGATTTTTAATATAATTGTGCAAAAAATTATGGTAAAAAGTGGAATCCAAACAATGGACTTGATTTTAAATAATCAGGCAGGAATTAGTTTTTCAAAATAATTGTCTAGAGGTGATTCAATTTCATATGCTCTTTAAATATGTATTTTCTGTGCTCTATGGCTTGAAGGAATGATTTAAAATTAGTGTATATAGTAAGCTCTGAATCATAAAACAAAAACTCCAGCAGTGAAGTTTTGTAATCTCTTGCTACAAAAATCCCATTTTGAAAATGAAGTTCTACTATCTTGATAAGCCCCCTTGCTCCCTTCTTTTCCCCACACCCTACCAAAATAATTCCATGAATGCAAAGATCGAGTTGTTGTTTTTCAATAGTTGCAATTTAGAGATGTTGTGGTTGTTGTTGTTAAGTGTTGTTGAATCGGTTCTGACTCATAGCAACTCTGTGTAGGGTTTCTAAGGAGCGGCTGGTGAGTTTGAACCACTGACCTTGTCGTCCAGTACTTTATCCCAGGTAGAAGCCTGAGATGGTAGTCCTGATTTTATCCCGAGGTGTTAACACTATGTATAACACCCCTCCCTTTAATGTGGGCTGGACCTATGACTTGTTTCTACCTAGTGGAATTTGGCGAAGGTAATGGGATATCATTCTACTGAAAAAAATACACATACACATACACACACACAGGGGCAGTGATTGTCTCATGATAAAATTGTCCTTTTCTTGGTGGAAGACCAGAGTTCAATTACTGGCCAATGTACCACAGTGCAGCAAACTTCTGGCCTTTATTGTTGCTGTTAAATGTCCTTGAGTCGGGTCCAACCTGTATAGGGTTTCCAAGGAGCAGCTGGTGTGTTTGATCCGCCGACCTCGCAGTTCAAACTGACTTTACATTATCCTGCAGAGCAAACTCTCATCTGTCAGTGGAGGCTTGTGTATTGCTATGTTGCTGAAAAAGGTTTTAGTGATGTTTTGAGACTAGGAAGAACCACTTCCTAGTGAACCACTTCCACAAAACCAACCAGTGAAAATCCCATATATTTTAATGGTACAAAGCCAGTCAGTGAAAACCGCATAGATTCGGGCTGACACAACGACCATAACACCATGCATATATAATATCCATTTCTTCCTGTGTACACCAGAGTCAGAGACCTTCTCTTGCCGACTTTGAACAAGCAAACAGCTACTTTGTGAGGTGCAAATATTGGGTGAGGACCACCTGGCAGGGAACTGTGGGTGGCCTCTAGCCAACAGACTGTGGGATGCTCCATCTGGCAGCCACAAGGAAATGAGTTGTACCAATGGCTGAATGAGCGTGGACACACTCTCTTCCCTAGCTAAGCTTCCAGGGCAGAAGGCCTGGACAACTCCTTGATTGCAACTTGGTCAGACGCTGAACAGAGGACCCCCATTTCTGCTAGTCAATGTCTAAATTCCACGGCACATAACAACAACAACAATCAACCCAGTGTCCTGGCATGGCGCTGTGGGTTAATGTGCTGAATGGCAAAGTCAGTTTGAACCACAAGGTCGGCAGTTCAAGCTCACTAGCCACTCCTCAGAAACCCTATACAGGGTGGCTGTGGGTCGAAACTGATTCAATGGCACTTAACAACAACATATACAAGGTCAGCAGTTCGAAACTACCAGCCGTTCCACAGGAGAAAGATGAGGCTTTCTGCTCCTGTTATGAGTCGGAACTGACTCCACAGCACACCCCCACCACTCTTTCTCTCTCCATACACAAACACACACATATATGTATATATAGAGAGGGAGAGAGAGAAGTTTATTATGAAGAAAATGGCTTACAATTGTAGAGTTCCATGTCCCTAGGAGAAGAGAAAGTGAGAACCTTTCTCCTGTGTCCATTATGTTGGGAGCAGGCCACACCCCAAAGGAAACAGCTTTTCAGTTGGATTGTTCATCCCCAATCATCATAGAGTCAACTCTGCCTGTGTTAGGTTTCATCACCATGGGAATAAACATATACCAATTGCTAAGCCTCTGGAAGGAGCTCTGGTAGCGTAGTGGTTACGAAGGAGCTCTGGTAGCGTAGTGGTTACGAATTGGGCTGCGAACCTTAAGATCAGTGGTTCTAAACTACCAGCCGCTCCGCTGTAGAAAGATGAGGCTTTCTGCTCCTTTAAAGATTTATACCCTTGGAAACCCTGTACAGGGTCGCTATGGGTCGGAACCGACTAGACGGTACTTAACAACAACAACAACAAGCCTCTGGAAAGCCTGGCCTAGTCAAGTTGACACAGAACACTTACCATTATCATCAGTTTGAACTGCAAGGTAGGTGGTTCAAACTCACCAGCCGCTCCTCAGAAACCCTATGCAGAGTTGCTATGAGTCAGGACAGACTCGATGACACTTAACAACAACGGAATAAGTGTCCATATGTGTATGTGTACGTAGCTCTGTCTACCGAGAGGGCTTGAGAGCAGCAACACAGTAAAAGCAACGAGCACAGTTAATGTCCACATCTTGATTTCTAAATATGACTACGAGGTCAGGACAAATGCTGCATAGGTGAAATCTACATGGTCCAATCGTCCATGCAACTTGATGTTTGTGGTTAGGTGCTATCAAGTACATATTGTACCAGTCCATCTCATTGGGGTCATCCTTTTTATTGGCCCTTCATTTTACCAACTATGATGTATTTCTCCAGGAACTAGTCATTCCTGACCACATGTTCAAAGTATGAGAGACAAAGTCTTGCCATCCTTGCTTCTAAGAGCTGTCTGGCTGTACTTCTTCCAACACAAATTTGTTGTTTCTTCTGGTACCTTCCATATTCTTTGCCAACACCAGAATTCAAATGTATCAATTCTTCTGTGGTCATCTCTATTCATTGTCCAACTTCTTTCACTGCTTATGAGGCGAACCTTAGTCCTCAAGTGGGAATCTTTGTTCTTTAACACATTAAAGAGGTCTTTTGCAGCAGATTCGCCTAATGAAATCCATCCTTTGATTTCTTGACTGCTGCTTCCAGGAGCATTGATTGTGGATCCAACCAAACTGAAGTCTTGGACAACTTTAACCTTTTCTCCATTTATCATGATGTTATTTTGGGCCAGTTGTGAAGATTTTCATTTTCTTTACATTGAGGTGCAATCCGTACTGAAAGCTGTAGTTTTTGATCTGCATCAATAAGTAAGATCTGATTGTCTTCTCTTACAGCAATCAAGGTTGTGTCATCTGAACATCGAAGGTTGTTAATACGTCTTCCTCCAATCCTGATATTATATCATATCCTTCTTCATATAATCCAGTTTCTCAGATTATTTGCTCAGCATACAGAGTGAATAAATATGCTGAAAGAATACAACCCTGGTGCATATGTTTCCTAATTTTAAACCATTCCATATCTCTTTGTTCTGTTTGAACAATTGCCTCTTGGTCTATGTACAGATTCCTCATGAGATTCCTCATGTGTTCTGAAATTCCCATTTTTCACCATATTTTCACCATAGTTTGTTGTGGTTCTCACAATTGGATCTCTTTCAACGAGATTGACCTCTACACATGGCCACATCACATAGTTCTGGAAAAGAGGGGGTAATATTTAATTTCGGGCACTTGCTGTAATATGAAGCGTTGTGACCGTCAGCTCTATTTCTCCTTCCTGATGTCTGAAATACAGACGTGAAACTGGTACATGGGCAGCCATATTGGATTTCAAAATAGAAGCCATTTATTGATGATGGCATAGAAGCAAAACAGAAGGAATCGGGGTCCCAGATGATTCTGCAGCCACCATACCAGCCATCAACTACCTCCCAAAACATACTTGGGAGTATCATCTGAAAGCTACTTGTTGGTGATGTCTTTCTGTCACAGCCGTGAAACGGATCCCCCAAATAATATGGTCAGCAAATACTGAAAGAGAATTATGAGTGAAGGAAGCAAACATTTCAAATTAGGGCGATCATAAGAAGAGTATTTTATTTGATCTTTCCAAGAATTCTGATAGGAGAAAAGTTTGTATATTGATATCTCTTGTTAATATTATATATCATTAACGATGCTGTTGTACAACTATGTCTTCCCCCTGAGACTTTTCTAAACTGTTGGTGAGGGTAGACTAAAGGATTCAACTCCACTGAAGGAACCAGGAAAAAATGTTACGAAAATCAACTGGGGCTTGGCAATGAATGCACATTTGTTCACCAGTTTAGCATTTGTTTAGATTCCACTGTTTTGAAAAATTAAGTGGTTCAGTATTTTAAATTTGCTCCTAAGCCCAGTGTAGCAAATGACCTTTCTACTTCTTAGGTCACTGAAAAGAATTTTCTTGTGTTTGCGGTTAATTCCTTAATGGCAGAGGCCCAAATAGGGGGCAGTAGGAACATTAAGGGAGCTTAGGTGAAAAATAAACACAGGGATGAGAGCAGGATCTTGAATTTCCTGTGGCTGCTTCCATTTTCAATCACCCATACTGTTACACATGAGCTTGGGGGATCCTCCAAGGGGACTTTTGTATGCAGAATTAGCTGTACACAAATTCTGCTAAGTAATTTTGAATTGCTAAAGTTACAAACTTCCAAACCTGGTTTTTCCCTTGAGCTGCTGTTTCCCTTTCAAATCAATTATTCTATTTATCAGAATGGAATAGCAAAAATCAGCCATTGTTTTTAAGGAACTCATTGATATTTTCATCTCATTTATAAACTTCACGAATTAAATGCCTTCTAACATTTTAGACTGCATTTCTACATTTGTTATGTTGAATTTCCTTTATATAAGTATGTAAGTAGGCCAACTGTCCAAAGAGCCAGTCTTTCCACTTAATCAATTCTATAAATCTAAGAAATTGCAATTATACAGCAAAGCTTAAATTATTTTAAATGTTCCAAAGGATCATATATAAAGTTAGTAAGACTTTAAATCAGTTATTCAATTACACATTATGAAGTAGAATCACAAGTCTGACCAACACTTTACTGTATCTTTTAAGTATTGTAAGTTTGTAAATGACCAATTAGTGGATTATTTATTAACACAAAAATCATGTGGTGATTTAACACTCTCAGATATTTCCAATTGATTTCTAAGTCTCTGTCAAGCCATGCTGTGATAGTTAAGGTTGTGTATCAACTTGTCTGGACAAAGGATTCTCAGTGGTTTGGGAGTTAGGATGTAGTTACATCCTAAGATGAGAGCTAATGTGAGCAGCCAAACAATCGAAAGGGAGTTTCTTTGGAAGTGTGGCAGCTTCCAATACATTGCATGTTTGGGCAAAACTTTTTTGCTTTTTGTGGACCTGAATCCTGTATCTAGTTTGTCATCTGACTTCCAGTTCTTTGGACTACAGCCAGCTGTCTGTCAAACTACCTGCCTATCCTGGGAGTCATCCCCCTCTTGCCATCTTGCCTGCCAACCTTGGGTTCATTTGCTTCTGCAGCCAGAAGCTTGCTGCCTGACTGGCTGATCTTGGCTTCACCAGCTCCTGTGGCCACTTAAATCAGGAGAAGCCTACAGCCTGACATCTGACCAATGGACTTGATATTTGCCCAACTCTACAACCGCTATAGGATCAGCCCTGGACTGCAAATCACAAGGTGAGCAGTTTGAAGCCACCAGCTGCTCCTTGGAAATTCTATACAGGGTCGCTATGAGTTGGCACTTTACTATAACAACCGTGTGAGCTATTTCCTTGAGATAAACCTCTCTCTCTCTCTACATATATATATATTTAAATACATATGTTAAATATATGTTGTTGTTATTGTTAAGTGCCATCAAGTCAATTCCAACCTATAGCGACCCTGTATAGGGTTCCCTAGGAGTGGCTGATGAGCTTGAACCACTGACCTTGAAGTTCTAACGGACCGTACAGTCCAGTGCATTAACCTGCAGCACACACCACGACTCCAGTTCATATATAGAGAGAGTCCTGTTGTGACGCTGCAGGTTAATGCACTGGACTACAAAGTCATCTGAACAGCAAGGTTGGCAGTTCAAGCTCACTAGCCACTCTTTGGAAACCCTATACAGGGTCTCTATGGCTTGAAACTGACTCGATGGCACTTAACAACAACACCTACACACACACACACACGTGTGTGTGTGTGTAGGTGTTGTTGTTGTTGTTAAATGTCATTGAGCCAGTTCTGACTCATAGTGACTTTCCAAGGAAAGCTGGTGGGTTTGAACCACCAACCTTTTGGTTAGAAGTCCAGTGCTTATCCTACAGTGCCACAATAGGACTATATATATATATATATATCATAGGCTCGGTTCTGTAGAGAAGCAAGACCTGTGAAGCTTCTATGCATTTGATACTTTTCCCCAACACCATCTTTGAATTGATTCACAGACATCAATTCTTGTTGCTGTTAAGTGCCATTGAAACAGTTCCAAATCATAGCAACCCTGTATAATGTTCTGAAGGAGTGGTTGGTTGGGTTGGTTGCTGGTGGGTTTGAACTGCCGACCTTATGGTTAGTAGTCCGGGGCTGACCCTACAATGCCACACCTGGAGTCGATGCTTCTGAGATCTTCCAACTTTTGCATGCATATGAAGTGATTGGAAATACCAAGGTGGATCAGACACACCTTAGTCCTCAAACTGACATCTTTGTTGTTGTTGTTTTAATACTTTAAAGAGGTCTTTTGCAGCAGATTTGCCCAATGCAAGGAGTCACTTGATTTCTTGACTGCAGCTCCCATGGGCACTGATTGTGGATCCGTTGAAATCCTTGACAGCTTCAACCCTCTTTCTGTTTATCATGATGTTGCTTATTGGTCCAGTTGTGAGGCTTCGTTTTCTTCATGTTGAGGTGTAATCCATACTGAAGGCTATATTCTTTGATTTTCATCAGTAAATGCTTCAACTCCTCTTTGCTTTCAGTAAGCGAGGTTGTGTCATCCGCATAGTCTTGGTTGTTAATGAGTCTTCATTCAATCCTGATGAGAATAAGTATGGTGAAAGGCTACAACCCAAATAATAACACACCTTTTCTTATTTTAAACCATGTAGTATCCCCTTGTTCAAATGATGGCCTCTTGGTCTATGTACAGGTTCCTGTGAGCACAGTTAAGTGTTCTGGAATAACCATTGTTCACAATGATATCCAATGTTTTTATGATCTACACAGTCTAATGACCAACATCTTCCTGTTATTTTCACTTTTAGCCAACAGCTGTCTGATATCAGCAATGATATGCCTCATTCCATGTCCTCTTTTGAATCTGACTTCATTTCCGCCAGTTTCTTTTTGTCATTCTGTTCTGTTGTTGAATTATCTTCAGAAAAATTGTACTTCACTGTAATATTAATGATTTTTTTCCATAACTTTTGCCTTCAGTTGGATCACCTTTCTTTGGAAAGGGCACAAAAATATGTATCACTTCCAGTTGGCTGGTCTGGTAGCTCTTCCAAATTTCTTGGCATAGATGAATGAATGCTTCCAGTATTGCCTAAGTTTGTTGAAACATTTCAATTGGTAGTCCATCAATTCCTGGAAACTTGTTTTTTCCCCAGAGCCTCAGCGCAGCTTAGACATCTTCCTTCTTTACTATTGGTTCTTGATCACATGCTTTCTCCTGAAATGGGTAAATGATGATCTTTTTATGGGGGGTACAATGATTGTGGGTTGACTTATCATGTATAATCATTTTATACATGCTTGCTGAAATTGAAGAGGA
>NW_006408541.1:16454090-16455029 GCF_000296735.1 Chrysochloris asiatica | reverse complement strand
GCTTCGATATTGTAACTCAAGAATGGGTTTGTTATCTTCAGTTCTGTCAGCTGTGTTCTTCCTATTTTTAGAACTGATTCTGTAACACGACACAATCATGGATTTCCCATGATTTCAAATGGAAAATATTGATTATATATGATACATCAACCCACACTCCAACACAATTTCCTAAGATGGAACTAAAGCACTTTAAAATGCTTACTAATAGATACCACATGAACCTGTTAGCATGTAAAATGCTTAAGACTCCGCTTCCCGAGCACCACAGAATTACTAAAGCTTTAACAATTGGTTGATCTGTGGCAGGATTGGTGTTCCTTCCAGCAGCAGCAGCCAATGGTACATCCTCTCCATTGCTTCATGGCACACCTTTTCAAAATGTCATTCTGGTGTTCTTTCAGTGACAGTTGAAACATTATTTTTCCTATACATCATTTAATGAATTTATTATGATTGTTGAGAATATACACAGGAAAAGCATTTCATTCAAGTTTCTACATGATATTGATTATATTCTTTGAGTTGTGCAACTGTTTTTTCCGCCCTCCTTTTCCAAGCTGTTCCTCTTTCATGAACATACAGTCACTGCTCCAGAAGGTTCCTATCTAGTCTTTGGAGTTGTTGTTGTCAATTTGATCCCACATAGATAGTACAACGCTCAAGGCAGACATTCTTTACTAGTTAAGCTAAACTGTTGTTTGGTTTTAAGAAGAGTTTAGGGGCTATTTTTGGTTTAAGGTTTAAAGATTATCTCAGGGTAATACCTTTAGGGTTGACATCATTTTGATAAAAAATCATAAGAGATGTGCCTTCTATGAAGTTAACGATAAAAACAAAGAGGCATTCTATTCAGAACAATTAACAAAAGAAATGTTCTAAGTGTGCCTGCATTTGTATTTGTGGGTTAGGGAGAATGTAGATTTTGTTATTTTATTT
>NW_006408541.1:16450767-16453957 GCF_000296735.1 Chrysochloris asiatica | reverse complement strand
AATATACACACACACTGTATTATATATTGTCTTTTTTATAAAGACCCATGGGAAAACTTCTCTCCTGTATCAATATAAGAAAAATGTCTAATTCATCCATGTAGTTTGGTTTGCTGCTATGCATATTACTAAAAATCATGAACACAACGGCACGTTAAATCCATGACTTTTCAAAGTTAACTTTGCAGAGCTGTGGGGAGTTCTTTTATAGGTATCTATAGAAGGAGCTCAGAGTCCTGGTATGGCGCTGCGGGTTAATGCACCAGACTGCAAAGCCATTTGAACTGCAAAGTCGGCAGTTCAAGTTCACCAGATGCTCCTCAGAAACCCTATACAGGGTCACTGTGGGTCGGAACCGACTCGATGGCACTTCACAAAAACAACAACAATAGAAGGAGCTCTGTTAGCGTAGTGCTTATGAATCGGGCTGTTAATCTCACGGTCAGCAGTTGGAAACTACCAGCTGTTCTGCAGGAGAAAGATGAGGCTTTCTGCTCCTGTAAAAATTTACAGCCTCCGAAAACCTATATGGGGTCGCTGTGGGTCAGAACCGACTGGACGGCACTTACAACAACAAAATAGGCAATATGGGAGTCCTGGTGTAGCTCTATGGACTAATGCATCAAACTGCAAAGTTGTTTAAACTGCAAGGTTTGTGGTTCCAGCTCACCAGCCGCTCCTTGGAAACCCTATACTGGGTCGCTATGGGTCGTAATCCACTCGATGTCACTTAACAACAATAGCAACATAGGCAATATGAGGAATCCTGATGTAACGCTGTGGGTTAATGCACTGGACTTGTCAGTTTGAACCGCAAAGATGGCAGTTCAAGCTCACCAAGCCACTCCTCGGAAACTCTATACAGGGTCACTATGGGTCGGAACCCACTTCCCAGCACTTAACAGCAGCAGCAGCAACAGGAGATATGAAGCATGAGGAATGAAGGTGGGGCTGGGATCTGCACCTCTTTCCATTTGGGGCTTCTCTACATGCTTGCTTTGGAACAAAACAAAGTTTAAAAACCACTGATGTAATTGATCACATTTTTCATCTTTGCATTGGCTGCCAGGAAACTCAGCATCTAATTTTCAGCCTGTCCCCTAACAAGTGTGCAGGACCTCCTGGCTCACTTTTGGGTATGCACCTCACCCTTGAACATTTTCTTTCCTTCTCCCTGTTTCCTTTTTACCTGCCTTTCTTTATTCTGTTGCCATATATAGGTTTTTATACTGTTTGTACCCTTCTTGTAAAAAACCAAGGCTTAAATGAATGCAAAAAAAAAAATTTTTTTTTTTAAAGAAAGGAACATTTTGCAGGTGGGAAAGGAACTTGTATAGAAATAAGGCATGATTTGGCATGGAGAATACACATATGTGCTTGTAGGATTTGTATATATATGTTGGATACGTTGTCAAGCTTGTAGTTTTCAAAGTTAAGCTGATCTTCTGGCTTCAGAGGACATTTACTTGGAAAACTCTTGGGGGGGGAAATGTTTTTTGCTTTTTTTTTTTTCTTTCCAGAGTAGACATGCCTGTGGTCTACCTCCCAAAGCATCTGCTTTATGGTTTAGCATTTTCGGATTTTTTTTCTGGAATTATTTTGCTAGTCATTATAAAACAAGGACAAATCCTTAGCAAGGAGAAACCAAGGGGCGCATAGGAAGGTGGCTGAATTGTGGTCTTGAAGTCGTCTCACTTTCTATGGATTCTGCTGTAAATTGGTGGTCAAGTTTACTCTCTCCCAAAGTTGGTGATTCACAACGTCTGCTGTACATGGGACTCACCTGGGAAGCTTTAAGAAAACATTGAGGCCGCCTCCCTCTTCCCCCAGAGTCTGATTTAATTGGTCTGAGGTGTGGCCTGGGCAAGGGGATTTTTAAAAGTTCCCCTGGTGGTTCTAAATGTGCAGCCAGGGTTGAGAACCACTGCCCTAAGAGAAGGAAAAATAGGATTAATAAACACCTGTCTCCTGATTCTCTCTCAGGGGAATATTGGGGTGTGGCCAGGATTTATAGAATAATGGGCCAGATTCTGGTGAATGAGTCTAATGGTTTAAAGGAAACAGATTAACCCTTTGCATTCTGTAGTGTATCTTTAGTTAATAAGTTTTCACCAGCATTACCCCTCTTGATCCAAAGGAAGAAACATTCACATCAAAGCATCAAATACACACATATATCAGTTCCGACTCATAGCAACCCTGTATAGGGTTTCTGAGGCTGTAAATCTTTACGGGAGCAGAAAAACCTCATCTTTCTCCCGTGGAACAGCTGGTAGTTTTGAACAGATAACCTTGAGGTTAGCAGTCCGACTCGTAACCACTACGCTACCAGAACCCCTATATATATTGTTGTTTAAGTGCCATTGAGTCAGCTCTGACTCATAGCCACCCTATATAGGGTTTGAACCTCTAACCTCATAGTTAGAAGTCCAGTGCTGATCCTACAGCGCCACACCAGGACTCCTAACAATAACAACATCTATATATATGGAGCCCTCGTGGTGCAATGGTTAAGTGCTGAACTGCTAACCAAAGGTTCAGTGGTTCGAACCCACCAGTGGCTCTGCAGGATAAAAGACCTGGTAATGTACTCCCATAAAGATTAGTGTTTAGGAAATCTTATGGGGCAGTTCTACTCTGTCATAAAGGATACCCATGAGTCCAAATCCTCGTGGCATGCAGTTAAACTTGATGATTTCTACTCCAGATTCGTCCTTTAGAAACAATATAACAAAAATTCTTCTCTCTACCACTGTTAAACACTATCACTGAAGTTTGTAGGCCAAGACAGATCAAATAGCTTTGGAGAACATTACAATGTTACATTTGCGATAGCTCAGAGCTTTTAGCAAAGATGCTATGGGGACTGAAGTTGTGTATACAGTAACAATATTTCTTGAAATAGTCCCAGTAGCAAGTGCTTTACAAACATGTTCTCTGTGTCTTCACATGATACAAATAGGAGGCAGGTAGTGTTATCTCCATTTTATAGATGAGGAAATCAAGGTAAGAACCTATGTACATTCTGCTTCTAAAGGGCAGAAATCCTGATGTGGTGTGGTAGGATAAACACTGGACTGATAACCTCAAGGTTGGTGGTTCAAACCCATCAGCTGTTCCTCAGAAATGCCATACAGGGTCACTATGAGTCAGAACCATCTTGATGGCACAAAACAACAAAAAGGCAGAA
>NW_006408541.1:16420746-16450667 GCF_000296735.1 Chrysochloris asiatica | reverse complement strand
GTGGTTCAAACCCATCAGCTGTTCCTCAGAAATGCCATACAGGGTCACTATGAGTCAGAACCATCTTGATGGCACAAAACAACAAAAAGGCAGAAAGAAGACATCTTCATACCTGGACTAGTAGGTCTTATGCTTGCTGGGCTCATGGGGGAACAACCATGTTTACTGAATAAATCATTCAGACGCTTGCTTTTGTCTGAAATTGTGGGAGTAGAAAGGGATGTGAGTTATGATCAGGGCAAATGCAGGTATGGTGGAGGCTAATGTATTTACAATTTGGAGTCATTATAAAAAGAGAGACTATTAAAGTCTTAATTTCCAAACTAGGACAAACCTCCTAAACAGAAAAGTAATTTTGTTTCTTAAGAATCAGAAATCACAACACAGATTTTAAGAAGCTGACAAATACCACAAGCATCACCAAAACTCTAATTCAGCTTTCGCTGGGCTGGAGTCCAAACCATGTTAGTGGTCACTCCAACTGAAGGGCAAGTGCTAAGGTGGAGAACAGGAGTGGGGAGACACAGTGGCCTTTATTGATTGCAGCGCACCATGGAAAGGAAATGGCTTTTGCAAATTGTACATTAACAAGCTACCATGTTTACAGACTCCTAGGCCCCTGTCAGGGTCTTGGAAAGGGGCCCAGGCAAATAAAGACCCCAAAGCTTAAGTATCATCCACTTCCTGGTAAAACACAACTAGACTTGCAGATTGTACACTGCGGACATTGGTTGCTAACTGCAAGGTCAGTGGTTCAAACCCATCAATTGCTCCACAGGAGAAAGATGAGACCGTCTGCTCCCCTAAAGATTTACAGTCTTGGAAACCCTATATCGAGTTGTCATAAGTCAGAATCCACTTGATGGCAATGGATTTTGATTATATTGTATCTTGAGGATTCCTGCTGTCTAGTGGTTAAGAGCTTAGCTGCTAACTGAAAGGTCAGCAGTTCAAACCTACCAGTACCTTCCTCAAGAGAAAGATCAGGTAGTCAGCTTCCAAAAAGATTTACAGTCTCGGAAACCCTATGCAGCAGTTGTACTATGTCCTATAGGGTCTCTGTTGTTGTTGTTGTTAAGTGCAGTGAAGTCATTTCGACTCATAAGGCAAGGAACAGCTGGTCAATTTTTATCACCAACCTTGAGATTCAAAGCAACCTTGCAGTCCAGTGCATTATCCCATAGGAGTCAGAGTAGAAGGCAATTGGTGCAGGTCTATCTTAGGTACCTAGGTGGCAACAATGGTTCAGCACTGGCAAAAGGTTAGTGGTTACACCACCAACTTTGAGAAAGCCAGTTTAGTTCTGAGGAGTCCAGTTTCTCTTGTTTGTAAAATAAAGGAAAGTCATGTGGAGATTCCAGAACCTTCCTCTCAGCTTTCCCCACAAATGGCATTTTCCCATAATTCAGAGGTCACCTCCTCGGAGAAGAACCACTCTAGCTAAGACTTCACTTCCCTCCCTGCCCCCACACACATTTTTTCCTCTTCATAGTAATGATAACTTTCTGAAGTTGCCTTGCTTCTTTACTAGGCTGTTTGTTTACAATCTCTCTCTCAGTGTGAATACAAGTTCTGAAAGGTCAGAAAACGAGTGTCTTGTTCTAGCTGAATCATCCAGGAGCTGTGGCTGACACACACAGTAGCTGCTGGGTGTATGTTGACTGAATACATGAATGGATGGATGAGTGGATAAAAACGTTCCTTTCTCAGGGATGGTGAATGAATGAATGAAGTTCATTGCTCAGCAGCTTTGAATAAATGAATGAATGAAGGAACGAAGACTTTTCTTTCCCAGGGGCCATGCCTGGGTTACAGGGAGGATGTGCAGGCCCAGGGAGGGAGGAGGTGTGGGGTGTCGGTGGGTGGAGAGGAGGCTGGGCCCTTGCCTCCTCAGGGACCGGCGAGAACTAGCGTTGGCCGGGGCTGCAGGCACACGAGCAGCGCGGCAGCAGATCCAGGCCCGAGTCCCGCGCCTGCGTTTCGCCGGCGGGTGTGCGCGCCCGCCGAGCCCCAGGCCGCGCTCGGCGCTCCAGTGCAACTCGGGCGGGGGCAGAGGGAGGGCCCGGCCAAGGGAGGGAAGGGGCCGGTCCTCCCGGCACAAGCAGCGGCCGCAGCAGCCTCGGAAGCGGAGGCAGCGGCTGGGGCAGCAACGTGCCGGCGCACTCAGCCCGGCCGCGTCGTCCCGCGCCACGCCGGGGCGCCCTCTCCACTGCGCGCGGTGAGTATGGTCCGCCGCACCACCCCGCATCCCCCGCCGGTATTCACTGGCCGGGGGCTGACCGGGACCACCAACCCCGCACTTTTCAGAGATCCGCCGCAGTGGGGCTTCCGCAGCTGTCGGCGTCCCAGGACGCAGGAACCTGACTTGAAGAGTCCGGGAATGGTTCCTTGATCTCTCAGATAAATGGGCAGCAGGGGAGGTGGTTGGATTCCCTTAGCAAGTCCCTCCCGAGTCCGGGCCTCGGTTTCTTTGGCATCGTGAGGTGCCACGACCCTCAAGTTTGCATGCCCGCACGCAGGACACGTGCATAGCGCGCAGGCAGTGTAAGTGTAGACTTCGGCGTTTGTTCAGTTTGTGACAGGGGAGGTTCATGATGAGGTATGCTCCCTACAATCGGACCCGGAGAAACCCGGAGCTGGGAGACAAATGTGCGCCCGCGGGCGGTGTATCTGGAGTAACCTAGGAGCAAACCTCCCCAGGATGGGCTTGGATCTACTGCGCCTGCCCTATCTACCTTGGTTTCCTTTGAAAAGTCCGTTTGCGCTTGACCGGCGTTGGTCCAGCTCTCTTAACTCGCACCGTAGTGGCCCATCCCGGGCCCCGGTTGAAGGTTAAGTTGAAACTTTAAAGACTTATATCTAAAAGGGCAATGAGACGGAGGCAAGCGTTTTGTTGGCATAGGAGAAAGTGGGGAGTGGAATTATATTTTCGATAAGCAATTTAGAGATTAAACAGCCATACAGCTCCTAGGTTTTAAATATATTTCCAGCTCCCTAATTCATAGTTTATAAACTGAAGGAATACTAAGAAAGAAATCCTGACTGGTGAAAACGCTCTCCTCGCAAAATATGCTTTTCTCCGCGTTTGAAAGGGAAGCGCGCAGCCTCACCAGGTTCTTAGTTTTGCGGGCGCTAAGAGTTGACAGCCTGCATGCTGCCTCGGAATTCTTTTTAAAAAAAAAAAAAAAACACAAGACTATTGTTACATTTTTATGAATGCCATTTTCCTTTCTTCCTTCTTTCCCCTAAATGGCCGTAATTTTTAATCAATATATATATATATAACCTATAGGTATAAATCACCTTTAAATTACAAGGTGGAGCAAAAAGAATGAATATCCACAGAGTCCGGTGTTGTTCACCAGGGCAGAGGGGACACAGAATGATTTACAAACATCAACTAAGAATTTGAGTGCTAAATTATGTTTGAGTTAGGGAGCGCACTTCCAAAGGAAATTATAACCTGCGGACAATTGTTGTATTTCCAGTCGAATCTATTTATTTTACCAGCCCTTTCTTGGAATGAAATTTCTATTACAAATGTCAGTAACCACACGGTGTTACCAGGACTGGACTTTTGTTGGTGGAAGGAAACTTTTTGTCTTGCTAGCCTGTGGCCGGTTTGTTACCATCTATTAAGAGTCTGAATAGACTTTGATAGCAGTGGGTTTTTTGGTTTTAATACACACATACCTCGTGCTGTAGTTAATATAGATTTGTGTAGTAGGTTGGGAAAAAGAGAGAGACAAAGGGGAGGCATAGCCTCCCTCTTAAAAAATAATCTTTGTGAAAGTATTTCACAGGCATTTTTTACCAGAGAAATGTTTTTTCCCTACTTTGCAGTCTCCCATCACCTTAAAAACCTCAAACTTACTCCCCTCCTTAGACAACCTTCAACTAGGGAAAGCTAACAGAGAATTTAGATAGCAAATGGAGATGGTTTGAATCTTACTGTATATTCAAGAGGTTCACTGCCTTTGGAGAAAACTGATTCTTTTCAATTGTACAAAAACCAGTGTGGCTAAAGCTGAAAGAACATGAACTTCAAAATAAAATGTAGGTAGTGTGTTCCCATACAGAGTTAGTAGATAACTACTTGTTTTCCTGTAACTTTAGCTTCACATTATTCTCTTTTGCCTTAAAAGAACCTGCATTAAAAGAATCTGAAATAGCTCACCTAGCATAGGGACTGTGTGGTACGTAAGAATACTCTAGAAATGCATGAATTACTTTCCTAATACTACATGACTATAAGAAATAAAATTGCTTGGTATAGAAGTTGTATACAGCAATATTTTGAGAGTTTTTTAAAAAGGAAGTTTCTTAATCACTTTAATTTTTTTTCTTTTTTTTCATACCTTTTGTGTTGTATTAAAGCCATCATAAGGAGATACGATTTGTTGACTTGTTATAGGATTACCATTTGGCAAAAAAAAAAATGCTCAAGACATGCTGTTGCAAATATGTGGTATTACTTCTGCTTAAAATTGCTTGTAAGAGATTGTGAGCCTTGTTCCAGATGGATACATTGATAAAAGTACTCCCTGCTGTTGCATGAATGACAAAGTCCTCGGCAAAAACACTGTGTAGAGTTAGTTAAGTATATTTGGAATTAGGTTGAGTACCCTAGAGAGACCCGGGCATACCAAACGGCAGTTTGGGGAAAAGTGTAGATAGAGTACTTTAAAACATTTCTGCTTCCCCATGATCAGATGACTCCTCTACTCCTTTCCCACAAAGAAGAAACCATTTCCTTATTTTTTCAGTTACCTTTTCCAAAGATAACTTTTGTCAGGCACAAGAGACCAGGGTTATTCAGAAATCCAACCTTAACCAGCTCAGAAGGAGCTCTCCTTCTCTCTCTCCTTCCACCAGATGTTTTTTAGGTGTCCTCAGCTGGAATGCCCAGTTTGAAACTCATTAGGCCAGCAATAAACTCCTTGTATAATAAAATTGCTGGCCGTTATGGTTAATAAGTGAGGTTCCCAGCAGTTTATGACAGATGCCTCTCTGGTCATAGAGAGAGGAGAAGCCCTTGGCTGGAAGGAACTAATGAGGAGAGTGGAGACTCTTGTTTCTACACATTCCTGTCTCTATTACCCAGGCATGTATCTTGTATAAGGAGATGCGTGGGTGTTGCAGCTAGGATAGGATTTTGTCTTTGTTGGACAGGCCACTTCACATAAGTGATGCTTTAGGGGGAGAAAGAGCATAGTATTAGGCAGTGTCCCTAGGTCTGTGTGTGTGTGTGTGCAATAAAATTAGACAATGTCTACAGATTGGAATGTGTGGAATCAGAGTCCACAGGTCTGGGGTGTATATGGGATAAGTATTAGCATCCACAGACCTGGGTGTCTGAGTACAAGTGACAAGTATTAGGCAGTGTCCTCATGTCTAGGGAATTTGTGTGTGTGAGACAAATATTAGACTGTTCACAGGCTTGGTGTGTGAGATAAATCTTAGATCGTGTATACAGGTCTGGTGTGTATGCATATATATGCATGTTGTGATAAGCCTTAGGTAGTGTACGCAGATTTGGGGTGTTTATGTATGTGTGTGTTTGTCTATTTGTGTGTGTGTGATAACTCTTAATGTACACAGGTGTGGGTATGTGTGTGTGATAGTGTTAGGGTACACAGGCCTGGCATGTGTGTATATGTGTGATAAATATTAGTGTACACAGGTCTGGCGTATTTGTGTTTGTATAATACTATTGGCTAGTATACGCTGATGTTAGTGTATACAGGTCTGATATATGTGTGCATGTGGTAAGTCTTTGAGAATGTGCCGAGGCCTGGTGTGTGTATGTGTGTGTGTGATGGGTACTAGTGTACATAGGCCTGGTGTATGTGATGTGTGTATGATAAGTATTAGGTAGTGTACATAGGTCTGGGGTGTGTGTGTGTGTATGTGATGAGTGTTAGACAATGTACGCTGGTCTGGTGTGGTATGTGTGTATAGTATGTTTTAGATGGTCTACACTTGTTCAATGCGTGTGTGATAAGCATTAGTGGTATTACTTCTGGGGTGTGTGATGAGTTAGGCAGCTCTGAGGTGTACTTATGTGTTAAGCATCAGACAGTGTATACTTCTCTGGTGTGTTTGTGCACACACGTGCACGAGCGAAGGCTAGGTGCAAAAGATTGGCCTCACCTTGCAGGATAGAACTTACCTGCTTCTCACCTGAGCTAAAGATAAAAAAACAAGACTGCTGAGCCTGACGTGAATTCCTAGGGGGAGAGGGGAAGCCCTCCACAGGCTTTTTCTGAAGTGGGGATTTGCCTAGTGGGTTTCTCCATATCTGTAGGGTTTGTAGGTGAAATGTCTGGCTGCTTATTTACCTCCAAAGACTGAACATTCTGACTGCACTACACGGACTGGGCTTTTGTTGGTGGAAGAAAACTTTTCCTCTAGCAGACTGCTTTGAGAATGGAGTTCGTAAATTCTGCTCACAGGAATCTCTTTGGAGAGAATTAATTCCCGAGTTGAGAAAGAATGGTCTGTTGACAGAAAATACACACCCCCACATAACCCCTGGCTCACTCCCTACCTTCCTCCCTGATCCCCATCCCCCAGTATCCTCACAGATTTCAGAATGGCCCCTGTCATTTGTGACTGTTCAAACAGTCCCAAACATACAAAACAAAAGGAAGATTCTAGACACAAAAACAATTAGCTGTCCCTGCCTGAATTCGCTTGAGACAATGCTTCATTCTAGCTATTTGAAGATCTTAACTGGCCTAATGGTATTTGGCCAAACACCCTCTTCTAATCGGAGGGGGATAAAGTCCCTTAATCAGGTGACAAATCTTTGCATTAGAGCAAGAATGATAACTATAGCTGTAGACCTGCTTGTCTGGCTGTGAATGAATCAAAATGGCAGGAGCTTAATTTTTGCTGTATGTGATTTAAAATCCCTTTTTAAAAAGTGCCTACCAGGTTTATTGGAGTCCTGGTGTGGCACTGTAGGGTAAGCACTGAACTGCTAACCACAAGGTCTGTGATTTAAACCTACCAGCTGCCCCTTGGAACTACTATACAAGGGCTGCTATGAACCAACAACTATGGCACTTAACAAAAACTGCGACAACAACTGGACATATTAGGAGTCCTGGTATGGCACTGTAGGATAAGCACTGGACTGCTGACAGCAAGGTCAGTGGTTCAAACCCACCTACATCCACGCCTACCCTGTCCCTGTATGGAATCTCAGTGGATCAGAACTGACTCCCTGGCACTTAACAACAACAACAACAACACACAGGTGTATTCTGAGGAGAAGAGACAAAAGGAGTTAGACTACTCAATTTGGTTTGACTTTTTCTTTTCTTTTGCCCGTTTTCATCATGTTGGTGGCTTTGCCATTTCTCTCCGCTTGCAAATTATATCCTTATGTTTAATTAACCATAATGATGGAAATAGCTGCTATTTGTGGCACGCTTATAGTATACAAGGCATAATGTCAACTCAATACCTGAGGGGGCTTCAAAAGTTTTGTGGAAAATGCCATTATCTTTCAATTACATTTTTCCCCAACTTTTTGAAGCGCCCTTGTACATATTATGGATTCTTACAACAACCCTTATTGTTGTTGTTTAGTGCCGTCAAGTTGGTTCCTACCCATAGCGACGCTATATGGGATTTCCAAGGAGTGACTAGTGAGCTTGAACCACCGACCTTCCAGTTCAAACTGACTTTGCAGTCCATCACATTAACCCACAGCGCCATACCAGAAGTCCAACAACCCTTATGTTGTTGTTGTTATGTGCCGTGGAGTCAGTTCTGACTCATAGCAACCCTGTACAGGGTTTCTGAGGCTGTAAATCTTTACGGGAGCAGAAAGCCTCGTCCTTTTCCCACAGAACACCTGGTAGTTTCGAACTGCTGACCGTGAGATTAGGTATTATTATTGTTGTCATTATTATCCCAGTGTTGTTGGTGAGGAAATTACGTCTCAGGTCTAATGACTCGCATAAAGCCATACAATGTGAAAGACTGAAAGTTAGGCCTTCAAGCCTTCACATTGCTCCACGTGTTAAGAAAACTCAGGCTTCGAGAACTTTTCCGCTCTTATTTCTTCTGGGACCAAAATGCTGGATTTAGATGCTTAAAAAAAAATTATATATAGTCCAAGACCATTTTCTGAACCTACTGTGATGGTTTTGTCATAGATTTAAATAGAAGAAAAATCACAGTGCATATTTAGAAAACACAAATAGAAGCTGTTGTGGAGTCGTGATATTTTAGCAGCTTGAGGGATGGTTTTAGAAAGGAAAAATGATTGTTTCATTTACAGGGGCTACTTTGATGCTGGGCTCCTGGTGGCACAATGGTTGAAGTGCTTGGTTGCCAACCGAACGATCAGTAGTGCTAACCCATCAACTGTTCCACGTAAAGATTTACATCCTTGGAAACCCTATGGAGTAGTTTTACTTTGTCTGTCACTGTGAGTCAGAATCGACTCTAGGGCAATGCATTTCGTTTTTTGATTTTCATTTGATACTAACCCTATGCATTTCAGTTCCTTAAGAGTTAGTAAATTAACCAGCAGCTGGAAGGCCCTGAAACATTATGATACACGGAGTCCAAGTCAAGATCACTATGAGGGTGTTGTTTTGAGGGTTTAGATTATAAACATTTGGAGAGCAAAGAATAATTTGGAACACGTGGTGCCTAGAGTCAGGTAACTGAAGCGATTTATTTTTGCTACTTTGAACGCTAACGGAGGCCATCATTTGCCCTGAATCGGAGCCTGGTGGGCTTAGGGTCAGTGGGACTGAGTGTGTCTTTGGGATGCAGCCAGCATGATGGATAAGTTGGTGCCTTACATGCATAGAAAACTGCGTCTTGGTCAGCTCCATCATCTCCCTTCTAATGTGACGATGTGCCTGCCCGTGTCTTTTCTGAAAAGTCTGCCTCTGCTTTTCGATGTGCACGGAGAGACATTTAAAACAGGAACTGGACAGACAGCCGGGAAGACCAGGCTCACAGCTTACCCGTTTGAGAATGTTTCAATTGCCAACTGTAGTTGTGTGATAAAACCAATTGAGACATATTTGAAATGAACAAAACATTTAGATATAATTAGAAATTATTTTGTCATCTACTTGTGCTAATATTGTTTCAGTAATATGAAAAGTGTGTGTGATTTCGATGGCATTGGGCTTTTTATCCCCCTCCTTCTAACTTCCTTTCGCGTATCTAGTGAAGTTAAGTTTAGAAAAATCTGCATTCCCAGACAGAACATTCATGTCCCTATCTACTCACAGCTGCTCAGAAGAGAATTGTCAATTCTCCATGAATTTCACTCATGGAAAAATGATGAAATTGGTATATTTCTCCCTCCACAGAATGAGAAACAAGAGGGTCCCATTACTGCATGAATATAGCAACTTTCTTTTGTCTTGCGTTGGCTGAATCTCTCAGTTCTCCTATTTTTTTCTACTCATCGTCCAAAAAATGGCCCTTCATAACTGAAATGTACAGTGTATTAGCCAAAAGACATTTTAATTTTGTGAAGAAAAATCATACCAGAGACAGCCGGGTCTGTTTCAACCATTATTGTTTGTGTTGTATGCATACTTTGGGTTTCATGGTCAGATGTGGGTTTGCCAAGAAAGAAAATTACAGCAAGAAACTATGTTGAAAACATACACACTTCTGTTTAAGAAATGGGAAAAACACAGAGAAATCCACATGGTAATTGCTTTAACGTGAGTTTTAAACGTCATTGTTTGACTTATGTGAAAAAGTCCCTCTTAGCTAATTCTCATATAAGCCGTTACCAGATATCTCACCTTGAAAGTGGCAAATGTTGGTCTTAAGTTTGATGGCTGAGACTTTAAGAGATATCCTTAGTCCTGGTGGAAACATTCTAAATTTTAGATTGTGCAGGGTCTGTTTTTTTGTTGTTGGTGGTGTGTTTTTTTTTAAGGTTACTTCGATATTGATTTTATTTTCTTGACCCAAAATGAGAAAACACGGGGTATTCTCAAAAGCTTTTTACAGGCTGCTATTATGAGAAGAGAAGCCAAACCAATATGCATTAGGTCATGAGTTTGAAGTGCATAAATAAGCCCTATGAAGGTCACCAAAACAGGGCGAAAACCACCAGCTCTAGTTACCTCCGCCAAGTTTAAATTCCTGCCTGTTAGACGTGTTTGGTTGAAGTCGACACAGAAAAGGGGTTTCCAATACCACAGTTGAAAGCTCTCCATTAGATTTGCATTCTGAAGGCTACTGAAGACGCTCTTGTAAAGGGCTGGATTTCCCACCGCGTACATTCAGGTGGCTCCCTCATATGGTTCCTGAGAAATGCAGGTTCAGGAACCATCCTTTACTCCAGAGCAGATGTTTCATTCCTGGTGTTTGGATGTGCAGAAGCCAAAGGATCATTCAACATATTTTTGTTCCTTCTGGTTAATTTCTTCTCCTCATATTCCCTTCCGATAACTATGTGTGTTTAAGGAATAAATAGCTATCAAATCAAGTTCTTGTTCCCATGTTCGTGTTGAAAGGTACAGGTATAAACCTTTAGATCTCGATTAATTGGTAACTTTCTGAAATACAGGGAAGCAGAGGGATGGCCCACTTGTATTCTTGAATTCAGCTTGACGGCTCTTAACAACAACAAGGTGCTGATGGAGACTCCATGTAGGGAGAAAAACCCTTGGGAGAAAAAGAAAGGGGGTCAACCCGAAGAGGTTGTTTTCTTTTATGGGTGTGTATTGTTTGCATACATCAGAACTTTTGCTTCAAATTGTTCTAGCAACATTGGGCTCTCCAGCAAAGGTCTGAATGTCCTTCTAGGTCAGGTAGGGTGGAGGATAAGGAGCAAAGGGAGGAGGACTCGTGCCCCTCTAGCCTTTTGTGTGATGGGTACAGTAGAGGGAAGCTGTGACTCACTGCCCAGATGGTGTCATGTGACATTAGAAGTTGTGACTTGCTGCCTTGTGTTGTAAACAGAATTTTGGCCCCATCCAGCTGCCCCAGCTAGCGTGCAAAAGAACGGAGCCAGGCAGATTATTTACCTTTGGTCTAGGACAGTCTCTGAGCGCCCTGGTTTTCTACGCTTGCAAAACAGACCATCCTCACTGGAGAAGTTAATGGTTGGGGTGCGGAGGGAAGGGTGGGGGCTGGAAGGGAGAAAGAATGTCTTAAACTCAGCAGATGTCTGAAGCGCTGGGAATGTGTTCAGCCTTGTGCAGGCACCACAAGAAAGACTGAGTGGTAAGAGAACATAGAAGCAGGCTTTTGGGGACAGCCAGGAAGATTGGAGAGATTATGGTTTGAGCTAGAGTGCAGAGTGCTGACCCCCACAGTGTCTGCTGGCAAGTCTTATAAACTGGACTCATGACCCACTTGTTGGCGAGTACATGGCAACTCATCCTGACCTTACTATAGGACAGAGCAGACCTGCTTCACAGGGTTTCCAAGGCTGATATGGTTATAGAAGCAGACTGCCACATCTTTCTCCCTTGGAGAAGCTGGTGGGTTTGAACTGCCAACCTTTCCGTAAGTAACAGAGTGCTTAACCACTGCACTACCAGGGTTCCTGCTTATGAACCTAAGAAGGTATTTTGAAAATGCTGTCTTTTTCCTGCATCTGTGGCGTAGTAGTTTCTTTGCTCCTATTTTCGGTGAGTGAATTTTTGTTGTTGTTGTTTTCTTTTAAAGAAGATACAAGAGTTTACGACGTGTTTGGGAATAACATGTTGCCCAGTTTTTCTAAACACTTAGGTGCCAGGCACTGTGGTTTGAGTAGCCTTAGATGAAACATGTTATTGTCATTATCCCTGTTTTGGACATTGGAGTCCTGGTGTGGCACTGTAGGAGAAGAACTGGGCTGCTAACCTCAAGGTTGACAGTTCAAACCTACCAGCCGCTCCTCAGAAACCCTATACAGGGTACCTATGAGTCGAAACCAACTCCATGGCACTTGGCAACAACAACAGCAGCATTTTAGAGAGATTTAGGTATTGGACTACTATCAGCAAAGTCAACGGTTCAAATCTACCAGCCGATCATAAGGAGAGAGATGAGGCTGTCTGCTCCCATAAAGATTTACAGTCTCAGAAACTCAAAGGAGTTCTCTGTCCTCCAGACTCGCTATGAGTTAGAATTGACTCGAATAAAGTGGAGGGGGCATGGTGGGTTATTATTTGACAGATGTGGAAATTCAATCTCAGAGACGTGAAATAACTTGTCCAAAGTCACATAGCTTGTGTCTGAATTGGGATTGGAACCCACTTTTGGTTCCTGGCTTCTGGGATATCCAGTCTTCCTCCCTAGTGTAGTCAGAGCTAAGCTTCCTGTCTGTGTCTGCCCTGAAGAACTGGATTTTGAAGTCATTCTCTTATTTGTTTTGCCTTGTGGATATTAATCAATGTTTAGGTACAAAATTTGGACTCAAAAAGTAAGAGAGGCCAGCCAATTCTTACAGAATCTTGAGCCTGTTGTTGCAGAAAAATCCATGCAAGTTTAGAGTAGGTATCTATTCAAATGGTGGTTGCATCCCTCGCCTAAAGCAAGTGCATTTACCTTTCAAGGTCCCTGTGTCTCATGGTGTGTGACTCCCGATAACCCTTTTAGTGTCCCACCAGAGTCCTGGTTCTTCATGTGTGGTCGCCACCTAGTTCTCAGTTCCTGGGCCAAATCCTGCCTCAGTTGTTTTTTACATAAAGTTTTATTGGAACACAACCATGCCCATTTGCTTACATGCTGCTTAGAGCTGCTTTCATGCTATAGCAGCAGAGTTGCTATATTTGGGACAGAGGCCAGATGGCCTACAAAGTCTACAATATTAATTGCCTGGCCTTGATAGAAAAAAAAAAACCAAAAAAAAAAAACCCGTATTGACCCCTAAGCCATTGCAATATGACAAGACAAACTTTGTTGACCGAAAAAAAAAAACATGCATCGGGGATATTTCATTTGCAGTTTCATTAATTGATTAAGTATTTATTAAATGCCTCCCATGTGTCTTGATCCATGTGCACAGTGGTGGGGAGAATTGAGAACACTTTCCTTCCTTAATTCATTTAGTCAGCAATATCTATTTCGCTGTATTTTAGGTGCTGGACTTGTTATGGGGGATTCAGACAAAGAAGGACCTGGTTCAGTAGCTTTGATAGTAGGATCCCAGTGCATTTTTACCAGTACTAACTTGGTATGGTGCTGTGGGTAAATGAGCCAGACTGCAAAGCTGTTTGAACTGCAAGGTCAGCGGTTCAAGCTCACCAGCTGCTCCTTGGAAACCCTATACAGGGTCGCTATGGGTCAGAATCAACTTGACGGCACTTAACTACAACAACAACAACAAAAGCTGCCTCTGGTAGTGTAGTGGTTACGAATCTGGCTGCTGATCTCATGGTCCGCAGTTCGAAACTAGCAGCTGTTCTGTGGGAGAAAGACGAGGCTTTCTGCTCGAGTAAAGAATTACAGCCTTGGAAACCCTGTACAAGGTCCCTATGAGTCAGAACCGACTCCATGGCACACAACAACAACAACAAGCTTCCTCTTCCCTCCTGTGGATTAGAAGGGTGCTGATAAGACTTGAACTCTGCAGTGTTCAAGAGGCAGAATTGAGGAAACAACGCAACTCTGCAGATCGTCACCCAAAGAAACCAATTGCTAGTCAGAGTAAAGCTGTGCTCTCTAACGTTTTCAATGGCCGGGTTTTTTTTTTTGGGGGGGGGGGGGGATAATCAGCAGGACTTTCTGCCAAGGCACCTTAGGGGGGATTCAAATCACTGACCTTTCTTTTAGTAGCTGAGCACTTAACCTCTTGTACCACCCAGGAGCGCCTTACCCAAAGAAGCCAGGCCTTGTTCAATACAAGCCCTGTGTGCCTCCAAATGCATCAGACATTATTACACACACAAATACCTGTGGCCCCCTCCTGGCCTCAGAGAGACATCACCGTTTTGCATCCCTTAAGAGGTGATGTGGAACGGGTAGGAGTGAGCGGAATCAGATTTTCAAATGTAAGCCTTGGCCTTGATGTACAACCTGGACAATAAAAGGTGAATGCAAGGGTCAGGCTGTTTAACTTCAAGTCGTTGCTCAGCTCTAACCAGCTATTTCACCGTGGGCAAGTTACCAGACTTTTCTGTGCCTCCGTTTCTTCTCCTGTAAAACCAAGGCAGGTAGTAGTACAGTTTCCTCCAAGAATTATTGTGGAGGTTGGCTGGTTGGCTGGCTGGGTGCTGTCAAGTCGCTTCTGACTTGTAGTGACCCCGTATAGGGTTTCTGAGGCTGTAAAACTTTATGGGAATAGAAAGCCTCATCTTCCAAGGAGTACCTGGTGGATTCGAACTGATGACCTTGAGGTTAGTAACTCAACAGGTAACCTACTATACCATCAGTTGGTGGAGGCTCATTGCACTAATTGTTCGAATAGTGGTGGTGGTGGTTATGTGCTGTGGAGTCAGAACCGACTCATAGCGACCCTGTACAGGGTTTCTGAGGCTGTCAGCCTTTACGGGAGCAGAACGCCTCATCTTTCTCCCACGGAACAGCTGGTAGTTTCAAACTGCTGACCTTGCGATTCGCAGCCCGATTTGTAACCCGTTCGCTAATAGCATGCACTGTTTAATCTGTATCAGCTACTGTTGTTATTCTCATTGTTTACAAGCTGCGTGATCATAAGCAAATGGCTTGGACTCTCTGGGGTAAAGATTCCCCCTCTATAAACTGATAATAATAATAATAAAAATAATAACTGCTTTAAAAGGCCAATGTGAGAATTTACATGAAGCAATGTGTATAAGATGACTATCTTAATGGGAGTACTTGTCTGCATTGAATACTTTATTAGTGTTACTGTTACTGATTTTGTTAGTTACCCTGAGTTGACCCAACCCTATGCACAATAGGACTCAATGCTGCCCTGCCCTGTGCCAACCCCTTGATCGCTTGTGGACCGGATTGCTATGACACATAGGTTTCCATTTTTTTTCTTTCAAACATCTAGAATGAGTTGTTAGTTGCCGTCTCATTGATTCTGATTCTTGGAGACCCTGTGTCAGAGTAGAACTATGCCCCATAGGGTTTTCGGAAGTAGATTGCCTGGCTTTTCTTCCTAGTCTTACTTAGTCTCAAAGCTCTGCTGAAACTTGTTTAGCATCAGAGCAGCATGCAAGCCTCCCACGGATCTACCACTGTTCCTACTCACTATTATTATGGAGCTTGGGGAGTTGCAAGGAGCTCTGGTAGCATAGTGGTGACAAATTGGGCTGCTAACCTCAGGGTCAGCAGTTCTAAACTACCAGCTGTCCCGCGGGAGAAAGAGGAGGCTTTCTGCTCCCGTAAAGATTTACAGCCTCAGAAATCCTGCACAGGGTCGCTATGAGTCGGAACCGACTACATAGCACATAATAACAACAACATGGGGAGTTGCATCACGTACCCATGATGTACTTTTAAACTATTAGTCAATTGAGTCATTTTTCTTTATTAAGAGAGTATGGAGCAGTGGTGAATTGTGCGGGCCCTGGACAGCTGTGGTTGGATTCTCACTAACAATACCACTTGAGACAAGAGCCTGTCTCTCAGAGCTTCTCTAACAGACGGGCAGTGGTTGCTGCTCATTGGTTGGTACCCATAAAGCACACGGCAGGGTGTTTGGCACATAGGACGCACTCAATAAATGGTGGCTTGTGTTATTGTCACTCCCATTCCTTGCTGCACCCAAGCCCCAGGAAAGCACTGAACATTAGCAAAGTTTAATTGGAAAGTTAAAGAACACATTTGGTAACAGCCAAACAGATTTAAAATAATATTCATTAAGCAAAATTAAAATATTCTATTAAACTCAGACTTTGGGCTCAGACCAAATTTTTACAACCAAAGCTGAAAGGCCAAGGAGTCCCCCAGCCACAATGAGAATATTGTGATTGAACTTGAGAGTTCAACGCTGTTATTGAGCGCCCTTTGAAATGCACGTTTCCTCATTAAATGAAAGGGAAGCCATGAGAAGAAAAAGAAAAAATGAGGTTCTTGTTCACCCCAAGGAGGTTTAATGAACTGAAAAAGAAAAACAAAAGATTGTTCACTTTTTTTCTCCTGCTGCCTTATCTTGCTAATGACACTTCACCCTCTGCTAATCCTAGCTTTGCATGGTCCCCACTTAGAATGTTCCACATCTGATGTGCTGTGTGAGCTAATGTCATTTAAGCTCTGGTCTTCACTAGACTTTACAGATGATAGACTATATCCTTGAGAGCCCGGATTCTGGAGCCCACATGTTTTTAGGTGTCATTGAGTTGGCTTCGACTCATAGTGACCCTGTATAGGGTCTCTAAAGTCTTTGCGGGAGCAGAGAGCCTTATCTTTGTCCCACAGAGCAACTGGTGGACTGGAATTGCTGACCTTGTGGTTCTCAGTCCAGAGCTTAGCCTACAGTGCCACCTTGCTCCCAACTATCTTGGTTTAAATCCCAGCTCTGCCACTATCTACCTGTGTCTCAGTTTCCTCACTTACAAAACAGAGATAATAATATGCCTAGTGAACAGGGTGAAGGAGCGCTGGCGGTGTACTGGGTAATGAATTGGGCTGCTACCCACAAGGTCATCAGTTCAAATCCACCCCAGAGAAAGATGAGACTTTCTGCTCCCATAAAGATTTTCAGACTTGGAAACCCTATACAGGGTTGTTATGTGATGCTATAGGATAAGCACTTGACCTCAAGGTTGTTTTGAACCACAAGGTCAGTGGTTCAAACTCAACAACTGCTCCTCGGAAACCCTATGCAGGGTCAGTAAGAGTCAGAACCAACTGGATGACACTTAAGAACAACAGCATGAACCAGAACTGGCACACAACAACAGTGAACTGGATTGTGGTGGGAGTATGTTTTAAGGATACTGTGATGCACAATGGCGCCCTGGTGGCACAGTGGTTAAGTACTTGGCTGCTAACCTGAAGGTTAGTGGTTTAAACCCAGCAGCCACACTAACGGATAAAGACATGGCAGTCTGTTTCTTTAAAGATTGTTGTTGTCGTTAAGTGCTGTTGAGTCAATTTTGACCCATAGCAACCCTGAATAGGGTTTCCAAGGAGCAGCTAGTGAGCTTGAACCGCAGGCCTCCTGGGTCAAGTAGACTTTGCAGTCCAGCGCATTAACCAACGGCGCCACACCAGGACTCCCTTTAAAGATTTTGTTGTTGTTGTTAAGTGCTGTTGAGTCAGTTCCAGCCCATAGCAACGCTGTGTAGGGTTTCTGAGGAGCTGCTGGTAAGCTTGAACCGCTGACCTTGTAGTTCAAACAGCTTTGCAATCTGACGCATTAACCCACGGCGCCACACCACAGCCTTGGAAATCGTATGGAACAGCTGTATTGTGTCCTGTCGGGTAACTGTGAGTCAGGATGGACTCACTGACAGTAGTTTTTGTTTTGTTTTTTATGGTGGTTCAATGGGTAAGCAACTGCAGGAGAAAGCTCTGCAGGAGAAAGGACTGGTGGTTTGTTCATGTAAAGATTAAGCAAACCCTATGAGGCGGTTTTACTTTGCCACTTGGGATCACTATGAATCTAAATCTACTTGCCCAAACGTCATTGATTTTTTGACCTTGTGGTTGGTGGTTCAAACCCACCAGCTGTTCCTCAGACACCCTATGCAGGATTGCTAAAAATCAGAACTGACTTGATGGCACTTAACAACAACATCTTCTGATGGGCTGTAACTTCCCCAGACCTGAGGGACTTTGAAGAATTAAAGTAGCTAGGTACACCTCTATCTGAGAGTTATGAGTAAGAGCCATTTCTATACTCAGGAGGGAAGAAGTGCATGTAAAAACTCATACAGAAGTTATTATATGCCAGACACTTTCATGGCCAAAAACAAGCTAAACCCGGCTATCAAGTTGGTTCCAACTCATAGCAACCCTGTATTGGGTTCCTAGGTCGTGATTCCTTGTTGTTGTTAGGTGCCATCGAGTCGGTACTGACTCATAGCATCCCTGTGCACAACAGAACGTAATACTGCCCAGTCCTGGGCCACCCTCACAGGTGTGAACCCTGTAAATCTTTGTTGTTGTTGTTATGTGCCATGGAGTCAGTTCTGACTCATAGCGATCCTGTACAGGGTTTCTGAGGCTGTAAATCTTTACAGGAGCAGAACGTCTCATCTCTCTCCCACAGAACAGCTGGTGGTTTCAAAATGCTGACCGCGTGAGATATGCAGCCCAATTTGTAACCACTACGCTATCAGAGCTCCTTAGCAGAAAGCCTTCTCTTTCTCCCATGGAGTGGCTGGTGGGTTTGAACTGCTGACCTTTCGATTAGCAGTCCAGTGCTTATCCTACAGAACCACTTTCATAGAAATTCTCATAATGTAGGTTTAATGAACAAGGAAACTGAGGTCAAGTGATTGCCCAAAGGCAAAGAATGGACATTCCGTCCCAGGTCTGTGTGACCGGCGCACTATACCGCAGGACCTGCCTAAAACGAGTACTGGGACAATCATAGTAAGAAACTGACTTTGGTTTGACCAACAGGTTATTTATGGTCTATTCTTATGTTTTAATAACATCTCTCTTCCTCAGTGTACCTGAATTTTTGTGGCTTTCTATTTAATGAGCAGTATGCCCCCCAAGGTGCCAGAGTAGCACCGCAGTTAAAGCTCAGCTGTCAGCCAAAAACGTCAGCAGTTTGAACCCAGCAGCCACTCTTAAAAAGAAAGATGTGGCAATCTGGTTCCTTGGAAACACCACAGGGTTGTTTGGTTTGTCCTGTAGGGTCACTAGGAGTTCAGAATTGACTCAATGGCAGTGTGTTTATTTTGGGTTTAGATACCCCTTCTCCATTGAGAAAGGAGCTCTAGAGGTATTGTAAGATAGGCACTGGACTGCTAACTGCAAGATCATCAGTACAAACCCACTAGCCGCCCCTTAGGAGAAAGATGAACCTTTCAGCTCTTGTAAAAAATTTACAGCTTCAGAAACCCTACACAGGGTTGCTATGATTGGATTGGATTGGATGGCAGTGTGTCTGGTGTGGGATTTTCTCCTTTAAGACAAGGTGGTGTTTCCTTAAGCAACAAATGGGAAAAGTAAAGTGAGTTGTGAATTCCTTCTGTAGGTGGAATTCTTTAAGAACCTCAGTGTCTCTTGCCAGCCACAGCATAGTGACATCCTCTGGACCAGAGCAGGTCCTGTCTGTGATGTGGGGCCCTGGGACAGAGTTGTCCAGGTTGGGCAGCTGTTGGAGAGGGGATGAGGCTGGACTCCTCATTCTACATTCTACTACCTCTTGGTGTGTGTCTTTGGGCAAGTCACTAGAACTTTCTGAGTTCCAGTCTCATTAGCAGTTCATGGACCAGATGCCTTCTGTTTGGGTCTTGTACAGCTTGAGTGAAACAATGAGGGACACCTTCCGTACAATCTGAAGAGGTGGTTTTAAACTATTAGGGGATTGTGCCGGCCCTCAGAAGTACTCAAAGAAAGGGGTGAAAGTTATTTGTCTCTGGAAGCATTCCTTGTTGTTCTTCAGCTTTGTGCTCTCAGATTTTCTGGAAGCTTCTATTAGTCCCTTAAGGACACGCTTGTTTTCAATGGAATGTATGCCCTTTCCACATGCAGACATGCACAAATATTTTTTAAATCTTGAGCGTTCTGCCTTGGTTTTATTCTGTATTTGGAAAAGTATAACAAGTTTTCAAGCAAAGCTTTTAATGTTTAAGACAAAAAGTTTAAAAATCAAATTCTTTCAAGTACTTCATAGAAAAAGTGGCACATAGGCATGGCAGAATTCATGAGCAAAGGCTGGGAAAACATGAATCTCAAGATGTGACATTTTCATCAAGATCAATTCATTTCAGTGGGATACTTTACTTCTAAAGCTCATCCCTGCAAGCTGCTGACACAAAAAACCCCAAGTAACCAAGCCCTTCAACCAGCCAGAATTGCAATTCTGCTCCCTCACCCCCCACCCTGTTTCCAAGGAAATAAAATGGAACAAGTGAGGTCTCGTCTCCCAAGGTTGTTGGTAAAATCATCTCAGGGCATGTTAGTGTCTGTGCTTTTTATCTTCGAAAGAAACATGACTAATCTTTGAATGAGTACAATGCTAATAAAAATGATCTCTGAACACTTACTCTAGTCAAGGATCTGCTCTCCATGGTTTTAGGCAGTAACTCTGGTTCCTCACAATTCTATGAAGGAGTTTCTATTAGTTCCCCCTTTTGATGAGGAATATAAGGCACTGAGAGGTTAAGTGGCTTGTTCAAGATCACACAGTGAGTTGAGTAAGGGGTAGCAGAGCCAGGCTTTGATACAGGAGCATGGGTCTGCAGCTCATCTTCTTACACCTTACACACCCTACTCTTTAACCTACTTGTTGTTGTTAGGTACCATCTAGTCAGTACCTATTCATACTTTATTATTGTGCCATCAAGTGCCACTAAGTCATGCCAACTCATAGCGAGCGTATGCACAACAGAACGAAACACTGCCCGGTCCATCATTGGGGGTCTTCTTTTTCACTTACTCTCCATTTTACCAAGCATGATGTCCTTCTCCAGGGATTGGTCCCTCCTGATAATAATGTCTGAAATATGAATGACAAAGTCTGACCATCCTGGCTTCAAAGGAGCATTCTAGCTGTACTTGTTCCAACACAGATTTGTTTGTTCTTTTAACAGTCCATGGTATTTTTAACATTCTTCTCCAACACCACAGCTCAAATGCATCAGTTCTTCTATGGTCTTCTTTATTCATTGTCCAACTTTCACATGCATGTGAGGTTATTGAAAATACCATGGCTTGGGTCAGGCTCACCTTAGTCCTCAAACTGACATCTTTGCTCTTCAAAGACACTTACTTTAAAGAGGTCTTGTGCAACAGCTTTGCCGAATGCAATATGTCGTTTGATTTTTTGACCATTGATTCCTACTCATTGCAACAGAAAACAAAACAAAACACTGCTCTGTCCTGTCCTGTGCCATTCCTCATAAATGTTGTAGCCACTGTGTTCATCTATCTCGTTAAGGCTCTTCCTATGTTTCACTGAATGTGTACTTTACCAAGTGCGATGTCCTTCTCCAGGGACTGGTCCCTCCTGATGACGTGTCCAAAGTACATGAGATGAGGTCTCACAATCCTTACAGCTAAAGGATCCTTAATCTTTATGGTGGTGGTTATGTGCTGTGGAATCGGTTCTGACTAATAGCAACCCTGCATTGGGTTTCCAACACTGTAAATCTTTATGGGAGTAGAAAACCTCATCTTTCTCCCACTGAACGACTGGTGGTTTCAAACTGCTGACCTTGAGGTTAGCAGCCTGACTCGTAACCACTACTCTACCAGAGCACCTTATTAACTTCATAGAAAGAATTAAATTAATCTTCTCTTTCTCCCTCTCTTACCAGACAACTAATTAAGTGTGAGAAGAACCAAAGGGGTCTTTAGTCTCAACTATAATGTTCTGTTTTTCACAAGGGTGTATTTGTGTGTTCTGGTGGCTTCAGGGACAGCACGGGGCAGGGTGTTTGTGTTCAAATCCAAGCTACGTCATATTTTAGCCTGGTAACCTAGAGTGTTTTAGAGCCTGTCTGAAGGTCAGTTCTTTCCTTTATGAAGAACGGATCATGGCATCTACCTCAGAGGACTTACTAAATGCTGTTTGCTGGTTGTTGTTGTAAGTGTCATCAAGTTGGTTCTGACTCATAGCGACCCTGTATAGGGTTTCTAAGCAGTGACTGGTGAGTTTGAACAGCCAACCATGTGATTCAAACTGACCTTGCGGTCCAGTGCTTTATCCCTCAGTGCCACACATTCATGATACAAATCCCGATCCCCTGTAGTGGACAGAGCAGAGACGTACCTGATACAAGGTGCTCAAGCAGGAAAACAACTAGGTTTTCCAGATGCCGGAAGACAAACAGAGAAACTGGTTGTCCTGGTCCCTACATGCGAAGGTCCCAGGCGGAGTCCTCATCAGGCAACCCAGAAAGCAGAGTCGTCGGGGCATTCACATCTGTCCAGATGAGGAAACTGAGGCTGGCTCACAATCACATGCCCCCCCCCGCCCTGTCTGAAGAAGAGTGAGGGTTGTGTGGCAGGGACCAGAGGCGGAGAGGAACACCTACAAAGGGTGTGGCCTCGACTCCAGCACACGCTGTGCCTACTAATCTCAGAGTTTCTCTTTATCTTCTTGTTCCCTTTGTTCTGTTACGGAAACCCCCGACCCCCAAGCATGTGCCTGTGTTTTAGAGATTAGAAGGGCAGACTTTCTGGGTTTATCCTCCTCTTGTATGTCCCCACTCTGCCTCCCTCTCAACCCCCACTTGAATAGGAAAAACCAAACTTTATCCATTTATTGCAAAGATCATCAATGAACCCCCAGGGTGGCCAGACAACGTCCTAGACCCAGGGGTACACAGACCTGTTGTGTTGTTGTTGGATGCCTTCGGGTCTCTTCTACTCATAGTGACCCATGTGATAGAGCAGAACCGCCCCATAGGGTTTCCTAAACTGTAATCTTATGGGAGTAGATCGCTAGGCCTCTTCTCCTGCAGAGCCACTGGGTGGATTTTAACTGTTAGTGTTTCCATATGCAACCAAGCGCTTAAGCATTGTGCCACCAGGGCTCCTTGGGAATGCAGTAGAGGACAAAAGTGATCAAAGTTCATTGCCTCACTGAGATACAACTTGGTGTGTGTGATGGGGGATGTAACTGAAAAGAAACACGTAAATGTGGAAAGGACACAGAATGTCAGAGGCTGATAAGTCTGTGGGGGAAGTCAAGAGAAGGCAGACAGGAAGTGTCCAGGGAGCAAGACCTCCTGGAGAAGGCCTCCTCTAAGGGCTAAGGAAGTGAGGCGGAAACCTCTCCCAGGGGTGGGGAAGAAAAAAGAGCATGTGCAAAGGCACTGAGGTGGCCGCAGCCTGTTCAGAAGCAGGTGACCAGTACAGCTGGAGTAGAGTGAACGAGGGCATCACACACAGAAAAAGCCAGATTGGGTGGGGCCTCACACAGAATGCCCCTGCCATTTGGTGTCAACCAGACATGTCTGGAGTCAGAATGATTATAATCTAAGGATGATATTTGAATGATGTTTATATTGTTTTATCAAGTCACTTGTAAATTCGTTCATTTATTGGTTTTATTTGTATCAAAATGATATTAAAAAAAGAAACAGAACCTCAATTGAAAATCGATGATTGCAAACTCAGATACCCACATTGGTTGAATGATAAGGAAGGTAGTGAAGTGGGCAAGGTCATTAACTGGTCATGTAACAAGCATGGAGTCCCTCAATAGTACAGATGGTTCACATGCCCGGCTGCTAACAGAAAGCTTGGAGGTTCATGCCTACTCCAAAGCACCTTGGAAGAAAAGTCTGGCATCTGAAAAATCAGCCATGGAAAATCCTATGAGAAAGCACACTCCGATGCACACGGGGTCACCATGAGTCACCATGAGTTTTTGCAGAGACAACTGGTTTTTGCAGAGTGGACCGTGTCACAGGGTGGCCATGCCTTGGGTTCAGTTGATAGGTGCCACAGAGAACACAGGCTCTACGTTGCCAGATGTCCTGATTTTTCCAAAAGGCACTGAATTTGAGTGAGAAATGTCCTGGCTTTAAAAATCACCACGTGGAGCCACCAAAATACACCTATGGCTAGCCAACAGTTGAGAGCCCCTCTCTGAAATATTGCCAATAGAACCTGATTTCAGTAAAAAGATACTGTCTTTTTCTCCTTCTCTCCCTTTTCTTTCTTTCTTTTTACAAGTTACTGACAAGAAAGGGTGCCAAGAGATGCTAAAAATTGTTTCCAGGAAAAAGTAGGACTTGAATCTCCTGGGGATGGGGGTTGAAAACTCTTCCAAGTAGCAATCAGCCCGCTTCATTTTTATGTCTTTCTCAGGCTTTTTTTCCTGATCACCTCTCATCATGGGGAATAGCAAAAGGGTCCAAATCCACCCTCCTCTGGGCTTTCATTATTTTCATGATGATTAGTATTATGTCATCTGGGGTTGATTTAAGTGTGGTGAAATGTTTGCAGGTTTCATAAATGGTTGTCAGCCACTGTTTAGAACGGTAAGGAATTTCTTGTGTTGTTCACGCTGTAAGGACTGAGGTGATAATTTTCAATGGCCGTAGGCATGCGAGAGGCAAGGGGAGCTGGGTGGCTTTGAAGCATTCTGCACAAGTAGATGGGAAAGTTGAGTCATTAAAGGGAGTGAGGAAAGCTCTCAGAGCTTTTAAACACCTGGGAAGCCCAGACTGACCACACCAAATTACTAATATGCTTTCTCAACCTTAAAGCTGGAATTAACCACAAACCCAGCCAGTGGGCTCCCATAGCAGACAAAATAGTTCTGGATGTGTCAGAAACCTTACTTCACAGCTGGTTTGAGTACAAAAGGTATGTATTGACTTAGAAAAATGAAGTTTTTAGGGGTCTGGTTTCAGGTATGGCTGGTTCAAGAACCCAAATTGAGGTCTTGTGCCCATCTGTAATCAATCCCTGTTCAGGGGATTCTGTACTGCACTGGGAGTCAGGGATGGAATGGGAGAAAGGTGGATTCTGAGCTGAAGTCAGAAGCATTGGTTTGAAGGAAGGAGCCCCAAAACTGCATTATAATGCACCTCTAGATATGTCAAAATGCTCCTTAGAAGTCAGGATGGCCAGACTTCATCTCCCATACTTCAGACATATTATCGGGAGGAGCCAGTCCCTGGAGAAGGACATCATGCTTGGTAAAGTGGAGGGGCAATGAAGAAGAAGAAGACCCCCAACAAGATGGTTTGTAACAGTGACAGAAGCAATGGACTCAAGCGTGGCACTGATTGTGAGGTTGGCCCAGGACCCCGGGCAGTGTTTCATTCTGTTGTTAATAAGGTCGTTACGAGTCAGTACCAACTCAACGGGCACCTAACAAAAACAACAAGCCCTCTTCTACTGGGCTCTACCATGCTCTTTACGAAACTTGCACTTCCCTCCAGGGTCTTCTTGCCTCCTAGGGTGTTGGTGCTGTGGGGACCCACTACTGTTCTGCCTTTCCTGTAGGCTTGGAGAAAGAACCATCTTTTATTTCAAATGTGGGTGTTCAAGGTAGGTCATCTCTTTTCTTGGTGTCTTGGACAGAATCAGCACTCAGTAAATATTTGGGGCACCCCAGCCGGTCTGTTGTTTTGTCTGTTGTAGCAGTGCATCTCACTGAGGATCTCCCACATCTCTTGTTGCTGGGTATGACTTCACCCCAAATCTCTCCAAATGGAGGATCTTCTTTGACTAAGGCTCATGGGATGTCCGAGGAAAATTTGGAAGTGACTTAATATCACTTGAGTTGGAAGCAGGGACTCCAGTTTAGTTTACAATCCTGGGCCTCCTCTGAGCTCTACGCTTCTCTAGTGCCTCCACTGGGCTTGTTCATGTTCTATCTAGCGACTGTAATGTCTGATGCAACATAGGGGTTGCAAATTGGCAGCCAAAGCATGTTTTCTTTGGTCTGCAGAATGTTTTTTAAAAAAAGAAAATGGAATCAGTATTTGAAAATCAGAGTTTCACACAAAAATTCAGATTTCTGACTTCCACTGAAAACGCAGAAGAGTTTTCAACAGGGTGTCCACATTTCCATGTGACTGTAAGGAGCCTTGGTAGTGTTCTAGGATAAGCACTGGGCTGGTGGTGGTGGTGGTGGTGTGCCGTGGAGTCAGTTCTAACTCATAGTCACCCTGTATACGGTTTCCGAGGCTGTCAATCTTTATGGGAGCAAAAAGCCTCATCTTTCTCCCATGGAACTGACCTTACAGTTAGCAGCTCAGCTCATGATACACTACTCTACCAGAGCTCCTTAAGCACTGGATTACTAAGTCAGCAGTTCAAACCCACCAGATACTCCATTGGTGAAAGATGAGGCTTTCTGCTTCCATAAAGATGTACTGCCTTAGAAACCTCCGGAAACAGGGTTGCTATAAGTGTGAATCAACTCAGTGGCAGTGAGTTTAGTAATTGACTGGAACTGGGAATTGATTGTCCCTTATAAATGAATTCTCAGTTCTCCACAGTCCCCACCTCTCCTATTGTCTCTCCAATACTGGAGCTAAGGGTCAGTTGCCATTTACCATTGGGATGCTTAGTGCTGCTAGGCTTTCTTAGTGTAGATTAAAGAGGAAAAGGAAATCTTTACTATATTCAGATCTGCATCCATAGTGTGAAAATGAAGTCTAAACCAAGTTGAACACTATTATTAAAAGCAATGAGAAAAGGCATGTGTCTCTCGACTGAGTCTGAGTGTCTGATCCTCAGCGCTACGGATATTTGAGCGTGGACAATTCTTTGCTGGCAGACTGTCCTGTGCATTGTGGAGTATTTAGTGGCATCTCTGGCCTCTACCCACTAGATGCCACTAATGTCCTGACAACTAAACATGTCTGCAGACATGGCCAAATGCCCCTGGAGGTTCAAATCACCCCTGGGGGAGATCAGTCCTTAGCATTACACTGGCAAATGACCATATTACTCTGGCCCAGGAAGCATTTGTGCATGTGGCCCCTGCTGCCTTGGATGGCATTTCGTGTGTCCACACGCAGACCTCACCCCATCCAGAAGACAATCGTTCCCTGGGCTCCAGGCACGCCTCCTCATTTGGTAACTAGAGCTGCCCTAAGTAAGGAGAGTTGTTCTGTCTTGGGCCCTGGCAGGCTCAGCACTGGCAGTCGAGGTTATGAGTTGGCTGGTTCTAGTTTAATCATAGGTGGGCTTGCCAACCATTGAGGGCATTTATGACTGCCTGCCGGAGATATTATACAAGGAATTCCACATCGATGAGAGATAGAACCATCTCGGAGAGTATTTGGAGGAGCTTTTAACTGTGGATTGAGAGACGATACAATGGCTGTTGTTGTTGTTAGCTGCCATCGTCATGGAGACCTTATGTAATTAATATACAACTGAATGAAACGTTGTGCAGTACCTGCTTCATCCTTAATCATTAGCATGTTTTGTGGTTCCAACCCATAGCGACCCTGTATAGGGTTTCTGAGGAGCGGCTGGTGAGCTTGAGCTGCTGATCTTGGGATTCAAACCGACCTTGCCATCCAACGCCACATCAGGACTCCTCACCAGAATGTTAGAAGCCATTATTGTGGCTCCCATGCCTGTCCATCTCACAGAGGGTCTCCCTTGCCTTTGTTGATAGATGTTACTTCACCCAAAATCTTTGCGGGTAGAGCAGCTGCTGAGGCTTGTTACAGGCAGAGTGAGGGCTCCTGGGCCTTCGGTCTGTCTCCTCCAGCTCTGGTGTTCTGACATGCCGCGCAAAGAGTAAATTTCCCTCAGACTGGCTCAACAAATTATTGCTTCTTTCCTTCCCGACTCCTCTGGATTTTGACCCCAAGTAAATGTTGTGTTTTTTATCTTGAATGGTCGACTATCCTATGGTGAACATACCTCACTATTCTTGTTGTCTCTTCTTTATACCAATCCATCACTTGGTTGACAATTGGGCCACAGGGTGAGTTGCATTCCAGACCTGAAGCGTGGCAGTGGGCCCTCCTCTCAAGTTTCTCCAGTCCCTTTCAGAGCAGTAAACCTTGTCTTCTTTATAATTTTGAGATTTGTTTCATAGTCTCCTACTCTACCTGAGACCTTCTAATGTGATCCCCTTTCAGAGCACCATCTAATTCTTCTAGTTGCAGAATTGTGGATAGGCCAATTCATTATCATTTAAAAATAAACTTGGCTAAAATGCAAATGGAGTAGTCCTGGTGTGGCGCTGTTGATTAATGTGCAAGACTGCAAAACCGTTTGAACTGCAAGGTTGGAAGTTCAAACTCACCAGCTGCTCCTTGGAAACTCTATACAGGGTTGCTATGAATTGGAACTGACTTGATGGCACTTGACAACAACAAAAAAATGCAAATGCTTCTATTAAACATAACCAAAAATCTTATCACCTAAACAGTTACAAAATGTGATGTTCCTCCTTTTTCTGGTACAACATTAAAAGATCAAATGCTTAAATATATATATATATATTGCGGATGGCATTTCTGCAGCTTACCTCAGTGGTCTATGATGAAATAAGGGGTCTGAATACTTAGGGAGAGAGAGTGCTTTTCCCTAGATTCATACTGTGTGTGATGCAAATTTTTGGCTTTCATCTCGTGCTGCAAATCATGGTAAGTGTCTGAAATACTATCCATGTTTGGGTTTCTCATATCTATTCAACACATGTTTACTGACCACCTACTATGAGACAGCCACCACTCCAGGCACTTGGAAAGCAGCCGTGAGCGAAACAGACACCATCCCAGCTTCAGATTTCTAGTGGAAGGGAGATGAACAATAAATAGGAATTCATTAGTGTGACAAAAAGTTCTTCGTGCTATGAAGAAAAAGCATCAAGGAGGAATGGGAAGTGTTGGGGTGGGGCCAGGAAAAGGAGGTGGTTGTTTTAAATAGGGAGGTAATGTGACTCCATGCAAACCAAAGCCTTCTAAACTGGTGGAGGGCCCTGAGTTGTAGCACATGCCGATTCCCCTGGTGTAAATATTTCCACCGTGGCCAATTTCAAGTGTCAGTGGTTTAACATCCAGCTCACAAATTCCTGAAAATTTGTAATTGTGTCTTGCAACCTGGCACAGGCTGGCTCCAGTGTATCACCAGCAAGGAAGGCCCCACTGCAGACTCCCTGGCAGAAGCGCACTCAAAAGCCCCAAGTACAAATCTGACCTAGTGGGTTCAAAGAACAGCAAGGAGTCCAGTCTGTGGAGGGGAGAAGATGTGGTCAGGGAGGAGGTGGGAGCCACTGGTGGGTCTGAGCCAAGGAGGGACAGGATCTGACTTACATTAGCAGAATCCCTCTGGCTGTGTATGGAGAACACAGTGAAGGGGGCGTGAGGGGCAAGGGCTGGAGCAGGGAAACCTCTTAGGAAACGATTCAGGCAAAACATGGTGGTGAGTTGGACCCAAGTAGTAGGAGTGGAAGTGGGGAGAAGTAGCCATATGTTGGATATATTTGGAAAGTAGAGTCAATGGGAATGAGCCCTGGGCTGCACATTGGGCTGTTAGCCACAGCATCAGCAGTTCAAATCCATCAGCTGCTCCATGGGAGAAAGATGAGGATTTCTGCTCCCATAAAGATTTATAGCCTCAGAAACCCTGAGTCAGAACCAACTCGACGGCACTTAACAACAACAACAAAGATTTACAACCTCAGGTTGCAATGACACGGCACCAACTTGATGGAACACCACCACCACCTCCAGAGCTGATGGGAATTGCTGAGGGATTGGATCTCAATGTGAAGGAGAAGGAAAAAGGAGTCCAAAGTGGACTTCCAGGATTACATCTGAGCATCCGGGAGGAAGGAGGTTCTGTTTACTGATATGGGGCAGCAGTGGGAGGGTTAGGCTGCTTGTACACACTGCCCTCTCCTTCCATCTTGGTGGGGTCTTCTGTGATCCCCATTTTCTAAAGGATGTGATAGAGATGTTCAAGATGGCCCTGCTGTCCAGGACTCCCATCCGTTTGTGTTGCCCTGCCGTGCTTTCATTGTCCTCCCGGCCAATCTCAGGAAACAGGGACAGAGAAAACTCAGCAAAAGAACCCACAGGGAATGTAAAGGTAGACTGTTTTGTAGCCAGGAGGGGAGTGATTAACTTTTCAGTGTAGGAGCGGAGGTCCCTGGGGCCATGAAAGGAGAAGAGTCGAGAGCGGGACCCTACCCAGAGAAGCAGTGATGCCTGAGATGGAGGCATAGACAATGATATGGAGAGATGAAGCAGCTGGAGACTTTAGACACAGAGAGGGAGAGGGGCTGTGTGCTGATGACTGGGGGAGGGGGGGGGGACAGGCTTATAGTGTATACCCTTTGGTTGGTTGATGATACATGGAGGGGATTGTAACCATGCCAATGAAACAATATACAATAGAATGAATGTAAAACTAATGTTCTCCCATGTAAA
>NW_006408541.1:16403278-16420552 GCF_000296735.1 Chrysochloris asiatica | reverse complement strand
TGTAACTCTGAACATTCTGAAATATACAACAAAATATAAAAATGCATATGGTTGCTGATATATCAATACAGTAGAATATTTTTCTTAAAACCATGTTATTGAATTATACTTGCAAAATAAAATTTCACATATTAAAAAAAAAAAAGAACCCGCAGGGGAACTGAGCCCATTTCTCTTCTTCATCAGGAACCACTAGTGACATCTCCAGGAGCATGTGGGTTCTGCTCAAGGCATCCATTACTATTTCCATGACACGTTTGTTGGATTAACCTCACGAAGATTAATATTCATTCCATAGTAGAATTCACACTTAAGGAAAAAATAGTAGCTTCAGTTTTGTGCTGACTTGGCTTTAAATTCAGAGTTCGCCACTTAGGAACGTTTCCTGTGTGAGCCTCAGTTTTCTCAACTGTAGAATGGGGGTGTTAGATAAGTGTGTCTGAAAGGACGCACCCAGCACTGTGCCTGGTCTGTAGTCACACTGGGGAGCTGGAGGGTGGTATGGCCATGCCTATTGAAGAGAGGGAATTAGAAGGTTAGGGTGGATTTTAGACAAAGGCCGACTTACCTTTAAGGAGCTCTGGTGGCGCAGCTAATGGCAAGGTTGGTGGTTCTAACCCATCAGCAGATGAGACTGTCTGCTCTCGTAAACACAGCCTGGGAAACCTTGTGGAGCAGTTCTACTCTGACCTATAGGGTACCCATGAGTCAGAATGGCTTAGGTGTCAGTGGGTGGTGTGGGTGGGTGGATGGCGTACCTTGAAAGCTGGGGTGGGGGCCAGGGGCTATGAGCATATTGTGCTGGTGAGCTGGGCAGTTTGTGGTTTCTTTCTTATACTGGAGATGAGAGGCTTCTATCTGTGTTTCAGTTCAGTTCACTGGGAGGCCCTCCTCTGCCAGTTACTGCTCCCTGGATCCCCAAGGAGCCCCCATCAGCCCCTCACAAAGTCTCCTTCCTTGAGTTGTCATTTGTGGGAGGCAGAACAGCATGTTCTCTCAACAAGCAAATCCCCAGATGTGAGCCCATTCTGGGCTGCCACGTTTTTCCTGATGAAATTCCTGACTTGGTGTGTTGTGTTTTTTTTAAAAACACACCCACTGTCTCCAAAAACCTCAGCCGGGGAAGAGAAACAGTTCTCGCTGAATTACCGGTTTTTGGAAACGGTGTCAAATTATGCTCCGAGTTCACGGCCTAGCTGCGCCATTCTTTCCACTTACTGCTTTTCAGTGTGGCAGGGCGTGCGTAGTGTACCTAGACTGACCATTGTACCCTTATACAGATGGGAACACTGAGGCTCAGAGAAGCCAAAGAATGAGCCTCAGTTGTACTGCTCTCTCTCTATTCTTTATCCACAAACAGGCAGCCTGTGACCACCTCTACCTCACAGACATGCTTTCTTTGGTTTGTGAGTATTTATTTTAATTTGACTAAATCGCCAACATTTGAAAATCAGGATATTCCATGTAAAAACCTAGGTTTCTGGCTTCTCTTGTACCATTGGGAGAGATGCCCACCAAGCTTTGTATTCCTGCCCAGTGACAACAGATGGATTTCAGTTTGCCACAGTCTCTACCCTCCCCACTAGAGTCCCTAACATTGACATGGAACGTCAATTACCATTTATGGTAGAACTTGCCCCTCCCCATCCCCCACCTCCCTAGTTCTCTTATTGTTGTTGCTGTTGAGTGCCATGGAATCACTTCCAAATCAGTGACCCTGCAGAGGATTTCCAAGGAGTGGCTGGTGAGTTTGAACTGCTGACCTTGTGGTTCAAACCAGCCTTTCAGTTCAGTGCTTTATTCCACAGCGCCACACCAGGAGTTAAGAGGAAAAGGAAATAATTCTTTATCAAAAACAAAGGAAAGATTTAGCCACTTGTTTAAAGATCAGTGATCGCTTGTTGGAAGATAAATCATACTGAGCAGAATGTGAGGCAGTGAAGAAAAGTTCTATGAAGCTCATAAGCAAACAGACACGTCATTGTCGGAAATAGCTGGGTCCACTTGACGTCTTCTCTGCCAGCGGTACACTTGTAGCCCCCACCCTTGTAGCATGCCAGGGCCGTAGTTTCCATTTATTTTTATAACAGATTAAAGCTTATTTGACCTAAACCTGCCCCACATCTCTGAAACCCGAAATGCTATTAAACCACATTAAGAAGGTAAGAAAAAGGTGAAATAATCTTTAACTGCCCAAGAAAAAAATGTGTGTGCCACGTGCATTTGTGATGTGTTTTAAATAGTGTTGGACGAAAGTGCCCTCTGTTCCAACCCTTTGGCACTGGGGCAGTACTCTGGACTTTGCTGTGGATTGAAGCCAGTGGACCAACCCAAGGGGATTTTAGCTCTCCTTCAGTGAGCCCCGGTGGCACAGTGGTTAAAATCGCCCAGCTGCTAACCAAGAAGGTCAGTGGTTTGAGCCCATCAGTTGTTTCAAACTCACCAGCCATTTCATGGGAGAAAATGTTTGCTTCTGTAAAGATTCACACACACCCCACCCCAAAAATAAATAAATAAATAAATCTATGAGCTGTCGAATCAAATCCAACTTCTAGGGACTCTATTTAGGGTTCCCAAGACTATGAATCTTTACATAAACAAACAGTCTCCTTTTTCTCCCAAGAAGAAGATGGTGGATTTGAACTGTTGATTGAACAGGTAGCAGCAGCCCAGTGCCTGACCTGCAGCACTAGTAGGGAATCTTCTGTCATGATTGCAGCCTTAAGACCCCCATGGGGCAGGTGTACTGTGTCCAGTAGGGGCGCCATGAGTTGGAATTGACTCGTTGGCAGTGGGTTTAGTGGTCTGTCTGTGAGCTCTGTTTAAGGTGGACTTTCCTTCTGGAATATGTTAGGGGTTTATGGAGAGAAAAGTTGGGGATAGAAGTGATCATCATTTTCTTTCCGTGAGCATTAACCTGGAAACAGGGGACTAACAATTGTACCTGGCATTTGTGTGAAGATTTTCTCTGTGTTTTCTTAAGTAAGCGTGTTAATTTAGTGTGTGCTAGGAACAAATGGAGTCTTGGTGTGGTGCTGCAGTAGAAGTACTAGACTGTGAACCACAAGGTCGGCAGTTCAAACCCACCAACCACTCCTTGGAAACCCTATACAGAGTCGCTATGAGTCAGAACTGTCTTGATGGCACAAAACAGAGACAAATACCTTAATGAAGTAGCAAATGCAAGCATAAAATAAATAAAGCATAAAAATATTTCTTAGAGTGAAGCTTCATTTATTTAAGGAGGGCAAAGAGTCCATTTAATGAAATATTTGAAAAACATGGAAGTGGCTTATTTGCAAATGTGACAAAAGATCATGAATGATTGGTTTTATTTCATCTTCACAGTACCTGGGAGTGGTCAAGTGGTCAGTCCACCTTCCACCCTAAATGTATGAACCCTCCTAATATCATGCACTTCCTGAAAGTGTTTATGTTATTACTTATGTTTCATCTAAACTACTGCTGTGCCTGTGTGTCCATTACATTCTCAGCATCTAACAGAGTTCCAGATACATAGTAGGTACTCAAGAAATGTCCATCAGTGAACCCAGAAATACCTGCAAGGCAGCAACTACTGTGCCCATTTTATAGACCAGGAAACTGAGGTTTAGAGGGCCTAAGGTATTTCTGCTAGGATATAGACTATGCTGGCGCAAACAGTTAATGCTCTCAGCTGCTAACTGAAAGGTGAAGGCTTCAAGACCACCCATAGGCACCTTAGAAGAAAGACTTGGACATCTACTTTGGAAACAATTTGCCACTGAAGAACCCTATGGAGCACAGTTTTACTCTGGTACACATGGGGTCCTGTGAGTTAGAAACAACTCTACGGCAACTGGTTTGGTTTTATGGTCAAGCCAGGAGTCAAGCCCATAGCTGGCAAGCTTCGTGAAACCTATGGACTTTGTGTCAAACATCAATATGTGGGACTCAGGTTGGATCCGGAGTCCCACAACTACCCCCTAGCAAAATGAGAAACAAAAGGTGGAAAGAGAGAGTTTCAGAGAGCAAAATGGATTTGATTGAAAGAATTGTTGTGGTTAGGTGCCATCGAGTCACCGCCTGGTCCTGCACCATCTTCCCAGTTGCCTCTATATTGCTGCCCATTGCTCTTGCCACTGTGTCGGTCCATCTCACTGGGGCGTCTTCCCCTTTTTTGCTGACCCTCCATGCTTCCAAGCATGTATCAGTTGAAAGGCTGGTTGGTTATTATAAAACCATCTTCTCTCCATTTCAGGGGTGTTAACATTTAACACGTGTTTTCTTTTTATGACTGTAAAACTTCTTGTTGGTTGTTTTTAAGTGCTTTCCTTAAAAAAAAAAAAAAGTCAAAATGCCAGCACTCTTATGTTGGCTCAGCCCACTATTGTAATTATTTGTGTTTGTGAGATTTCATCAATATCAGAACCCCAGAGAATCATCAGAAAACACCATGCTCCCCTTGAGATCTTACCAGGTCAGTGCTGGAGAAAGCTCTCAACCCTTCTCTCACATCCCTCAGATTATCCCCTTTCCAGAGCATGAGAGGAGGCGTGGGTCTCTCGTGCTAGGCCTCCTCCAGTGACATGAAAAGTGGACCCCAAAGCAGCCACTCCAGAACTTATCCTCAAACCTCTCCAGGCAACCAGAGCCAGGAGTCTGGGAGAGAGGGGAGCCGCGGAGCATCATGGGATTGAGACATCTCTTCAGCAGCTGTTTTGTTATTATTATTATTTAAATATATACTGCAAAACATACACCAACTCAACAATTTCTGCTTGTAAAATTCAGTGACATTGATTACCTTCTTTAAATTGGGCAGCCATTCACAAAGTTCTCCTTTTTCAATGTGTTTCTCTGCTATGGACAACGTCTCACTTCCCCCTAGGCTTCCTATCTAACTTTTGAGTCGCTGTTAATCAGCTTGATCCCACATTGTAAGTTCTTTGAAAGAGCACAATGCTCACAGCAGACAGTCTTTACTAGTTAAGCTAGACTGTTGCTTGGCTTAAAGACTTCAGGGAATCATTTTGGTTTATGGTTTTAGGGTGAAAGATTATTTCAGAGCAATAGTTTCAGTGACTCACTCAATATCAATAACTCCATTAAGTCTGGATTCTAGGAGAATTTAAATTTTGTTCTGCATTTCTACCCCCTTTTGATTAGAGTTTTTCTTTAGACTCTTTGATCAAATGCTCAGTAATGGTGACTAGGAACTGTTTTTTTATTCAGCCCACTGTAGATTTTCTTTTCCTTTTCTGGAACAATCCAGACCCCTCTCATCTCCAGATTAATCATTGCTGAGCAGTGTTTCACCTCTAAAATTCTGCACACTATTTACTCTGTAGCGCACTTCTTCCAAGCTCAGGGGCCGACGAGGTGCCACCTCTTAACACCCTCAAATACAAGTTGCTGTTGAATTCATTTGGTTCCTGGTGACCCCATGTGTGTTAGAATAGAATTGTGTTTGACAGGATGCTTAGTACCTATTTTTTGGAAATAAATCACCGAGCTCTCTTTTAAGGTGCTTCTGGCTAGACTAGAACCTCCCAGCTCTTAGTTAGCCACTGAGCGTATTAACCATTTGCATCACCCAGGGACTCTACCAACACATCCAGTGGTGGCCAGTGCCCTGCTGGCTCTTAATAGCAGAGCCTCCTGGGCAGGGAGGCCTGTGATGGGAACTGTGGAGTCCAAAAACTTAGGGCCTAGTAACTGGGGTAAGATGGATACAGGTTTCTACTGGACTGTATTGTAGGCCCTGTATCAAGAACCAGAGAATGACCCCTTATGTTTAAGTAGTACTTTACAGTTTACCAAGGATGTGCATTCATTGATTTTCTCCTATTTCCATGTCTGGTCCTCTTTAGGATGTGATGTTTGTCTTGCATGCTGGGCATCCATCTTGAGGCCTTTATCCCTATCTCCCCACCGCCCCAACCTCCTACCCCCAGTTCCAGGTGTAGACACATGACCTTGGCTTAGGCAATCACAGCATTCTATCCCTCTGCCATCAAACTTGAAAACTTCTGGAAGTGCTGGAGAAGGTACCTTCATTGCTCTTTGTTGCTAACCTAGTAGAAGGTGGCCATCTTGCTAGAGGAATCTGCCTGCAAATTAGAGGAAAACAGAGGCAAGATATGGAGGAAGAAGATTCCTGCTGACGTTCCTTGAGCCCCTGGACCCAGCTATTCCTGAAGCTGGTGCTGTGGGTTACTCAGTTATGTCAGCTAATCCATTATTTTTTATCTACTTAAGAACATTTGAATGAAGTTTTCTCTTACTTGCCACACAGTTGATTTTCCACTTACTGGGTTGTCTTGCTTCCTCTAATTATAGTAATACTCTTTCATTTGCAAAGCCTTCTTGGAATCCTTTACATAATGATTGGGCTCATTTCTACGAACTCTCATGGCCTAATTTTATTAATAAAGGCTTTTAGTAACAGAAGGGAAGAGATGCAAGCTAACGCTGGAATCTATATGGGTTTTCTAATATTTGAGCTAGTAAATTTTCCCCTTGGAGCAGCATCCTTACCAACTTTCTGTTTGGGGAGGAGTAACAGTTTCTGATACCCAGGGCATCTCCATCCCAGGGAAGTGCTAAGCCATCTAATAAGCACCGGAACAATGGCAAGGAAGTCCCTGACTGAATGACTCTCAGAGCAATAGAGACAGTTACATGAAAATTCATGGCAGATACCTAGAAATTTTCTGGAAGATAGATGAAAGAGGAAATGATGAACTCTAATTACTTTCTGCTCCCATAAAGATTTACAGCCTCGGAAACCCTGTACAGGGTCGCTATGAATCGGAACTGACTCCACGGCACACAACAACAACAACAACAATTACCTAGATGTCTTATGGATGCGGTGGAATATTATGCAACTATAACCAAGAAGGAAGGCACTCCTTGGGCACTGATTTGATAAAAACCTCAAGAAAAAATATTCCAAAGATGATTATGTGCAGAAGTTTTCAAGTATGTTGCTGTTGTTAAGTGTCATCAAGTTGGTTCTGACTCATTGCAACCCTGTATCGGGTTTCCAAGGAGCAACTGGTGGGTTTGAACTATTGACCTTGTGGTCCCATAGTCCAGTACTGATCCTACAGCGCCATACCAGAAGTATACTACCTTTTAAAAAATTGAAAGTGGGGGTAAATAGGAATATTCATAAGTGCTTCTATTTGCATAAAGACATTATATAGAAGGATACACGAGAAACTGACGAAAGTGCTTTACATAAATTGGGAATGAGAATAACATAACATCTACTTTTTTATTGGCTCCATACGATAAACACTGGACTGTGAACCACAAAGTTCACGGTTTGAGCCCAACTGCTGCTCTGTGGGAGAAAGATGAGGCTTTCTGCTCCCGTGAGGATTTAAAACCTCGGGAACCCTGTACAGGGTCGCTATGAGTCAGAACCGACTCACCGTCACTTACCAACAACAGCTGGGTGTCCAGCTCTGTGATGAGTATCTCATGTGTCTTTGTTGTTGAATCGATTCGGACGCATGGCGACCCTGTGTGCGAACAGGACAACTGCTCCATAGGGTTTTCAGAGCTGTGATCTTTTGGAAACTAGTCATTAGCCCTTTCTCCTGATACATTGCTGGTGGGCTTGAACCACCAACCTTGTAGTTGACCACCTAATCTTTTATGTCACACAGGGACTTCTTATAGAAGTGCCTTGTTGTTGTTGTTAAGTACCGTGGAGTTGGTTCCAACTCATAGTGACCCCGTACAGGATTTCCGAGGCTGTAAATCTTTACGGGAGCAGAAAACCTCATCTTTCTCCCACGGAATGGCTTGTAGTTTTGAACTGCTGACCTTGAGGTTAGCAGCCTGATTTGTAACCACTATGCTACCAGAAGTGCCTTGGATGTCTCATTTTATCCTCAGTTGAGCCCTATGAGTTAAGTGCTGTTATCCCCATTTTATAGATTAGGAGACTGAGGTTCAGTGACGTTAAAACACTTAGACATCCAGTAAGAGGCAAAGTCAGAAGTTGAAGCCAAGTCTCTTCAATCCCAGACCTTGGGCCCTTGGCCTCTGGCTCTGGACTACCAAGGCCACTACTTCCTGGATTCCATCCGGCCTGTGGAGATGAGCGCTGGCTTTTGTGCAATGCCTGGCACTTGGTGCTTGGCATGTAAACTCACTGTGCTTGGGATGGTGATGTTACATTTGATGTTACATCTCAAGGGACTTGGGGTCTCTGTTTCTGCCACTGTTGCCTCAGAATACGATGTATGGTGGTGGTGGGGGGGGTGGTTCAAGGAATGCTTTATGGAACGGGTTCTTGAAGGTTGTGTGGCCCGGAAGCCATGCTGTGCTCATGTCGGGGGGCCTCTACCTCTGAACTACAAGCAAATTCTTCCCTTCAACAAGAGCACATTGTGTTCTGGCCCCCGTCTCCCACCCAGACTACTTTAAATGCGGATCCCTGTGCCAACAACTACTTTTAGCAAGGACCAACTATCAGAAGGAGAGAAACTTGTGCGAAAATAGCAAAATGGAAGCATTGTTCCTGAGGGTTTGGAGTGGACTCAGGGGACTGTGGGGTGGGAGAGGCCTGGAGACGTGGTTTGCCATCACAAATAAGTTGTGAGAGAGAGAGAGAAAATAAAAAAGTGAGTTAAAGTTTTTCCTTACGGCTGAAAGGAAGAGGGTGTGGGCAAAGCTAATCCTCAAAGGGCCTGAAAGCCCATGTTGTTGTTGTGGTTGTTAGGTGCCATTGATTTTGACCACAGTCACCCCATGGGACAGAGTAGAACTGTCCCAGAGTTATCCTGTTTGTAGTATTTATGGAAGCAGATCGCCAAGTCTTTCTGACATGATTCTGTTGTTGTTACGTGCCTTCTGGTTGGTTAGGACTTCCAGCAACACTGTATATTGATTCCCAGAGCAGTTGGTAGGTTTGAACTGCCCGGCCTTGTAGTTAGCAGTCCAGTACAGATCCTACAGCGCCACACTAGGGCTCATGGAACCGCTAGATGGGCTTGAACCACCAACCTTTCAGTTGGCAGCTTGAGTGCTTAACCATAGCAGCACCAGTGCTCCTTTGAAAGTCCATAGTTCAGTGGAACCTTGTCTGAAGCAGATGGGCAGTGTTTGGAGAAGGAAAGCCACTCCATGAGGCTGGAAGGAGTATAGTAGAGTCACCTTTGGAGATGCTGAAAGGCAGGAAGCAGGTCATGGTTTGAGATCATGATGGAGAAAGGACCAATTCTGAGGAACTTAGAGTCCTCAAGGCTGGAGTAGAATCTTATGATAAAGGTTCCAACTCTATCCTAGTGAGAGAGGTGAATGCTATGTGCAGTAGTGATTTGACCATCCCCAGCAGCATTCATGCAGAACCTAGGTGATGATACATGATACAGAAAGTCCAGCTTTGAGATAGGATGTTGGACTCAAGCAGAGGTTCATAGGTAACTGACCCACGTGATGGTGTTCATCTGTGACTATTTTCACCCATCCATAATAAAACGAGAACAAAAAGAATTAAGTGATGAGATGTTGATCTAAAAAATGAAATTGATTTTAATCAAAGCGCTGTCCTTTGAGACTATACACTTGCTGTTTGGAATGCTCAAACATCCTTTACAAAAGAACCAGTCTGTGAAATGTAAGAGTCTGAAAATACCAAATTAGAGAATGGCCAAGTCTTTTCCATTACCGAGAGCCTGTGATTCTAGGAAAATATGCTTCTGATTTGGATGAAACGGGATAGGAGAAACGAGGATAGAAGCCAGCCTAAAACTGATATATGGAGAACCGGTTGTGTCAGCATGTTGTATGGAGGTGTGGAGTTAATTATCAGAAGGAACTGCTAAGAGAAATGACAATGAGCTGCCCTGGGGAACTGGGAAGGAGGGTGGGACTTCCTCTTAAGCATCAATTCTGTATTGTTACATGAATATTTAAATTACATGACTTCTGTTTAAAATAAAATGCTTAAAAATAAAAGGTAATGACAACAGCTGTTGTTTACTGGATTCTGTGCCAAGTGCTTTTTTGGTTTTGTTGTTAAGTGCCGTTGAGTCGATTCCGACCCATAGTGACCCTGTAGAGGGTTTCTGAGGAGCAGCTGGAGAGCCTGAACCGCCGACCTTGCAGTTCAAACGGTTTGCAGTCTGGCGCATTAATCCACAGCACCACGTTGTTGAGATACACTTTATTTATTAACTTTTTCTTGTGAATGGGATGAAAGTTTACAGAGTAGATCATGTTTCCACTCAATGATTCATACATATTTTGTTTTATCTAATTACTTGCAATCCCCACAAGGTAACGTCACTTTATCCACTTCCTCCTTATGTTTTCTGTTTCCATTCCTCCTTCTTTCCTAACTTTTCTGAACTTCGCGTCCTTGGGTAAAGGCTGCCCTTTTGATCTCAAGTAGTTGATGATTCTAAGCAAGTAGGATAAGCACTAGACTGCAAGGTTGGTTTGAACCACAAGGTCAGCTGTTCAAACTCACCAGCTAGTCCTTGGAAACGCTATACAGAGTCGCTGAGACAGAAATAACTGCACTCAACAACAACACCTCCCTCATGTTATTGGTCTCTTTATAGGCATGTATACTTATGACCACCATTGTAGGGCTGAAAACTGAGCCATGGGGGAGAGTTCAGTTCCAGACTGAAGGGTGACGAAGAGCCAGAGTCTCAGGAGCTTTATTAGTTCCTCTCCAGCCGGTAAGGCTGGTCACTCCCGTGATTTTGAGTTTTCTTCCACATTTTTCTCCTAGTCTATCCAGAACCTTCTAATGTGATCCCTTTCAGAGCAGCTGATTGTGGTATGTCATTGGTATGTGCCGTGGAGTCAGGTCCGACTCATAGCGACCCTTTACAGGGTTTCTGAGGCTGTAAATCTTTACAGGAGCAGAAAGCCTCATCTTCCTCCCACGGAGCAGCTGGTTGTTTCGAACTGATGACCCTGAGGTTAGCAGCCCGATTCGTAACCACTACGCTACCAGAGCTCCTTGATCGTGGTATAGTTATCATATTTAATTCATGTAGTTTTGTCATTGGCTGCCATTGAATCAGCCTTTGACTTATGGCAACCCCATGTACAATGGAACGAAATGCTGCCTAATCCTGCACCATCCCCATCATCAGTGGAATCAGAACGTGGTAATAATAAGGTTACTATTGGCCAATTAATTGTCAGAAGTAGGCCACGTGGCTCTGCCTCAGTCTGGAAGCTCTGCTGACCCCTGCTCAGAACCTTAGCAACACACAAGTCTCCACTGACAGGCGGGTGGGTTGCTGTGCATAAGGCACCTCAGGCAGGAATTAAACCCAGGCCTTCTGTGTGTACGGTGAGAATTCTACCACTGCAATGAAGAAACAGGCTGAGAGGTGTTGGGAACGATTTTAACAGGAGCGCCCAGGTGAGACCCCCTGCACCCTGCTCTGCTGCCCCACTCTGAGTGGGACTTCTGGCTGCACAGCCCTGCAGTTTGAGGAGAGGAAGAGGATAAGCCAGGGAGATGCCGCAGAAGGAAAACAGAAGATGGCTAGAGGAGAGACAAGAAACAAACAAGTTAGGGTTTCTGGGTTGTACATTTTGAGCAGTTCTGTAGTTTGACACAAAGTAAGAGAAGGAGACAGAGGTGCATGAAAAGAGAAACTAACAAATGGGATTTTGGGCCACTGGTTCTTTCCTCCCTTGTTTTGGATGTGATGTGGGGGAGATAGAGGGGGAGGCAGACTGGATGTTTGTTATGTGCCAGGTACTAAACTAGGAGCATTGTGTAAATACCACCACATCTAGTCCTCACCATTGTTGTTGTTGTTAAGTGCCACCAAGTTGGTTCCAATTCACAGCCACCCTATTTAGGTCTTTGCAGGAGCAAAAAGCCTCATCTTTCTCCCACGGAACAGTTAGTGGGATTGAACCCACCATAGCCCTAGGAAATAATCCATCAACTACAGAGGTTGCTTTGAATACCTAAATGCCACAAGCTTGGCACTGCTGCCATTTAGAGTCAGATAATTCTCCGTTCTGGGGGCTGTCCTGGGCATTGTAGGACGTTTAGCATCATCTCTCATCTCCACCCAGGAGATGTCGTTAACACTTCTCTTCCCTTTGTGGCATTTTGTGATATTCGAAAATGTCTCCAGACGTTACCAGGTGTCCTCTGGATGACAAAACTGAGACCCGTTGGTCTCGTGTATGTTGTTGGGTGCTAGTGAATCGATTCGGGCATGTGACAGAGTAGGAATGCCCAGAGCCTTTTCTTGTCTGTGATCTTTATAGATGCAGACTACCAGGTTTTACCCGCTCTAAGCTGTTGGGTGGGTTCAAACACCTTTCAGTCAGTAGCCAAGTGCTTAACCATTGTGCCACCAGAGCACCCTCTAAGGTGGCTAGGCTTGCCATATTTTTTACATTTAATCGCCCTTTTCACTGACTGTCATGATGCTCACTTTATAGATGGGGAAACTGAGGCTGAGAGAAGGAAAGGGCTCACCCGGGATCACACAGTTGTTCATAGTAAAGCTTGGGATGGAGCCAAGTCTGTTTTCAATACTGAACTTAGAAACCCAGTTGGGCCCATATTTCATGGTTCCCTGAGGCTGGCACTGAGATAAAGATTGAGGACATTTCGGGTCGGGGTGTCTGGGCTTTCACTGTATTTTAAAATCAGGCTGTTTGCATGGTGGTTGAGAACCTGGCTCTGGGTCCAGATGCCTCTTTCAACCCACTTAAACCAGTTCTGAAATCCTAGGCACAGTACTTAAACTCTCTGGGCCTCAGTTTTCTTTTCTGTAAAGTGGGGTTAATGATAATCCCTCTTCCTAGGGTTGTTGTGAGGATGAAATGAGACAACCAGAGTAAAGCGGCACCTAGTAGATACTCAGCACCGATCAATATGAACTGTTACTCTCTGTAGCTTTTAAAGCCCATTTCCCATTCTCAGCCTTTGGATTCAGACCTCGGTGACGTATCTCAGGGCACTGTCTCTGCTGTGGCTGACTTCTGCTTTGCCGTCAGTCCTTGGGACTGCAATGTAGGTCAGTTTTTCGCTGACCACTAAGCAGTCGTCTGTGGACTGCCGCAGTCACCAGATTTGGCTTGAGTGTCCGGGGTAGGAAAAAGCATCCAAGCTGACCCAGCATTCGCCTTCTCCACCGACAGGCGTCTCCAGAGAATGGTGGAAGTGTCTCGGCACATGGAAGATATTAATTCATGTGGCCACAAATAGCTGGAACACTGTGTCCTCAGGACTGTGATCCAGCATCCCCTGAAATTTACTGAGGATGCCAGCTCGGCTGCCAGAAAACCCACTGGCTGCCTTCAGCTGCCCGGCGCTCCTTGATAGGCGACCCCTCGGGATTTGAGGGACCAAGGGTAGGATTAAGTAGTTTGGTTGTTTTTAATTCCATCGCTCTACTCCCAGCATCCCAGTACCATGCTTTTTGCTCCCCTTCATGTCAGTCACATGGAGGTGCTGTATGCCGTTGAGTGGATTCCTACTCCTAGTGACCTTGTAGAACAGAGGAGAACTGCTCTGGGGGTCATGGGATCATTGTGCCACCAGGATTCTTGAACTACTTACTGTTCAGCCCACTGGTTTCCCACTAGAATTTGATTGCCTAGTGAATAATTGTTATCAGGACTGATTGTGAGGGTTGGAAATGTAAATGTGGACATTTTATAGCAAGGAGGGGAGTGATTAACTTTGCAGTCTAGGAGCGGAGGGTCCTAGGACCATCAGTGGAGAAGAGCCGAGAGCGGGACCCTACCCCAGAGAAGCAGTGAGGCCTGAGAGGGAGGCAGAGACAATGACGTGGAAAGATGGAGCAGCTAGGGACTCTAGACCCAGAGAGGGAGAGGGACTGTGTGCTGAAGACCAGGGGCAGTGGTGTGGGGGGCAGGCTTGCAGGGTATACTCTTTGGTTGGTTGATGATGCATGGACAGGATTGTAACTATGGCAATGAAACGATATATGATAGAATGAATGTAAAACTAATGTTCTCCCATGTACCTATCACATAATTCACAATAAAACATTTATAATAATAATAATACACATAGAATTTGATTGCCTACTTCCTTTATCTGCTGTTCCCTCTTTTTAACTCAGTTGTGGTATAATCTATTTCAATCATGGCGGCCACATGCATGTCACACTCTGTCGGGTTTTAAATGACTAATTTCGTGGGTATAGATCACCAGGCCTTTCTTCCAAGGTACCTCTGGGTGGATTCGATCTGTCAACCTTTTGTTAGCAGCTGAGTGTGTTAACATTTCCACCCCAAATCTTCATATGGTTAAATATCACCACCTTTCTATAAGCCTGGTACTACCACCTCTGCCTCCCCCAAGGAAGAGGGGGTGTGGGCTCTGCTAAGGGGCAACTGCATTGGCTCAGGCAAGGAGCCCACTCTCTCTGAACCTCAGTTTCTGTCCCTGTAGAGTGGGAAGACTGGTCAGTACCTTCTGTATCCATTCACTGAGATATAGACGAAAGAAGTCTTGGTACTGTGCTAGGCATGTGGTAGGGACTCAGATGTTAGCTCAGAGTGGGGGAGGCAGAGAACTGGGCATTGGGTCTAAAGAGGCTAGCAGGACAGCCAAGTGGCCACGCAGTGGTGGCAGCTGCCAGGTAGACTGGCTGCATTTCCAGGAATTTGGCCAGTAACTCCTTACTGTCCAAATGGATTTAGAGCCCTCCTGATGTGATGGAGCAGCGCTCCGCTACTAACCGAAAGGCTGGCAGTTTGAGCCCACCAGCAGTTCTCGTTTTAGAAAAAAACCTGGTACTCTGCTCCCATAAGGTTATAGCCTAGGAAACCCTACTTTGTTACACACGAGGTCTCTATGAGTTGAAAATGAACTTGACATCATACACCAACAATACTTCACAAACAAGCAAGTCTGCATGACATCAGCTCCCTGCATCACTAGTTCCCCAGGGCCACACTGAACCAGAGGGGCCAAATGAGCTAAACTGCAACTCAGTGGTTTTCTAGTGCTGGGGCAGTGGATAGGAGTCCCATCCCTCACCAGAACCAGGGAAGCAGATGGGAAAGGGCCTTGGGATACTTTCTATGAGATTATCTTGCCTTATCCTAGGGAAGAGCAGATGACATCGGTCAAGACTCAGGTCAGACTGTTGTTGAGCCAGGCCACAGGTCTAAGTGGAAATGTGCAAGGACACTGGGGTATCAGGCAGAGCTGTTCCCTACAGAGAGACAATGGAAGAGAAGGAAGGCATCCATCCTTGACACCTCGACACTGTCTAGAATATAGTAAGTGCTCAGTGACTAGTAGTTGAATGAATGAATGGATTTACTCAAACAATATTTAGCGATCCCTGCCTTGGATCCCTAGCATTGGAGTCCCAGGTGCCCACAGTTGATGTGCTCAGCTGCCAACTGAAAGACAGAGATTCTAGTTCATAGTGAGGTACCTCGAAAGAAAGGGCTGGAAATCTTCTGAAAAGTGCCTATCTTCTGGTTCTTTCTGTGGCCTGTCTCTGGGTCATCCTCTCCCTCTCCTCAAAGCCTGGATGGGAATAGCAAAGCATAGTGCAGGGGTCCCTCCCTGACACCCACTCTGTAAAGCAAACACATGCTCTTCACCTCTCTGAGCCTGCTTCTTTGTCTCTAGGAGGAAATTAGGGGCTAGAGGTGGTCCAATGGTGAAACTTTCACTTTCCACGTAGAGTTCTGGATTCAGTTCCCGGCCCATGAACCTCTTGTGCAACCACCACCCACCTGTCAGTGGAGTATCGTGTGTTGCTCTGGTGCTGAACTAGTTTGATTGGAATTTCTAGACAAATGTGGATGAGACAGAAAGATTTGGTGATCCACTTCCGACAGTCAGCATAATCCCTGACATGATCATGATCATGTCAGAGTTGATTCGATGGCAATTGTTGGTTGGTCCTGTAGCAAGCTCTGTGCTGTTATTGTTGTTAAGTTATGTGTTGTTATTGTTGGTTCCGACTCACTGCGACCCTGTATAGGGTTTCCACGGAGCCGCTGGTGAGCTTGAACCTTGTGGTTCAAACCAACCTTTCAGTCCAGCTCATTAACCCACAGCGCCACACCAGGACTCCATGCTTTGTGTTAGTTGCTGGGAATTCGGACACGTCAGGCCCAGTGCATTTGCGCCAGCCCCACCTTAGTGTGCAAACAGATGCCTGAACTGAGAATTAGCAAAGACTGTTGAGAGCTTGAGTAGCTGAATTGTCCTTAGAGGAGTGAACTGGGAAATCAGGGCTGCTGTATAAGTCAGCGCATGTTTGGGGGTAAGTGACAAGAATCTCAAATCCAACAAAAAAAGAGCTCCTTGCCTGGCGGACATAACCGAGAGTCCACCAGTAGATCTAGCTTTGTTTATTGTTGTCAAGTGACGTGGAGTCGGTTCCAACTCATAGCGACCCTGTCTAGGATTTCTGAGGAGCGGCTGGTGACTTTGAACCGCTGACCTTGAGGATCAAACTGACATTATCAATGTCCAGTGCTTATCTTACAGCACCACACCAGGATCCAGGTGCTCAAACAATGTCAAAGTAGTGTGGCCCCCCCTTCACCCCATAATCTATAAACGCATTGCCATCCAATTGCTTCTGACTCACAGCGACCCTATAGGTCAGAACAAACTGCCACATCTCTTGCCTATGGAGTGACGTTGTGTTGGAGGCACCCGTTGTGTTGGCCGCCGAGCTCTTTAACCACTGTGCCACCAGCGCCTCCCATCTGTCTTGATTATGTTTGCTTCTATTCTGCTTCCCTTGTGGGCAGGTGTTTTCAATTCATGACGGCCCCCAGAAGCTGGAGGCATTTTCATCTAGAGGACTCACAGTCACGACAAAAAAAAAAAGAGTTCTTCCCACCCCACCCCCGCATCAGCTACTCTCAAGTCACAGGACAGTCTCTCACTGGGCCAAGTTGGGACACGTGCCCATCCCTGACCCAATCACGGTGGCAGAGGGTGATGCTGCACTCTGATTGGCCAGGCACTGTGGAAGTGGAGGTGATCAGCTCCTCCCACACAATATGGTTGGAGTGTGAGGTAGGAATGGCTCTCTAAATGCTGTAATGTTTACAGAGTAGACCGCCACATTTTTCTCTCCAAGAGCCAATGATGGATTCGGACTATCGACATTTAAGCAGAGCACTTGACCATGGGACTACCAGGTAATTAAATGAGATATGACACAACAAGGGCTTATTAAACGGTAGCTATTATTAGTTTCCTGATGCGGTGCTGTAGGATAAGCATTGGGTGCTACAAGGTCAGGGGTTCAAACCCACCAG
>NW_006408541.1:16379679-16401428 GCF_000296735.1 Chrysochloris asiatica | reverse complement strand
GTCTGAACCAACTTGGTGGCACTTAACAACATTATCAATGTCATTATTAGCTCATCAGATGCTTTGAGGGAGAACTGAAGGGACATCATTTCCTCTCACAAGACAGGTATCTTGTAGATGCTGACTGTTGACTATTATTGTTTAGTGCTCTTGAGTCAGTTCTATATCGTAGTGATTCTGTGTAGGGTTTCCAAGGAGTGCTGGTGGGTTTGAACCACCTACCTTGCGATTAGCAGTTCAGCGCTTCTCCTACAGCCCCATGTTGTTCCTCGGGAGAGAACAAAGGTGGCAAGTGAAGAAACTGCCCCTTCCAACTGGTCCCTTGTCCCAGCCACTTCTCTTAGGGGAGCCACGGGGTGCCCTTCGGCCCCCCTAGACGGTTCTGTCACTCTTGCCAGTGTTTCAGTTTTGTGTCCTGAGGATGTCTTTTTCTCCCTCAGGCCTGGAATGATTTGTGACTCCCTTCACGAGAGAAAAGCTCTTGTGAGCAGCCCTGCTTGGTACCGGAAGCAGTTATGCCTGGAAAGCAGTTTGGAAAGGTCAGGTGAGGCCAAAGTCCAAAGTGATTCTAAGTGGCCCAGCTAAGTACCCAGAGCCAAATGGGGAACCTTTAAAATTTATTACAGTCTCACCCCGTGAAGAGAAAGACAACACTGCTCCGAAGCAGTTTGATTGCAAAGTAGTAAATCCCTGTGTGTATATAAAAAGTACAGACGTATCTAGCTCAAGTTTCAGGAAGAAAAAAAAAAAAATCTGTGCTGGTTGGGTTGAAATATGTACATGGATCTATGGGAGGAAACTTCATGGAAAATTAAGTTTATAGTAATTACAATACACATTCAATTTTTGCTTCATATTTTATTATGTTTTTGGTGAAAATATACACAGCAGAACAATTTTTCACATAAAGTTGTTCAGTTTATAGTAGCATTCTTATTTCCATTCTGGTTCCATCCCTGGTAACTTATTCACACAGATCGTCAACCTTCTCATCTGTGCCTTAGAATATCTCTTGTCTATCTGTTCTCACAGAGATGATTTTCTAACATAGCACAGTACCCAAGAATGACATGCTTGACTTTTTAAAAAGCAATTTTATTTCTTTGCTTGTTGAGAATATACACAACAAAGCACACATCCATCCAACAGTTTCTACATGCAGATTTAGTCATATGATTATAACCTTTGAGTTGTACAATCATTCTCACCTCTTTTTCTGAATTGTTCCTCCCTGATTAACATAACTCACTGCCCTGCCCTCCCCCACACCCCACACCCCCTGCAGCGTTCCTTTCTAATCTTTCAAGTTTCTGTTGCAGATTTGATTCCCTATAGATAGTTATTTTAAAAGCATAAGGCTCAAGGCAGACATTTTTTACAGTTTGGTTTTAAGACGGCATCAGGGGATATTTTTGGTTTAAGGTTTAACGATGATCTCAGGACAGCAGTTTTAGGGGTTCCTCCAACCTTCATGACTCTAAAAAATCTGGAGTCCATGAGAATTTGAAATGCTATGCTGCATTTTCTCCCCCTTTTGACCAGGATTCGAATATAAAATCTGTGATCAAAATGTTCAAGAATGGGAACTGGGCATCATCCAATATTTCTGGTCCCTTAATAAAAGAAGCAGTTGTTCATGGAGACAATTAGCTACACCTTCCGTATCCTCCTCCTTTTGCTTCCTCTTGGTCCAGGCAAACAAAGACCAATTTTCCCTTGGATGGCCACTTGCAAGCTTTTAAGAGTTCAGACACTATGCAATTAACTAGAAAGTCTTAAGAGAAGTATTAACATGTTACTAGACCAATTAACTGAGATGTCCCATGAAACCATGACTTTAAACATCCAAACCAAGGAACCAAATCCCATGAGGTATTTGGTTGTATATAAGCAACCTTGGCAGCTACTCTTTCTTATTGTTGTTGTTATAAGTGTATCTGTCACACAGCTTTTGCCAGTTAGGTTTTTTCCAGATGTACAATTTATTGACTGGTACTAATGGTATTCTGCTATGCAACCCTGGTGTGGCGCTGTGGGTTAATGCGCCAGACTGCAAAGCCATTTGAACTGCAAGGTCAGTGGCTCAAGCTCACTAGCTGCTCCTTGGAAACCCTATACAGGGTCGCTATGGGTCAGAATTGACTCAACGGCACTTCACAACAGCAACATGCAACCCTACCCTTAAATCAACATACTGTTTCCATCATTGTTACTCCTCGTTCCCCTCTCCTACCCACCCCTTTGTTTCTATACATGTGCCTTTTTTTTTTGTCTTTTTATGTAACTGAGGTCATACGCTATTTCTCTTCCTGGCCGAGTGATACTCCATTGTATGCAACATTTTGTACTTTTGAAACTAATTTATTTTAAAAGTGACTTCAGGGATCGTTTTGGTTCAAGGTTTAAAGAGTATCTCAGGACATCGTCTCAGGGGTTCCTTCGGGCTCAGTGGGTCCCATGAGTCTGGATTCTTTGAGAATTTGAAGTTCTGGTGCCCATTTGTCTCTGTTTCTACCAGCATCCATCTGTTGTGACCCTAATGTGAATGTTTGAGAGTGTTTACTGGGCACCATCTAGGTTTTCTGGTCCCAAGATAAAGGAGGCCTTTGTTCATGTAATTCAGTTCCTTCTTGGATTTCTTGAGTTTCCTCCTTTCTCTTTTGCTCTGGATGAATAGAAACCAATAGTAGTTATATCTTATATGGCCAATCTAACTGTAATGCATGTTTAATGTATAAGGATTTGATCCTATACTGCCTGAGACCATGGCTCCCTAGCTGTGTGACCTTTATCAACATAATTTGCCTCTCTGTGCCTCTGTTTTTCATCCAAACAATAGGAAGGATCATCGTATTTGTTTCCAGATGATTCTGAGGATTGAACTTTTTACTAGGTGTGAGGCACTTAGAATAATGCTGACTCAGTGGACACATTAATAAGAATCAGTTATTATTTCTTTATACAGAGTTTTGTTTGAGGGCTAGGTGGGGATTTTCTGCCTGGTACATGGGAAAGCCAGTTTAGAGAGTGGCCCTGTTGTTTGAAGCAGAAAGCTATAATTGTCCATTTCTCCTTGATTTTTTGGTTTGGAAATCAAATCCCTGCATTTCATCATGCGTTGAATTTTTTTTTTTTTCCTTTTTTAATCCAACCTTTCAAGACGTGGTTCCAACAAGGCATTTTGGAATTCTTGAATGCCAGCAAGACTTCTGGCCACATCAGCTAACAGAGGAACTCTTCAAACCTGAGAGGAGCATGGAAGCCACAAGTCAGAAAAGTGATTCTTTCTTTCAGTTATTCATTTGACAAATACTTCTTGGGGACTTGCTATCTGCCAGGTTCCTGAGGCAGGTTCAGTGGGGACAGAGTGAAGGTGGTGTGCTAACTCTCTTACAGGGAGCCAGGTACTGATTTAAGAGCTACACCTATATCCATCCCTGTAATCCTCACTATGATCCTAAGAGATAGGTTTTCATCTCCATTATACAGATGAGAAACTGAGGCACAGAGAGGCTAAGCAACTTGCCTAAGGGCATACAGGTGATTAAATCAAGTGTAGATTCAAACCCAGACAGCCTTGCCCCAAAGTCTTCACCCTTTCCTCTTTCTCTCCAGCTTTTTAATTGAGAAAATATCAAACCTACAGAAAATGTCTTAGCATGGTACAGCCAACAGCCTATGGGCGTCACGTGGTTTTGCCAACTGTTGAAAGTTTACTACCATTTCTCCATCATTCTCCTCCTCTCTTGTTTGCTGAACCATTTGAATAACACATCATTGCTCTTTATCTGTAAATACTTCAATGCATGTCTTAGTTAGCTGTCACGATGTATTCAATTAGCCCCAAATTTAGAGCTTAGTACAGCAACCTTGTTCTCTCACTGTTCCTGTGGGACAGAAATCTGGGGCGGCTTAGCTGAGCCTTCTGCATCAGACTCTTCTGCAAGACTGGAACCAAGATGGCAGCCGAGGCTATGTTCATGTGAGGGCCGACTGGGCGCCCTCAAGGGGCTGTTGGCTGGAGGCCTCAGTTCTAGAGCCTCTTTCCTGCTTGTAGAAGTGAGAGGGAGTTAGAGAAAGGTAACTGGTCAGAGTCTGGAATGAGTGAGTGTTGTTGTTGTTAAGTGCCATCGTGTCGGTTCCGCCCATAGCGACCCTGTACAGGGTTTCTGATCTTTACGGGAGCAGAAAGCCTCATCTTTCTCCCATGGAGCGGCTGGTAGTTTCAAACTGCTGACCTTAAGGTTCGCAGCCCGATTCGTAACTACTATGCTACCAGAGCTCCTTGGAATCAGTGAGTGTAAAAGGGCAGAATGTTTTGAAGAAGTAGGGGAATGGAGGAAGGAGGTTTTGTCTGAAATTTTATGCACCAGTTTGTGGTGTTTAACACATGGGAACTGCTCCTTTCACAGACCCGTTCGTGTAGTTCAGATTCTGCCCTCTTACGGGGGATTATCAGCAAAGCAGCTAAGAACATGGACACTGGAACCCACTGCCTGGGTTTACACTCCAACTAATCTGGCATGTTACTAAACTAGCCTCTATTTCCCATCTGTAAAATGGGCATGCTAACAGTGCCTACATCATAGGGCTGTTCTGAAGAAAAACAAGTTAATACCCAGAGTAATCCTTGATCCCTTCCAGACCTACCATCCCAGTCCCAACCCAGTGGGACCTCAGATACACCTCGTCTTTTTCCTGTAACTCACCTTGATTTTCTTTGAGGAGTCCCTTGCCCACACATAAGCATGCCTTTGCTCTGTTCCAGTTCTGCATATTTTGCTGTTTCATTCTTGAATGCATCCATCACCCCCTAGTTTCTGTGCTTAGACATCCATCTCTGCTACTGGACTGATCCTCTCCACTGTCTTTGTATAAAAGTACCTTAGCTGTCCTTTTGAAAAGCACTCCTTTCTCACTCTCAGTCCGTGTGTTACTTCTGTTATCAAGTCCTAGTGTTTCACCTATGATTAGAGACCTTGGGAAAGTCATTTAACCTCTTTAAGCCTCAATTTCTTTATCTGTAAAATGGATATGTTTCTAAGACATAAAGTTGAGTGAGATAAAATGAGATAGGCTAGCTAAACACAGGCACACTATTGAGGATCTAGGAAGAGGCACAATGGTTAAGTGCTCAGCTACTAACTGAAAGGTCTCTGGTTCGAATCCACCTAGCAGCTCCACAGGTGAAAGAACCTGGGGGTCTGCTCCCATAAAGATTACAGCCTAGGGCAGTTCTACTTTACTCTGTAAGGCGGCTATGAGTTGAAATTGACTTGAGAGCACACAACCATATAACTTGTTAGGTGCTGTGGAGTCGGTTCCAACTCATAGCGACTCTGCACACAGCAGAAACACTGCCCATCCTGATTGCTATGTCCGAGCCCACTGTTACAGCCGCTGTTGAGGGCCTTCCTCTTTTTCACCTACCTTCCACTTTATCAAAGCATGATGTCCCTCTCCAGCGACTGGCCCTTCCTGACAACCTGTCCAAAGTATGAGAGACAAAGTCTCACCATCCTTTCTCCTAAGGAGCGTTCTGGTTGTACTTCTTCCAAAACAGATTTGCTTGTTCTTCTGGTAGTCCATGGTGCTTCTAGTTTTCACCAACACCATAATTCAAATACATTTATGGACTTCCTTATTCATTGTCCCACTTTCACGTGCATATGGAACAATTGAAAATATCATGACTTGGGTTCTCACACAGACATCTTTGCTCTTGAACACTTTAACGAGGTCGAGGTCTTTTCAGGAGATGAACCCAATGCAATACTTAGTTTGATTTCTTGGTTGCTGCTTCCATGAATATTGATTGTGGATCCAAGTAAAATGAAGTCTTTGACAACTTCAATCATTTCTCCGTTTATCATGCTGCTGCTTACTGGTCCAGTTGTGAGGATTTTCATTTTCTTTACATTGAGGTGCTACCCATACTGAAAGCTGTAGACTCTGATCTTCATCAATAAGTATTTCAAGTCTTCTTTGCTTCCAGCAAGCAAGGTTGTGCCATTTGCGTATCACAGATTGTTAATGAGTCTTCCTCCAATCCCGATGCCACATTCTTCACATAATCCAGTTTCTCAGATTATTTGCTCAGTATACAGATTGAATAAGTAGGATGAAAGGATACAACCTTGGTACACACCATTCCTGTTTTTAAACCATTCAGTATCCCCGTTTGAATGACTGCCTCTTGGTCTATGTACAGGTATAGTATACTTTGTTGTTGTTGTTAAGTGCTGCTGAGTCACTTCCGACTCATAGTGACCCTGTATAGGGTTTCCGAGGAGCAGCTGGTAGATTTAAACTGCACTAAAGGAGCTCTGGTAGCGTAGTGGTTACGAATTGGGCTGCGAACCTTAAGGTCAGCGGTTCGAAACTACCAGCCGCTCCGCGGGAGAAAGATGAGGCTTTCTACTCCCGTAAAGATTTGTTGTTGTTGTCAGGTGCCATCGAGTCGGAACCGACTCATAGCGACTCCATGCACAGCAGAACGAAACAATGTTCGATCCTGGGCCAACCTCACCACCGCTGCCACCCCCGAGTCCATCAATGATGCCACCTGGCCGATCCATCTCGTTGGAGGTCTTCCTCTTTTTCTCTGACCCTCCACCCTACCCAGCATGACATCCTTCTCCAACGATTGTTTCCTCCGGACTACATGTCCAAAGTAGGAGAGACGAAGCTTAGCCATCCTGGCCTCCAAGGAGCACTCTGGCTGCACTTCTTCCAAAACAGATCTATTGGTTCTTTTGGCAGTCCATGGCACCCTCAGTATTCTCCTCCAACACCACAACTCAAAGGCATCAATTCTTCTACGATCCTCTTTATTCACTGTCCAGCTTTCGCATCCATATGAGGCTATTGAAAACACAATGGCCTGGGTCAGGCGCACCCTAGTCCTCAAGCTGACATCTCTGCTCTTCAATACTTTAAAAAGTTCCTGTGCAGCAGATTTGCCCAGTGCAATACGTCGTCTGATCTCTTGACTGCTACTTCCGCGAGTGTTGATAGTTGATCCAAGAAGAATGAAGTCCTTGACAACTTCAATCCTTTCTCCATTGATAAGAATGTTGTTTATTGGTCCAGTGGTGAGGATTTTTGTTTTCTTGACATTGAGATGCAATCCATATCGAAGGCTGTGCTCTTTAATCTTCATAAGTAAATATTTCAAGTCCTCTTCACTTTCAGTGATCAAGGTTGTATCATCTGCATATCGCAGGTTGTTAATGAGTCTTCCTCCAATCCTGATGCCACGTTTTTCTTCATAGAACCCAGCTTCTCGTATTATTTGCTCAGCATACAGGTTGAACAAGTATGGTGAAAGAATACAACCCTGTCTCACACCTTTCGCAATTTTAAAACTTTCAGTGTTCCCATGTTCTGTTCGAACAACTGCTTCTTGGTCTAGGTACAGATTCCTCGGAAACCCTGTACAAGGTCGCTGTGGGTCGGAACCGACTCGATGGCACTTAACAACAACAATAACAACATTAATAATTGTTATTAGGATGAAGAACCTACTCTGTCTAAGTGTCTGTAAGGAGATCCTTAAGAAGACTGGTATGCACACCCAAGGAGACCTAGTAGACCAGTTGTTAAAGCACTTGGCTTCTAACTGCAAGGTTATCAGTTCTAACCCACCCAGTGGCTTCATGGAAGAAAGACCGGGAGCTCTGTTACTGAAAGATGACAGCCGAGAAAGCTGTGGGGCACTTCTGCTCTGTCACATGGGGTTGCTATAAATTGGAATAAACTCAGCATCACCCAACAGCAGCATGCCCACCTAAGTGCCTCAGAAATCTTCATCAAGGTGGAAAGCTTGATCTGACTTTTCCAAGCCTCAGCCACATTTTAAATAACTAACTAGAGGAGAGCCTTCTAGACAGAATTGGCAGAAACACAATCAATCAGGTTGTTGTTGTAAAATACCACTTGTATAGGGTTTCCAAGGAGCGACTGGTGGGTTTGAACCACCAACCTTGTGGTTAGCAGTCCAGTGCTGATCCTGCTTGCCACACCAGGAGCATTTACTGAGTGTAGACTCTGTGCCAAGGACCGTTGTAGGCGCTGCACACATGTTAACTCATCTATGAGCACCTCAACCCTTGAGGTCAGTGTCTTGATTCAAGAGTTTACAGATGAAAACAAAGAAACACAGAGAAGTTAAATCATTACCCAAGGTCACGTTGATCCTAAGTGGAGAGCCAGGAGTCAGACCACAGGCATCTGTATCCAGAGCCCATGTTAAGCTCTCCACTAATACTAATCAGTAATAACAAAATAAAGAATAATAAACACGGCACCACAATTTATGAGCAGAGGTAGGAAGCTCAAACAGTGATAAGGGTATAAAAGAAAAAACACAAAGACCAGCCAGCCAATTTGGCCAGGACACAGCGCCAGGTACGTCATCGTCTCACCTCGGCCTCTGTGCTCTGGGAGGGTGGCTGGGCCCAAGCAAAGGGCTGTGGGAGGGGAGAACAATGCACTGGGTGAAGGAGGGTGGAAGAGAGCTCCGGGCTGCTGGTGGCTTTCGGGGCTGTGGCCAGCTGTCTCCCACTGACCAGGCCTGAACACCCTCCAGGCCTCTGGTGGGCACGACCCCAACAGCTGTTGGAGGGGACGGTGCTGTTGACCACAGCAGACCCTCAGGGCGGGACAGTGACCCTGGGGTGAAAAGTCCTGCCCGACGGGTCTCAGCCTCCTGATGATCCATCTGTCTCACCACCTGGGAATGCTGATTCTGATTTTCCTCTTTTGTATAAATAGAAAAACAGCTTCCATTCCTCAACAGTGAGCGATTTTTAAGTGCTACAGCATCCCAGCGCTTAAAAGCTTGCTGCCTGTCCAGGTGTGTGTGTGACTGAGAATGCTGGCCAGGGCCTGGCCAAGGAGGTCAGCTGCAGTGACAAGAGATGTGCCCTTTTTTCCCCCATAGACGGAAGTTCAAATCCTTAGTGTGCCACTTAGCACTACCTGAACTCAGGCAAGTCATGTAAGCTACTACATATGTCTTCTGTAAAATGGACTCAGAGCACACTCCAGAGGTGTGGGGGCACTGAATGAGATGTTCCTGCTTATACACAAGACACAAGGAGCTCTGGTAGTGTAGTGGTTACGAATCGGGCTGCTAACCTCAAGGTCGGCAGTTCAAAACTACCAGCTGTTCCACAGGAGAAAGATGAGGCTTTCTGCTCCCGTAAAGATTTGCAGTCTCAGAAACCCTGTACAGGGTCACTATGAGTTGGAACCAACGCCACAGTATTTAACAACACTGCACAAGACACAACAGGTTCTTAAGCCTGCCTGTCAGGTGTTGGTAAGTGCCGTCGAGTCGGTTCTGACTAATAGCAACCCTGTGTAGGATTTCTGGGAGTCCTGGTGTGGCACTGGGGGTTCATGTGCTAGACTGCAAGGTCCATTTGAGCTTCAGGGTTTGTGGTTCAAGCTCATTAGCTGCTCCTGGGAAACTCAACATAGGGTCGCTATGAGTTGTAACCAAATCAATGGGTACTTAACAACAATAGGGTTTCTGAGGAGCAGCTGGTAGGTTTGAACTGCTGACCCTGTGGTTCATAGTCCAGTGCTGACCCTATAGCGCCACACCAGGAGTCTACCAGTTGTTGTTGTTAAGTGTTGTAGGGTCGGTTCTGACCCACAGTGACCCTGTACAGGGTTTCCAAGGAGCCACTGGTGAGCTTGAACCGCCGACCTTGCAGTTCAAACCAACTTTGCATTCCAGCTCATTAACCCATAGCACCATAGAACCCAATTTCCAGATTCAGTCTCACCCTGACCCTCCCCAGCTTTGTGACCTCGGGTCATTCCTTTGACCTTTCTAGTCCTTTCTTTGACCATTCTTGGTTCTAACTCATAGTGACCATGTTTAGGGTTTCTGATGAGCAGCTGGTGAGTTTGAACTACTGACCTTGTGGTTCAAACTCACTGTGCAGTCCAGTGCTTATCCATCCTACAGTGCCACACCTGGACTTTGACCTCTTGTATTGTTGTTGTTGTTAAGTGCCGTCGAGTCAGTTCTGACCCATAGCGACCCTGTACAGGGTTTCCGAGGGTATAAATCTTTACGGGAGTAGAAAGCCTCATCTTTCTCTCGCGGAGCAGCTGGTAGTTTCGAACCGCTGACCTTAAGGTTCGCAGCCCAATTCGTAACCACTACGCTACCAGAGCTCTTGTATAGCAGAAAAAAATGTTTCCTGGCCCTGTGCCGTCCGTCTCTCAGTCATGGCTGTGTCTATTCCTCCTGTTGAGCGTCTCCCTCTTTGCTGCTGACCGGCTTCTTTACTAAGCATAACGTTCTCCAGTGACTGGTCTCTCATGATGTTTCCAAAGTAAGCAAGATACAGTCCTTGATTCTTAAAATCAAGTATCCTCATTGTACTTCCTCCAACTCAGATGTTCCTGCTACTGGCTGTCCAAGGGTCATCAGTAGTCTTCAGTACCACAATTCAAACTTATTGATTCGTCCTCAGTCTTCTTTATTCATGGTTCAGCTTTCACACGCATATGAGGCGACTGAAAAGCCCTTGGCTTGGAAAGGTCAGACGCACTTTAGTGGTGGAATGAGATCATTTTGGTGGTGTGGTAATGTGCCGTGGAATCATAGCAACCCTATATAGGGTTTCCAAGGCTGTAAATCTTTATGGCAACAGAAAGTTTCATCTTTCTCCCACTGGACTGCTGGTAGTTTCGAACTGCTGAACCTTGAGGTTAGCAGCCCAACTAGTAACCACTATGCTATCAGAGCTCCTTCAAGAACACTTTAGTAAATATTGTTAAGAGGGGGCAGTCTAGCCTAATAGTTTAGAGTGCAAGTTCGGTCATCTACCAACTGTGTGACCCGAGGCAAGTGGTTTCCCCTGTCTGTGCCTCCACTTCCTCATTCGTAGCATGTAGGTACTCAGACCCTCTGCCTCAAAGGCTTGTCATGAGATGAAATACTAAGTCGATTCAGAGATTAGACATGGTGAGGCCTAACAATGGCTCTCAGCATTTGTCTTAGACTGGGTTCTCTAGTGAAGCAAAACCAGTGAGACTTTCATATGTATGGTGGTGGTTGGTGGTTATGTGTCGTGGGTTGGTTTCGGCTTCTTGGCGCCCTACATAGGGTTTCCAAGGCTGTAAGTCTTTACAGGAGCAAAAAGCCTCATCTTTCTCCCACGGTACAGCTGGTAATTTTGAACCGCTGAACCTGAGGTTAGCAGCCCAATTTGTAACCACTATGCTACCAGAGCTCCTTTCTGTATGTATAAGTTTATGTATTGATAAAGAGAAGTTTATATCAAGGGTATGGCTCACACAATTGTAGAGGTGAGAGATTCCCAAGTCAGGGTCAAGTGAACCAAGATCAACAAGACAGATGGCAGCCAGGCAGGCAAGATGGTAGGCTGCTGATCAGCGGGTAATAGAGCAAGTCGCTGGCTCAAGTCCAAAGAACCAGAGGTCAGAAGATGAGTTAGATGCAAGATTCAGACCCAGCAGAGGGCAAGCAAGCTTCTCCTGAGTGTCTAATCTATTGGAAGCAGCCCACACCCCCAAGGAAACTTCCTTTCAACTAACTGGCTTCTCATAACAGACTTCATCCTAGAGTTGATGACACCATATTAGATCTCAACTCAGAAACCACTGCGAATCCTGGCCCAGTCAAGTTGACAAAAGTTTTGCAATCACCAATCTGAGGGAAGACATCATCTTATAACAGAGAGATTCTCTTGGAGTGGGGCAAGGGGCCCGCTGATATTTAGGGGCATTTTTGGTGTAGTCAAGAGAACCTTTTAGTTGGATTTACCAGACTCCAAAATGAAGCAGCTCAAAGGCTCCAACAACTAATTGTGCAGCCTTGAAGGTATCATTGACTCAATGATAGGAATGACATGCTCAGGCCCTGGAGGAGATGCACTGGATTCTTGTTCCCTCTCAGATATTAGCTGTGTGACTTTGGTTGATTCACTTAACCTCTCTGAGCTGAAGTCTGCTCATTTAAGGCCCCACCAGTACTTCGGACATATTGTCAAGAGGGACCAGTCGTTGGAGAAGGATATCATGTTTGGTAAGGTGGAGGGTCAGAGGAAAAGAGGAAGACCCCAGCAAGATGGATTGGCTAGGTGGCAGCATCGATGGACTCAAGCGTGGCAACAGTAGTGAGGTTGGCCCAGGATCGGGCAGTGTTTCATTCTGTTGTGCATAAGGTTGCTATGGGCCGGTACTGACTCGATGGCACCTAACAACAACAACAAGTGCTTGAATGCCCTAGAAGGAGTCCTTGAGTTAGTCCACAGAGAACAGGAGTTCCCAACCAGAGGAACTTTACTTCTCCCCCCAGGGACACTTGGCAACGTTTGGAGACATTTCTGGATGTCACACTGAGGTCTGGGCTGGGATGCGGGGAGGAGGTGTTGTATTAACAGTACAAGGATGCTTCTGAATGTCTTGCAATGCACCGGCAGTCCCACAACCATGGACCGAACATGCCAGTAGAGCTGAAATTCAGACACTTTGATAGAGAGAACTGTGCTCCATAGAGTTTTCCAGGGCTGGTTTTGTGGGGAAGTAGATCACTAGACGTTTCATGCAAGACACCTCTGAATGGAGTAGAACCTCCAACCTTTTAGTTACTGGCTAAGCATGTTAACTCTTTGCACCACCACAGGGATGGCTGCCTGGAGAGACTCTGAAACTTGCTGTTGGTCATAGAGTATCTAAAGGGGCTGGAAGAAGCAAGGACGTCAAAGAACTGAGCAGAAGATGTCAAAGGGCAGCTTCCACAGGCAAACTCAAAAATTATAATGAAAAGTGCAAAGACTTGGAGTTCGAAAACTAAAACTCCGGCCTTAACAAAGCACCAGAGCAACTGTAAGTGCTTACGTTTGTTGAATGACTACATGATCTTTCTCTCTCCAAGTCTCGGCTTCTCCATCTATGGGATGGAGAGACTGTATCTGGCTCATAGACTTGTTCTGAGATTCAATGAAATGAATTTCCCAAAATGTCCAGTCTGAGGCGGGGCCCTTTTAGGGATCTGGTAAGTGTTGTTGGCTGTCATGAATGCTGAAATGAGGGGCACAGGAAACCTTGGTTCTAGGATTTGGGCAGGGAGACCCAACCAGGAGATTGGCTTGCCTGTGCTGAGCCTGTGTTTCTCACAGCTGAAACCGTTTTCTCCTTGAAGCATGGCAAGCGTGACATCACCCAAGCAAAAAAGATGGCAGCAAAGTACTCCGAAGGAAGCTAGATCGAATGGGTCACGGGCTTCTCTCTTCTCACTACTTTCCTCAGCTGACCAGAGAGATTGTGGGAGAACTTCAAAGACATCACACCTGAAGAAAGTGGAAGGCTATTAAAAAGACAGGAAAGAAAGAAAAGACCAAAATGGGTGTCAGAAGAGACTCTGAAACTTACTCTTGGTTACAGAGTAGCTACGGAGCTCTGGTAGCGTAGGGGTTACGAATCGGGCTGTGAACCTTAGGGTCAGCAGTTGGAAACTACCAGCTGTTCCACAGAAGAAAGATGAGGCTTTCTGCTCCCATAAAGATTTACAGCCTTGGAAACCCTGTACAGGGTCGCTATGAGTCGGAACCAACTCCATGGCACATAACAATAACAACAATAAAGCTGTAAGAAATGATGAAGCAAAAGAGCTGAACAGAAAATTTCAAAGGACAGTTCAAGAAGACAAAGTCAAGTATTACAATGAAATGTGCAAAGACCTGGAGTTAGAAAACCAAAGGGAAGAACATGCTCAGCATTTCTCAAGCTGAAAGAAATGAAAAAGATTCAGGCTTCAACTTGTAATCTTGAAGGATTCTATGGGTAAAAGTCACCACTCTCCTGTCAGTTTGTTGTACTATGGTGTTGCGGTGATTCTGGAAGCGACACCACTCATACTTTAAGTATCAGCAGGATCACCCATGGTGGGCCAGGTTTTATCTGATCTTCCAGACTTAGGCTAGAAAGAAGATAGATAGCCTTCTGTGTGGACTGAACCTCAATGTAAAGAAAACAAGGATCCTCACCACTGGACCAATAAATAACATCATGATAAATGAAGAAAAGATTGAAGCTGTCCACTGTCCACGATTTCATTTTACTTGGATCCACAATTAACATTACTGGAAGCAGCATTCAAGAAATCAAACAATGTATTGCATTGGGCAGATCTGCTGCAAAAGACCTTTAAAGTGTTCAAGAGCAAAGATACCAGTTTGAAGACTAAGGTGTACGTGACCCAAGCCTTGATATTTTTAATTGCCTCTTGTGCATGTGAAAGTTAGATAGTGACTAAAGAAGACCAAAGAATAATTAATGTATTTGAATTATGGTGTTGGGAAGGAATATCAAATATACTATGCTCTCCCCAAAGAGGGAACAAATCTGTGTTGGAAGAAGTACAGCCAGGATCCTCACTTCCTCCTTAGACGTGAGGATCAGAGGACTTCAGCTACATTTACATTGGACATGTTATCAAGAGGTCAATCAAAATGAGAAAGACCTTCAAGGAGATGGATTGACACCGTGGCTGTCAAGTGGGTTCAAACATAGCAGTAAGTGTGAGATGGTGTAGGACCGGGCAGTGTTTTCATTCTGATGTCCAGAGGGTTCGTATGAGTCAGAGCCAGCTGGATGGCACTTAGCAGCATGAATTTCAAGGGAAATTTAATGCAAGATTTGCTCCTTCATTTGCACATAATCTATCAAGATACTGTTCTGTAAAAGAGTTACTTTGCAGCTTGATGCCCTGGGCACACTTTTATTTGTGTGTTTTTCTTGCTCACTCTCTTCTGTCTTCTCTCTCTCTCTCTATCTCTCTCTCTCTCATTAAAAGAGGCCTTTTCTCTCAAGTGCAGAAAATTGGCTTGTGCCAAAAATAAGCAGGGTGGATGCTGAAAGCTCCCAGGGTTTGCCTGGGTCTGCACAGGCTCTCCAGTTTACTAAAGGCCTCCTCCCTGATCTGTCCTCACTGGCTGCCCTGAGGAGCACAGGATTGTCTGAGACAGGGGGAGACATGTGAGCCTCCTGGGAAGATAGAGTAACCAATCCCATTTCAACGGGTGGGGGACAAGATGTCCAAAGGTTTCCCCCAGCACTGGATGTCTGTGGGTCTGTAGTGGGTCTGTAGCGGGTTTGCAGGGCAGCACTGGCCGCCTTGGTTTGGGCTGTGGAAGCAGTGAGGACGCCCAGGTCTGTGTTGGGGTTGGGAGTGTGTGCCTTCACCTGGCTCAGCAGGGTGAGGTCTCACAACACCAGCATTTGCTTCCTCAGGGTACCTTCTAGACCTCAACATCTCCATCTCTCAGATGGGATGAAAAACAGCATATGCTTTATTGCTTGCTGGGAAGCTTCAAGGAGCTCTTTGCTGTAAAGCTCCAGGCAGTATCTGACACGTAGCAAGAGAACAGAAAAATATATTATTTTTATATCTCAGATCCTACCTAATCCTTCATGCTTGTGTACTGAGAGCGGTGTCAGTATCAGGTGGAAAAGATGAAGATGCCACGTTTTCCTGATAGTTCATTTGGTTCTTAAGAAGAACATACCTCATGTGGTTAACCTTAACCCCTCTGGACCTCAGTTTCCCCATCATAGTGCCTGCATCAGAGGGGTGATGTTTGGTATTGGGTAGCATCAAATTAATTCCAAATCTTAGTGACCCTATGTGACAGGGTTTTCTTGATTTAGGTTTATTTAAGAGTTTGCCATATTGATGTAGGATAAAAAGGGAGTTTTCCATATTGACCAGGGTGGCTTGACTTACAGTAATGAGGGGATTTTAGAAAGTGTGTACATTTTTTTGTTTTGAACCAACTCCAAGACACCTTGCAGAGCTGAGCATCCCCTCCCAGGCCTCAATGTTTTTGTCTGTGAAAGGGGAATTCATTTACCTGCGCCTCTTTTGTCTGCATCCTGTGTCTGCTGAGTTTGCAAAGCACCCTAACCCACATTCTCCAGCGCTCCATGGAGACTTGGGAAGCTCGTGTTTGTTTAGACTTTTTATGATTCTATTCCAGTCATCATTATGGCATTGGATGATTTTGGATGGAATCTGCCTTTGACTTTTCTGGCCCACTGGGCCTTCATGGGTGTAGTGCAGGAGGAGAACGCCCCTTTGTACCTATCTGCTTATTCGGTTTTTGTAGCACGCTCTTGGCATGATGCGTGAGTGCTTACATTTGGCTCTTTAGACCTTCCCCAGTACTTTACTGCAGAGGGTGGAGGCAGCAGGACATTCCTACTAAGCCATCAGCTGTTTGTGATGGCTTTGCAAAGGCTTGAACTGTCTTGGCCTGGCTTAGGGTCTGGAGGTAGTGACGCATATCTGAGACAAGAGTGGGCTCAGAGCTCATATAGAACTGGCCCAGAAGTCCCCGAGTACTCTTTGTGGGCCTTGAAGAGAAGTGTTGACCTCAGAATCTGTGTCCCATTTCCCATATGGCCAAGGTTGCCCTTTTCCAGTGCCTGCTTGTATTTGGAATTCTTCCTCCTCTGGACCTTGTCCATTGAGTCCCTGTAGACTGTTACACCTTCCAACGATGCCAGCCCTCAACAGTGAGGCTTGCTCCCTCCCTGCTTCTGAGCTCAAAACTCTGGGAGGTCTTGCCTGTGGAGACAGGGTGCGTAGCTTTGTGTTTTATTACCATTTATTGTTCTTGTTATTTTAACATTTATGGAGCACGTTTTAGCTGTGAACTCATTTCTTGGGCGTCACTGTGGTCAAAATATCTCCAGGGTGCAGGGCCAGGGGTTACTTCGATTCGTTTTTTGGCTTTTGCCCTGTTTACTTTATTAAAAATAGGATCCTGATGGAGCGCCCTTTGTTCTAAGGGCTTTTCTGGCTATGGTCATGTGTCCGCCTTAAACCCATAAGCACAACTGGTTCAACTTGAGCCTGAGCATAAAGTAAGGCCATGTTGGTCAGGGGCCAGCAAACATTTTCTGCCGAGGGTCCAAGAGTAAATATATTGGCTTTTGTGGGCCAGATTGTCTCTGGTACTAGTACTCAACTCTTCTATCATAGTATAAAAGCAGCCACAGAGAAAGCATGAAGGAATACAACTTTATTTAGGAAAATAAACAGCCACCGAGAATCAGCCATCGACATAGATGATGAGAGCTTTGGTCTTCTAACAGGGACTCATCATTAGCTCTTCCAGAGATTAAACATAGTTTAGTGACAATTCAGCCGGTTTCTACTTCTTTCTTTGATCCCCACAGACCAAATCTGGCCAGATGTCTTTTTTTGTAAAGAAAGTTTTATTGGAACACAGACATGTGCATTTATCATATTTAGCCTTTTTTGTGCTAGGAGGGACCTTTTGGTGGAACAGTGGTTAAGCTCTCGGCTGCTAACTGAGAGGTCAGAGGTTCAAACCCACCAGCCGCTCAATGGAGACAGATGTGGCAGTGTGCTTCTGTAAAGATTACGGTGCCGGAGCTGGAATTGGCTACACTGTAATAGGTTATTGTGCCAGGAGATTTACATGCATGATCTCATTTAAGTCTCTCAAAAACTGCCAGAGGGGAAAACCATTTGGCAATTCCTAAAAAAGTAAACAGAATCGCTATTGTTGTTGAGTGCCGTCAAGTCAGTACCGACTTATAGTGACCCTGTGTAGGGTTTCCAAGAGGCGCCTGGTGAGCTTGACCAACCAACCTTGTGATTCAAAGCAACCTTGCCATCCAGTGCATTAACCCACAGCACCACACGAGGGCCCAGCAATTCCCCAAAGAAATAAAAGCAATGTATGTGGCTTCTAGACTCAAGGAGGGAGAGGGGCTGTGTGCTGGCGGCCAGGGAGCTGGCATGCAGGGTGTACCCTTTGGTTGTTTGAATGGTTATATGAGTGCATCTGTTTACATCAAAAACAAAACCAGAGGCATTGGAAGCAAATGCTGTTGAATGATGATACGTGGAGGGGAGTGTAATCATTGCAATGAAACGAAATACGATAGGATGAATGTAAAGCTGATGCTCTCCCATGTAAACTATCACTCAATTCACAATAAAAACTTTTTTTAAAACACTGTATGTCTGCATAGAAACTTGTGCATGAATGCTTAAAGCAGCATTATGCATAATAGCCAAAATGTAGAAACAACCCAAATGTCCATTCACTAATGAATGAATAAACAAATTTGGTGTACACATACCAAAGTAAATAAAGAAAACACACCAGCTGCCTTTCAGTGGACTCTGACTCATGGTGACCCCATGTGTGTCCCAGTTAAACTGCACTCCACAGGTTTACAAATGGGGGACTTTTCACAAGTAGATCTTCTGACTTTTTCTGAGGCATCCCTGAGTGGATTCAAACCTCCAACCTTTCAGTTAGCATCTGAGCTTGTTGACTGTTGCACCACACAGGGACCCATCTTCATTTGTGAAACAGGTCATCGGGGCAGTTCAGAAACATCCGCAGCCTCTGTGAAGAATGTTCCATTCTGCCGCCTTCTTTACATGAGTTCCTTTTCTACCTCATCCCTTCTCCCCTCCCTTTTTCTTTCTCTCTCTCTTTTGTTTTCTCTTCTCCTTCCTTCACTTTCTTTCTGTTTATTGAGCACCTACTATATGCCAGATACCACAATTAGTGTTGAACATCAACCATTGTCTATCGTTTCATGGATCTTAGGTTCTAGAGGTGGAAGATAGACTAAGCAATCAATCAAAGACATATACAATTTGTCAAGGAGTGCTAAGAGTTAAGATGAAAAGGCAGGGCAGAAGAGTATGAATGATGTTGTGGGGGGATGGTCCCTTTTAATGGGGTGCACAAGGAGTTCTCCCTGACGGAGGCCTGAGGAGTTGAAAGGGGACCCATGGGGGCATTTCTGAAGGAGGACCACTGTGGGCATGGGGACAGCAAGAGATGAGGGGTGGGAGCATGCTGGTGAGGGTGGGGCCAGAAGAACCACTTTGTTCTGGAAGGGAGTGCCGGAGGGGACAGTGACACTAGCTGAGGTCCAGAAGTCGGAGGCGAGGTCACGTAGAACCTTGCAGACCATGGTCAGGCATTGGGCTTTTACCTTGGTTCAGTGTGATAAGGGTAAAAGTGTGTCCACTCTTTTCCCGCCCATTCATGGTCCCATTCAGCCACGGTTTGTGCATCATCTTCTACGTGCAGCTCTGTGCTCATGCCAGGGGGGTTTATTGTCCCTTTGATGAACAGCGTAGAGAAGGGAGAGGAGCTACCTGAATGAAGGGAGTTTGGCATTTCTCTCAATCTCTTGAGGAGCTCTGGTAGTATAGTGGTTACGAATTGGGCTGTGAACCTTAAGGTCAGCAGTTCAAAACTACCAGCTGTTCCATGGGAGAAAGATGAGCCTTTCTGCTCCCGTAAAGATTTACAGCCTCGGAAACCCTGTACAAGGACACTATGAATTGGTTCCGACACCGCGGCACATAACCACCACCACCACCTCAATCTCCTACCAAGCTCCTTGTGCTGCTGGCTGCTCCATGGCTGACCAGCTCAGAGGCTGTGTGTCTGGGAAAAGTGTTAACGTCAGTCCCTGCGCAGGCTGTCCTCCCCTCCACCCACCATCTGGATCAGAAAGGCAGGCCAGCCCCTGTAATTCCCCTGAGGTGGGCGGTGTCCCCTCTCTGACAGCAAGAACTTCACCAGGTCAGCCTCTCCAGACCAGGTCAGCCCCTTCAGACCAGGTCAGCCTCTCCAGACCAGGTCAGCCCTTCAGACCAGGTCAGCCCCTCCAGACCAGGTCAGCCCCTCTAGACCAGATCAGCCTCTCTGACACTGAAAAAGGACACCCACCGTAAGGAGGCTGTGATTTAAGAGGGTGCGTTCCCAGTTATCTTCATGCAAATGAATGATCTTAAAGGAAGAGTCACATTGCTTCTAACTGCATAGAAACTGGGACTTAGTGAGTATTTCTATTTCACCCTATTCGGATGCGCACAGCTCAGATCATTCCATTTTCAAATATAATCCCACTCTAAGAGACCCAGAGTTTAAAGACCTGAAATTGACTTTGAAACATCCTTCTCACAGCACAAAAGGGCGATAGTTGAGTATTCACCATAGCTAACATTTTTGATAATGCTTCGTATGTGCCACAGTGCCTATGCTTTATATTTATACAAGTTTATTTAATCTCTGGGGTCCTGGTGTGGTGCAGCGGATTAATGCACTGAGCTCCAAGTCAGGTTGAACTGCAAGGTTGGCAATTCAAGCTCACCAGCTCTCCTTGGAAACCCTGTACAGGGCCGTGCTATGGGTCGGAACTAACTCAACAGCACTTAACAACAACCACAACATATACTCGCTACAACAACCCTCTGAAGCAGACTAACTCACGGATAACCCCATTTTACACAAGAGGACACTGAGTCTCGGAGCTGAGTAAACTCCTCAGTTTAACCTAGCTGGTAGGAGGGGACCAGAAGCTGTGTTTGGAACATAGTATACCATACTATACTATACCAGCTTTGCCATACTATACCAACCCAGTTGTCATCAACAGGTTGTGACACCCAAAATGTTTCTATACACTGCCAAGCGTCCCCTGAGGGGCAAGATTGTTCCTTGTTAAGAACCTTTGCCTTAGGTTATAAATTCATGGGTGGGATGTTTCCTTTCTCTGATTTTCAAGTTTCCCCTAATAGGTCACATATCTAAATTGAAACTAAGAAACTCACATTAGAAATTACCATGCCCTTCTCCTCTTCAAAAGCCTCCCAGTTGATTCTCAGAATGCTTAACCTTACCAACATCACCTCCGTATCTGGACCGTGGATAGCTTCACATGTGTTCTACCCTCTTGCCCTTATGACCACATTCCCCCAGAACTACTCTTCTCTCTGTTCTTTCAACAAGTCTGTCTCACTCCAAACACAGGACCTTTGTAGCTCAACCTGGTTGCTCCTCCATCCCACCTTTTCACATCACTCATTTACCCACTTCAGGTGTTTGTCAAATGTCACCTCCTCCAGGAGGCCTTCTTTAATCTCCCCATCAAGACTATTTATCCAATCACCTGCTCATTCTCTGTCTCCCCCACTAAAATGTCAGTTACAGATGGCTGGAACTCACAGTGTAAACGTTCAATAAATATTTGTGGAAGGAGGGAGGGAGAAGAGCGGGAGGGAAGGAGGTAGAGAAGAAAGAAAGGGAGAAGAGAGCATTTAAGAAAAATAAAATCAGTGTGTTCAGAAACTTTCCGCCAAGGAGCAATCCCTGAACCACACAGCTGTGTTTCTATCTAAATTCCAACTCATTCTAACTTGTGGTTTATGGACAAAAGATTTGCATAGCAGCTAGCTAACTTTGAAGGAACATAATAATCTGATTTTTATGCTGCTTCTCCAGAAATACTATGCTGATGAGTGATCCATATCAAAACAACAGCAACAAAATAAGTGCATGTTCCTTCCGCCAAGTGGTGAGCTGCTGAAGAAACCCTCTTCTGCTAAATGCCAGGAAACACCCAAAGCAACATCCAGTTTGAACTGGATCTGAAGGAAATGGGCTCAGATGATGCCCAGCTCTTCCTGCAGGGAGTGTCCCATGCCAAGGAAGCCTGGGCTGGGGATCTGTGGTGAGGATTTGTTCTGGATTTGTCTGCCTTGGTGGGGACAGAGATGTAACAGTACCTGTGCTGATTCTAAAGGTGAGAATGGAATGTCAGTACGTCCTGCAGGTGTTGCATCTCCTAGGGTTTGCTGGGAGAGTGTTGTTATTGTTGTTAAGTGCCGTGGAATCAGTTCCGACTTATAG
>NW_006408541.1:16352662-16378579 GCF_000296735.1 Chrysochloris asiatica | reverse complement strand
CTATTGTTGTATGCTGTTGAGTCTGTCCCGACTCATAGCAACCCTGTATCAGCTTTCTGAGAGCGGCTGGTGGGTTTGAACTGCGGACCTAGGCAGTTGACAGTCCAGTGCTGAGCCTACAGTATCACAGCAGGGCTCACACCATGCAGTAATATTTTCCACTTTCATATTGTGGCATCTTTCTATGTCAACACTTATCTGCCTTGTTTCTGACTGCTACTCCTATTGTTGGATCGTCACGTTATTTCTTCCCACGTGGATCACCTACTAGAGGACTGGCAAACTTTCTCTGTGGACAGACAGGTAGTAAGCACATAAAGCTTTGCAGACCACACAGTCTCTATTGCATTTACTCAACTTTTCCGTCTTAGCATGAAAGTGGCCATAGACAATAAGGAAACAAAGTGGTGGCTGTTCCAATAAAACTTTATTTATGAAAACAGGCAGTGGGCCAGATTGGCTTTCACACTATAGTTTGCCAACCCCTGATCTAGTATGTTTGCCCTCAACTTCTCTACCCACATTTGAGATAACCATGAACATAGGAACAATTATACTGTTAAAAACTTTTTCAGTGATAATTGATGTGAGATAAAACATCACATTCCTACATCATTTACCCCTTATCATCCAGCACATAGTAGATGTTGGTGTTGTTGTTGTTAGCTGTTGTCAAGTCAGTACTGACTCATAGTGACCCTATACACAACAGAACAAAACACTGCCCAGCCCTGTGCCATCCTCACAATTGTTATTAAGTTTGAGTCCATTGCTGCTGCCACTGTGCCAATCCCTCTCTTTGGATGTCTTCTTTTTCACTAACCCTCCACTTTACCAAGCATAATGTCATTCTCCAGGGATTGGTTCCTTCTGATAACATGTCTGAAGTATGAGAGACCAAGTCTCCTCATCCTGGTTTCTAAGGAACATTCTGGCTGTACTTCTTCCAACACAGATTTGTTTGTTCTTCTGATAGTCCATGGTACTTTCAATATTCTTCTCCAACACCATAACTCAAAGGCATCAATTCTTAATTGGTCTTCCATATTCATTATCTAACTTTCACAGGCATATGAGGCTATTGAAAATACCATGATTTTAAGGCGGACCTTAGTCCTCTTGAACACTTTAAAGAGGTCTTGTGCAGCAGATTTGCCTAATGCAATACGTCATTTGATTTCTTGACTGATGTTTCCATGAGTGTTGATAGTGGATCCAAGCAAAATGAAGTCTTTGACAACTTGGATCTTTTCTCCATTTATCATAGTATTATTTACTGGCCTAGTTGTGAGGATTTTTGTTGTTTATTGTTTTTACATTGAGGTGCAATCCATACCAAAGACTGTAGTTTTTGGTCTTCCTCAGTAATTTTTCCAAGTCCTCTTTGCTTCCAGTAAGCAAGGTTGTATCAACTGCATATTGAAGATTGTTAATGCCTGATGCCACGTTTTTCTTCATATACTCCAGTTTCTCAGGTTATTTGCTCAGTTTACAGATTGAGTAAGTATGGTGAAAGAATACAAGCTTATTGCATACCTTTCCTGATGAAATGTTGAAAGCATGAATAAATACAGGAAAAATGTAGCTGAGTCACAAAGACCTTCATAGTTGCATTTGTCAGTGTCTACAATACAATCCTTTCCTTTTCAGCACATGGATATTTGGGACCAGAGGATTCTCTCTGTTCTGGTGGCCAGTCCTGTGAACTGTAGGACATTTAATAGCATCTCTGACCTCTGTCCTCTCAATGCTAATAGCAAATCTTTCCCCAGTTGTAGCAAGCATAGATGTCTCCAGACATTGGTTCATGTCTCCTGGAGGCAAAATCGCCCCAACATTGCTTTATTGTTGGGTCCCGTCGAGTTGGTTTTCAACTCACAGCAACCCCATGTCACCGAGTACCAGTATCCCATAGGGTTTTCTAGGCTGCTGTTGTTGTGAAGTGCCATTAAGTCGGTTCCAACTCATAGCGACCCTGTATAGGGTTTCCAAGGAGTGGCTGGTGAGTTTGAACTCCCAACCTTGTTGTTCAAACCGACCTGCAGTCCAGTGCTTTATCCCACAGCACCACGCCAGCATCTTAGAAGTAAGGATTTAATCTCACAGACTTTGGACCTGGTATCAGAAGGACTTAGCCCCTAAAGAAGGACATCATGCTTAGTAAAGTGAGGGTCAGCAAAAAAGAGGAAGACCCCCAACTAGATGATTGAAACAGTGGTTACAACAGTGACCTCAGACACTGCAGTGATCACGAGGATGGTCCAAGAGCACGGACTGTTTTGTCCTGTCACCGTGAGTTGGAAACAGCTTGACAGCGCCTAACAAAAACAACCACCTTTACAAGAGAAGCTCTCCAGTTCTCTTCTTGTTGTTAAGTACCATCGAGTCGGTTCCGACCCATAGCGACCCTGTACAGGGTTTCTGAGGGTGTAAATCTTTACGGGAGCAGAAAGCCTCATCTTTCTCCCACAGATCAGCTGGTAGTTTCGAACTGCTGACCTTAAGGTTCACAGCCTGATTTGTAACCACTACGCTATGGATTTAAACTGTTGACATTCAGTTAGCAGCCAGGTTCCTAACCATTGTGTAACCAGGGCTCATGAGGCTGTGTTAACTGATCCTAAATGAGGCGCTGTCTTCTCCATCTCCAGAACCTCACAATATTCCCGCCTCCTCTCCTTCTTCCTGCTAACTCTGTCTCCCCCCACTCCCACCCCAACACACACACACTTCTCCCCACAGGGGCTCTCACTTGCAATATTAAACTGTCAGAAACTAAAGGTCCTGGTTTACCCTTGCCCCTCCTCCACAGTGCACTTATTTAACCCTCTAGCTAGGGCGAATCCCTGCTTTCTGAAAGTCACCTAAGGTCCCATTTGAAATCTGCAGGAGCTCTGAATGTACAGGCGGGGTTCAGGGGGAATGTCGGAAACTGCCAGCCCACGATGTTTTTCTTTGCCCTGTGAATTCACCAGAAGGGGTTGCATGAAAGGGTTGCAAGGAAACTACATTAAAAAGCGCCCCCCCACCCACCTCACTGGCCGGATTTAGACAAGGTCAGGCCGCCCAGAGCTTGGGCCCAGGGAACCATGTACCTGAATTGTGTTTTGTTTGATTCTGTTTGGAATTTTCATCTGTCTCATTCTGGGAAATACTAACTGACTTTTCGGTCATTGAGCACTAATAGGCACCTGGCAAAGGCCTGGTAGGTAGTTACTCACTCTCACAAATTAAGTGCCATCTAGTCAGTTCTGACTCATAACAACGCTGTCTAGGGTTTCCAAGGAGTAGCTGGTGGGTTTGAACCATCAACCATGTGGTTAGCAGTGCAGTGCTGATCCTATAGTACCACACCTGTTGTTAGCCCCATTTTACAACTGAAGAAACAGAGTCTTCCAACTACCCGTCCTTGTTCTTTCCTCTGTTCCCAGAACCTACTTGCAGGACAAGTCAGGGAATGAACATCACCGAATGACAAGAGCTCCCTCGCCTCTCAGATGAGGGTGGGCTGTACAGTGGCTCCCAGGGTTCCCCAGTGGAATTGAGCTCCAGTTTCCCACATAGAAACTTTAGTAATACCCACCCCACACCAGCATGCCCATATGGTTTTCAAGGCTGTAGGAAAAGCACTGGACTACTTACTGTAAGGTTGGCAGTTCAAGCCTGCCAGCCGCTCTCAGAATCCCTATACAGTGTTGTTATGAGTCGGAACCAACTCAGTGGTACACAACACTTTTTATGGACGCTCTCTGCCACGTCTTCCTCCTGTGTAGCTGCTGGAGGATTCGAACCGCCGACCTTTAGGTTAGCAGCTGAGTACTTAACCAATGGACCATCTAACACATTGATCACACCCTGTAATATTAGACTGCTTTTCCTTCTCTGCCTCACTTTCCTACTCTCTAAGGAGTTCTAAGGGATTATTTCATCGCTATAAAGTCAGTACTGATTCAATGGTAATTAACAACAACAACATAGAGTCCCGGTATGGCGCTGTGGGTTAATGTGCTGGACTGCAAAGTCGTTTGAGCCACACAGTCAGTGGTTCAAGCTCACCATTGCTCCTTGGAAACCCTATACGGGGTCACTGTGATGTCGGAACCAATTTGATGGCACTTAACAACAACAAAAGGAACTCTGGTAGCGTAGTAGCTGTGAGTTGGGATTACTAATCTTATGGTCAGCAGTTTGCAACTGTCAGCAGTTCCAGTTCCGGGGGAGAAAGACGAGGCTGTCTGCTCCCCTAAAGATTTAGCGTCTCGGAAACATTTTACATGGTTGCTATGAGTTTGTTGTTTGTTTGTTTGTTTAACACCCAACGTGCTTCTAATATGCATAAAGGGACTGAGAGTAGAACAGGGGTGATGGGTGACCGATGAGCAGGCAGCTGACCTTTGGTAGAGCCAGACAGACAAACAGGAAGAGTGCTCTCCACAGTTCCAGGGAACTGCATGTGCAAAGGCCAGTGGTAGGAGGGGAATACAATGCAAAGGGGTTCAGCACCATCAGAACTTGGGCTGCCAGGAGCCAGTGGGGGAGACAAAGTTTGAAGGGCAGGCAGGGCGGGGAGTGTTGCTTAAACTGCAGGTCTTCACACATCAGCAGATCAGGCAATCAATGTGGTGGGTCACAGCCAGCATTTCTTAAAAAGAGAGGATAGAAAAGAGCAGAGTGTGTTAGATATGAAGTCAGTGTGGTTTTTGATACTTTTATTTCAGGTTTTATTAAGGTGTGCACTGCGGTGCATTGTAAAACATGCGGCTTTCTGTGGGTCTCGGTGGAAGAATTTAAGGGCCACTGTTTTCAGTCCCTGTGAAAGTTTGGAATTTAGCTCAATGCCAATGGGGAGCCATTAAAGACTTTTTAGTGGGGGCAAGACCAGGTCAGATTTCTGTTGGAAAGCTCATTGTAGGAAGGTGGAAAACAGACCTGGAGGAGGCAAGCAGTGTTGCTGGGAAGTGCCTAAGAGACCGTTGCTATCAGATGCTGGGGAGAGACGAAATCCGGATTACCTCCAGCACCCAGAGGGCAGCTAACTGTGGAAGGGACCGTGTCCTCACAAGAAGTGCCAGTTCTGCAGGGGCTGCGAAGTTGGAAGACTGAGTTTCAGGTTCTGTCTCTTGCCCTTTCCTGAGGATCCCTGGACCCTCTCCAACGTCATTCCTGTGGCACAGACGTTACAAAGATGATGGATGACAGATTCTTATTTGAACACCTCCTCTTAGCCAGATACTGTGCTAAATGCTTAACCCTGACAGCAACCCCATTGGAGTCTCCTCTTATTAATCATCCCCATTTTACAGATGAAGAAATCGAGGCCCAGAAAGGATAAGTTAATTTCTCAAGGTCACTTCTCTCAAGTTGCATCACTGGGATTTCAGCCAAGCAAACCAGCTCCACCGTCTGAAGAGGTTACTTGGGAGCCAAATTGCCCAAGTTTGAATTTGTTGCTATTAGCTGCTATTGGGCTGGTTCCAGCTCATAGCGACCTGATGTACAACAGAAGGAAACACTGCCCATGCTCACAATTGTTGCTACGCTTGAGTTCATTGCCGCAACCACTGTGTCAGTCCATCTTGTTGAGAGTCTTCCTCTTTTTCACCAGCCCTCTACTTCACCAAGCATGATGTCCTTCTCCAGGACTCGCCCTTCATGATCATATGTTCAAAGTACACCATCTTCACATCTATGAGTCTGAATTTAGGAGATACTCACAGATCTGACTCCAGATTTGGCAGCTGGTGTAGGATCAGCTCTGGACTGCTGGCTAACTAACCATAAGGTTGGTGATTCAAACTCACCAGATGCTCCTTGGAAACGCTGTACAAGGTTGCTTTGAGTCAGAACTGAGCACTAAATCAATGCTAATAGTGCTTCTACAGTGTGTGGTGCTGTGGGTTAATGCGCCAGACTGCAAAGCCATTTGAACTGCAAGGTCGGTGGTTTAAGCTCACCAGCTGCTCCTCGGAAACCCTATATAGGGTCGCTATGGGTCAGAATCGACTTGACAGCATTTAACAACAACAACACAGTTCTTCAACTCAATCAAGCAAATAAATACCAGAGCTGGAATTCAAACCCAAATAACTCATGAGTAGAAGGGCCTGAAATGCTGGAGTTCGAACACCTCTTTTGCGTGGTACTAGTGTCAGCTGTTGTTAGTGGATGCTCTGCATCAAGTATGCCGAGCAGTGCCTGGCTTCCAGTAGTAACCCCTTTCTAGATGTGAGTGATTGACCCTACTGCTCAAGTCAGATAGAAATACAAACACCAATGCTGGGGTTCAAACCCATAGCCTGCTTGCTCCTGAGCAACTGAAGTCCAGTTGGGGTTGTTCTAAGTCGAAACCTGCTGGGTGACAATGTCAGAGGGGGTGACACCGAAACAACTGTCTATAAAATTTGTATGCAGCGTTTCAGCAGAAATTTATTCTTTTTTAAATAAAAATATCACTGTAGTTAGTTTTTTTTTAAGTCCAGCTTACATGAATCAGTATACCTGCAAGGTGAAAAACCTCATGCTAGTGTACTTTTTGAACCTACTAATGGGCTGCCAAAAGAACCAACAGACCTGTGTTGGAAGAAGTACAGCCAGAGTGCTTCTTGGAGGCCAAGATGGCCAAACTTCATCTTTCATACTTAGGACATATTGTCAGGAAGTACCAGTCGCTGGAGAAGGATATCCTGTTTGGTAAGGTGGAGGGTCAGAGAAAAAGAGGAAGACCCCCAGTGAGATGGATTGGCAAAGTGGCAGCATCAATTGGATCAAATGTGGCAACAATTGTGAGGTTGGCCCAGGATCAGGCAGTGTTTCGTTCTGTTGTGCATAAGGGTCGCTATGAGTCAGTACCGACTCAATGGCACCTAACAACAACAACAACAATGCGCTCCTGGTGGAGGTGTCGTTTTACCCAATGACAGTGGTGTCTTCAGATCACATGGTTTCGTCTGCAGACACTGCAAGTGTGTGCTGTTGTTTTTGTTCCTGCCAGTGTTTTGATGGTCAGTGATTTTTGTCAGATTTCTCTGGTGTTTTAGCTACAATACTGTGATAACTAGTATTTGTAAACCTATGTCAATTAACTTTTTTTTGAGAATGAAGTAGTAATTAAAGGAAAAAGACAAAAATCATAAAAGGCTTCTGAAGCTCAGTTCCTGGTAATGCTGTAACTGTCACTGCTGCAATTCAACGTAGATTTTACTAAACAATTCTATCGTTAGTATTCATATGTTGCAAGAGATATTACGTTTAAGCAACTTAGGACTTTTTAGCACATACTATTTATTCTACACTTGAAATTGATAATAAATATTACTAAGAATTCTGTATGGAGTCCTGGTGTGGCACTGAGGGTTAATGCACTGGACTGCAAAGTTGGTTTGAACCACAGAGTTGACGGTTCAAGCTCACCAGCCACTCCTCAGAAACCCTATACAGGGTCACTATGGGTTGGAACAAATTCCATGACACTTAACAACAACAACAAGGATTCTTTATGGTCTGCTACAAGAGGAGGTCCATGGGGTGGGGGTCATGGGTGGCACCAACTCCCAACCCCAGTGAAGCCACTACTGAACAGTATCTAACAACAACAAAACACCAAGTCTGGTTTCTCACCTGACCCCTTAAATCCTTAATCCATTCTCCTACCTCTAACCCCCAAGAGTGGGCCCACAGTGGGACCCTCAGAGTCTCTGCGCACCTTGCAGGACTGACCCACCTGTGGCCCTGGGAGCAGGTACAGCTTACAAAGTACTGAAAAGACCCCTCCAGTGCCTGGGTCCAGGCCCATTCCTCGTGGCTCCTGAGTCTACCTTCCTCTTCCTGTAGCAGAAAGCTGTTTTCCTTGGCATACATTGGAGACAGGTGACCCCACCTGGTTGGTACGGGCCCAGGCTTGTTCAGCCTCCCAAACACTTAGTTTTGGCCTCTTGACTCCATTGAGGTTAGCTCTCAAGTACACAACCTTGCCTGCCCGGCCTCAACACACCATGTCTTTACTGCTAGTTGTGAGTGGCTCTTTTGAGAGGGTGTTTGTTGAGTCAAGGTTGACAAACTTTCCAAGCCACCATCTGTTGATTTTTGTGGGGAGATCCTGGCTGCCTGGCTGTTACTGCTGTGTGTCTGCAGCTTCATCGTCCCTCCTGCTAAGAGGGCAGAAGAACTGGCCAGATTGACAGAATCCAGCATCTGCAGAGAAGGCTGGCCGCCATGTTGGCTGGGATGAGGCTACTGAAAGAAGCAGTGCTCCATAGCTATAGCACTGGATGGTTCTCTGGAAAAATTCAAAATGCAATATTGAAGGAACAGGATATGAGCAAGGAAGTGTTTTACATTTAATCTTAGCCAAAAGACCAAGAAATGACTGAAAAAGGCATAGTGTTTCAAATGTTATTCACTCATTTTTTATATTTGTTCATTTGACACATTCATTCAGCATAGAGAAGGAACAATCTAGTTATAATTGGTGTCTTCATGAAGACGATTAAGGTCTCAAGCAATGCTGTTTTTGTTGTTAAGTGCCATTAAGTTGGTTCCTACTCAAAGCGAGCCTATAAAGGACTTGCAAGGAGCAACTGGTGGGTTTGAACCTCTGATCTTAAGTTAGAAGTCTAGTGCTTATCTTATAGTGCCACACCAGAACTACCCAACAAAAAATAATGCAAGTTATAAGTTGTTGTTGTTGTAGTTAGGTGCCATCAAGTCGGTACCAACTCATAGCGACCTTATGCACAGTGGAACGAAACACTGCCCGGTCCTGGGCCAACCTCACAATTGTTGTCAAGCTTGAGTCCATCAATGCTGCCACTTTGCCAATCCATCTCGCTGGAGGTCTTCCTCTTTTTCTCTGACCCTCTACCTTACCAAACAAATGAAATACAGCCCCCCCTCATTGTTTGTTACAATGATCATAAATTCCATGAAGGAGAAATCAAGCGTTCAGAGAAAGCTAAGGTAACAGGGGAAGGTGTTGATGGTGGTGCTGGTGTCAGGGAAGGATTCCTGGAGGTAGTGGCATTGTTACATATGTACAGAAACCTATAATGAGAGAGAGAGAGAGGATGAGCACTCAGTGCAGAGGGAACAGCTATGCAGCTATGTGTAGGCCCCAAGGTGGCAAAGAAGGTGATGCTTTGGAGAGAGAGCGAGAGGGTAGAAGGCTGGTGTGGATGTGGGGTTTAGTGGAAGAGCGTTAGCATAGTGACGGAAGAACAGCATCCGTTCAACAAAGCAGGGCAACGCTCAACTAATACTGACGGCTGGCAATGCAGAGCCAGCTGTTGCTCACACAGATTGGCCGGGTGCATGGGATGCCTTCAGGTCATGCACACATTGGAAGCAGCCATTGCGATGCCTTCTGCAGGACCAACAGAGCCCTGCAGATCTTACTTGGTTGGCCGGTGCTCCAGTTCCAAGGGAAGAAGGATGATCGGACTAAGCCCCTCCACTGGAGATTGGTCAAGGTGTGATGGAGAGAAGAAACAAAATTAATTTTAATAATGTATTTATGAACTATAAGAGGAAGTCTGCTGGGAGAAGCTGGTGGCAATGTTTCTATGACACAGAGTGAAGGTGGCATGGGTGGGAACCTCGTTTTCCACTACCGTCCTTCCTTGGACCTGTGCATAATGAAAACGGTCCCATTCCACCTTCACATACTCTGTGGGTAACTTTCAATGTTAATACATTCTACCTCTGCTAGCAGAGGAAGATTCATGCCAGTCCTTTAAAGAAAGGACTTGGAAGGTGTATGTGACCACAGCCTAACTCCAAGAGAACTGGGAAATGTAGTTTTCATTCTGGGTGACTGAATGCTCAGCTAAAAGTCAGTTCTTTTACTATAGAAGAAAGAGAGACAAGAAACAATACTGGGGTCACTTAACAATATCACAGTGTGGCTGAAACTGTGAATTAGGACTTACCCTTGGGTTGGTGGAGGATTTCATCGTTTCATTATGTACTGCTCTATTCAATTCTTCTTGCATGAGGGATGAAGGATGGTTGGACTAATAGGTAAGCTCCTTCACCGGGGATTGTTTTGATACATTTGTTTCTGTTAAAAAAGAATAAACTATTTTTAAAATGTTATTGATAGACGATGCATGCATGATTCTTGCATATAACACCACAAGGCTGTGGGGACCTTATTCATGAATCATTTAATAGATATTTATTGGTTGACCTTTGTTAGTTACCTTTGAATTGATAATCAGATTCTGTGGTACAATTACAGGGCATCTTAGATGCTAAGGATGCAGTGGAGAGCAAGATAGACAAGGCCTTTTCCTTCGGAAAATGAACACATAAATATGCAATATATTTTAAAGTGGTATTGTTAAGTGCTGCTGAGTCGGTTCCAACTCATAGCAATGCTGTATAGGGTTTCTGAGGAGCGGTTGGTGGATTTGAACCCCCAACCTCGTGGCTCAAATCAATGTTGCAGTCGAGTGCCACATAAGAATCGAATAACAAAGATAAACAAAACAGGGTAAGGGGATAGAGGGACCACTGGATGGTGTAAACAGTTTGCAGTTGATTCTGAGCCTAAAGGTTGGAGGACTGAACCCATTCAATGGCACTGAAGAAGGAAGATCTGGCAATCTTGTGGGGTGGCCACGAATCAGAACTGAGGTGGAGAGCTGGGATGGAGGGTGGTGGAGTGGTTTTACAGTGTGATCAGAACAGCTGTTTCTAAGGAGGTGACATTTCAGTAAACATGAGTGGAACAAACCAGGTAAAGATTTGGGGGAAGGGGGTTCAGCGAAGGGGACAGTGACTGCAAAAGTCACAAGCTGGGCACCAACTCAGGAGGTTTGAGCAAGAGCGAAGGGACCAGAGTTCCCACTGGAGAAGAATTGGGGTGGAATGCCTAGGAGACGCGATTGGAGGGGTGGGCCGGCCCCACACAGTGTGGGGGCCTTAGATTAGGTGTTCTATTAGGCAGTTTGCGTGTTACTCTAAATCATTACAGCCAAAAGGTGTTTTTCCTAATTATTTGTAATTATTTTCAAAATGTGGAAAAACATTCCATTGACACTGTGTAATGTGGTGGAACAAGATGTGTGCCTTGTTCCAGCTCGGCCTCTTATTAGCCGTGCGACCTCTGCAAATGTTATTTATGTTGTTGGTCTCTCCGTTCCTGCTTTTCTCAGGGTGGAGATGAGAGCTTATTCTGGGTTCTATTCTAGTCTTTAGAGTTTCATGTCATCCTCACAACAGCCTGGGGCGGGGTGGATGCATTATTATCCCCATTTGCCAGAGGAACAGTTGAGGCGGAGAAGCTAAATACGACTCCACATTACTAGTTAGTGGTAGCACCAGGATTTGAACTTAAGCACTTGGGTACCAGAGGGGACCTGTTTAACCACCGAACTGCTTTCCATTCCTCCTGGCTGGGAGAGTCCAGTGAGGAAAGATTTATGGCAGCAATGTTCAAGAATGTAAATCTAAACAAAGTTATAATATTGTAATACTCTTAAATCTCTCTTCTTTAAAAAATTTTTTTTCTTAATTTCTTGACCCCCTAATGAAATAATTGCTTCAGACTATGATCCTGGTGTGGTGCTGTGGGATAAAGCACTGGACCACAAGGTTGGTTTGAACCAAAAGGTAGGTGGTTCAAACTCACCAGCTGCTCCTTGGAATCTCTATACAGAGTTGCAATGAGTCGGAACCTACTCGACAACACTTAACAACAACAACGTCAACAATGATCATTAAAAGACAAAAACTATTAGAGCAAAGTGCTATGGAGAACTCTGCAATGGAAGGTTGGAGGTTCAAGGCTACCCAAGCACCTCGGAAGAAAGGCCTGGATATCAATTTATAAAAAATCAGCCATTGAAAGCCCCGTGGGGCAGAGTTCTGCTCTCAGCAGGGACGCGTTGGCAGTGGCTTTATATCCATGGAGAGACTTGCCTCCCAAACCATCTGACGTCAGTTACCACCACTGATGTGGGACCAGTATTGCACCTGCTGGTAAGATGCGCTCAGGAAGCATTTGTGCCCACTTCCCTAGTCACATTTCAGAGCTAACAACCAGTCTATGGGAAGTACGGTGGGAAGAAGAATATGTTGAAAACCATGATATGGAAGCAAACGGATAATTCCAGAACATGAGCTATTCTACAACTGACTTACCTGCTTTCTTCAACTTATCAATAGTCTCAATTAAAAGGGGGGGGGGGCTATTGGAAGTTAAACATAAGGGATGTGGCACTGTAAGATAAGCCCGGGACCACAAGATCAGTGGTTCAAGCCCATCAGTCATCCTCAGAAACCCTATACAGGGTCACTATGGGTTGGAACCGACCCGACAGCATTTAACAACAACAAGAAGACATACAAGAAGCAAATGTAATGGGTGGACTTTGTTATCATCCCATTTCCCATAAACCAACAAAAAGGGCATTTTGAGACAACAGGGAAGATTGGATAAGGACTGGGTTCAAAATGATTCAAGAAAGTCCTGTGAATATTGCTTAATGTGATTTAGAAAGTGTGCATATTTCTAAATGGAGTCTGGCAGGGAAAAGAGACTAGTGGTCTGGATGTGCTTTAAGTCCTCCGGTAAAGGAATCTTAGTTGAAACATGTGGAGAAGTCTGGGGAATTGTTGCATCTGAGAGATGGCAATTCATGGCACGATCCTGTCTCCATTTTTAGGTGTTTGAATTTTCTGTGTGGTGTGAATGTGTACACATGTGTTCTCCATAGTCAGTTTGGATTCCACATTTCTTTCCTTCTAATAGAACGAAGACTTCCTTCTAAACTTGCCATCACACTCTCCTATCTCCACTTGTCTTTGGTTTATATGCTTCCCCTTCACCCAAGTTAATATGTGTCTCCTGGTTGGTGCTATTGGATAAGCACTGGATCATAAGGTCAGTTTGAAACACAAGGTTGATGGTTCAAACCCACCAGGTGCTCCTGGAAACCCCATACCAGGTCACTGTGAGTCAGACCTGACTAAATGGCACATAACAACAACAATCAGGGGTGGGACGAGAAGGCAAAATAAATCATTGCTAAAGGATTGCTGTTGTTACATGCCCTCGAGTTGGTTCTGACTCTTAGGGACCCTGTATGGGGTTTCCGAGGAGCGGCTGGTGGGGTTGAACTGACAATCTTGCGGGTAGCAGTCCAGTGCTTATAATACAGCATCATAACATGACTCCCTCACTCTCCTGGTAACTTTCTGTTAGCATGAAAATCTTTTCTTGACTTTTTTTTAAAACAGAGATCTCATACAGCATTTGTTCTTTAGTGATTGACTTATTTCACTCAGCATGATATCTTCCAGGTTCACCCGTGTTCTGAGGTGTTTGAAGTTTTTCATTAAAAAAAACAAAAACAAATTCTAGTCCTTACCATGAAATCGCTTGACAAAAAAAGAAAAGGAGAGAAACACACCCTCACTCCCCCCAAAACAACCCTCACTGCATAAAATGGAGCCAACTTCAAAACAAGAAGAAAAACACTTATAACTCATAAATCACTGCACGGGCCATGTGATTTCAGGGTAATGATGTAATTAGAGGAGATGGGTCATTAGAAAAGATTAATTGTAAGACATCTGCTGCTATCGAGGGCAGATGGCGGCAGAGCAGAGCATTTCAAGGCAGGTGACTGGAGTCAGATCCTGCTTTCAGACCCATCCATCTCTGCTACTTACAGTTGGCTTTAGGCTGGTAGCTTAAAACTTCCTGTCCTTGTCGTCCTTATCTGTAAAATGGGGTCAAAATTCTACCAGACTCATGAGAGTTATATGGTGGTGGTGGTTATGTGCCATGGAATCGGTCTGACTCATAGCGACCCTATACAGGGTTTCCAAGGCTGTATATCTTTACGGGAGCAGAAAGCCTTATATATCTCTCCCAGAACAGCTGATAGTTTCGAACTGCTGACTCTGAGGTTAGCAGCCCCGTTCGTAACCACTACGCTATTCGAGAAAGATTAAGTGAACTAAAATATGAAACGTATTAAAACAGTACTTGGTCTTAACCGAAACCAAACCCATTGGCATTGATTCTGACTTACTGCAATCCTATTGGATAGAGCAAAACTGCAGATTGTCACATCCTTCTTTCATGCAGCAGTTGGTAGGATTGAACCACCAAGCTTCTAGTAACAACTGAGCGCTTAACCGCCGCACCTTTGTGGCCTTTCCTGGCTCCTAAACAACATATATGTGAGCTGTTACTGTTTTTTGTCTCCTAGTAGTTGATGCTGGATTCTTGGTATGGTACTGTAGGATAAGCACTTGACTGAACCACAGGGTTGGCAGTTCAAACCCACCAACTGCTTTTCGGAAACGTGCACAGGGTCACTAGGAGTTCTGGTGTGGTACTGCAGGTTAATGCACTGGACTGCAAGGTTGGTTTGAACTGCAGGGTCTGCGATTCACCTTCATCAGGGGCTCTTTGGAAACCCTATGCAGGGTCGCTGAGAGTCAGAACCAGCTTGACAGCATCTAACAAGAGTAGTTGATGCTACATGGGGCAGATATAAGGATTTCGTCAGAATGAAGAAGCCTTTGAAATATTTTGTTTCTCTTACTCTTTCTCAAAAAGAGCCGTGGTCGCGCATTGAAGCATGTGGCTTCCACCTCACAGGGTGGCAAATGATGCCCGGCTTCTGAGTGGCTTAGAACCTCCGGCAGTGAGTTTTGAGGACCGGAGGTGGTTCTTGTTCAACCCCTCGGAATACAGGAAGGGACTGATGACCTTAGAAAAGTGTCCTTTCAAAAGGACTGTCATTATATTGTTGATCTGCTCCCATAAAGAGCCCACTCCTGTGGGCTGTTCGCCTCTGTCGCGTGGGGTCGCTATGAGTGGAAAAACCCACTCAGCGGCACCTCTGACAACAACAAACCCTTTCTTTGCTATTCCTCCCCCACATGTGAAGACGTCCTTGCTCTGTGGGCTGCCGAACAAGACCCTGCGTGCTTGGAGATGGTGTCAAACAGCTCTGGTGATGTGTATATGTAACAGGGGAGGAGGGCATTGAAGAAAGATTGCATATTTTGATCTGGGAATGTCTGCTTTGTTTGTATAACAAGAATGTTTTCTGTTGTCTGTTGCCACTGAGTCGGTTCTGGCTCATGGTAACCTGCCGTGTGCAGGGTCGGAATTGCTCCATAGGGTTTCAAGGCTGTGACTTTTCTGCCAGACTTCCCGTCTGTGGTGTCTCTGGGTGGGATTGAACTTCCAACCTTTCTTTCAGTCATCCAGAATCTAGCAATTTGCCTTGCCCAGAACTCTTGTGTTGGTTGTAGTTGCTATGAGTTCCAACTCATAGCAGAGGAATATTAAGAATTAAAAATCACATGTCTCAGGCCAGTGGAAAGGGGCTCTGTCTGGTGGCACAGTGGTCAAAGTGCCTGACTGTTCATCGAAAGGTCAGCAGTTCAAACTTAGTGGGATAAAGATGTGGCCGTTGGCCTTCATAAATATTGGTGGTGGTGGTGGTGGCTGTCTGCCCTGGAGTCAGTTCCGACTCAGAGCAACCCTGTACAGGGTTTCTGAGGTTATAAATCTTTACGTGAGCAGAAAGCCTCATCTTTCTCCTGCGGAACGGCTGGTAGTTTTGAACTGCTGACCTTGAGGTTAGCAACCCGACTTGTAACCACTACGCTACCAGAGCTGCTTTCCATAAAGATGGAAGTCTCGGAAACCCTATGGGGCAGTTCTCTGTCCTACAGGCTGAGTAGGAATTGGAATCTGTACAACTCTAGTGGGTGAAAGAAGGTAAGGTGAGCAAGAGGAGAGGGACACTGAAGGGTCAGTGCTGGTGTAGTATTTGTGCTGAGAGGAAGGATGTGAGTGGGAACTCAAAACATCACAGCCTTTACAACCCCAGAGGATTCCTGAGGCTTCTGTCTCCAGCCGGCCACTGGCATGCACTCCTCACTTGGTGTGATGTTCAGACTCCGGTGTTCTCTGCAGCCCTGTAGCTGACATTGTTGGGGCAGGCCTTCCCCTCACTTAAGAGTCCTTGGGGTTTTGCTCCAAGCCTTGTTTTGTTGCTTGTGGTCTGTAGATTTCTTTTATAGCACTAGATGAGAAATACCCTATAAAGTTCTGCAGTTCACTCCAGGGCCCAGCTGAACCCAATTAGAAATCAACCAAACATGTGTGGGCCTGTCTCAGTCTGTCTCCACACATCAGGTGCCTTTGGAAGGTTGCCTCCTGTGGGCCAAGTAAATACTGGAAGATGCATCGTGGAGTGTAGGCATCTGAACATGGTGGTGGTGGTGTTGAAGTGCCAACAAAAACTCCACCGATCTCAAGGGGTCATGTACTGCCTGATTCCATTTATATAACATCCTCAAAATGACAATGTTATAAAGATAGAGGACAGATTAGTGACAGCTAGGGACTAAAGAAGGAGCCTCCATAGTGCAGCGCTTAAGTGCTCCGCTGCTAACAGAAAGGTTGGCGGTTCAAATCCATTTGCCACTCTGCAGGAGAAAGATGTTAACAGTCTGCTTCTGTTAAGGTTGTTGCTGTCAAGTGCCTATGAGTTGGTTCCAACTCATAGCGACTCTACATAGGAGCCACTGGTGAGTTTGAACCACTGACCTTTTGGTTCAAGTCAACCTGGCGGTCCAGTGCTTTATCCCACAGCGCCACACCAGAACTCTGTTAGGGTGACAGCCTTGGAAACCTACAACAATTCTCCCCTGGCCTGTGGTCACTGTTAGTGAACGCCAAGGCAATGGGTTAGTGATTAGGGGCTAGGGATGGTGAGGGGCAAATGAGTAAATGTAACTCTAAAGACTAACTCCTCTAGGATGAGCTATAGGATGAGCACTTGACTGCAATGTGGGTTTGAACCACAGCATCAGTGGTTCAAACCTACCAGCTGCACCTCAGAAACCCTATACAGAGTTGCTATGTGTTGGCACCAACTCCACGGCACTTAACAACAACAACCATAACAAAGGGTAACTCCAGGAAGAGCTTGTGGTGAAAGAATAGTTCTGTATGTTGATTCTGGCGCTTACGGGAATCTAAACATGCAATAAAATGACATTGAACAGTACATACATGTGGTACCTAGGCTTGTTTGTTCCATGGGTTTGGTCTTCTGCTGTAGTTATGAAGGAAACAACCATTCAGGGAAGGAGGATGAAAGGTGCCCGTTTCCTCGATCCTTCCACCTTCCTTTGTATCTATCTATGTCATTAATCTTGTCCTGTGCCATCTAGTAGATTCCAACTCACAGTGACAGCAGAGGGATTCCTAGGCTGAAATCTCTGTGGGAGCAGATCTCCAGGTCTTTTCTCCCACAGAGCTGCTGGTGGGTTTGAACTGCAGCTTTTGGTTAGCAGCTGAGTGCACCACTAGGGCTCCTTGTGTGCATCTATAATTATCTCAAAATACAAAATTTTATGTTTTTTTAAGTCCCATAGATTAGCCAAAGGAACGCTAGTAGAGTAGAGGATTCTAAGCTGGGCTGCTAATCACAGTCAGCAGCGTGAATCTGCTAGTTGCTCCATGGGGGAAAGATGACATTTTCTGCTCCCATAAAGATATACATCCTAGGAAAGCCAAAACAGGGCCTGTATGAGTCAGAACCAACTCTGGCACACAACAACCCACCACCCCCATGGACTAGCCAAGTAATGACCCTTATTTTAAATGCCATCCGGAATAAGGGAGGCGTAGGAAAACTCTCCCATTTACCATTTGTAGTCTGCACAAAGTTCACATGAATGAGAATTTATCAAATGGAAGTGGGGGAGAGTTTAGTCTGGGACTATGATCTAGACCCATGTGAATTTTCTTTTCTGTCATCAGGCTCCCTTGAACTCAATCTACTTGGCAGTTGAGGATGGAATTGCTGAAGAGAGTATTGAAATAATTGCTTAAGCCTTCCAAAGAGAGTTTTGAAAAGCTTTCAGGCCAGGGAACAGACAGGGTAAGGAAACAGGGTATTGGGAATATAAATTGGATTCGCCACTGTGAAAATGGCAGTGTGGGGGCATCACACTTCCAGTAACTTCCCAAGAGAGAACCTCCACCAGCGTCAGCCCAAGGCTGGTTTCTATGAGGTGGAGGTCAGACACCCTTTTTACCACTCCTAACACCAGGTTTGCAGTGTCCATAGAACTTACAGCCCACACTCACAGTTACAGGGTTTATTAGGGAAATAGCAGGTTCAGGAACACTCAGGGTATAGTTCTTAGTCAAAACAGCTTTGTCAGCCGCGTGCATAGGCAGGCCTCTCCCTGGTCCTCTTGCTCCACCAATCAGCGCACAGCAGATCTACCAGTCAGTGCACAGCGGCTCCACCAATCAGTGCACAGCGGCTCCACCAGGAAGCTCCTTGCTAAGATTCTCAGTGTTCTCACTCCATAGACTGAGATACCTTACTACATGGCTCCTGCCAGGGTAGATAGGGACGGGCAACTTAGACATTGGGTACCTAAAATGAGGGGGAGATAAAGGCACAAAGTGACTGGCTTACAAGTTTTCAAAAGGGAGTTTAGTTTAAGAGTGTGTGGGGGCAGGTAGAATTCCCCACTGGATAATTTTCATCTTGTCTAGACGGGTCTGGTGAAAGGAGATGGGAATAAGATTCTTATGATGCAATAGTGAGTAATTGTTCTCATGACTAATTGAGACTGTCACAACCGTAAAGGTAGAAGTTTTTCGACAAAAAGGGGGGAGTAGTTAATCTTATAGTCCAGAAACAGAGGACCCTAGGACCATCGAGGGAGAATAGCAAGAATGGAATGTGGGACCCTATCCAGAAAAGCAGCGACACCAGAGATATAGGCAGAGATGAGGACATGGAGAGAGAGAGGAGCTGAGGATTTTAGACTCAGGGAAAGAGAAAGGCTGTGTGTTGGCAGCCAGGAGGCAGACTTGCAGAATGTGCCCTTTTGTTGATTAAATGATTGTATATTCCTGAATGTTTTTGTGTACACCCCCTCAAAAAAAAAAAAAAAAATGACACAGAGAGACTAGAAGCAAATACTGTTGAATGATGATGCCCAGAGGAGATTGTAATCATGGCAACAAAATGATGAATGATAAACTGATGTTCCTCATTGTAAACTATCACTCAATTCACAATAAAAACTGAAAGGAAAAAAAAAAGTTTGTAGAAACATACCATTCTTATTCCATTTTCCCACAAACTTTTTGGAGCCCCCTCATATATTTTTATGGATATATGTGCATGTTTGTGTGTATTTATGAAGAAAAACATGATATCAGTATTAGAGGAAGACTCATTAAAAACCTGTGATATGCAGATGATACAACCTTACTTGCTGAAAGCAAAGAGGATTTAAAATATTTATTGTGATCAAAGACCACAGGCTTCAGTATGGGTTTCACCTCAATGTAAAGAAAACAAAAATCCTCACCATTGGACCAATAAACAACATCTATATACCAGCTGCTCCGCGGGAGAAAGATGAGGCTCTCTACTCCCGTAAAGATTTACACCCTCGGAAACCTTGTACAGGGTCGCTATGGGTCGGAACTGACTCGACGGCACTTAACAGCAACAACAACATATAAAAAGGAGCTCTGGTAGCGTAGTGGTTACAAATTGGACTGCAAGCCATAAGGTCAGTAGTTTGAAACTACCAGCTGTTCTGCAGGAGAAAGATGAGGCTTTCTGCTCCCGTAAAGATTTATAGCCTCGGAAACCCTGTATAGGGTTGCTATGTGTCAGAACTGACTCCACAGCACATCACAACAATACAACATGTAAAAAGGAGAAAAGATTGAAGTTGTTAAACACTTCATTTGCTAGGATCACTCATCAACATTTATGGAAGCAGCAGTCAAGAAATCAAACGACGTATTGCATTGGGCAAATCTGCTGCACAAGACCTTTTTAAAGTGTTCAAGAGCAAGGATGTCAATTTGAGGACTAAGGTGCATCTGTCCCAAGCTATGGTATTTTCAATAGCCTCATATGCATGTGAAAGTTGGACAGTGAATAAGGAAGACCGTAGAAGAAATGATGCGTTTGAGCTGTGGTGTTGGAGAAGAATATTAAAAGTACCACGGACTGCCAAAAGAACGAACAAATCTGTGTTGTAAAAAGTACAGTCAGAATGCTCTTTAGAAGCCAAGGTGGCCAGACTTCATCTCTCTTACTTTGGACATAATATCAGGAGAGACCAAGCCCTGGAGAAGGATATCACGTTTGGTAAAGTGGAGGGTCAGAAAAAAAAAGGGAAAGACCTCCAATGCAATGGATTAGCACAGTGGCAGTAGCGATGGTCTCAAATGTAGCAATGATTGTGAGGTTGACGCAGGACCAGGCAGTGTTTCATTCTGCTGTGCACAGGGTCACTATGAGTCAGTACCGACTTGATGGCACTTAAGCTCTGATAACGTAGTGGTTACGAATCAGGCTGTGAACCTCAAGGTCAGCAGTTTGAAACTACCAGCTGTTCCGCGGGGAAAAGATGAGGCTTTCTGCTCCCATAAAGATTTACAGCCTCGGAAACCCAGTACAGGGTCGCTATGAGTCGGTACTGACTCTACGGCACATAACAACAACAACAACAACAATGAATAGAAAAAAGTCTTCAGCCACAGTCATCATATGAAGTGACTTCAGAAAGTTGATGAAAAAGTTCCATTATCTTTTCATTCTATTTTTCCATAAACTTTTCAAAGTCAACTCGTATCAGTAATTATGGATGCATCTGATGGATGGTAGTGGCCAAATGCAGCTTTCATCTGATATGGAATTTTAAACTTTGTTTATAAATGTTTTGAAATATTACTTTGGAAATTAACTTTTATTCTGACAATAGAAAGGGATACTAAGTTCTTTCCTCAGCAGGTTGACTTGCTCTTAGCAACCCTGTATAGGGTTTTCAAGGAGGAGTTGGTGAGTTGCAACCCCCGTCCATGAAGTTCGAACTGACCTGGTGGTCGAGTGTTTATCCTACAGCGCCACACAGCTCAGTAATTTTTGGTAAATTCCACCTAAGTCTGGATAGCAAATGCCACCACAGAATGTCAACATCCTGAAAGGAGGGAATGTGTCTGTCCGATTTCACACAGATGAGCAAATAAACTCAGAGAAGTTAAATAGCTGGTCCACGGCCACATAGCTGGTCAGCTGTATTGTTGTTGTTGTTGTTGTTGTTGAGTAGCATGGAGTCGGTACCGACTCATAGTGACCCTGGACAGGGTTTCCGAGGCTGTAAATCTTTACGGGAGTAGAACACCTCATCTTTCTCCCGCAGAACCTCTGATAGTTTCGAACTGCTGACCTTGAGGTTGGCAGCCCAACTCGTAACTACTACGCTACCAGAGCTATAGTCAACATATAAATGTAGGTACAACCCAAGGTTACAGGGTTTCATAAGTAAAGCACAATTCCTCAACACACTCATCACTTACCAACTACCTTGTTGGTAGACATTTCACACTGACGACAGTAGTTAAACTTTGACTCGCCATCTATTTTGTGCATTAATGGTGTACAGCTGGCAGTAATGAATGCCAAGGTGCAAGGCAAGAGTAACCCTGACTGTGATGGTAAAGGTTATGTGTCAACTTGGCTGAGCCATGATTCTCAGTCATGATTGGCAGTTATGCAATGATGTAATTTGCCAGTTACGTAATGATGTAGTCATCTTCCATCTTTGGAACCTAACCGTGTCAGGTTGATAATTGGGGAGTGGGTGTACACAGGACAAAAACAACAAAACAGAGGGCCATAAGTGCAGTTCCTCATAACTCAGATGAATCTGCTGCAAGTTGGGGACACCCTGTACACAATAGTCATTTTTCTTTCCATTTCCTCTTTCTCTTTCTAGTGACTGGACCAGTCTCTGGCTCTTTCAGGGGAGAGAAAAATAATAATAAATGAATGAACAAGTAGTACCTTTTCTGTTTAATGTGCAACATGAATAGAATTGATGCTTAGTTTTATGGACTCCTGGTCTGAGCCAAATAAAGACTGTAGTTAGTTACTCAAAACAAAAAAACCGGTGGAAGAAATTGGTTTCGACTGTGTCCCTACTTTATTGATCTGTCTTCTTTGGAGAGGAGACAAAGTAAAGCTGGAAAACTGGCTCCCAACAAATCACAGCCTTTCCCCACACCTCTGTTAAATGATGCCTTCCAGATTTTAAAGGGGACCCAGGTGCAGAGGGGGTGTGGAGGTGCAAACACAAGGATGGGTTTGTGATTAAATCAGTGGAGCCTCTGGAGTTCTGTCCTGTGGTTGTTGAAGTCACCCACAGTGACTGTGACCCCTAAATTCACAGATTGCACCCACAGTTTATTTCTTCTCTCACCGCCCTCCTGGCACCAGGATGTGAAACATGTCACAGTTAGGGATGCTGTCTCCATAGACCTGCCCTGGCTCCCACCATGTGTTACCATCCCCACCAAGATGGCGACCAAAGGACAGTTGCAAAACGTTTAGAGCCATTTAACTCAATAACCGTTTGCCCATGTGGCGCTGTAGTATCAGCACTGGACTGTGAACTGCAAGGTCAACAGTTCAAACCCACCAGCTGCTCTTCGGAAACCCAATACAGGGTTGCTATGAGTTGGAATTGACTTGACGGCACTTAACAACAACAACATTGAGTCTAATGCTTAAAATATGGGGACTTGTGTTTTTGCATGTCATTGGGTTCCTTCTGTTTTACTTTTCTAGGAGTTTTTATTTTATTTGACAAGACTTTATCAGTGTGGTGGGTTGGAAGTCAGGGGCAAGGGAGGCTTCCTTCACCATAGCTTGAGAAGCAGTGCTTTAATAGTTTGCAAAGCAAGCAATGAACACCTAGAAGGAAAATACTAAGACTGTCCATGCGTTGTGAAGAATGTAGCCAAAGCCACTGGACAACTTGGGTAGAAATTGTTGAATGAGAAGTTAAAAGGCTGTGTAAGCCTTCACTGAAAGCTGAGCATAATATTATTTAAAAACAATGATAATATATGAGAGGGAAAAGTAGACGGAGATATGAACTAAATGAAATTGGTCATGAATAGATAATTAATTTGTGGGGGGAAAAAGACAAATGTAAAAAAGACAAAAGTGTCTCTGGGGAAGATTTAAACCGGCTCTCTATCCAAAAGGCTGGACTTTTGTTTCAGGATGAAGATGTGGTCAGGAGCGTTGGCTCTGGAGGCAGGCTTCTTGAGTTCAAATCCACTTCGCACCTCTTCATATATGTGCACCCTTCGCCAAGTCATGAACTTCCCTGGAAACTCGGTTTCTTTATCTGTAGAATGCAGGCAGTTAAAGTTGCCCGTGTCACCAATATGAAATGAGATATCGTACCTGAAAGACTTATGCTAGGGCAGCGCCGGGCTCACTGGGAGGTTCAATGCCCTCTTTCTCCAGCTTTAGTATAATTCTTTGCTCTGAGCCCACATCTTTATCTGCACGGTCTGTGTATTTTGTTAATTTAATACATATTTTCATATGACTTTCCAAAAAATTTCTTATTCTGACTTCTTTATGCCTTATGTGTTGTTGTTTTTTTAAATAGTGTTTTCTGAATCTTCGTCATGTCTAGCTATTTGAAATTGGGGCCATTCTGGAAACCTATGTGTTCTTGGCTCCAAATGTGTTGACAGTATGGCAAGTGTGAGGCTTGGGGTTGTGAAGGCTTTGTTCAGGCGGTTTTGGACACCTGGCTTTTCCCTTTATTTATCCTACCCCTTCCTTGCTGAATAGTCACGTGGGATCCTTCTAAAGTTATTATAATGTGGGATGTAGGGCTATGGCGGAAATACCTACTTGATTTTGGGGAACCACAGAACTGAAGCTCTTTGTGTTTGGAGTGTATTCCTCAAGAGCTGGGTCTCCTCCTGCCCAGCTATTGATATAGATGAAGAGAGAGAGGGGACATTTGCAGATAGACACCATTGCATTTTAAGATTTTTATGTTCAGATGGGTCTGGTGTCTTTTTTAAAATACTTTGATTCTTTTAGGCTGTTGATATAGAAGGAGAGACTGTTTAACAAAAGCATTGTCACTTTTTAAGAGTTCATATTCAGGTAGGTCTGGTGTCTTTTTGTCTTCTTCTTCATAATTTGATTCTTTGAGGTATTAGCAATTGAGTTCCCAGGTCACATCTTGAGAAACCTCTAGAAATTCCAGGGATCCAGTGAAATCTTCCAACTCAATGCCTGGAGGGGCTGTGTGGGAAACGGAAGCAAAAGCAGGGTGTAGGGTAGTACCTACATGTCTGAAGAACACACAGCCTGCATGTCTGTTACCCATCATACAAGTGCGTATTAAACCACCATCCAGGATCAGTGGGAGATGTGGAGAATATATCGTTGCTGTTATGTGCTATTGAGTTGGTATTGACTCATAGTGACCGCATTGTGATGGAGCAAAACTGCCTCCCAGTATTTTCTTGACTATAGATAAGTACTGGACTGCTAACTGCAAGGTTGGTGGATCCAACCCACCAGTTGCTCCTCAGAAACCCTATAGAGGGTCACTATGGGTTGAAACCGACTTGAGGGCACTTCACAACAACAACAACCGTCTTTGAGGAGCAAATCTCTAGACCACGCTCCCTCAGAGCTTCAGGATGGGCTAGAATCAGCCAGTTGTTTGGTTAGCAATCTTGTGCTTAACCATTGCGCCACCAGGACTCTTTATTATGATTATTATTACTATAGTGGGCAACAGAGACACAGTTGGTGCCCTTGGGGAACTCACAGTCTGGTGGGAGAAGTTGATGGAAATCAAATCACATGCAAACCCTTGTAAAAGGTATTGGAGTGACTGGTGTGTGAAGGAATGGTACAGGGGCCTGTGGATACTACTCCAGCGGTGAGGGAAGGGCTTGAGGAACTCATGCTAGAACTCAGACCTCTGCAGAACGAGCAGGAGGGAACAGCCTATGCAAAGGCCCCAGGGCAGCAGGGAGTGTTGGAGGAGAAGTTGAGGGACAGCAAGGAGAAACCAGATCATATGAGATCTTGGCAGCTTTGTGCAGTCGTCTCTGCTTCCTCCTATAAACAATAGAAAGAAATGGAAGGATCATACACAAGGATGGAGGAGCAGGGAGGCATGTTTCTATTCCTGTTTTCAGAAATCCCTCAGAGGGGACCAGAGTGGAAACAGTGTTCAAGTTGTGGCCATCATCTGGCTGAGAGAGGACAGGGCCTTGGACCCGGGTGGTGTCTGTGGAGGTGACCAGCTGTCATGGGGCCCCTAGGAGGTGTTTAGGAAGTGGGTTTGACAAAACCTGGTGATAGATTGGATGGGAGGGCTGAAGGAGAGGAGGACAGCAGAGAACCTTGGTGTTTTGGGTGGGAGCAGCTGCACTCCAGCGATGGGGGAGTCAGGGGCAGAGCTGGCTGGCACCCAGAAGATATATGTTGACTTGAAATCAAACAGGGATAGTGGGGTGGCCACAACAGTCTAGGTTGGGGCCCCAGCTGCTGTCTACCCAGAAGCCTGTGGCGGCTCTCGGCAGGTTTGGGTTTCTGGGTCTCTGAAGGATGCTGCTAGTTGCTCCTCCAAAGTCCCTTTGGCCGGCTGGCCATCTGTTCTCTCTCTCTCTAGCCCCTGGAGCAGGCAGAGCCACTGTCTTTAGCCAAGGTACCCAGTGGGCTCAGGGAGGAGAGGGGCACAGAAAGGTGAACCACCGCCCGCCTGGGACCCTCCATCTGCTTTTGATCCATCCCAGTCTTTGAAGTTGCCCCTGCCCCCCACCCTCCAGCTGTCATCTCTCAGTTCCTCCAGCAGCCCCTTACTCCCCCAGTGCCTCTGGGTCCCCCGGGACAGGGGTGGTGACAAGGGTAACAAATGGTGCAAGCCGCCGGCAGCAGCAGGCCAAGAAGAAGGCTACGGGGTGGGGCATCTGAATGCCCCTTTCTTCCCGCGTCTCTGAAGCAGCGGGAGTATTGGAGATTTGCAACAATGCTGCACAGAAAAGAAAAAAAA
>NW_006408541.1:16327020-16352406 GCF_000296735.1 Chrysochloris asiatica | reverse complement strand
ACGAGAGCCCGGCTCTGTCCCTCAGGCCACAATAGGAACCAGTGGTTTCCTGGTGATTCTTATGACAGTCTCCATTGTCCACTAGGAATGAAGCTAATGGCGTGTTTCACACTTTTTGTCTGAGTGAACGAAATAATGTCAGTACTGGTGCCTTCCCTGACTTCATCTTCAGGATAATTTGAAGAGAGGAAAGGAGCATACTATTATTTTCTCCATCTTTACCTCCGAGGCTGAGAGAATGTAAACCACTTGCTTAAGGCCTTCTGGTGTGGCGCAGTGGGCTAATGTGTCAGACTGTAAAGTCAGTTTGAACTGCAAGGTCAGTGGTTCAAGCTCACCACCTGCTCCTTGGAAACCCTATACAGGGTCGCTATGGGTTGGAATCGACTTGACAGCACTTAACAACTTAACAACAAGGACTTACAACTTGTAAGTTACTTCACTGGGATTTTGGACCCCTGCAGCCAGATGACAAAGCCTGGTGGGGTAGCTTAGTGGGCTTTGGAGTTGGATGGACAATGAAGTCAGCTAGAGTCAGTTCTTCTTGCAGGTTGTAGTGAAAAGCACAGACGCCGGAGACAGACTGTTTGGTTGCTCCATCACTAACTAGCTGGGTCACTCTTGGAACCTCTTTGTCCTCATCTCTACTGATGACTTACTTCCTAGAATTAAATGAGTCGATAGATCCAAAGAGCTTGGAGCAGAGCTTGGCCCCAGAGTGAAAGCTCTTTAAATGTTGCTTATTCTTATGTCTGTTGTCTGTAAAATCAGCACTGTAATCAGAACCAGGTTAAGACCTCTTTCAGACCTCAAAACACCAATGAGAGACGCCATTTTCCGCCGCTACTCCATGTCATTCCATAATGAAACAATATGACTCATAAAACACAAAATTCACTTATGTGCTGAGACTCTAAAAGTTTCTCTTTCTAGGTCCCTGTGGTACAGTTAGGATAGGTCACCACAGAGACACAGTTCACATTTTCTCAGTGCCTGCGCTTTGATCAAGGAACCCTGGTGGTGCAGTGGTTAAGCAGCTAGCTTCTAACTGAAAGGTCAGAGGTTTGAATCCACCAATGGCTCCCTGAGAGAGAGACGTGAAGATTGAAGCCTCGGAAGTCCTTGGTAGCTGTTCTGCTCTGTCCTGTCCGGTCACTGTAAGTTGGGTTTTTATGCTTTGATCAAGGAGCCCGATGGCAAAGTGGTTAAATGCTTGGCTGCTAACCGAAAGGTCGGTTGTTTAAATGTACCAGCTGCTCTACAGGAGAAAGATGCGGCAGTCTGCTTCCGTAAAGGTTGTTGTTGTTATCAGGTGCCATCGAGTCGGAACCGACTCATAGCGACCCCATGCACAGCAGAACGAAACAATGTCCAATCCTGGGCCAACCTCACCACCGCTGCCACACTTGAGTCCATCAATGATGCCACCTGGCTGATCCATCTCGTTAGGGGTCTTCCTCTTTTTCTCTGACCCTCCACCTTACCCAGCATGACATCCTTCTCCAGCGACTATTCTCTCCAGACAATGTGTCCAAAGTATTAGAGATGAAGCTTAGCCATCTTGGCCTCCAAGGAGCACTCTGTCTGCACTTCTTCCAACACAGATCTATTGGTTCTTTTGGCAGTCCATGGCACTTTCAGTATTCTCCTCCAATACCACAACTCAAAGGCATCAATTCTTCTACGGTCTTCCTTATTCACTGTCCAGCTTTCGCATCCATATGAGGCTATTGAAAATACCATGGCTTGGGGTAGGCACACCTTGGAAACCCTCTGGGGCTGTTCTACTCTGTCCTGTCGGGTGTCTGTGAGCCAGAATGAACCCAGTGACAGTGGCCTTTTAGATTTTTTGTTGTTTTGATGCTTTGATCTAGGAGCTGCTTGCTGAAAATCTGGCAAATTGAACCTACCCAGTTTCTCCACAGGAGAAAGACCTGGTAATCTAATTCCATGAAAATTCCAGAATGTCCAAACCAAATCCCCAAATGTATTGTCATTAAGTTGATTAACCCCATAGGACAGACTGCCACCTCTTTCTCCTGCAGAGCAGCTGGTGGGTTTGAACTGCCGACCTTTCACTTAGTAGTCAAACATTTAACCACTGCACCACCAGAGCTCCCTTCATAAACATTGTTGTTGTTGTTGCTAAGTGCCAACAAATCGGTTCTGACTCATAGCAACCCTGCATAGGGTTTCCAAGGAGCAGCTGGTGAGTTTGAACCATCAACCTTGTAGTTCAAACCAACCTTAAGGTCCAGTGCTTTATCCCACAATGCCACACAGCCTGGAAAACTCTATGGTACAGTTCTATTCTGTCACACAGAGTCGCAGTGAGTAGGATTCAGCTCAACACCACCTAACAGCAACAAGCTTTGATCAGATCTAACTTTGTGTACTTGGCCTGTTGGGAAACACAGGATGGATAATTACATCTCCCAGGGTGGTTGGAGAATTAAAGGAGATAAGGTAAAAGTGATCAGGAAAATTGCCTGGCAGGTAATAAAATAGGGCCTCAGGACAAGAGAGCTATGATTAGAATTCTGGAAGGGGTTTTCTAACTCTAGAAGCTGAGATGCCTTGAGCTGTTCTTATTCTCTGTGGCTCAGAGTCACGTCTGCCCCAGCAACCTCCATGACCGTAACTGGCAGAAGGAAAGAACAGATGTCAGGTACGTAAGTCAGAATCCTGTTGTCTTTGTGAGGACTTACATGTCTCTTGCCTGGCTGTGTTAGGACTCTTTGTTTATTTTGCTCCAAAGCATGATGCTTGTATTATTGCAGTTAGGTTTCAATTTGAGATCTTGCATTGCCTAATAAAGCTCCACACTTAGTCAGGTGTCTTTCTTCCTTTCAGGAGGCAGATTTGTTCACTGGTCTGGCAGTCCATGGTACTTTCAATCTTCTTTGCCAACACCAGAATTCAAATGCATTGATGTTACTACAATCTTCCTTACTCGTTGTCCAGTTTTTGCACGTAAATGAAGTGATTGAAGTAAATCAAGTGTGCCTTAGCCCTCAAAGTGACGTCTTTGCTCTTTAACACTTTCAAAAGAGGTTTATGCAGCAGATTTTCCCAATGCAATACTTTGTTTGATTTAACTAGGAGTGGCTTTTCTCTGTATTTATCCTGTGCAGGCTTCATAGAACTTCTTAATTACTTGGTTTGATTGTTTGTTTTAATCAGTCTTGTGAAGTCTTTTGCCAGTTTCTCCTTAAATATTTTCTTCGGATTTGCTCTCACTTACCTCTCCTTCTAGCCTCCTATTACAAGTATCGTAGATTTTTCACTATATCCAAGTGCGTCTTTTTACTATTTTAACAATTTTTCAACCTTGTTCCTGAAATTTGCTTACTAACTTACTTTCCTGCTTGTTAATTCTTTCTCTCTTATCCCTGTTGTTCAATCCATGTTTGCATTCTAAATTCCAATTGTATTTTTCAGTTCTAGAATTTTCATTTGATTTTTTCTCCCAAAGATTCTGGTTTTATAGTTCAAGTGGGCATCCTAGAGTTCATGGGGAAATTTTTCTATTTTCCATTATAAATGTATTTTCTCAAACATGGTATCACAGTTGTTCGGGAGTTCATTTTCATGACTCTAGTCTTTGGACCTCACGTGCGTGTGTTTGGTTTTATGTTGGTTTTGATCATTTAGCCTCGTCTTTTTATACGTTTGCTAATTTTTTATTAAATGCTAAACATTGGCTATGAAAAATTGTGGAGATTCTGGAAGATAACCTTCCTGAGAAGACAAGTTATTTCCTGATTGTCGGTGATGTGTTGTTGTTAAGTGCCAACAAGTCAGTTCTAACTCTTACTGAGGTAGGGTTTCTGAGGAATGGCTGGTGAGTTTTGAACCACCAACCTTATGTTCAAACTGACCCTTTGGTCCATGTTTATCCTATAGCACCATACCAGAACTCCTTTGCAGGTGATATACAAGAGGCAAATCACTTTCCTCTAATAAGGAATTATAAGGATTGAAAACAGGATCTGTTTGGATTGGCCTCACTCCAAAGGAGTAACCAACCCTTCAGGGGTCTCAAAAAAAAAAAATGCCTGGGCAATTGTTCATGATTCATCACCCTGGATGACCTTTGAACTCCAGTTTTTGCCTGTAGCACTGTAGGATAAGCACTGGACTGGTAATCTCATGGTCAGAAGTCCAAAACCATCAGCTGCCCCTTGGAAACCCTATACACAGTCCCTATGAGTTGAAACCTACTGGACAGCATTTAACAACAGCAACAATATTGGGAGGAGCCGTGGTGTGGCACAGAAAGATAAGCACAGGACTGATAACCCACTCACCGGCACTTACTTAACAACAAGTATTGAGAAACTGACAAACATTCTGCTTAGTTTCTGGCTTCTTAGCAACTCATTTTTGCTAGGTTTCTCTGTCTCTCAACACACCCAGCCTAGGTATTGGCAAATGCCACAAAGGTAAGAACTCAAAAATATCAAGCACACTTCTTTGCAAGTCTCATCTTTCTAGGACTTTCTTCTTGTGTCCTCCTCGGTCCAATGAGACTGGAAAACTAGCCTGCCACCTTTCCTACTTCAGTTATAAGTTGGCCGATGTCTTGAGAAGAAAAGTGATGGCAATGATCAGTGTTAGCTCAGCTCATTTCTCATCCCAACGGGACCTTAGACACTGCAGCATGAGCACTGGTCCGCAAGGTCGGTGGTTCAAACTCACCACCCGCTTCTTGGAGACCCTATATAGGGTCGTTATGAGTCAGAACTGACTCGACGGCACTTAACAACAACAACAATGGGAACTTAGCTACACAAGTCCTAGTTGCCCTGGTTATCTTCCAATTTCTTTAAACAATCTTTCCGATTTTTGTTTTTGATTGTAGTCATAAAACTAAACGAATACAAGTTATTCCTAGGTTGGAAATCAGTTCAATAGATATCGGGTTGGACAGCTTAGCAGATATTGGAGAAAGTGACTTACTTTCATTTTCTTCAATATTGGAGAAAATACAATGATAAACAATAAAAAGGCAGACTCAAGATGAATTCAAGATTTAAGAGTACAAGATAAAATTCTAAGTGAATAACTTTGTATGTAGAGGAATTTTTAATAACCCAGGGTCAGGGAAATAACTTTTATAACTAAAAATAAGAAATTATTGGGCAAAAATGTAAGGTGCTTTTTTTTTTTTTGTCATGGCTTCTCTACAAAGGACACCAAAAAAGACAAAAAAAATGATTAAGAGAAGAAATGTACAGCATCCAAAATTTAAAAATGGACTAATACCTAAACTTTACAGGCATTGCAGCAAATCAACCAAAAAAAGAAATAGAAAAATGAGTGGGGAAATGAATGGAAAGTTCCCAGAAAGTCATATGACCCACCATTGCACAAATCAGTACTCACACTCACTAGTAATCATGGTTGTGTCTCGTGGAGTCAGTTCCCACTCATAGCCACCCTGTATAGGGTTTCCAAGGCTGTAAATCAGAAAGCCTTGTCTTGCTCTTGTGGAGTGGGCTGGTAGATTTGAACTGCTGACCTTGTGGTTAGCAGTCCAACTCATAAACCACTATGCTACCAAACCTTAGTAATCAGAGAAATGCAAATTTTAATGATCATGCATTACCACTTTCATCAGTTTGACAAAAACTTAGAAAACTGGGCAATTCAGAGCATTAGCAGGAATGTATGAAACTAGAAGCCCTTTGCACTTCTGGTAGAAATCTATTTAGTACAGAAGTTATGAAGAATATATTAATACACCACACATATATACAGGAAGGAGCTTCAAAAAATTTCTAGAAACTGACTAGCAATCATGGTTGTGTATCATAGAGTCGGTTCTAACTCATAGTGACCCTGTATAGGGTTTCCAAGGCTGTAAGTCTTTATGGGAGCAGAAAGCTTCATCTGTCTCTCATGAAGAGAGTTGTAGATTCGAACTACTGACCTTGTGGTTAGCAACCCAGCTCGTAATCCACTAAGCTACCAGCACTCCTTATAGACAGAGTAGTAGGTAACTCCCCCTATAGGGTTTCCAAGGTCACTATAGGTTCAGTGTGAGTAAGAGTCGATTCATCAGCAATGGGTTTGATAACACAATGATTAAGTGCACAGCTGTCAACCTAAAGGTTTGGAGGTTCAAAACCACTAGTAGCTCCAGGAAAGAAAAGGCCTGGTGAACTGCTGATAATGATTACAGCCTGGAAATCCCATGAGGCATTCCTACCCCGTCATACAGGGTTGCTATGTGCTAACTCTACAGCACCCAACAACCACAGTGTACAATGTTGATCTGTGTGTTTTGAACTTCATGGAAGTGTCGTCTTACTGTGGAAACTTTCCTGTCTCTTTGTTTAGTAGTCTGGAGATCTTCTGCTGTGCCATGCACACTCCGGTCTGGGCATTTTCACTGCTGTATTATGTGCCGCTATAAGAACACACTTCCTCTTCATCCCTACAGTGGTAGACGGGCACTTAAGACTGCTTCTGACTAAGTCCTTTCTGTACCTGCCACATCTCACTTAGTCTTCACCTTGTCTTTGTCTCACTGGTTTTCAGAAATGAACCACCTGTTTTTTTCTTAGTCTGGAAGTTCCGCTGCAACTGGGCAGTGCTTTATTCTGTTGTGCATGCGGTCATTATAAGTCAGAGCTGACACAAGGGCACCTAACAGCAACAACATGACCTTGTGAGATGATGAACATGATCATCTCCATTTTTCAAAGGAGAATACTTTGACTCACAGCATATTGCCCACTTGCTGTGGGTGGTTGAGTAAGTAACATTAGGATTTGAATCCACATCCTTTTCATGAAAGAATCTGAGTTTATAACATTCTGGTAGTGTAGTGGTTACGAATCGGGCTGCAAACCACAAGGTCAGCAGTTCGAAACTACCAGCTGTTCCTCGGGAGAAAGATGAGGCTTCCTGCTCCCATAAAGATTTACAGCCTCGGAAACCCTGTACGGGGTCGCTATGAGTCGGAACCGACTCCATGGTACTTAACAACAACAACAACAATGACTGCTGGTGCGGCACTGTAGGTAGGCACTGCACTGTGAACCACAAAGTCAGCAGTTCAATCCCACTAGCTGCTTCTCAGAAACCCTATACAGGGTCTCTATGAGTTGGAACCGACTCAACCTTAACAACAACAATGCTGATCCTTCTAGGATGACCTCTTAAGACTGACATGTGCTCAGTCAACTGAGCCTTTTTGCTGAGAGAATTTGAATCGCTGTTAAATGGTCTTTTAGTCCTTTGAAAATGGCTGCAACACATACCATGTTTTACAGATTAGCCTAACCACTAAAAGTTAGCCTGTTGTCAAGTCCATTCCAACTCATAGAAATTCTGTAGGCCAGAGTTAACACTGCCCCCATAGGGTTTCTAAGGTTGTAAATCTTTAAGGAAGCAGAGTGCCACATCTTTGTCCAGTGGAATGGGAGCGAGTGACTGGTGGATTGAAACCAGCAGCCTTACTCCACTGTACCACAGTGGGAAGACATTCAGGGAGAGTCACTGCTACCGTGATTGGCCATGACCCCAGAAGACTCCTCCTTATTCTGCCCTGTAACCCTGTCTTGTTACTGTTACTGTTATTGCATTGTATTGTGATGCTATTGTTACAATGTTACTGAGCATTGCTGAGCCTTATTTTTTGCTTTGTGTGAGGGCCACTGGGGTGGTAGTAAAGTCTTCGTTCCTAAGGAAACTTGTCAAACATTCCAATCCTTTGTTGACCCTTCTCAGTCCCTAGACATAACACTGCCATGTCCAAGTTTTCTCCAAGCCTCTGGCTTTGGAAATCCAAATCTAAACGCTTCCTGTCTACCTGTCTTCTCTCCCTCCTTCTGCCTCCCTGGCTGGCTCCAGCTCATTCAGATGACATTTAAAACAGACCCAAATGTAGTTTTTCTAATGGCAAGATACAATAGGAAGGAGGGTAAAGTTTTAATCAAGTGGGTGTATTCTCCCGGGGAGAGTCAGCACTTCATTTTAATTCATTTCCCTTTGATGAAAACTTTAGTGAATTTTTATTATGTAGAATTTATAAGAAGGCTGGGTTTAGGTAATCAGCTTTAATATTTATACTCTTAGGGAAAAAAAAAAAAAGGAATCATTAGTAAGCATGCATAATTAATGAATGAATTCTATTTCCCCTTTGTTTTCTTCCAGGTACAAGGAAATGCTAACACTAGTGATCTCACCCAGCCTTACTGTAAACGGCGATTGTCCGGATAAAGTGAAGCCGAACCGAGCTGTCGTTGATGTCTGGATTCTAAGTGGCTTAGAAGGTAGGCCTCCTGAAGTGAGTTTTGAGGACCAGAGATGGTTCATGCTCAACCCTGTGGAATACAGGAAGGGACTGATGGCCTTAGAAAAGGGTCCTTTCAAAAGGACTGTCATTATAACCATTTCTCCTTCCAGTGGCTACCTCTGGACCAGCAGTCAAGTGTACATCGCTACCGGTGGTGTTGACTAATCATTAGCAGTATAGGCTGATGGATCCCAAGACATGGTTTAGATGGAGAGACTGGAGCTACGAACAACTCTCAAAACTGAAGATTGAGATCTAAACTTCCTGTCTTGGTCCCCAGTTGCAGGAAATGCTGGTACCTCCCTACAGTGCTGAGTCCAGACGCTAGTTACTTTCAGGTGTGATTCCCTGGGAGTGGCTTGCCTGAAGGGTCTCAATCTTCAGCTTTGAGAGTCATCCATTGCTCCAGTCTCTCCATCCAAATTATGTCCTGTGTACAGGGTTTTCTATTAGGACCAGAACTTGTCAGCCTTGTGCTTTTAGATCGGGTTGGAGTCAAGGAAGCCAAGGAGAGTTAAATCTGTTTTTCTTTTCTTTTCTTTTTTTTTTTTTTTAAGTTATTGGCAAAGGATGCGGCTGGACTAGTTTTTACTAGAACAATTCCAGCTATTGTTTGCTGTGTTTGGGATCTGTCAGCCTTCCTGGTAGAGCTGGGAGTTAGCAAAAGGCAATATGCTGTTATGTTTAACCATTGGGCTTAACCCTTTCCTTGGCCAGCTCTGGAATCTGCTGTTGGGACTCGGAGACACCCCCGCGTGTCCCCGCTTTGCTGTCTGTGTTTGATGGCAGCTTGGGGATCATGCACACTCTGCAGCCAGCATGGAAAACCAAAGAGATGTTTGTCACATTGACTATAAATAAGGTCATGAGGAATTCACTTGCTTTTAAGCAAATCAAAGCTCCTATGAGTGACAATTGCTGTCACCTAAGCCTGGTGTCACTTGCCTGGTGGTTCTGAAGCTGGAATAATCCTGCTAAAAGCATCACCAAAGAGGGTCTGGGTTCTGAAGCCAAAACTGGGTGGTACAAAATACGCCCTTGTTCTTCCTGGCACCTTGTAACATCCTAGTAAACTGCCTTGGGCTCCTGGAGACTTTGAGAACGTTCAAAGACAGGCCTCCTTTTCTTTCTGAGTCAAGGGCACCAGTCAACTAAAAACTGGCTGTTTCAGAACTAGGAGAGAGAGGAAGGGCACTGGCTGCTGACTGAAAAGTTGGCAGTTCGAACCACCCCCCACCCCCATCAGCTCCAAGGGAGAAAGACTTAGCCAACTGTTCCCATTAAGGTGACAGCCTGGAAAACCCTATGAGGCAGTTCAACTCTGTCACATGGGTTTCTATGAGTCAAAATGGACTCTATGGCACCCAACAGCAACCACAGAGAGAGGAAAGATGTCTAGGTGAGGCAGATCTGAGTCTGAATCCTAATTGCTGTTTCCTGGTCCAATGACTGTCGGAGACTTGTTTTACCTCCATGAGCCTCAGTTTTCTCACCTATCAAATGGAGTCCTGATAATACTCACTTCCCTGGGTGGTACAAATGGTTAACAGGCTCAACTGTGAACAGAAAGGTTGGAGGCTAGAGTCCCTCAAGAGGCAATCAGAAGAAAGGCCTAGTGATCTACTTATGCAAAACTCAGCCTTTGGAAACCCTACGCAGCGCACTCCTACTCAGACACCTGTGGAGTCTTCATGAGTCAGAGTTCATTTGAGGACAACTGGTTGGTTCATAGGGTGTTAACTGCAAGGGTCAAAGGACTGAATGACTTGCCAAACGCCTGGCACACCTGGGGCACGGTAAGTGGTTACCCTTTATTCCATTGTCATTCTCCTCTGAATCAAAGAAACACAGTGAGCTTAAACCCCCGGTTACCAACAGGCAGTCCACAACCGAGTGTGGCTCTTGGATATGTCTTTAGATTTCCATCTGTTTTAAGTAGAAATTAATTGGTAAAAACTGGAAGCCTTTACATACAAATGTAGATTTCAGGTTTCTCTTAAAATAGCAGGCACTTTAGCAACAGAGGGCCCCCTTTTCTGGCCTGCTGGCACTAAGGGACATGCCTGTCCCTTAGATGAGGCATGCTTTTCGAGTCCTCACAGTCCCATTCATTCCCTTTGGTTCCAGACTATGCTGCAGAGGTCATTTAGGGGGCCTACCTGGCCCCTAAAGGCATTTGAGTTTGTAGCCCCTACTAGGAGCCCTGGTGTGGCGCTGTGGGTTAATGTGCCAGACTGCAAAGCCGTTTGAACTGCAAGGTCAGCAGTTCAAGCTCACCAGTCGCTCCTCGGAAACCCTATACAAGGTCGCAATGGGTCGGATCCGACTCGACGGCACTTAACAACAACAACAACTAGGAAGTTGACCAAGTGGAAGAGAACGATGCCTGTGCCCATTCCAAAGAAAGGTGACCCGACAGAATGTGGAAATCATCGAACAATACCTGATGCAAGTAAATTTTGCTGAAGATAATTCAAAAATGTTTGTATCAGCACATCGATGGGGAACTGCCGGAAATTCATATCAGATTCAGAAGAGGGTGTGAAACTAGATATATCATTGCTGACGTCAGATGGATCTTGACTGAAAGCAGAGTATATTGACAGGATTTCAACCGTGTGAATCATGACTATGGATAACATTGCAAAGAACAGGAATTCCAGAACACTGAATTGTGCTCATGAGAGATCTGTACATAAACCAAAAGACAGTCATTCAAACAGAACAAGAGGACACTGAATAGTTTAAAATCAGGAAAGGTGTGTGCCAGGGTTGTATCCTTTCACCATACTTACTCAGTCTGTATGCTGAGTGAATAATCTGAGAAGTTGGATTCTATGAATAAGAACGTGGCATCCAGATTGGAGAAGGATTCATTAACAGAATATACAGATGATACAACCTTACTTGTTGAAGGCAAAGAGGACTTAAAATACTTACTGATAAAGATCAAAGACTCCAGTCTTCTGTATCAATTGCACCTTAATATAAAGAAGGCTAAAATCCTCACCACTGGACTAATAAATAATCATGATAAATGGAAAAAAATTGAAGTTGTCAAAGACTTCCTTTTGCTTGGCTCCACAATCAACTCTCATGGAAGCAGTATTCAGGAAACCAAATGACGTACTATATTGGGCAAATCTACTGTGAAAGTTTTCTGTAAAGACGTCAATTTGAAGACTAAGGGGTGCCTGATCCAAGTCATGATATTTTCAAATGCCTCATATACATATGAAAGTTAGACAATAAATCAGGAAGACTGTAGATGTTAGATGCCTTTGAGTTATGGTGTTAGAGAAGAATATTGGAAGTACCATGGACTGCCAGAAGAACAAACAAACCTGTCTTGGAAGAAGTACAGCCAGAATACTCCTTAGAAGCGAGGTTGCTGAGACTTCATCTCTGATACTTTGGACATGTTGTCAGGAAGTGTCAATCACTGGAGAAGAACAAATGCTTCCTAAAGAGGAGGATCAGTGCAAAAGAGGCAGCTCCTCAATGAGATCAATTGATAGAGTGGCAGCAACAAAGGGCTCAAACATAACAACCATTGTGAGGGTGGAGCAGGACTGGGCGGTGTTTCATTCTGTTGTGCATCGGGTTGCTATGAGTTGGAACCCATTTGAGGACACTTAACCACACACACAAAAATAAGGTAGCTGTGAAATGTGAGGTTGCTCTTCTATCTCTTGGTTGGTTTTATCCAATTTCATTGCAAATTTCAAAGCCAGCTTCAGGAATGCACTGCAGGGATTTGTTCATGAATTTTTGTGAGCGCTCTTGGTACTGGACACTGGTCAAAGCAATATAAACTTACACCAATTCTCCACCAGCTTCTCCATTACCATCAAAGCAAACTCTTAGCACTTTGCTACCTAATGGGCATTGCATGCATTAACTCATTTAATCTCCACAATGCCAAGAAGTAGGTGCTCTTGTTGTTGTTGTTGTTGTTAAGTGTTGTTGAATTGGTTCCAACTCATAGTGACCCTGTCTAGGGTTTCCAAGGCTGTACGTTTTTACATGAGCAGAAAGCTTCATCTTTCTCTTGTGGAAAGTCCACTGGTGGGCTCAAGCTGTCGTCCATGTGGTTTGCAGTCCAGTGATTATCCACTGAGCCCTCTGTAGTCTTATTAGCCCATTTTATAGATGACGCCTGGACTCTAAGGCACAGAGAGGTCAAGTAGTTTGATCAAGGTGACACACTTCAAGACAGAACCAAAATTTGACCCTAGGCAGTCTGGCTCCAAAACAATGTAAAACATTAGTTTTATATTCATCGTATCATATATCGTTTCATTGCCATGGTTACAATCCCCTCCATGCATCATCAACCAACCAAAGAGTATATACTACAAGCCTGTCCCCACACACACACACACACCACCACCCCCCGGTCATCAGCACACAGCCCCTCTCCCTCTCTGTGTCTAAAGTCCCCAGCTGCTCCATCTCTCCACGTCATTGTCTCTGCCTCCATCTCAGGCATCACTGCTTCTCTGGGTAGGGTCCCGCACTCCACTCTTCTCCCTTCATGGTCCCAGGGACCTCCGCAGTTAGGAATTTTTTGTTGTTACTGTTGTTTAATGCTAATGCTCTGATCCCACCCCAGAGAGTTTGATTTAATTGATCATGGATGTGACTTGGCATCAGACTTTTTTAATCTCCCCAGATGATTCTATTGTGTACCCAAAGTTGAAAATCATTGTTTTAGATTCTGAATTCCTCCAGGACAAAGACAGTTTTTTATATTTATATTTAACTATATAAATACCTGTTCTATTTAGCACAGCACTTAGTGCCTGGCTCTTGATTGTTGTCATGGTTGTTGTTGTTAAATGCTGTCAGAGTTGGTTCTGATTCATAGTGACCCTGCATAGGGTTTCTGAGGAGCTACTGGTGGGTTTGAACTGCCATCCTTGTGGTTAGCAGTCCAGTGCTTATCCTATAGCACCACACCAGAACTTCTGACTCATGGTTGTTGTTGTTGTTATTATGTGCCGTGGAGTCGGTTCCGACTCATAGCGACTCTGTACAGGATTTCCAAGGCTATAAATCTTTACGGGAGCAGAAAGCCTCATCTTTTTCCCGTGGAACAGCTGGTAGTTTCGAACTGATGATCCTGAGGTTAGCAGCCCAATTTGTAACCACTACACTACCAGAGCTTTCCTTCTGACTCATGGTAGATCCTTAAAAATGGATGGATGTGTGGATGGGTGGGTGGATGGATGGATGGGTGGGTAGATGGGTGGATGGATGAATGGATGGGTATGTTGATGGATATAGATGGGTAGATGTGTGGGTGAATGGATGGATGGAGAGATGGATAGATATATGGGTGGTTGGGTGGATGGATGGATAAATGAATATATATGTGGTTGGATAGGTGGATGGATGGATGGATGGATGAATGGATGGATGGATGGATGGATGGACAGGTAGATGGATGGATAAATGAATATATATATGGGTGGATAGGTGGATGGATGAATGGATGGATGGATGGGTGGATGGATGGATGGATGGATGGATGGATGGATGGATGGATGGGTGGATGGATGGATGGGTGGACAGACAGATGGACGGACGGATGGATGGGTGGACAGGTGGATGGGTGGACAGACGGACGGATGGATGGACGGATGGGTGGATGGACGGGTGGATGGACGGGTGGATGGATGGGTGGGTGGTGGTTAGATGGATATGTAAATGGATTGATGGGTAGGTGGATAGGTAGGTGGGTAAGTAAGTGAATGGAAGAAAAAGGGAAGAAAGCGGGGAGGGAGGAGAAAGGGGTGAGTGGATTCGTACGGAGTGAACTTGTGGAATCACTGACACTTCAAGTTGTTGTTGGCTTTGAATCTTTAGCAGCAGTTCCTCATTTTCACATCTGTACAATACAGATGATGATAATTTCCTCATTGGATTGTTATGAGGGATAAAAGAGAATACTCATGTAACCCTTCACACAGTGCCTGGATTGTCAGAACCATTTGAGAAATACTAGCTATCTTTATTAATATTCAAAGGGAAAATCAGACTTGAATTGTATCCTGTCTTCTGGAAGGAAGGAAAATAGTTAACAATACTAAGAAAGCAAACTGACTAGAAGAATTTTCTTTTTCTTTTAAAAGGTAGGTGTGGCTTTCAAAAGCTGACATTCTAATCTCATTAAGCATTTCTGCAGAGGTGGACTCGCTGCCCTGCGGAACAAGCTGGGAGATGGTCTTCTCGCAGACCTTGTGCATCTCCTTTGCCTTGGGGTGACAAGGTCTCATTTTCCATTTCTATCTTGTGGGTTCCAGCTCAGGGCCAGCCAGTCTGGATTCATGGCATCCAAATCAGGTTGAGTTGCCCAGAGCTTTGCCCAGGTACAGGCCCCAGAAGCCACAGGCCAGCTTTTCTTCCTACCTTCAAGCCTTTCCCAGGTGGCTTCTGAGGGGAATGAGACCTAGAGCAACCTCTAAGTGAATTGAGCAAAACTGATGCTTTGTGGAGTACCGGAAACTGCTAATCCACACTTTACAGAAAAGTGTAATAATGCTCTCCATAGTAAATTACTTCGACCTATGGTGATGTGATCAATTTCAGCCTTTTCTTTGATTTTTGCCTGTACTATCATTTGCTTGGCATACTGTGGTGGTGCACACAGTTTAATGCCTGGCTGCTAACCAAAGGTTGGGGGTTTAAGTCTACCTAGAGGTGCCTCTTTAAAGTATTCAAGAGCAAAGATATCAGTTTGAGGACTAAGGTGTGCCTGACCCAAGCCATGGTATTTTCAGTAACCTCATATGCATGTGAAAGTTGGACAGTGAATCAGGAAAACCATAGAAGAAATGATGCATTTGAACTATGATGTTGGAGGAGAATATTAAAAGTACCATGGGCTGCCAAAAGAACAAACAGATCTGTGTTGGAAGAAGTACAGCCAGAATGCTCCTTGGAAGCCAGAATGGCCAGACTTCATCTCTCATACTTGGGACATGTTGCAAGGAGGGACCAGTCCCTAGAGAAGGATTTCATCTTTGGTAAAGTGGAGGGATGGAGAAAAAGAGGAAACCCCCCAATGAGATGGATTGGCACAGAGGCAGCAGCCATAGACTCAAACATAGCAACGATTGTGAGCTTGGCACAGGACCGGGCAGTGTTTGTTCTGTTGGGCATAGGGTCACTATGAGGCAGTACCTAACAGCAACAAGAAGAAGACAAATGTGCAATGACTGAAGCAGACAGTGTTTTTTTACGTCTGCCCTAAGGTTGTCACAGTCTGGGAAATGCTGGCCTCTGTCACTCCTTACAGTCCCTAGCAGCATCCCATGAGGGACCAGTGGTTTGTTAGCATTCACAAAGCCACTCGGTGAGCATCATTATTGGACGCACACTTCTGCGCTCCAGGGACAGTCCTCCATCATCCTCAGATAAGCTGCCCTCTCACTGTCCCTTGGTGGGAGCAATTCCAGCTCCCCACACAAAGGAGATGCTGATACAATTTCTGGACATGCACCTTGTGTAGCTGTGAGGCTGAGACTTGCCTCTAAACAGCTCTCAAGGGCAATTGTCTCATCTCACTGAGGATCCTTAGAGGCAGGCCCCTGGGGTCCAATTAGGCAACAGAATAGCAGTAGCTGCTTTCAGAATCATTAGCTTCTTAATCCTCCCAGTGAGAGGTGCAAAAAGTGTGAACATTCAAATTGGGCTCATGAATTTAAGTGGTTTAAGCAAGGGCCCCTGGAGAGCGAAAAGCTAATAATAGTAGCTCCTGAATGTTGAGTAGTTACCATTTGGCAGGAACCTGCCTCATGTAATCCTCATAGCAGCCCTTCAGATTCCAGATAGTGGCCCATTTTGCAGATGAGGAAAACTGAGGCTCAGAGAGAGGAGGCTATGGGCACAAGACCATAGCAGCTATCTGGTAGCAAAGTCAGGATTTGAATTTGGGTCTGTTGTTGTGTGCCCTGAAGTGGATTCTAACTCATAGCAACCCTGTAGAGGGTTTTTGAGGCTATAAATCTTTACGGGAACAGAAAGCCTCATTTTTCTCCCATAGGGTGACTTCTGGATTCAAACGCTGACCCTCTGGTTAACAGCCCAACACATATCCCACTACGCTATCAGGACTCCTGTAATGATGTTTCCTTATCTTCCTCCTGCCTAATTTTCCACATCTCTAAAGCAGATAATAATAATAACTGCTGAGGACCAAATTTGGTTCTGGGAATTCTTAAAACACCCACGGTTTCTTGGGAAAGAACATTAAATTAGCAAATTCTGTGATTTGGTTTGTAGTCCCAGCCCTCAGGAGCTCTGACAACTTTGGCATTGTGGAGAGACTCATAACTGTCATCCGCATGCGCTCTATCCCTTTGGCAAATTGCCATCCGGTGACCGTGGTGCTGTCCAAGGTGTCATCCTGCCCCCAATGATGCTATAGAGACTGGGGTCAAGGTCATCCCTGGCTAAAAGGGACGCTTACTGGCCTAGCCTTCTTGCCTCTACTCTCAGTATCTGTCGGGGATCTGAATTGATCTGGCAAAAGCTATCAAAAACAATGGCATCAAGAACGTAGTCAAGCAGACATCTGAAGGGATCATTGAACAACATCCTGGGCTATATGGAGGACCAGGCTGTCTCCTGTGATAGCTACCCACTCCGTCTTTCTCGTAGGACTGGCATTGCCCACGAAGACACTTTATCAAATTCACTTTCTGGTATGACAATGATATTTGGCTACAACTGTATGGTGGACCTCCTGGTCCACATAACCTCCAAGAAGTAATATTCCTTGGCCACCAGCAACACACAAAAAGAAGAGAAAGACTCTCAGCTCTTAAGGAATACCCTGTCTGATCCTTGCCATAGTCGAGCCCAGGCTCCCTGAAGAATGGAATAAGTTTAGAGAGTCCCACTTTATAAGGATCATCAATGAAGTCAAAGTCATCCTTAGAGAAGGGATGGAGTGGTGGGGGAGGGGAGAGAATGGAGAGAGGGAAGAAGAAGGAAATGGGGGAATGAGGAGATCTTTCCATAAAACACACTCATTCTCCAGATTCTCAATTCCCCTGAGTGCCCCAGGACAAAACGTAATGCCAGTTTTAAAAAGAGAGAAATTTAGACTTATGTTTCCCCAAAAAACCACAGTCTGCAGAAGGAAATCTCTTTCCACTTATAAATGCTTATTGTGGCTTGCACAGTTTTCTCAGGAGCTCCTGGTGTGATGAACAGAGGGTATCATAGCTCACACCCTGGAAGGGTGTGAACAGCAGGCAAAAAACACCTGCCCAGGTGGGGAAGGCACGTCGGTGAACAATTCAGAGGAACTGGGTGGCGAAGAGAAAGGGAAGCAGGGGTGAGGCTCACATACAAATTGTACCACAAAGATTGGGAAGAAAGATACTTGCTTCAAATGTATTGAATGCCAAGTTAATCCAAGCCCATAGGAATGTAGTTTCCATAGATTTAGACTTGTGTGAATATTTACATATTTATTAAAGAAAACATATTCAAAATGTTTAATTCACCAAGTTATGTATTATTGAATTCACACAAGTCGTGGGCTTTTATCAATAATGAGACAGTACGTTCTAGAGTCCTAGGGGAGGAACAGGAGAGGGGCAATGCAGGAGTGCCTGCCTGTAAAGCAAACGAAAAACAGGGAGATCAGCACTGATGAGCACCTACTGTATGCCCAGGGCTTTTCGTTAGACCACTGCCAGTTAAACTTTGTAATGCACACAGAAAAAGCTTTAGGTTAGCAACCAAGCACTTGCCCATTGCAACACCAGGGTTCCTTGTGGGGTGATTGTTAAGTGCCATCAAGCCAATTCCGACTCACAGCGACCCTGTATATGGTTTCCAAGGAGCAGCTGGTGAGCTTGAACTACCGACCTTGCAGTTCATACCAACCTTGCAATCCAGCGCATTAACCCCCAGTGCCATACCAGGACTCCATGGGGGTGATTACAAGAATTAAAATAATTAATCCAGGTTAAGTATGTAGAAGAGAGCTCAGCACTTTATAAACACAAGGTAAATGATGACTATCTTCATCACCTTCAGAGTCCTCATGTGGCACTGCAGGATAAATAAAGCACAGGACCACAAGGTCGGTGGTTCAAACTCACCAGCCACTCCTTGGAAGCCCTATACTGAGTCTCTCTCTATGGGTCAGAATCGACTCAACAGCACTTAACAACAACACTTTTATTATCGTCACCTTATTTAATCCTAAAAGCAGCGCATCCTCACACCCCATTGTACAGGTGGGGACTCTGAGGCCCAGAGATCCTAGCAAGTTGGTCTCTGAGAGCCTCCAGCTTAGGGGGCTTTGGGAACATTTCTCAGGTGGTACAGGGGCACCCCAGCCCCTGCCTCACATAATAGGGAATATGAATCAACAGGCTGTGCACACTGCCCCCATCCGTAGGCTTGTTCTAGAGTATCTGCCCAGAACTCCATAATGGGGTGGGGGAAGTGCATTGTTAAGACAACAGAGATTTAAAAGTCTCCCAAATGAAGTGCCCATGTATAAGGTTAGCCATCTAGCAAACATCACTACCAGCTGGCATCTGTCACCTTTTTATCATCTCCTTCATCATCTGTCGTCTTTCAGTGCTTGGATGCTGTATGTCCACTGGGACAGTGCCTCTTCCTTCTCCCTTGTCCAACACCCTGAGTGCAGCTGCCCAGAAGAGCCAGCCCCACCTGAGCCCCTTGGGCTGAGGGTAGGAAGGCAGATTCCCCTATGGAACCTCTAGATGTGATGTCGTTATGAGAAGAGAAATGAGTGTTAGACCTTCAAAGCCAACCAGTGTCTACCACTCTGGTGTTCTTGGGGTTGGCCTTTGAGGTAGGGAGAAGCGTTGTACTCCATCCTTGAGTGGAAATGGCAGAACTTGGAAGTCCGAGCCCAGTTGTACTACCTGCTGTCTAGCTCAAACACATTCTGTCTGTCTTTCTCTGGCCTCAGTTTTTCCATCTGTATAGTAGGTGGGGAGTGGATTCCATGTTGATGTTTTGTGATGCTATGTCATTGCTGTGAAGTGCTGTGGAGTTAGAGAGTTTCCAAGGAGCAGGTGGTGAATTTGAACTGCCGACCTTGTGGTTTGCAGTCCAGTGCTGATCCTACAGAGACATACCAGGAGTCTATTGAGATATTATATTGTTGTTGTTGTTGTTAAGTGCCATTTTGTTGGTTCCGACCCATAGCAACCCTGTATAGGGGTTCCTGAAGAGCAGCTGGTGAGCTTGAACTGCCAACCTTTCAGTTCAGATGGCTTTTCAGTCCAGTGCATTAACCCACAGCGCCATACCAGGACTCCACTGAAACACTCTAGAGTCTTTATATTTGTCCTTCATTGAACACTGATGACAAAGTGTGCCCAGAAGAGATTCTCAAGGAGAGGGCTGGAACATTTTGCCCAGATCTGCACTTGTGGTTGAGAAAGTCCCTAGCAATTCCTAGTCTCTACCTGCTAAAGCCGGTGTCTGAAGTCATGATGTTAGCAGAACATCTCCCTGACAGCTAAAGCCCTTCAAATGCTTCTCATCCCCTCCAGGCATCTCTGCTCTGAGCCTTCCATGTGTATCTGAGCTTCTTGCCAGGTGAGCAGAGCTTCCAACCAGCTCTTTCTAGTCTGATCATCTGCTGAGAATTTGCCTCTGCATCCAGACATACTGAATCGGAATCTGCATTTTAACAAGAGCCCCAGATAATTCATATGTATACTTTCTCAGGTTCACATTCTTGTCAATATTTATGGAAGCAGATTGCCACATCTTTCTCCCTCCGGGCGGTTGGGAATTCCAATTTTTTGGTTAGCAGCTTCACAGTTAACCACTGCCCCACCATAAAGATTGTTGCTGTTAAATGCCATTAAGTCAGCTCCGACTCATAGCGACCCTGTGTAGGGTTTCCAAGGAGGGGTTGGTGGGTTTGAACCGCAGTCCAGGGCTTATCCTACAGTGCTACATAAAGATTTGTTGTTGCTGAGTGCCATCGAGTCGGTTCTGACCCATAGCGACCCTGTTAAGATTTTATGTTGCTGTCGTCGAGTCAGCTCCAATGCATAGCAACCCTGTATACGGTTTCCAAAGAGCAGATGGTGAGCTTGAACTGCCAACCTTGTGGTTCAAACTGACTCTGCAGTCCAGCACATTAACCCGCAACACCACACAAGATCTCCACATAAAGAATACAGCCTAAAGCCTACAGGGCAGTTCTGCTCTGTCTGCATGGAGGCATTGTAAGTCCATATCAACTGCCGGGCATCTAAGAACAGCCTCTCTTCCCAAATATATGTACTTGAGGTCTCCCATGGAGCCTGGATATTGGCTGATGAGACACTTCTTGGGTCTGCTATCTCCAGCTCAAACTGGTTTCTTATGCATTTTAGAGCAAGTTTCCACAGTTATCCCTCATCACAGTAGTAGTCAAAGAGAAAAGAAGGCATGAGTATTTTTTTTAATTCCTTAAACTTTGGCATCCTGGAGCTCATGGATAATGCGTCATAGCCCCTGAGGTGGGCTTCACATGTAGGAATGGAGCAGGCTTTAACCACAATGGAACCAGACACAGGCAAGAAATCTCACCTGCAATTGCTGGTGAACATGCCACTTTGATAGTTAGGAACATGAGGTCAGTGTAGCCGAATGGGGCAGGACTGGGTGGAGCTCAGTTAAGGGAATGGCCACTGGGGCCAGGGTTCAAATACTGTAATACTTGTTAGCTTTCAGCATGTTGCTAATCTTTCTCTGCTTCCATTTTCTGATCTGTAAAATAGGGAGAAGAATAGAAACTACCTCCAAGAGTTATGGAGGTTGGTGTGAGGGTCAAATGAGCCAACTCAGTGAGTCGCTGATTACGTAATGTAATTATGTAATGCCAAGGACCTAATAGGCTCAGAAACTGTTAGCTATTTTCATCACTAGGTGCAGTAGGCCTTGTCGGTGTTGGTGCAGACAGAGTGATACTCAATCCAAGGGACAGCCACTCCTCCAGTCCAGCCAATAATATCTGCAGGAACATACACCCAGGCTGGCAGCCTGCCTGGTGTCCAAGAACAGGTGGGAATAGGGAGTGTGGGAAAGAGAGACTCTGTGTGTGTGTGTGTGTGTGTGTGTGTGTGTGTGTGTGTGAAAAACCTTCGGGTTTTAAAATATTGTCAATGAATTTTAAAAAAAACCTACATTGGCCCAAAATTGATAGATAGATAAATAGATGTATATGTATACATTTATGTTTATTTACACACCTAAATACGTTTTGTTTTTAGGCACAGTTGAGTAAACTCTGACTCATGATGACCCTGCGTACAACAGAACGAAACACTTCCCGGTGCCGTACCACCCTCACATTTGTTGTCATGTTTGAGCGTTTGATGCAGCCCGTGTGTTACCCCATCTAGTTGAGGATCATCTGCCCTGACAACATGTCCAAAGTACATGAGACCAAGTCTCACCCACCGTGGCTGCTAAGGAGCATTCTGGCTGGACTTTTTCCAAGACAAATTTGTTGGTTCTTTGGGCAGTCCATGGTGTTTTCAATATTCTGCGCCAACACCATAAATCAGATGTATCCGTTCTTCTATAATCTTCCTCATTCATTGTCCAACTCTGACTTGCATATAAGGCAGTTGAAAACACCATGACTTGGATCTGACACACCTTTGTCCTCAAAATGACATCTTTGCTCTCTAACGATTTAAAGAGATCTTTTTGCAGCAAATTTGCTTGCTATGTTGGCTGCTGTTTCTATGAGCATTGATTATGGATCCAGGTAAAATGAAATCTTTGGCAACTTCAGTCTTTTTTCTGTTTATCCTGATATTGTTTATTGGTCCAGTTGTGAAGATTTTTGTTTATAATTATATACATCAGCTGGAGTTGATTTCTGTTGCTTGCAGTCACAGAGAACCCAAATGGATCCTGCCCCTCTTGGTAAATAGCAGGTTCCATAAAGGGCTGTATTTTATCAGATTACTCTTCTTTTCCTCTTCTTTCTTCTTCTAGTTGAGCTCTGATCATCTAGTCATTGAAGCCAGGTCAAGTGGGTATTATATGCATTGGTTCAAACTCACCAGCTGCTCCTAAAACCCTATAGAGGCTCGCTATGAGTCAGAACTGACTTGACAGCACTTTACAACAACCAACCGTATGTAGTCCTGGTGTGATACTGTACGATAAGACACTAGATCACAAGGTCAGTTTGAACCAAAAGGTTGGTGGTTCAAATCCACCAGCCGCTCCTTGGAAATCTGATACCGAGTCACTGTGAATTGGAACCAACGGCACTTAACAAGAACCAACCATTACAGACTTGTACAGGCTAGGAAGTACTTCACCTTTGCCTGGGATGTGCATTATAGCTCACTGGATGCTCAAATATCTATGCTGTTGTGGTGTGCCATTGAGTCAGGTCCAACCCATAGTGACCCTGTATAGGGTTTCTAAAGGAGCTTTGGTAGCATAGTGGTTACGAATCGGGCTGTGAACTGCAAGGTCCGCAGTTCGAAACTACCAGCTGCTCCGCAGGAGAAAGATGAGGCGATCTGCTCCCGTAAAGATTTACAGCCTCAGGGTCGCTATGGGTCGAAACCGACTCAACGGCACACAACAACAACAACAACAACATAGGGTTTCTAAGGAGCGGCTGGTAAGCTTGAACTGCCTACCTTGCGGCTCAAAACAACTTTGCAATCCAGCATATTAACCTACGATGCCACACCAGGACTCCCAAATATCTGCTATATAGATTATAAACTTAATGTAGAGATACTGTGTGTGTATATGAGGTGGCTTCAAGAAGTTTGTGGGAAAAACTGTTATCTTTAAATTCCATGTTTTTCCCATGAATTTTTGAAGTCTGCCCCACGTTGTGTATGTGTGTGTGTGTTTAAGCGGCCCTAGTGGCACAAAGGTTAAGCGGTAAAATACTGATCAAAAGGTTGGCAGTTTAAACCCAGCAGTGGAGAAAAGACCTGGCACTCTACTCCTATAACGATTGTTGTTGTTGTTATATGCCGTGGAGTCTGTTCCAACTCATAGCGACCCTATACAGGGTTTCCGAGGCTGTAAATCTTTATGGGAGCAGAAAGCCTCATCTTTCTCCTGTGGAACAGTTGGTAGTTTCGAACTGCTGACCTTGCGGTTCACAGCCCGATTCGTAACCACTACGCTACCAGAGCTTACAGCCTAGGAAACCCTCTGAAGCAGTTCTATTTGGTCCTACAGAGTCACTGTATGTCAGAATGAACTCCGCAGCACACAGCACAGAATGCATGCATGTATGCATGTATGTACAGGGAGCATACATACACACGTAGGGATCGTGGAGCCCTGGTGTGGCGCTGTGGGTTAATGCGCTGAATTGTAAGGTTGGTTTGAACTACAAAGTCGGCAGTTCAAGCCTATCAGCTGCTCCTTGGAAACCTTATACAGGATCACTATGGGCCAGAATTGACTCGATGACAGTTAAGGACAATAAGTAGGGAGCATGGTGGTACCATACGATAAATACTGGACTGCAATCCACAAGGTCTTCAAGCCTACCAGCCACTCCATGGGAAAAAGATGAGACGTTTTCTGCTCCCACCAAGATGCACAGCCTCATAAACCCTATACAGAGTCGCTATGAGTTAGAACTGACAATAATGTTATAATTCAATGTGGAAAGATTTTACAAAACCATTTTATTGTTAGTGTTTATATAATCCAAGAAATATTACATTTAAACAATTTACACCTCTATCACATTCTATGATTAAAATTAATAATAAATATTACTAAGGATTCTGTGTGGTCTGGTATGGGAGGAGGTACTTACTGGGGGCTGGGGGGCGTGATACCATAAGCTACCTCACTGGGTAACAACAACCCAATTGAGACCACGGGAACCCTGCCACATGGTCAGATCTAACTGCAAGCGAGACAGGAAGTGAAATGGGGTTTGATGAACACATAAACGGTCTTTGCCATGGAAAGAGTAAAAACTCAAAGGAAAATGGTCATGTTGATGCCAAAATGAATTGGATACTGACTAGGAATTGTATCATCCTCTCTCCTTCAACACAGACCTAGCCCACGTGTCCTGCACAGACCGCCGTCCGCAGCCATGGCAGCCTATGGCCAGACTCAGTACAGCGCAGGGATCCAGCAGGCCGCTCCCTACGCAGCCTACCCGCCTCCAGCACAAGCCTATGGAATCCCTTCTTACAGTGAGTACCAGACCACGCCCCTACGTCCTCCCCGGAGTTGTCAACATCAAGGTCTTTATTACGCCTGTGTCAAAGGAAGAATGATAAATGCAATCAGTGTAATTTTGGACTGGAGCTAGAGGAGAGGGAGAGACACTTTCAATATGGCTCAAGTTTTACAGACTAGCTCAAAGGCTCTTTTGATTATTAGGTTTCAAGCCGGTTTAGAGAAAGTGTACATTTAATGATTCACGTATCTGGTAGATCCGAGGGTAAGCTGATATCAGGTATGACGGGATCCAGGTGCTCAAGTGATGTCATTAGAAATGTGCCTTACTCTATCTTCACCTCTGCTATCCTCTAAAATGGCTTTACTCTCACACAGAATCTCTGCATCTGGAGGCAAAGGTGATGTCTGTGGACTCTAGGCATTTGAATTCTCCTTCCCCTCAGCACTTAGTGAGGAAAGAGCCCGTCTTTTTCAATAGTTCCAATAGAATCCTAGGAATAAATTTTGGAAGCAGAATGCGTAGGAAAAACAAGTTGTTAATGAATGTACAAGGAACCCTGGTGATGTAGTACTGTAGATGTTGTGCTGTTAACTGCAAGATTGGTGGTTCAAATCCACTAGCTGCTTGTCAGGAGAAAGATGAGGCTGTCTGTGCCGTAAAGGTTTACAATCTCAGAAATGGTATATAGGATCACTTTGAGTAGAAATCAACTGAATGGCAGAAGTTTGGGATTTTTTTAAATTAATACATACTAAAAGATACAATGCATATAATGTTTTAAAATATGCAAAATTGGGGTCAGCAGTGTACAGCCTATGGGCCAAATGTGGTCTTCTACCTACATTGTAAAGGAGCTCTGGTAGCGTAGTGGTTA
>NW_006408541.1:16314054-16326415 GCF_000296735.1 Chrysochloris asiatica | reverse complement strand
AGTTACCTTATTCATTGTTCAACTTTCACATGCATATAGGACAATTTAAAATACCATGACTTGGATCAGATGCACCTTAGTCCTCAAACTAATGTCTTTGCTCTTTAACACTTAGAACAGCTATTTTGTAGAATATTTGACTAATGCAATATGTCACTTGATTTCTTGACTACTGCTTCCTTGAGTGTTGATTGTAGATCCAAAGAAAATGAAATCTTTGCCAACTTCAATCTTTTCTTCATTTATCCTGATGTTACATTTTTGGTCCAGTTGTGAGGATTTTCGTTTTCTTTACATTGGGCTACAATCTATACTGGAGGCTGTAGTCTTTGATCTGCCTCAGTAATCATTCCAAGTCCTCTTTGCTTCCAGAAAGCAAGGCTGTGCCATCTGCATATTGCAGTTTATAAATGAGTCTTCCTCCAAACCTGATGTCATGTCCTTCTTCATATGTTCCACTTTCTTGGGTTATTTGCTCAGCATTCAGCTTGACTAAGTATAGTGAAAGGGTACAACTCTGGCACACATTTCCTGATTTCAAACAATTCAGTATCCCCTTGTTCTGTTTAAACAACTGTCTCTTGGTCTATGTACAGGTTCCTCATGTGTTCTGGAATGCATATATTTCACAATGTTATTCATAATTTGTCATGATCCACACAGTCCAAAGCCAATAAACCACAAGTAAATATTTTTCAGGTATTCTCTGCTTTCAGCCAAGATCTATCTGATGTCCACGTCCTCATTCCACATCCTTTCTTGAATCTGTCTTGAAGTTCTGGCAGTTCCTTGTTGATGTACTATTGCAGCCATCCTTAAATTATCTTCAGCAAAATTTTATTTGCATGTGTTAATAATGATACTGTTCGATGGGTCACATTGCATTGGGTCACATGTGGGGCAAAGTGGTGGGTCAGTGAAAAAGAGGAAGACACCCAATAAGTTGGATTGGTACCCTGGCAACAACAGAAGGTTCAAACATCACAGCAGTTGTGAGGATGGTACAGGACCAGGTAGTGTTTCATTCTGTTGTGCACGAGGTCACTGTGAGTCAGAATTGGCTCAATTACACTTAACAACAACAACACAAATGCCCCAAACACACTCTACTCTCTCAGTAGCAACAGCCTGAACGCATTCAACCCTACCTGTGGTTTGGCGAACCTAGCTTCGCCATTTATGTGCCTGGAGGCACCCCACTGTGCCAGGGGATCTCTGCGCAGAGGCGTTGAGCTCTCTTCGCTCGGTGGGCTGCGAAGCCTGGCACTCGGTCTCGTGCTCTTGGTTCTGTTGCTGCCACTGTTCTACCGCTCCACAGGTCTCACAACTTCCTGTCTCCTTGACAGACGAGGTTCAACACACAGGGATCTTGGGGTGTAAAGAACACGTTCCATGCCTTGCTGTTTCTTGATGGTAGTGAAATACCCCTTTTCTGCTCATTTAAAACCCATCCAATTGACAAACTGACCAATCTCCATGTTAGAGTGTCATATACCCTATTTGCATGGTCCTGCCCAATCTTTTGGTGGCAGTTAAAATGACCATGGCTAAAAGAGCCATAAAGGAGCTCTGGTAGCGTAGTGATTACGAATCAGGCTGCAAACTGCAAGGTCAGCAGTTCGAAACTACCAGCTGCTCCGCAGGAGAAAGATGAGGCTTTCTGCTCCCGTAAAGATTTACAGCCTCAGGAACCCTGTACAGGGTCACTATTGAGTTGGAACCTACTCTACGGCACATAACCACCACCACCAAAAGAGCCATATCAAGTAATTCATGGTACCACAGTGTAGAGGGATCTAGCTCAGCACTGGTGATCCATTTACCGTCACTGATAGTGCTTTATGTCCTCAAATTCCTTTAATCCTCATCTCCTATCAACCTTCTGAGGAAGAGCACATCCATCGTTATCCTCATTTGAAGGATAAAGAAACAGAACTTCCAAGAGGGTAAGTAACTTGCCCAAGGTCACCCAGCTGGATGGTGTCTGACATGGAATTAAACACAGGCAACTTGGCTCTGGAGTCCAGACTCTTAACGCCAAGCTCTGATACCTGTATGGCATTCCAAAACGAGATTCCTAGGGGGGTTATCTACTACGGACCTTGGCCAACAGGAGTAGGCATCTTCCCTCACTTACGTTCCCTCCTGTGCTAGAAGATGTGTGGTATAACCACACCTAAGTTACCCCACCTTAGAAAAATGAAGCCATATGCCTTTACAGCAAGGAGCTCTGGTAGCGTAGTGGTTACAAATCAGGCTGCGAACCACAAGGTCAGCAGTTCAAATCTACCAGCTGTTCCGTGGGAGAAAGATGAGGATTTTTGCTCCCATAAAGGTTTACAGCCTTGGAAACCCTGTACAGGGTCGTTATAAGTCGGAACTGACTCCACGGCACATGACAACAACAACAAAATGCCTTTACAGCACAAAAGAGAAAGCTAGCCTCTTTCCAGACAAAGCATGGCATCAGTTAGAAACGAATGTGGCTCCAAGTTATTTTACCATCTTGGTTACCTTTCGAAAAGTCTGTCTCCTGACAGTACAGTGTAGGTAGTAAGAGCACAAGTTCCACACCTTACCTCTGAGACCTTGGACAAGCTATCTCTCATCTCTTTGAACTGAGGAGCCTTCAGTTCAGTGCTTAAGAAATTGGTTGGTAACTGAGTGTTGATGGTTCAAACCCACCACCCACTAGGAAACAACTCTATGGGGCAGTTCTACTCTGTTCTACAGGGTCACAATGAGTCAAAATTAACTCCACAGTATCCAACAACAACAGATTGTTGTTGTTGTTGTTATGTGTCGTGGAGTCAGTTCCGAACCATAGCAACCCTGTACAGGGTTTCCAAGGCTCTGAATCTTTACGGGAGCAGAAAGCATCATCTTTCTCCTGCGGAACAGCTGGTAGTTTCGAACTGCTGACCTTGCAGTTTGCAGCCCAATTCGTAACCACTACGCTATCAGAGCTCCTAACAATAGATTGTTGTTGTTGTTGTTAAGTGCCATCAAGTCGGTTCCAACCCATAGCGACCCTGGATAGGGTTTCCGAGGAGCAGCTGGTGAGCTTGAACCACCGACCTTGCAGTTCAAATGGCTTTGCAGTCTGTAGCATTAATCCACAGCACCACACCAGGACTCCAACAGATTAGGGGCCAGCTAATTTTTTTCGGTGAAGGACCAGTTAGTAAATATTTTTGGCTTTATGGGCCGTATGGTCCTTGTTGCAACTACTTCAACTTTTTTGTTGTAGTGCAAAAGCAGCCAGATGATATTTAAATGAATGGGTGTGTCTATGTTCCAATCAAACTCTGCACACAAATAGACAGTGGGTCAGATTTGGCCCAGGGGCCATCATTTGCTGATCTGTATAGCTCACAAGGCACATCTGGGGGGAAACGCTCCATCAGTCCAATGATAGATCAGCTCACACACACACCTGCCTCTGACAGGTAGAATGAAAAGCTGCTTCCCTCCTGATATGCCTATGCCCAAGCAAGCATATGTGTTTGCTCGTCGTCTGGACAAATGTTGTTGAGTCTTGTTAGGAAACTTTTTTCATTACTCTTGACAGATAGCATTATTTTCCTTTGTTTAAATAGCTGCAGGGAAATGACACAATTGAGCAAACTTGAGACAAGAGGTTAGGAGTAGTGAGTCCTTTTTTCCCCTTAATATATTATGCAATATTTAAGACATATAAAAACATAAAGAATAATGCTACAAACACCCATGAGCCAATTTAGAAAATTTTACAAAAATAAAAACACAAGAGCACCCTCTTTCTTCTCGAAGATTCCCACGCCCCTGAATTTGATGTTAATCATTCCCATACATTTCTTTACAGAGAAAACAGGTTTTCTGTAATGGGCCTGAGAGCAAATGTTTTTGCCTTTACAGATCATGCAGGTCTCTAGGGTTATTGTTGTTGTTAGGTGCTGTTGAGTTGGTTCCAAATGACAGTGATCCTTTGTACAACCAAGTGAAACACTACCTACTCCTGCCCCATTCTCACACATGACTCCTCTTAGGTTCGAGCTCACTGTTGTAACCACTGTATCAATCCACCTCTTTGAGACTCTTTCTCTGTTTTACCCTCTACTTCATCAAGTTCAAGGTCCTTCTCCAGGGACTAGTCCCTCTTGATAACATTTTCAAAGTACATGAGACGAAGTCTGACCATCCTCGAGTCTAAGGAGCATTCTGGCTGGACTTCTTCCAAGATAGATTTGCTTATTCTTCTGACTGTCCACGGTGTATCCAATAATCTTCAGCCGCAATTTATTTCAAATGTTTTAGTTCTTCTTCAGTCTTTTTTTTTTTTTTAATTCTTATTCATTGTTCAACTTTTATATACATATAAGGCAAGTGAAAATACCACGGCCTGCCAAGTGAAAATATTGCAACTACTCAACTTTGTCTTACCAGCTGCTTGTTGAAAACTCTATACAGGGTCACTATGGGTCGGAATTGACAGGGTTTCAGAGGCTGTAAATCTTTATGGGAGCAGAAAGCCTCATCCTTCTTCCATGGAACAGCTGGTAGTTTCGAACTGCTGACCTTAAGGTTTGCTGCCTGATTCGTAACCACTATGCTACCAGAGCTCTCATAGACAGTAAGAAAACGATGGGCATGACCGTATTCTAATAAAACTTTGTTTATAAGAATAAGCAGTGGGATTCATATGGCCTGTGGGCCATAGTTTGTGGATCCCCTGTGTAAGAGTATTATTTTGCATATTCTGAAACTTGGTATACGTTGTGTCTTTTAGTATGTGCTCTTATGCAACTTGCTCTTCTCATTGTGTTTGTGAAATGTATTTCTAACCATGCTATAGTAATAGTTCATTCACTTTTACTGTCATATAATATCCTGTTGTTTGACTGTTCCACGAGTTCAGTGGTCTTTTAGGTTTGCTTTTTTGTTTGTGTGTATCCCATTACACAGTGTGTTGCAATCAGTATCTTTGTGTATTTCTCATGGGTAGAAACCTAGGAGTGGAATTTTGGGTCATGGGGTATCTATCATTTATTTTATAGTGTTTCAGTTATGAATGGTTGTGTAATAAACCACCCCAGAACTTGGTGGGTTAAAACAACACTCACTGACTTATTGTCTCTCACAGAGTTGGCTGGGGAATCCTTCTGCTATGTTCAGCTTTGGGCCAGCTGAATGGTTGGGACTGTCTCTTATCATGGTCCTTAACTTGGGGTTTCCTCAAAGCATGGTGGTCTCAGATATCCGGAAGTGTAAAGGTGGATGGGTCAAGACATCCTGCTGTCTACTTAGGTTTCAACACTTCAGCTACTTCCATGAGTCAAAGCAAGTCACAAGGGCAGCCTGGATTTGGTTGTTATTGTTGTTGGTTGCTGCTTTTAACTCATAACAACTCCATGTGACCAAGCAGAACTGCTCCACAGGGTTTCGTGGGCTGTCAATTGTCTGGAAGCAGATAACCAGATCTATTTTTCCTGCAGAGCTGCTGGTGGGTTAATAACTAAGCACTTCACCACCACCACCACCCTAGGGCTCTGTCTAGATTCTAGGAGTGTGCAAAGTAGACTCCTCCTGCCGATGAGAGGAGTTGGGGGCTTTGTATCCCAGACTACCATCAAAACCAAGCCAAACCCACGGCCATTGCCAAACTCACTCCAACTCATAGCGACCCTATAGGACAGGGTTTATTCTCCCAAGTAGCAGTTAGTGCATTTGAACTGTTGACTTTGTGATTAGCAGCCCAATGTTTAACCCACAGTGCCACCAGGACTTCTCAATCCACATAAGTTCTTAACAAAGAAACAGGGGTCTGCCTAAACAGAAAATGAATCCATAAGCATTTAATTGTGGAATTGGAAACTCAGGAACCACGGAATGCAGAGCTTTACCTGTCAGTCTGTTTGTTTCTTGGATTTTTTTTTTTTTTTTTTTTTAAGTTTTTACTGTGAATTAAGTAAAGGTTTACAAAGCAGACCATCAGTTTTATATTCAATAAATCATACACTTCCCTTCATTTCACTGATTGCGGTGAGATGTAACATCTCTCATCCCACTTCCTCCCTGTGGTTCTTATTTCCCTTCCTCCTTCTTTCCCCACCTTTCTGAACTTTGTCCTTTTGATTTTGAATGATTGACTATTCTATGGTGGTATTGACCGCTCCATACCTATCTATTGCTGGCTGAAAATTGAACCACAATAGGGTGAGTTCAGTTCTAACCCAAACGGTGACCAAGGGCTACAGTTTCAAGGGTTCTACCAGTAAACCTGGTCTTTTTTTTTTTTTATTTTTACAGTTTTGGGCTTTGTTCCATGTTTTCTCCCGTTCCATCCATGACCTTCTAATGTGATCCCTTTCAGGGCAGTTGGTCATGATAGCTGGGCACCATCTAGTTCTTCTGGTCTCATGGTGGATCGAGGTGACTGATGTTCATGTTTACCTGTCTGTCTTGTAGACTTCTTCTGATGACTTTCTGTGACACATTTGGAAAGGTGGTGTTGAGTGAAATAAAAGCCAGACACAAAATATTGTATGATCCCATGTATGCGGAAAATCCAGAACAGGCACAAAGACCAAAGTAGATGAGTGATTTCCAGGTTGGGAAAGAGGGATTTTGAGGAGTGAAAAGTATCAAAAGGTAGAGCGAAGGACAGACCCCCAGTGCTGCCTCTGACATGCAGATGAGGTGTTTATTTTAACTGAATTCTAGAGTGAGGAATGGGGGCCCTCATTCTTCTTTACTTTGCTCCCCATGACTTGATTGCATTAGCTTGCAGCCCCACATCCTCTGAGCCTGCAAGTACGTAGCAGAAGCAGGCAAGATCGTCAGAAGCTAAAAGCTCCCTTAGAACTATGGGATGACTGAGCTGGAGGCAGGGTCTGAGGGATAGTTTATAACTGGAGGATGAGGCTATCTTAGGTGGTACACAAATGAACTTGAAAAGAATTTTGTAGTTACGTAAGTATTTTAATGTGGAAAAAATATATATAGCATTGTTGTTGTTACATGCCATGGAGTCGGTTCTGACTCAGTGATCCCGTATAGGGTTTCTGAGGAGCGCTTGGTGAGCTTGAACCACTGACATTAGTAGTCCAGTGCTAATCCTACAGCACCACACCAGGACTCCATATATATAGCATTGTTGTTGTTAAGAGCTGTCGAGTCAGTTCCGGCCCATAGCGTCCCTGTATAGAGTTTCCAAAGAGCAGCTGGTGATCTTGAACTGCGACCTTGAGATTCAAACCAACTTTGCAGTCCAGCACATTAGCCCACAGTGCCACACCAGAAACTATAATTTCTTCATCACTTTTTTCCTGGTGGTGGTGGTGTGCCCTGGAGTCAATTCCTACTCATAGCGATCCTACATACGGTTTCCAAGGCTGTAAATATTTACTGGAGCAGTAACGCCTCATCTTTCTCCCATGGAACCGCTGGTAGTTTTGAACTGCTGACCTTGAGGTTGGCAGCTTGATTCCTAACCACTACGCTACCAGAGCTCCTAGTTTTAAAATTTAGTTGATTTAAGGGAAAATATACAATGAATCATTGTCTCGGTGGAAACCAAACAGGTGGTGATACACAAGTGATTGGAGTTGAGGAAATGCTAATTTAGTCCAAACTCTTCATATTTTTCATGAGAAAGGTAAGACTTGGGGATGGGTGGAAGCTTTCCTTAAGGGAGGAGGACTCTGCTGCCTTACTGAGCGTCTATACAGGTAAGGGTGGGCTGTTGGTGTTTTCAACACAAGCCAATTCATGTTAGTCCTTGGCTAGGGACTACAGTGGCAGCTCTCACTGAACTCAAAGCCAAAGACTTTATAATCCTGTAAATCTGCTCTACCCCACCCCACTTCCTTGACCTCTCTGGCCTCAGGGTTTGCTCCTTGCTGCTCCACTCGTACTCCTGTCTATCCACACTGGCTCCTTCTGTTGGTTCCTCCAACATGACCCTGCCTCAGGCCCTTTGCATATACTGTTTCTTCTACTTGGATTGCTCTTCCTCAAGCTACCCACACCTTGCTCCCTCACTTCCTCCCCTGTAACCCTTCCTGATCATGCTATTTAAAATTCTAACCCCATCCTTCCCTTCAACCAACTTCCTTCCTCTTATTTTCATGCTTTATTCTAGTTATAGACTATAAAAAGAATAAAGCAGTCTCTTCCTGCTAGAGTGTTTGCTCTATTAGGGCAAAGTCTCTTGGCAACTGTATTTGCTGCTGTCTCTGCAGTGTCAAGAACAGGGCCTGGTACTTGGTGGTGGCTGTGTGCCGTGGAGTCAGTTCTGACTCATAATGACCCTGTACAGGGTTTCCGAGGCTGTAAAGATTTACAGGAGCAGAAAGCCTCATCTTTCTCCTGCGGAACAGCTGGTAGTTTTGAACTGCTGACCTTGTGGTTCACAGCCCGATTCATAACCACTACTAGAGCTCCTTCGGGCCTGGTACTTAGTAGGTGCTAAATCAATGTTTGTGGAGTGAGTAGTCCAGTCTGTGTTATTGTTTGAGACTCTCCAAAATGCTCATCATTGCTTCCTTGAGCTGAACCCAGAGGAACCAGAAGGGAATTCTTGAGCATCTTATGGGGGCCCCATTCTCTTTGCCACAAAGATATTCATCCAGAATACTTGGGGAGTGGGGTGTCTAATGACATCAGACCATCCTTGACCAAACCGCGGCAATATTTCCTTTAAATAAAATCCCGTACAGCAGTGGGTCTCATCGGGGTGAAAGACCAATGTTTGGTTTGGGCTTTTAAATTTTCAATCCATCATGGACTTATGCTTTGGAAAAATACAATCAAAATTAATTACTAAGAAAATGAAATTTAGTTTTTAAAAAAAAAAAAAAAAAAAAAAAAACTAAAAACCCATAGACTTACAACAGTCAAACCTAGCGTTAGGACCTTAGATGTCAAATTGCTATGTGGTTGTTAAGTGCTGTCGAGTCAGTTCTGACTCATAAAGACCCTGTACAGGGTTTCCAAGGAACAGCTGGTAGGTCTGAACCTCTGACCCTGTGGTCAGCAGGGTTTATTGGTGCACTGGCTAGCCTCTCTGTCCACCTAGATTACATCTAAACTGACTGAATGAGCTGTGATCTTCGATACTTTGAACTTCCACCCAGCCATGAAAATCAAGGAGTCCTGGTATGGAACTGTGGGATAAAGCACTGGACCGCAAGGTCACTTTGAACCACAATGTCAGGGGTTCAAACTCTCCAGCCGCTCCTCAGAAAGCCTATACAGAGTTGCTATGAGTCAGAACCAACTCGATGACACTTAATAACAAATAAAATCAAAGAGTGACAAGAGCACATAGCTTGAGCAGCATACAAGGAAGGTGGTACAATGGGAGAGGTGGCAGAGGCCACAGAGACTCTTGGGGGTCAGGACAAGGAGTTTAGATGTAATCTAGGCACACAGAGGACTACACAGTGCACCAGTAAACCATTCCTAGGAAACCAAGCAGAATACATTGCCAGGGAGGTATTGCTTAATGTATCATCATCATCGTATTTTCAGTAGTAACCTCATGTGCATGTGAAAGTTGGGCAGTGAATAAGGAAGACCATAGAAGAATTGATTCCTTTGAGTTATGGTGTTGGAGGAGAATATTGAAAGTGCGATGGGCTACCAAAAGAACACAGATCTGTGTTGGAAGAAGCAGTCAGAGCGCTCGTTGGAAACCAGGATGGGCAGACTTTGCCTCTCATATTTTGGACATATTATCAGGAGACCCTGGAGAAAGAAATATATCATATTTGGTAAAGTGGAAGGCCAGATAAAATGAGGAAGAGCCCCACTGAGATGGACTGGCACAGTGGCAGCAGCAGTGGGTTCAGGCATAGCAATGATTGTGAGGTTGGCCCAGGATCAGGCAGTGTTTCTGTTATGCGTAGGGTCGCTATGAGTTGGTACCAACTGGATGGCACCTAACAACAACATCATCATCATCATTACTACCAAAACCTTACATCATCTCTTGCATAAAATTCGCTCACATTCATTATTGAAAGGCTTCAAGATAAGGAAAGGAAAATGTTGACCTCGGAGTTACCTAATTTCAAGGCCCTGATAAAGCGGCCTGGCTGTCTGAACGTCAGCTTCCACATCTTTAAAATGAGGATAATAATATTGCCTGTTTTGTGGGCTTGCTGTGAGGATGAAAGCGATATCTGTTTTCAGTGCCTCATTCTGCAGGTCCTTTTATGTCCATTTCTTCCCCTTCCTTCATTCTCCTGGCAACACCACTCACTGGTGGGTATCACCATCTCATTTCATAATGGGAGGCAGGATTTCTGAGCTCAGGCTGAAGGAAAAATGGTTCCAGGTCACCCAGCACAGAAACAAGTCAACACTCTAGCCCAGATCGCCAAATTCAAATGCCATGAAATTTTACTCCAGTGAGTGCTCTCTTGAGGTGACTGGGTGAGAAAGAGGGAAACATTAATTACGAAACCATCCCCCAAAACCAGGAAGGTTCTTCAGACAAATGCAATTTTAAGCAACACCAAAATACTACTATGCTGCGTAGGGGTTACGAGTCGGGCTACTAACCTCACGGTCAGCAGTTCGATATTACCAGCTGTTCTACAGAAGAAAGATGAGGCTTTCTGCTCCCATTAATATTTACAGCCTCAGATACCCTATATAGGGTTGGTATGAGGCGGAATCAACTCTATGACACACCACCACCACCAAGACAAACAAAATGTTTGGCAATGCATTTGGTGCAAGGTTGTGGGGAAGCAGGCTTTCCCTGGTTGTTTGGAGAAAAGGTCCATCAAACCTTTAGGAAGGGCCATTCAACCACATCTCTGAGCATTTAAGATGTTCCTATCCTTGGACCCAGTCATTCCACATACACGGAATTCATACAACAGATATGTTGGTGCATGCATACAAAGATAGATGGATGCATGCCTTATACATGTATACATATGTATGTTGTTGTTAAGTGCCACCGAGTCGGTTCCAACCCAAAGTGACCCTGTATAGGGTTTCCAAGGAGTGGCTGGTAAGCTTGAACTACCAACCTGTGGTTCAAACCAACTTTTCAGTCCAAAGCATACAGCACTGCACCAGGACCCCCTATGTATACATGTGTTTATGTTAATATAGAGAGCTCTGGTAGCGTAGTGGTTATGAATCGGGCTGCAAACCTCAATGTCAGCAGTTTGAAACTACCAGCTGGTCCATGGGAGAAATGTGAGACTTTCTGCTCCCGTAAAGATTTATAGACTTGGAAACCCTATACAAGGTTGTTATGGGTCGTAATCAACTCAATGGCACTTAAGAACAACAACATATGTTGATATATAATGGCTATAAACTAATCTGACTTATATACATATATAATAACAATATGTATATATGTTGTTGTTATATATGTATATATGTTGTTGTTATGCATGTATATGTGTTGTTGTTATACATGTATATATGTTTTTCTTGTTACATATTTATATATGTTGTTGTTAAATGCCATCAAGTCTGTTTGAACTTGAACCACCGATCTTGTGGTTCAAACTGACCTTGTATTCCAGTGCATTATCCTACAGCGCCATGTCTCATCTTGTTGTGAAGTGCCGTTGAGTTGACCCTGTATAGGGTTTCCAAGGAGCAGTGACCCTGTTTAGGGGTTTCTGAGGAGTAGCTGGTGAGTTTGAACCACTGACCCTTGCAGTTCAACAATTCAAACCAACCTTGTGGTCCACCAACACCACACCAGGTCTCTCTCTATATATCTTTATCTATATATCTGTATTTATATGTGTGTGTATATATATATGTGTGTGTGTGTGTGTGTGTGTGTGTGTGTGTGTGTGTGTCAGCAGTTTGAATCCACCAGCCTCTGTCCAGGGGAGAAAGAAGAGGTTTTCTGCTCCCATAAAGATTTACCACCTAAGAAACACTAAACAAGGTCACTATGAGTTGGAACTGACTCAACAGCACACAACAGCATTGCTGCAATTTATTTATAGCCATAAAACCTGAGAACCACTCAAAAGCCCATGAGTAGGAGGAACAAACAAGATGGCGGATCGGGTGTACGTATAGCAGAGAGCTCCGCAAACAACAAAACAGAATACCCAACCAAGCAGGCTCAGGGGCTGGTCCCAGAACTCTGAACCGCATATAAAGGAATACTTAGAAGGTTGGAAGGCTCACAGCTGGGGGTATCTGTGGCAGAAGCAAGAAATCTATTGCTTTCTAGTCCGGGACGCTCGGCTGCTCCAGGAGCCGCCATCTTGGGTAAGACCACGTTGCGGAAAGATCGGAGCAGCCACAGACGCCTGGCAGAACCGCTGAGATAAAGGAGTGGACATTCTTCTCTTTTGGTAGCTGTTCATTGGTCCCTTGCTGTCTG
>NW_006408541.1:16291633-16311232 GCF_000296735.1 Chrysochloris asiatica | reverse complement strand
CAATGTAATGAAACAAGTTATATGAGTTGTTGAATGTGAAAAAAAAAATGAGGAAAAAAAAAAAAAAGCTCATGAGTAGGCTACTGCTTAATGGTAGGGCAACTGTACAACAAACACTGTGTAAAATGATGGGAACGACGATTACATCATATTATAAAGTAGTGAAAGAAGAAAGGAAAGTGCAGAGTGGGAACATTGTTGTTATTGTCGGGTGCCATCGAGTCAATTCTGACCCGTGGTGAACCCTGTGACATAGTAGAACTGCCCCAGAGGGTGTTCTAGACTGTCATCTTTATGGGAGCAGCAGAGCATCGGAACTTTCTCCTGGGAAGACACTGGGTGGGTTCATGCCACCAACCCTCCATAAAACAGTCAAGCTCCTCACCCACTCAGTCACCGAGGCTCCTTAAAACAAAGAGCATACATACATATAAAAACATATATGTTATTACATGCACTTGCATAAGTACAGAACATGTCTGGTAGCAAACTCAGAAAATGGGTAAAGTGCTTGCCTAGTAGAACATGAGCTGGGCATTGGGGTCAAAGTTGGAGAGAGACATTTGTTTTTTGCTCTGTGACTTTTGGACTATTTTAATTTTCTATGGTGTATTTACAATAAAAATACAGGATATGGTCAGCCAGTGCTGGATCAGCCTTCCTCCCTCAAATAGCACCTGACAGTTGGCCTTAGTGTCCCAAAGCAGGGCCAGATCTGCAGTGTTCCAGGAAACACGGCCAGGCAGCCTTCCATTGTCGTGGCGCTAGAAAAGACATACGTCTATAATTTTTTTTTTCCTAACAAAAACAACTAATTCCAAGTTTCTTTAGAAATATATACGCAGAAAACCATGTCTAGGGGCTAAACCTTGGCTCACAGGCCACCAGTTTGCTCCCCTAGTTTGGAAGCTGATGAAATGACGTCTGTCTTAGTAAATCTTCTGCCAGTGACAGAAAAGCATCCTAACCTTGTGTCCTTGGTGCTTCTCTTTTCTTCTTCCATTCAAGGCATCAAGACAGAAGACAGCTTGAACCATTCCCCAGGCCAGAGTGGATTCCTCAGCTACGCCTCCAGCTTCAGCACCCCACCCCCTGGACAGAGCCCATACACCTACCAGATGCACGGTCAGTCTGATGTGCGGCCCCTCCCTGCCATCTCTAAGGCCCTTCTGAATTGGGTGTCCATTCATTCATTCATTCATTCAGCAGACTTGCTGAGCACCTACTATGTGCCAGGCTGTATCTGAATTAGTCGGGTTTCAGTGGTGGGCAAAATAGACAGTGAATCTGTCCTCCTGGAAATCCCCTGGCAGTCAGAAGAAATGAACAAGTCGTTAAACAAATGGGTTCCTTTTGTATGATGTTGTGTGAAAGGAAGCACATAAGCATAGTATTTGAAAAAAAGAGTGATGGGCAGGTGAGAGGTGGGTTGGAAGAGCTGGGATATTTAACTTTAGATGGAATTGTCAAGGAAGCCTCTTTGAAGAGATGGCATTGGAACAGAGACCCAGAGACTGAGACAAGTCTGCCCTGTGCTGACGTGCATTTCAAACAGAGGGAACAGCCAGTACAACCACTCTATGGAGGAAAGCGTCTTGTATTCAAGGTATAGGATAGAAGCAAGGCTGGAGTCAAGTCATAAGGGATGTGGCAAGAGAGTCTTACAGAAGTAGCAGAGCTGAATCACACAGGATGCTGGGACCATTGGGAACGAGTCGGCTTTTATTTTAAGTGTGACGGTACAGGCAAGTCCCTTATAGAGACTTGGAGAAATGTCAGGTAATGGGAATAATGGAAAGGAGGTGCCCTTTAGGTTCTCCCGACAAGCACAACCAGTGAAATGTGTATATAAATATGTTGATGTTAAGTGCCATCGAGTCTGTTCCAACTCACAGCAACCTTGTATAGTGGTTCCAAGGAGCAACTTGTGGATTTGAACTACCAACCTTGTAGCTAGCAATGCAGTGTTGATCCTACAGGGCCACACCACAAGTATATATAAATATGGAGAGAGAAATTGACTTCAAGAAAATAGCTCACATAATTATGGGGGCTGATAAACCCCAAAGCCATGGGTTGGGCGGCAGGCTGCTAGCTCACAAGGTTGCAGGAGGTGGCAAATCCAAAATCTGCTGGTCAGGCAATAGGCTAAGGTTTCTCATGTCTCAAGAATTGGAGGTCAGACAAGATGAGTGCAGGAAAGAGATGTGCGTTTTGCCTGAACATACATTTATATATTAGATGCAGGCCACACCTCCAAGGAAACTCCCCTTGCAATGATTGGTTGCTCTCATCAGATCACAGAATGGAGGATGGTATCTAGCGTCTGCCACTGAGGCAAGTTGTCACATTAACCATTACAGAGCTGTTGTTCTGGGCAGAGGTTGTTGTTAAGTGCCTTCAAGTCATTTCTGACTCGTTTGTTGTTAAGTGCTATTGAGTCGGTTCTGCCCCATAGGGACCCTGTATAGGGTTTCCAAGGAGGAGCTTATAAGCTTGAACCACCGACTTTGTGGTTCTGACCAACTTTGTAGTCCAGCACATTAACCCACAACGCCACACCAGGACTCCATTTCTGACTCACAGTGACCCTGTATAGGGTTTTCGAGGAGTGGCTGGTGAGCTTGAACTTCCGACCTTGTGGCTCAACCGACCTTGTGGTCCAGTGGATTATCCCACAGTGCAACCCCAGGACTCCAATCTTAGGGTTACATGTAGGGAAAGTGGGATGGTGAGCACTATGGTCTAGCCCTGGTACACCTCCAGGTCAAGGTCTGCATCAGCGTTTGCTGGTGACCACCAGCTGACATTGACCAACCACTACATGCCAGGGGATGAGTGGATTATCTCATATAGTCTTCACAACACTCCGGCGGTGGTGCTGATAATTATACCCATTTTATAGAAGAAGAAACTGAGGCATAGAGGAAATTACTAACTTGCCTAACATCAGGGCAAGGAGCTTGTATTTGACTGTAACTTAATGCAAAACAGACAGTCTGTTGGCTGACTACTAGAATCCTAGCCTTACTGCTGAGCCCATGCTCTTGGCTACTCTCTACTCCCGCCTCCTTTGGTTCTGCACTGCTGTTTCCTCTCTTCCTGACTGGCCGTTCTGAGTCCTTCTGGAGAGTATAAGCTGCTAGAACCGTTCTCTAAGTGGGGAGTGGGTTAGGGCAGCAGGCCCCATAAAAAAAAGGCCTGTGAAGACTCTGAACATGAACTTGCTTCATCTAAAGCCAGTTTCTTTTTTCGCCTCACAAACAGAAACTGAGCTTCCTGCCTTCACTTCTAACACTGCAAAGCCAGTCCACCCTTCCCCATTCTGACACAACTTTTGGCTGCATCTCAAGTCAGAGTGACTCTTCTTCATTCATGCATCCATTCTGTATGATTGAGTACCAGCTTGTGCCTGAATTCCCTCATGGACAGAGACAGACAAGAATCAGTCACATAAATAAATAGATGATTGCTGATTTTGGTAAACTCTATGAAGGACAGAAATAGGAAGATGCAGTGGACTAGCTAGCGAGTGGAGATCCACCTTACCCAGGTGGTAAGGGCCATGCAAAAGCAAAGGCCTGGAGGCAGGAGAGTAGAGATGAGACCAAAAAGTGAAGCCGGAGCCTTCCCTGAACTAGGATCTGTAGAATATGTGAATAATCGTCTCCCAGCAGCCTCAGGAGGTGGTACCACTAGTCCTGTTTCGTAGTTGATGAAAATGAGGATCAGAGAGGGGAGAGACTTGCCCAAGATTGCAGAGCCAGGAAGTGTTAAGAACTAGAATTTAGACTCAAGGTTCAAGAATTTTGTGCTGTGCTGTCTCCTTGAAGGGCAAACTTTCCTTAGACTCCTTCAAGATGCCTGGCATTGTCTAAGCGCCACACAGGCACCATTTTTCTCAATGTTCCCATTAACCCTATGGCATTACTTCTGTTACTACTCTCCCATTTTAGAGGTGGGGAAACTGAGGTACAAAATGGGTAAGTAATTTGCATAAGGTCACATGGCTGTGGTGGTGGAAGTTGAAGCCAGGGAGTTGCCCTCCAAAGCCCAGCACATAACCTCTCCACACTATAGTAGAACCATCTAGAAAACAATTCTCCAGGGGATGCACCCTGGTCTAGGACCTGTCCCCCAACCTCAGCCCTCACCCAGACCCTCACAAATCCAAAACAAGCTTCCTGCTGTGTTCCCACCAACCAGGGGCATCACCCAGAGTATCCTCTTATCCTCACAGCCCAGCTGCCAGCTAGAAGGACGGTCGCAGCTGGACCTTCTCCCAATGAGCTGCCTTCAGTTGAATGCTAATGGCTATAAACTGCCCTTGAGACAGTCCAGGCATTTTGCAAGCATGACATTTCCTTCTCTTAAGTATTTTTTAAAACACAAACACACATAACGCTCACACTCCGTGCCCATGTGCTTCCTATTAATGTTTTTTGTGTTTTTTTCCCCAAGTTGTTCCAGAGGAGAAATAAACTCTCATACCACTCAGAGCATTTCAGGATGAAAGTTGTTTTGTTTTGTTTTTTTCAGTTTTTCAGGAGAAGGGAAATGAAGGAGGAAGGTGCTGAGTTTTAGACTTGCAAAGCTCTGACTTGGAGTGAAGCCAGTACTTAGGAGCTAAGATGAGTCCTTTTTTGTTTTTGTATGATCTAGGCCATCATTTTACTGATGGAGAAACTGAAACATTGTCGCATTTGTTGTTTCTTAAGTGCTGTGGAGTTGATTCTGATTCATAGCGACCCTGTATAGATTTTCCAAGGAGCAGCTGGTGGATTTGAACTACCGACCTAATGGTTAGCAGTTCAGTGCTTATCCTACAGCATCACACCACCTTGCAAATGTTCAAAGAGCCAGTATTGGATAAGCCAGGATGCCCCTCCCCCTTCCCTGAGTCTTTTTTGTTAATGTGGCATAAACTTCCAGAAACCTCTGCAGAGCTATCACCTTACAAGCCCTGGCTTTGAGATTGGCATGTGTTTGGATAACTCTGCCTCTCCACTGAACGTACAATAAACGTAAAGTAGAAAAACTTCACAACACTCATTCAGCCTTTGCACAGTTGTTTATTTTTTCTATTTTATTTATTTGTATAAAGTTCACTTAGGGGTTTTTATAGATGAAATCTATTTCTTATGGATTTGATTTTGATTTTTCTTGTTGTTTGTTTGTTTGTTTTTTGGCTTCTCCTACTAAAACAATGCTAGTCACAGAAATTACCATAAAGATTAAAAAGAGAAGAAGAAATAATCTTGAGAGTGGGTAAAGAACTCTGGCCCTGGGCTGTGGTCAGTCCTGGCTGTGCCCTGTGCAGGATGGTGTGATCTTCCACAAGGTGTTTGCCTCCTCTGTGCCTCGGTTTCCCCACCTGTGAAACTGGCACTATAAAAAAAAAAAAGAGAGAGACAACCCCATTAGGCAGTTGGAAGCAATACTTAGGCATGTTACATGTAGTCCGTGAAGGTTGGATTTTTACATTATTATTCCTGTTAAAAACTACCTGTTATTTTTTTATTATTCCTGTTAGTCCCACGTGGTAGTTAAAATGTGGGCCTCTGAAACCAGGCTGAGTTAACATCCAAGCCCTGCTTCAAACCAGCTGTGTGGCCTGTAACCCAAGTACTTCTCAATCCCTCAGTTTCTTCTCCAAAAAAATGGAAGGATTATTGGTACCTACCTCATGGGGAGCTATAAAAATTAAGTGAGTTAAAGTAGATGAAGTATTTAGAGTAGAGCCTGACACAGACTAAGCAGCAGCATCCTCATTGTCATCATCATCATTTTGGGTCTGATGCTCTGTGTCTTTTTTCCAAGTTCACTTCAATTTTCTGAACTCTCACTCTTACGAAGTAGCCATAGTAAGACAAGATAAGAATACCAATTTGAGACGAGTGAGCCATTTGCTTCCGTTGAAACTGCTCTTCTGGTGAACTGTCTTATAGGGGTCTTTCCAAAGATGGAAACTCTCTGAGTGATGCACATGGTTAATGCATGCCACTGCTAACTGAATGTTACAGTCCACCCAGAGGCATCTCAGAAAACGAAGTCTGGTGGTCTACTTTAGAAAAGCCAGCCATTGAAAACCCTGTGGAGCACAGTTCTACCCTGTGACAAACATGGGGTCACCATGAGTTGAAGTGGAAATTCATTTTGTAGCTAAAGTCTAGGGAATACTATTACTGAAGTTCAAAACTCCAACAGAGCCATTCAGTAGTGATATGAGGTATATGATTCAAGGAGTAATGAAGGGCTCGAAAGCCAATGATCAGAGGTGTAGAGCTCTGAAACTGTTTGTGTTGGATTTATGAAACCTAACACCGCTTCTGGAGACCTTGTATGCACTGTGGGATAAAGCACTGGACCAAAAGGTTGGATTGAACCACAAGGTTGGTGGTTCAAACTCACCAGTTGCTCCTTGGAAACCCTATACAGGATCGTTTTGAGTCAGAACCAACTTGACAGCATTTAAAAACAGCAAGCATCACCTCCGGCACCAGTAAGCTATGTGACTTTGGATGTATCACAGAACCTTCGTGATCTATGCTCCACGTCTCTAGTGTCCACAAATGCTCCATGGAGAGATAACGGGGGTGGGGGTGAACTTGTATACCAGTGTTCATTTCAGTACAATTCACAGTAGTCAAAAGGTGGAAACAACTCATACGTCCATCAACAGATTATGGATAAACAAATGTGGTCTATACATACAATGGAATAGTATACAGCCATGAAGTTCTGACGTATTCTACGACATGTTGTTGTTGTTGTTATGTGCTGTGAAGTTGGTTCTGACTCATAGCAACCCTGTACAGAGTTTCTGAGGCTGTAATTCTTTATGGGGGCAGAAAGCCTCATCTTTCTCCTGTGGAACAGCTAGTAGTTTCAAACTGCTGACCATGAGATTAGTAGCCCGATTCCTAACCACTACGCTACCAGAGCTGAATCTTAAAAAACATGCTAAAGTGAAATAAGCCAGACACAGAAAGACAAATATGTATGATCCCAGTTTTAGGAAATATCTAGAAGACATAGATACCCAGAAACAGAACATAGTTACCATGGGCTGGATGGGAGGAGGAATGGGACGTTATTACTTAATGAATACAGAATTTATGTTTGGAGCGATGAAAAATTTTGGAAACAAATAGTTAAATAACTGCACAATATTGTGAATGTGACTAATATCATGGGATTGTACAATTAAAATGGCAGATGTTTTCTTATGTATATTTTGGTTGGTGGTGGTGGTGGGTACCATCAAGTTGATTTCAACTCATGCCGACCCCATGTGACCGAGTAGAACTGCCCCATAGTGTTTTCCAGGCTGTAATCTTTACAAGTGACTTCTGGTGTGGCACTGTAGAATCAGCACTGAACTGTGAACCACAGGATCAGTAGTTCAAATCCACCAGCTACTCCTCGGAAACCCTATATAGGGCTGCTATGAGTCTAAAATCAATTTGACAACACTTAACAACAACAACAATCTTTACAAGAGTAGATTCCCATCCCCACTGAATAGTTTTCATCTTGTCTAGACAGGTCTGGTGAAAAGAGATGGGGATACGATTCTTATGATTCAATAGTGAGTAATTGTTATCATGACTAATTGCAACTGTCACAACTGTAAAGGTAGATTTTGTAACAAAAACGGGGGACTAGTTAATCTTACAGTCCAGAAACAGAGGACCCTAGGACCATCAAGGGAGAAGAGCACAAGCAGAATGAGGGACCCTCTCCAGAGAAGCAGCGACATCAGAGATGGGGACATGGAGAGATAGTACACCTGAGGACTCTAGACTCATGGAAAGAGAAGGACTGGGTGTTGGTGGCCAGGAGGCAGGCTTGCAGAATGTGTCCTTTGGTTGTTTAAATTATTATATATTCATGAGTGTTTTTGTGTACACCCCTCCATCCCACCCCACAAAACAAAACAAAACAAACAGAGGGAATGGAAGCAAATACTGTTGAGTGATGATGCACGGGGGAGATTGTAATCATTGCAATGAAACGATGTTATAAAAGCCAATGTTCTCCCATGTAAACTATCACTCAGTTCACAATTAAAAAAACAAAAACCAGAGTCCCAGGTCTTTCTCCTGCAGAGCTACTGGATTGGTTTGACTTGTCACCCTGTAGGTTTGTAGCCAAGCACACAACCAGAATAATAACAGTAAAGTCGGGGGTCATGATTAAATAAATCAAAAATACCCTTGGTAAATCCTGCATTCCCAAAAGTTAAATAGGTGTGTTCACTGCTGAGCTTTGTAGAGCTTTTGCCTCATGACTCTCCCAAGTGTGGATTTCAGTAGGCAGTTTTCCCAGGTAGATTTCAAGAGAAGCCCTCTCTCCCAAGTTCGTGTCCCGTGCTCATTGGAAAAGGGATACGTGTGATGACGTCTCAGGTTCCTATCTGTGTTAAAATTACTTGATGCTTTAATGTTGTTTTTTTTAATCATGGACGATATTTTTTTTCTGTTTTAATTTACTTTTCATTGAAATATAATTCACATACCATAAAATTCATCCCTTGTAAAGCCTACAGTTCATTGGCTTTTAGAGTATTCTCAAAGTTGTGCAACTCTCACCGTTGTCTTAATTCCAGAGCATTTTCATCATCCCAAAAAGAAACTCCATGCCCATCAGCCTACTCCACTTCCCTCAATATGTTCCTCCTTTAGTAAAGACAAATGGTGCATGCTGTTACTCTTCTTTTATGTTGATTTCTTAAACTCAAGTTATGTCTTTAATTTGTTTAAACAATTACAGAAATCTCTCTCCCACCCGTGTCTCACCTACACCTAGTTCCCAAACTTGTAATAGTTTCTCGTGAAAGAAACCAGAATTTCTTTTTGAAAATATAAGCAAATATGAATGCATTCTATTATACGTTATGTTTCTATGGCAAGAATTAGCTCATACAGAATTCATGAATAAGGAAATGGAGTTAGTGTAACTCTGACATCGCATTGCTTCATTTGCTTCTAACATTTTCTTTTTATCATTGGCTTTAAGAAATTTGATTATGATGTATCTTGGTGAAATTTTCTTCTTGTTTTTTTTTTAAGTTTTTATTGTAAATTGAGTGACAGTTTACATGGGAGAACATCGGTTTTGAACTCATCCTATCGTATTTCATTTCATTGCAATGACTACAGTCCCCTCCATGCATTACCATTCTACAGTATTTGCTTCTATTCCCTCTGTTTTTTTGTTTGTTTGTTTGTTTTATTAATGTATACAAAAACACACAGGAGTATATAATTATGTAAACAACCAACGGGCACATTCTGCAAGCCTGCCTCCTGGCTACCAGCACCCAGTCCCTTCCTTTCCATGAGTCTAGAGTCCTCAGCTACTCTATCTCTCCATGTCCTCATCTCTGCCTCTATCTCTTGTGTCACTACTTCTTTGGATAGAGTTTCACATTCTGCTCATGCTCTTCTCCCTTGATGGTCCTAGGGTCCTCTGTTCCTGGACTGTAAGATTTACTCCCCCATTTTTGTTTTTAAAAAAACTTCTACCTTTACAGTTATGACGATCACAATTTGTCATGATAACAATTACTCACTATTGAATCATAAGAATCTTATCTCTGTCTCTTTTCACCAGGCCTGTCAAGACAAGATGAAAACTATTCAGCGGGAATTCTATTTTTCCATGCATACTCTGAAATTAAACTCCCTCCTAAAAAAAACTTGTAAGCCAGTCACTTCATGCCTTTTTTGTCCCCCATTTTAGGTCGCCAATGTCTAAATTGCCCATCCCTATCAACCTTGTGTACAGAGGTGATAGGATTGATCCTTGATGTGCAGATTCCTTCTCTTTCCATTGATATTTTGAGCCACAACATCCATAAGTATAGGTCAAGTTTCTCAAATTATAGCAATTTACACTTGTTTCCCTTTATCAAAAATGTTTTTATCTTCTTCTAATTGAGTTCTGATCATCAAAACCATCAAAGCTAGATCAAATGGGTACTATCTGCAAGTTTGGACATGCTTGTTCGTCTCTCCTTCTTCTTGATTTTTGTGCTTTGGGTTCATCGAGCTTAGACCTGTGGATTTGTACTTTTCATCAAATATGGAAAAATTTCAACAATTATTTCTAGGTGCCATTGATTTGGTCTGATTCTTATCAACCCTCTGCACAATAGAATGACACACTGCCTGATCCTGTGCCAGCCTCACAATTGTTACATTTGAGCCCATTGCTGCGGCCAGTGCCATTGTCACTTATTGGTCGCCTTCTCTAGGGACTGCTCTCTCCTGATACCATGTCTGAAGTGCCATCTTGGCTCCCAAGGAGCATTCTGGCTGCAGTTCTTCCAAGCAGATTTTTCGTTCTTCTGGAAGTCCACGGTACTTTCAATATTCTTTTCCAACACCATAATTCAAATGCATTGATCTTAGTCTTCCTTATTCACTGTCCAACTTTCACATACATATGAGGTGATTGAAAATACCATGGCTTAGGTCAGGCGCACCTTATTCCTCAAACTGATGTTTTTGCTCTTTAACACTTAAAGGGGTCTTGTGCAGCAGATTTGCCTAAAGCAATACGTCGTTTGATTTCTTGACTGCTGCTTCCGTGAGTGTTGATCTGTCAGTGTCGCCTTCCTTTTTATGGTCCTTGGCTCTGTATGTCCTGGACATTTTTGCTCTCCCCTATTGTGTAGCTCCATCTCCTAACCTTAGGGAGACTGCCATCTGCATTCCTCTCTTCACCCTGGTCTGGAACACTCCTCAGGCAAGTATGCTGGGACAGTCATTTGGTTCACCATTTGTTGGCCTTCTTTCATGGATCACTGTCCTTCCTTCGCTGATTGATGCCCAGTGACTTGGAAATCTAGTTTTCAAATGATCTCAAGTGAGAAAGTAACCCAGTCTTGGCCAGAAGTGGAAGTCCTGCTACAATGGTTCATTTGCATTTTCCCACAGTGTGCAGTAGCAGCATCTCAATGCAAAGTACACAACAGAGGAAATGCATGAAGCCTGGTGGGAATGCAGTTCTGTTTGGGATGCCCTCATGCCTTCTTCCTAGTTTCCTAGTTACCGCTGTACTCTGAGCTATGTACTTTGTTTTTGAAAACCCAATTTTACATGCCTTCCCACCTTTGTGGGTTTTATTTCCATAACCCAGCACTTCAGTCTTCTTTACATCCCCTTCCATCAAGATGCTTCTTTTTAAGTCAAAAACCTTAAATAGATGTAATACTTCTTTGCTTATTACCTATTTGCTTTTTAACTTTTGTAACTGTGGTGGATTGTGTGCTGCTATGATGTGGGCAGCTATGTCACCAGCATTTGAAATACCAGCAGAGTCACCCATAGTGGACAGGTTTCAGAAAAGCTTCCAGATGAAGACAGACTAGAAAACTAGGGAGAAGGAAAGGTGAACCATTTCTGAAAGTTTAGCCACTGACAACCTTATTAATAGCAGCAGAGCGCTGTCAGATCTAGTGCGAGAAGGCGAGCCTCTCAGGGTGGAAGGCACTCACAATACGACTGGGGAAGAGCTGCCTCCTCAAAGTAGAGCTAAGCTTAATGACATGGATGGAATTAAGCTTTCATGACCTTCATTTATCAATGAGGCACAACTTAGAACGAGAAGAAAACAGCTGCAAACACCCATTAATAGATGGAATGTGGAGTGTACAAAGTATGAATCTAGGAAAACTGGAATGAAATGAAACACATAAAAGATCAGTATCCTAAGCATTAGTGAGCTGAAATGGAAACGTGTTGGCCATTTTGAATCAGACAAACATGTGGTTTACTATTCCTAGAATGACAAATTGGCAAGGAATAGTGTTGTATTCATCATCAAAAACCACATTTCAAGATCTATTTGAAATACAGTGCTATCTATGATAAGATAATATCTATATAATTACTTGGAGGGACCAGTTAAAACAACTATTATTCACATTTACACACCAACCAATAAAGCCTGTGATGATGAAACTGAAGAAGTTTATCAACTTCTTTAGTCTGAAGTTGATCAGACATGCAATCAAGATGTATTGATAATTACTTGTGATTGCAGTGTGAAAGTTGAAAACAAAGAGGAACATTGGATATATGGCCTGAGAGATACAAACAATGCTGGAGATCATATGATACAATTTTGCAAAGTCAATATCTCCTTTTCTATAAATATCTTTTTTCAACAACATGAACTATGGCTCTACACGGGAACATCACCAGATGAAATACATGAGAATCAAATTTATTACATCTGTGGGGAGACTCAATGGAGAAGCTCTGTATCATCAGCTAAAACAAGGCCAGGGGCTGACTACTTGTTCATACGCAAGTTCAGGCTGAAGCTGAAGAAAATGAAAACAGGTTCACAAGAGGCAAATTATGATCATGAGTATGTTGTTATTGTTGTTAAATGTCATTGAGTTAGTTCTAACTCATAGTGACCCTGCACAAGTATTCCAAGGAATGGCTGGTGAGTTTGAACCACCACCATTGGTTCAAACTGACCTTGTCGTTCAGTGCTTTATCTCACACCAGGACTCAGATTTTCAGTGCATCCCCCCTGAACTTAGATACCATCTCAAGAGCATATTTGATGTATGTGACACTAATGACTGAAGACCAGAAGAGTTTGGGGATGATAACAACATCCTGTGTGAAGAAATAAGGTCATTAAAAAGGTCATTAAAAAGACAGAAAGAAAGAAAAGGCCTAAATGGATGTCAGAAGAGAGTTTGAAACTTGCTGTTGAATGTAGAGAAACCAAAGCAACTGGAAGAAATGAGAAAGTAAAGGAGCTAAACGGAACATTCAGCAGCTCAAGAAGACAAAGTAAAATATTATAATGAAATGTGCAAAGACCTGGAGTTAGAAAACCAAAAGGGCAGAACATGCTCAGCATTTCTCAAGCTAAAAAACTGAAGAAAAATATTTAAGCCTCAAGTTGCAATATTGAAGTATTCGCTGGGCAAAATATTGAATGATACAGAAAATGCAAAAGAAGATGGAAGAAACATACAGTCACTGTACCAGAAAGAACTGATTGCTGTTCGGCCATTTCAAGAGGTAGCATATGATCAAGAACCAATAGTATCGAAGAAAAAAATCCAAGCTGCACTGGAGGCATTGGGGGAAAAAGGGTCTAGGAATTGATGGAATACAAATTGAAATCTTTCAATAAACTATGGCAACACTAGAGCTGCTTACTCTTCTATGCCAAGAAATTTGGAAGACAGCTACCTGGTCAACCGATTGAAAGCAATCCGTATCTGTGCCCATTCCAAAAGAAGGAGAACCAACAGAATGCAGAAATAATCAAACCATGTCTTTAATATCAAGTAGCCTTGGTAGAGTATTGGATTACAAGCTAGGCTGCTAACCACAAGGCCAGTAGTTCGGATCTACCAGTTTGCCCAAAGGGAGAAAGATGAGGCTTTCTACTCCCATAAAGATTTACAGCCTCGGAAATCCTGTACAGGGTCACTATGAGTCAAAACCGACTCCACAACACACCACCACCATCATTAATGTCAAGTGTAAGCAAAATTTTGCTGAAAATAATTTTAAAACAGTTGCAGCAGTACATCAACAGGGAGCTGCCAGACATTCAAACTGGATTCAGAAGAGGTTGTGGAACAAAGGGTGTCATTGCTAACATCAGATGGATCTTGGCTAAAAACAGAGAATACCAGAAAGATGCTTACTTGTGCTTTATCGATGATGTTGGAGTTTTTGCCAATCTGATGCAGGAAAGATGGAATCTTGTAATATTATTAGTTTGAAAATTTTGTCACAGGAGTGATGTTGTGCATCTTTTCAGATCTTTGAACCAATTTATATTGAGTTTTCTGTTAACTAGGAGACTAGATTTTGAGACTAGATTTGAAAACTTTGCCAAAGGAGAGTGATGAGACAGTACCTATCCCTACAGATAGTTAAGTACATTGTTGTTGTTGTTGTTGTTATGTGCCGTGACCGTGTTGTTGTTGTTGTTATGTGCCGGAGTCGATTCTGACTCATAGTGACCCTGTACAAGGTTTCCGAGGCTGTAAATCTTTACAGGAGCAGAACGCCTCATCTTTCTCCCACAGAACAGCTGGTAGTTTTGAACTGATGACCCTGAGGTTAGCAGCCCTATTCGTAACCACTATGCTACCAGAGCTCCTTTAAGTATATTGGAAAGCTTCAATAATCACCACAGTGTGGTTCTGGAGTCAGAATAGACTAATGGACCAATAGAAGAGAACAGCCAATCTAGAACAAGAGTCAACAGATAACAAAATTTAGCACATGGGGAAGGTGCCATCTTTAAGTCCTTGGAAAATGATGCCTATTCAGTGAATTGTTGTGGTTGTAAAGTGCCATCGAGTCGGTTCCAACTCATAGGGACCCTGTATAGGGTTTCTGAAGAGCAGCTGGTAGATTTTGAACTGCTGACCTTGTGGTTCCTATATGGAGCTTGAATAATTGGGTAGCCATCTTAGGGGAGAAAAATCCACTCCTATTCCTGTGTTCTACGGGGGTGGAAATCCAAATGGATCAAAAGTTTCAACATCAAAAGTAAAACCATAAAAGGACTCAAAGAAAATTAGCAAAATTTTTATAACTTTGGAATGGAAAAGAGTTTTCTCAATTCAAAAATCAGAAACAAATTTCAACTGTGAAAAAAAAAAAAAAACTTAAAAAATAAAAATCTGCATGGCAAAGAATACCCAAAATAAAGTCAAAACAACAACAAAAACAAACAAAATGACAAACTGGAAGGAAATGTTTACATCTCAAATCACAAGCAGATGTTACTCTTGGTTTTTTGTTTTTTGGGGTTTTTTTTTAGTATTTCTCCTGGTGTGGCACTGTGGGATAAAGCACTGAACCGCAAGGTTGGTTTGAGCCACAAGGTCAGCGGTTCAAATTCAACAACTGTTCCTTGGAAACCCTGTAATAGGGTCATTACAAGTCTGAACTGACAACAGTTCAGTGGCTTGAACCTCCTGTGAAATGTGGATCTTCTCAACCAGGGTTTCAAAGTAAAACAGTACTGGGGCCCTGAGGGTCATGCAAATAGGGCAGTAAGCTAGGTGTGGTGCCACAGGGAATGGTGGCAACTGTGGCAAACTGGAGACTTCATGTGCAACTAAGGAGGGTTACTGTCTCAGCCCATCGCATCTGCACTGGAATGGGCTCACAGAGATATCAGAGCTTTCTATTTTCCAAGATAATCCCTACGACTATATTTTTAAGTGAAATTTCCTGATTATTTTCCAATATTGGCAACCGACTTAAACCCTCTTTTAAAATAATTTATGGTGCAAACAAATAAGTACCATATTTTTATAAAAATAGCATATTATACACTTTTGGGGGGCCATAGATGCCCTCCCCAGCAAAGTATTTTTGCTAGTAAGCTATGCTAATTTTTTTGATCATAGTGTGCTTATGAAAATACTTCCTGTGGTATTTGCATAAAAATACTGTATTAGTCGTCCATCTTACAATGTTGTTACAAACTTTCTTAACCAAACTCCAGGCTCTGAGACCAGAAAGGAAGGAGCAAATTACTAGCCAAGTGGTGACATGGGAGCTTGAGAGACCGTCCCTTTGTGTCCCTACCTCTGGCTTCTCTCATCTGTGCAGGATCCCAGAAAGCATGTGTGGTGTATGTGGTTGTAGCTGAGTTGGAGCCCAGTGGCCTCTTCCTGGTGGAATTATTTCCATAGTTCTTGGCACAGCAACTTTCAGGCTGCTCCGGCCCCACCAGTTTTGAGCAGGCTAAGTCTGCCTGATGTCACTCTGTCAGGGGAGACTGGAGCCCAACTCGGCATCTCACTGGTTCTTGGACTGAAGACAGGTTCCTGGTGTGAATCAGCATCTCTTCTGCACACGGTGAAGTAGGTGACATTCTCAGAACCTCCACCCTGATGGTCACCTTCTCATCACCTTCACCTGCCTTGGCAGTGAGTTGCTGCTCCCTGCTGGAACTGAAGAAATCTGTCGGACTAAGGGCATAGAGAGGTTACATGGATGATTTGTCCTCTGATTATAGAACACCTGATTGGCTCAGCCCTTCTCCAAAAGCTGCTGAAGATGACAGATGAAATGGAGAGAGAGGGAGAGAGCTGGTTTGGGGATCAGGAAGAGGTTTGGTGGACAACAATCACCTCTCTAAGGCAGCGCTGTCAAGTCAACCTTTCTGCGATGGTGGAAATAGTCTCTCTCGGCACTGTCCAGTATGGCAGCCACCAGTCACATGTCAAGGGGCCCTGGTTGCACAGTGGGCTAAGTGCTGGGTTGCTAACCACAAGATCAGCAGTTCAAACCCACCACCTGCTCCACGGAAGAAAAACGGGGGCTGTCTGCTCTCATAAAGATTTACAGTCTTGGAAAACCCTAAGGGACAACTCTACTCTGTCCTATAGGATTGCTGTGAGTGAGAATCGAGTCGACACCGGCTGCTTGGGCTTGGGGGGCTTAGCCACTTGTAGCCATTGGATGTTTGAAATGCAGCTTGTAAGACTGAATGTTTTATATGAATTAAGAAGGCAGAGATAGTTTCATTAGTAGGTTTCTCACCTTCCACAGGAGACCCAGGTTCCATTTCACTACATTTCATGGGCAGCTACCACCCACCGGTCAGTGGAGGCTTACGTGTTGCTATGAGGCTGCATAGGTTTCGGGGACTCTTTCAAACTAAGACTAGGAAGAAGGTCATGGAGTTCCCAGGCCACAGTGGAAAGATACAGTGAAATACAAGAGTGGAGTATGATGGAAGGTCTACTTTAGATTGCAGGGATTGGGCAGGGGTCTCTGAAGAGGTGACAGTAGAGCTGAGGCATGGCCACTGGGAAGAACTGGCCATGAGTCCTGAGTCTTTCCAGCCAAGTGACTGGAAAGTGAAGGGGAGAGGGATCCAGGATGAAGTCAAGAGTGGGGCGGGCCAGACGTGGGCCAGAGCCTGTGGGTATGTGGTGGCCTTTAGATTTTATCCTGAAAGCCAGAAGACGCTGGGTTTTAAGCAGGGAGGTTGGTGATCTGCTTTGCATCTCAGAAAGCCCACTCCACTGTTGTGGGGTAAGTGACTACAGGGCCGGAGCTGGGCAGGATGCAGGGAGCCAGGCAGGAAGCTCTCTCCTGGAGACAGGAACTGCCCCTCCCTGGTCTTCCCATCCCCCTCCTATCCTTCAGGTTGGAAACACTGGAACCAATATTCATGGAACTGGTCCGTAACAATACCAGTCAGGTCCTGGAAACCCCACTCAGCAAATTCTAGAACCCTATCTACAGGGTTGAATGTTTTTTGTTGTTGTTGTTGTTACTATGAATGGGCTCTGATTCATAGTAACTCTGTGTATAATTGAATGAAACACTGCCCAGGCCTGTGCCATTCTGACAGTCATTGCCATGTGGTGGACACTGTGTCAGCCCATCTCACTGGGAGATTTTCCTCATTTTTGCTCACCCTTTACAAGCATGATGTCATTCTCCAGGAACTGGTCGTTTTTGATGACATGTCCAAAGTATGCGAGCTGAACTCTCACCATTCTGCTCCCATGAAGCATTCTGGCCATACATTTTCCAAGATAGATTGGTGGGTTTTTTGGCAGTCCATGGAATATTCACTATTACTCACTATTTTTCACTACCACCGTAAATCAAAGGCATCAATTCTTCCATCTTCCTTACTGTTGTCCAGCTTTCAAATGCATATGATGAGGTGATTGAAAATCCCATGACTTAGCCTTAGTAGGGGACACCAAGATCAATTGGTATAAAATAGTCCACAAAATGAATGTTCTGCATTCAACTTAGATGAGCAGCAATTGTTGTTGTTCTTGTTTTTGTTAGCTGCCATCCAGTCAGTACCGACCCATAGTGATCCTTTGCACAACAGAACAAAACACTGCCCTGTCCTGGGCCAACCTCACAATCATTGCTATGTTTGAGCCCACTGGTGCTGCCACTGTGCCAGCCCATTTAAATGGAGTTCTTCCTCTTTTTCTCTGACCCTCCTCTTGACCAAACATGATATCCTTCTCCAGGAACTGGTTCCTCCTGACATTATGTCCAAAGTATGAGAGATGAAATTTGGCCATCTTGACCTCCAGGGACCACTCTGGCTGCACTTCGTCCAGTACATATCTGTTTGCTCTTCTGGCAGCCTATGGCACTTTCACTATTCTCCTCCAACACCATAACTCAAAAGCATCAATTCTTCTACAGTCTTCCTTATTCACTGTCCAGCTTTCGTGTGTATATGAGGTTATTAAAAATATCATGGCTTGGGTCAGGCGCCCCTTAGTCCTCAAGCTGACATCTTTGTTCATCAACACTTTAAAACGGTCTTGTGCAGCTGATTTGCTTAATGCAATACGTCGTTTGATCTCTTGACTGCTGCTTCTGTGAGTGTTGATAGTTGATCCAAGAAGAATGAAATCCTTGACAACTTCAATCTTTTCTCCGTTGATAAGGATGTTGTTTATTGGTCCAGTGGTGAGGATTTTTGTTTTCTTTCCATTGAGATGTAATCCATACTGAAGGCTGTGCTGGTTGATCTTCATCAATAAATGTTTTAAGTCCTCTTCACTTTCAGCAAGCAAGGTTGTATCATCTGCATATGGCAGGTTGTTATTGAGTCTTCCGCCAATCCTGATGTTACATTTTTCTTATAATCCAGCTTCTTGGATCATTTGCTCAGCTTACAGGTTGAATAAGTATAGTGAAAGAATACAACCCTGTCGCACACATTTCCTAATTTTAAACCATTCAGTGTTCCCATGTTCTGTTCGAACAACTGCCTCTACAGATTCCTCATGAGCACAATTAAGTGTTCAGGAATACTCATACTTCACAATGTTGTCTATAGTTTGTCATGATCCACACAATCGAAAGCCTTTGCAGAGTCAGTAAAGTACAGGTAAACATCTTTCTGGTATTCTCTGCTTTCAACCAAGATCCATCTGATGCCAGCAATGATATCCCTCATTTCACGCCCTCACCTTAAACCAGTTTGAACCTCTGAAAACTCTCTGTCAATGTCTATTGGCAGCCATTTCTGTATTACCTTTAGTAAAACTTTACTTGCATGGGTTATCAATGATATTGTCTGATGATTTCCTCATTCTTTTGGGTCACCTTTCTTTGCAGTGGGCACAAATACAGATCTCTTCCAGTCAGTAGACCAGGTAGTTGTCTTCCAAATTTCTTGGCACTAATGAGTGAGTGCCTTCAGTGCCACATCACTTTGTTGAAAGATTTCAATTTGTATCCCATCAATTCCCAGTGCCTTGTTCTTTGCCAATGACTTCAGTGCACCTTGGACTTCTTCCTTCAATATCATTGGCTCTAGATCATATGCTACCTCTTAAAATGGTTGAACATTGATCATTTATTTTTGGTACAGTGATAGTGTGTATTCCTTCCTTCTTCTTTTGATGCATTCTTCATCAACCAGTATTTTATTCACAGAATCCTTCAATACCACAAGTCAAGGTTTGAGGGTTTTTTCCTTCAGTTCATTCAGCTTGAGAAATGCTGAACGTGTTACTCTCTTTTGATTTTCTAACTCCAGGTCTTTGCACATTTCGTTATAATATTTTACTTTGTCTTCTTG
>NW_006408541.1:16267905-16290403 GCF_000296735.1 Chrysochloris asiatica | reverse complement strand
TTCAGAAGTAGTTTGTCTCTCCTTCCTAGTCTGTCTTTGTCTAGAAGCTCAGCTGAAACCTATCCACCATGAGTGACCCTACTGGTATTTAAAATACCCATGGCATAGCTTCTAGAATCACAGCAACATACAAACCACCACAGTATGACAGACTTACAGACAAGTGGGTGGTGAGCAGCCATCTAAGGTGTAATTATTGGTTTTACCCTATCCGAGGAAAGAAGAGTGAAGAAGATCAATAACACAAGGAAACAATTAGTACAACAGACTGATAGACCACGTGAACATCCGTCTTCATGACCCTGAGACCAGAAAAACTAGATGGTGCCCGGCTGCCACTGCCAACTGCTCTCAAAGGGGACACATTAGAAGGTCTACCACTAGGTAGAGTGGTAGAAAAATTTTGGAACGAAATTCAAAATCATAAGAAAAGACCATGCTGATTAGTCAGATAGTAGCTGGTGGAAACTCGGAAACGCTCAGTCACCCTTCAGGTCTGGAATACACCCCCATGGCTCCATTTTCAGTCTAACAATAGACAGGTCTATATGAAGACCACCACCACTAGTATGCTAGGACTTAAAATAATCAGCTATTTGAGATCAAAAGAGCAGGACTTATCCAAGTTTAGAAGGGTTAGAAAAGAAGTAGGAATGGAAATGGAAACACAGGGAGGAAGTGGGATTCTTGGGCTTACTTTGATGAGACAAAACGAGCTAGGAATGATGAATGCTCCATTAACCTTCACTCAGTTCACAATAAAAAGGCAAAAAGAAAATACCATGGTTTCAGTCAGGTGCGCCTTAGTCCTAGGTTGAATAGTGTCTTCCAAAAGTTCATGTCTTTAAAAAAAAAAAAAGTTCATGTCTACCCAGAACCTATGAATATGAGTTTATTTGGAGATAGGGTCTTTACAGAGGTAATCAAGTCATACTGGCTTGAGGTCAGAAACACGGAAGAAGCTCTGTAAAGACAGAAGCAGAGCTAGAATGATAGAGCCGCAGCTAAGGACCACCAAGGCCTGGCTAGCAACTACCAGAAACTAGAAGAAGCAAGGAAGGATTCTTTCCCAGAGCCTTCAGAGAGAACCCGGCCCTGCTGACACCTTGATTTCCTGTCTCCAGAGCTGTGAGCGAATACATTTCTGTTGGGTTAAGCCCCCAGTTTATGGAATTTTGTTCTGGCAGCCCTAGGAAACGATTACACATTCCAGTTTATCCTTTGACTCCCGAAGAAACGGAGGCCCAGCCAGGGACTGGATGGTGCTGCTCATAAGGCATTTGGTTTTCATTTTTATTCCTGACGTTTCTATGAAATAAGAACTGAGCCAACACCAGGGTTGGTGTCTGCAAAAGTTGTTGAAAATATGGCAGAATAAATCTCTCTCCCATCTGATCATTTAAGGCAGGGCCGTGGGCAGATAAAGAAAACAACAAGGAACAAAAAAACTGCAAACATAAAACCCTGGAGAAGTCCCATTCAAAATACAAGTCCCTCCCTTGGCAATTCCTTAAAGACACTAGGAGAGAGGAGCCTGCCCTGAGCCCCGGGGCGTCCGCCTTCTGCCCAGGAATTAAAAGGGATAATTAGGGGTGGGCATTGGGGTGGGAGAGAGACACTACCTCAGTCTGGGTGCTTGTTATTAGGGGAGAGAGACACAGACAGACAGACAGGCACTGCAAATCCATCATCAGGCCCACTCAGATAAGCCAGGTTATAGGATGCAGCATTTGCACCCATAGAACAAATCTGATTTGTTCTGCTTCTAAACGTTCTGTTAAAATCCATACCCCACCTGCCCTAGAGACCTGTATTTCTTGTCCTGAGCAGACAGAACCTGACCCCCTAATTCAGGCTGTTTCATAGCAGCATTATCAATTGCCATTCTCTCATTGTCGATTCATGCCAACCCAATGTGTGTCAGAGTAGAACAGGTTTTCAGTGGCTGACTTTTCCCAAGGAGATCACCAAGCCTTTCTTCTGAGGTGCCTCGGGGTGGACTCGAACCTCCAACACATCAGCCAAGTGCATTAACTGTTTACACCATCCAGGGACTCCCTGTCAGCATTAGTTCACACGGAATTGCTTCCACATGCCCCAGGTTGGCAGCCTCATACTTCAGATCATAATCCTTTTTAGCCAGCTTTAAATGTTTTCCTTTCTTTATTTTAAATGGTTGCTGTTGTTGGTAAGTGCTGTCAGGTAAGTTTCGACTCAGGGTTTCCGAGGAGCGGCTCGTGGGTTTGAATCGCCTACCTTGAGATTAGCAGTCCAGTGCTTATCTTAAATCGCCACACCAGGACCCTTATTTTAAATTACACAAGTAATATTAGTGTGCATCTTTCCAGGACTTACTCATTTTTTTTGTGCATTTACTAACCTTTTTTTTTTTTTAAACCATAAAGCGGATCTTGCTGTGCATTTTGTAAATAACTTTTGATATTTTAAACAGCGTGTCATGGAGATCTTTCTAAGTCAGTTCAAATAAGCCCACTTTATTTATTATTTTCCTGGCTTCATAGTACTCTGGGGAGAAAGCCAAGTTGCCTAGATTTGAATCTCAGCCACACCACTTACTGGCTGCTTGACTTTTGACAAATTACATCTCTGAGACTTGATTTCTTCATCTGTGAAATGGGTCCATAGTAACAGCCAACGTCACAGACAATACATACAGGGAGCTTGGGTCTGTCCCGGGACAGACTCCATGCACTTTATTAGCTATTATTGGTGGTGCTGTGGGATAAGCACTGGGCTGCTAACCACAGGATTGTTGGTTCAAATCCACCATTCCCTATGGGATAGAGATGAGGCTATCTACCCTCGTAAAGATTGACAACCTCAGAAACTCTGTACAGGGTGGCTATGCGTTGGAACCAACAGGGGCGGTAGGATTTTTATTGTGGTTACTGTTAGTACTGGTGTGGTTCATATATCCATTCCCCTAGGGATGGGCACTTAGGTTGTGTCCAACATTTCATTGTTCTTACCTCTCAGGAACTGGCTGTCTCTCTGCAGCTTTTCTGGCCTGAAGTGTTAGTTACTACGGGTTGTTTGCTGTCCCAGAATCTGTGTGTGCATGCGCGTACGTGTGTGCATGTGTGCATGTGTGTGTGTATGTGTGTGTGCCTCCCTTTGTGGAAACCAGGGCCTCCTTCCAATTTCTGAGGCAGGCTTGCCAGACTTTGCTGCTCCAGCCCTAAATTGCAGCCTTCAAAAATTGGCAGCTCCAAAGGATTGCGCAACCCTGAAACCATAGCCCAGGGCATCCCAGCTGCTGCTGCATTTGGGCCCCAGTCCACCACCTGACCTTAAATTCTCCAGACTCCTCTGACTGTTCTAGTGACAGGCCCCTGGGACCAAAATAAGGATGTGGCCACAAAGACTCACAAGAGGACTCCACCTGGGAGGGGTCTTGGCAGGGGCCAGGGAGGATTCGTGGACTCCAGGGCCCAGCTTTTTAGACTTTGCTGCTGCTGAGGCTTGAACTTCTCTGTGCTTTGTGATCTGCATGGGGTCATTAGTCATGTGGACATTTGATATTGCACCCGAAAACAACTGGTCAATTGCACCAGCCTGGGTGGCTGAGGCGGTTTAGTAAGAGGGGTTAGTAAGGGCCCATCTTTTGGTATTGGCCCAGGGTGGGCTAACACTGGTACCATGTGCCCTCTGTCTGGGGCTCAGCCTTCCCATCTGTAAAATGAGAGTGTTGGACTAGAAATCATTGCCTTTCACCCTTTTTTTATCAGCATTTAAGAAATGCATTCTACAGCATGTGCATAAACCTAAGTAAGGGTATGCGTTTACATGTCTTTTTACAAAGGATCAATTAAAACAATGTGGTCCAAGAGGTTGACAGTCTGCGCCTGCAAAGACTTACAGCATCAGAAAGCCTGTGGGGCAGTTCCACTCTGTCCACTCAGATCGCTGTCACTTGGAATCAACTTGCCGGCAGTGGGTCCTCATCACAGGACTTGCACTCCTATATTCTCTCTTCTGTTTCGTTAGAAAAAGCATTCTCTTCTAGCATAGTGGGTTACGCATTGGATTGCTAACTGAAAGGTCAGCAGTTCAAATCTACTAAGCGTTCCATGGGAGAAAGATACAGCTTTCTGCTCCCATAAAGATTTATAACCTCGAAAACCCTATACAGGGTGGCTATGAGTTGGAACCAACTCCACAGCACATAACCGCCACCACCGTTTCATTTTTTAAAGTTGCTGGTAAGGATTTACAAATTGATTTCGCATTTTAGTAATGGGTTATGTCCCACAGTTTGGAACTCTATGGACTGAACGATCTCCAAGGTCTTTCTGACAATGATTTGTGACAAGAGGGCTGAATTTTGCCATTCCAATAATATATTTCTCTGTCCTTGATCTTTAAAACATTAAATGCTCATTGTGAAAAAGTTGGAAAATACCATAAAAGCATAATGAAAATGTTTTATTGATAATCTCTAATCCCAGCATCTAGATTAAGATTCCTTTGTTTTATTTTTGAGCCTATCAATTCCCTTTTCAATATTTAAATTTAGTGTATATGGTCATGCACTGACTAAAATGATATTGAATCTATGGATTTGGAATTGGGGGAATGGTTTAATAATGTGTGGATTTTCTCATTCATTAACTTTCTTTAAAAACATGCTTCAAATGACTATAATATTGCATTGACTCAGTTTACCATAATTTCTTTAGCAAATAACTCTATGATGGACATTTAAGGACTTAGGCACACTCTTATTGCTAGGTACCTTGTAAGTGTGTAATAAACAGAAGTCATTGTGTTTAGGGAATTCTTTGCTGGTTTTGAGGAGTTATCTGTGATGTTAGATGAGGACTCAAACCCACTGCCACCAACTCGGTTCTGACTCATAGTGAACCTGTATAGGGTTTCCGAGGCTATAAATCTTTATAGAGACAGACAGACTCATCTTTCTCCGGTGGGTGGCTGGTGGGTTTGAACTGCCAACCTTGTGGTTACCAGGCCAGTACTTATCCTGCAGCGGTACCAGGGCTCCTTAGATGAGGACTGAAGACTTTGGGATATTGTTGATCACTCAGGTCAGTAAGAAGTAAGTACCAAAGCCTACTAGAGATAACCCAGAATCCTAGAACTAGTCTTCTAGAAGGACTGTTAGGGATCCCCTAGGCCAAGGAGACCTGGTGGAGGAGCACTGGATTGCTAGTAGCAAGGTCGATGGTTCAAACCCACAAGCCACTCCTTGGAGACCCTATGCAGAGTTACTTCATCAGAACCTGCTCTATGGCACTTAACAACAACAATAGGTCATGCGTTCGTAACTAGGAAGTATTTTAAGATTTGAGACCCAGAGGTCTCTGTGGCAACCACTTAGCTACTCAACTCTGCTATTCTAACCTGACAAGCCACAAGCAAACAGGCATGGCTAATATTCCAATACAATGTTTTTACCTAAACAGATGACCAGCCCGGAGGCCACAGTGGCCAATTTGTGATCTATATTGGTCTAGGTCAACGTACAGCTAGAACTAGGAGTTGTGGCTGCCATTCGTATTCGTCCCAAAACTGAGTCACCAAAAATGACCCATCGTGGCAGTGTTGCCTTTTTTGCCCTTCTTGGGGCTGGGTGGGGGATGGGAGAGAAGAGACTGATAGAATCTCACCACCAAATTGACAGTGGAAATGGCCATGTTATTTCCAGGCCAGTTTCAGATTCTCCACAACTCTTTTTTCTTCAAACTGAGTGGCTCCAGTGAGCACATCTCCCCTTTTGGCCCTTAGTGGGCATATAGCAAGTGTGAGACGTCATCTCTGGTTCTAGTTCAGCTTGAGCTCATGGGTGGTGCAGTTACTGCATTCGTAAGTTCACGTCCACCCAGGAAGAAACACCTGGTGATCTACTTTCAAAAACACACAGTTCTACTCTGACACGGATGAGGTCACCATGAGTTGGAACCAAGCTGACACCAACAGATGACTGACCAGCAACATCATGTTGTTGAGTGAATTCTGACTCCTTGCAATGCTATGTTGTTGTTAAGTGCCATCTGCCATAGCGACCCTGTACAGTTTCGGAGGTTATAAATCTTTACGGGAGCAGAAAGCCTCATCTTTCTCCCGTGGAGCGGCCGATAGCTTCGAACTGCTGACCTTAAGTTTCACAGCCCAATTCGTAACCACTACGCTACCAGAGCTCCTTATTGCAATGCTATAGGAAAGAGTAAAATTACTCCTTAGGGTTTCCGAGGCTGTAAATCTGCACGGGAGCAGACATGAAGAGTAGCTGATGGGTTTGAACCTCTGGCCTTGTGGTTAGCAGCCCAGTGTGTAACCCATTACACTTCTAGGCTCCTCAACTGGTTACTAAACCAAACATCAAACCTACTTGCATTGAGTCCATTCCAACTCAGACCGATCCTGTTTGGCATTTCCATGACGGTATATCTGTACCAGAGCAGCCAGCCTCATCTTCCTCTCAAAGAGCTGCTGGTGGGTTTGAACCACTGATTTTGCAGTTAGCAGTCCAGTGCCTAACCACCACAGTGATTTCAATACCACCACTGTGGGTATTTAAATCACTGAAATATTGAGGGGATGTTTGTTACCACAGCATACCATAACCTCTGTTGGCTGATTTCTTGCATAAAAAGTGGTATTAAAAGCCATTGGTTCACCTAGTGAGGAGACCCTCTTTGTTCTTTCCATCTTTCCGATTAAATGATGAAATAAGAAAGTCTCTATGTAGTGATAGTATGTGTTTCATGTCTTTCTGTTGTTATTGTTAAGTGACATCAAGTTGATTCCGACTCATAGCGACCCTGTATAGGGTTTCCAAAGAGTGTCCGGTGAATTTGAACCATGGACTTTGCGGTTCAAACCAACCTTGTGGTCCAGTGCTTATCCTATAGCGCCACACCAGGACTCCCACACCACCTTTCTAGTACCTGCAAATATTTATTTTTATCCTAATGAGAGCAAACTCCAGGTGTAGTACCTTTGGCAGATAACACAATTAGCTAGAATAAAAACATTGGCTTCTATGTGGGTTTGTGTGTGTGTTTTTTTTTTAATGTATTGATTATTGGTGGCAAGTGGCATTGGCATTTTTCTGTACAGTAGTGATATAAAGTTCCTTTCTCAGATAAATTTATATAAGTAAAAGCAAAGAGCCGTTTCACAGGAGGACAAAGCTCTACATTACAAAACTGTTAGTCTACTTAAATTTGAAATAAGAAAAATGTTAAGTCAAGTGACAGCGGCTTGCAGATATGGCCCCGATCCTAAAGGGGTAAGGAAATTAACACAGTCCTGACAGCACAAATCTAGTTCAACAATCATCACTGTGACGTTATGACATTATGGAAACGAGTAGGCTCAACGGAGCCCAGTTGGCATTTCCAAATTGCCCACTTCACAGGCTCTGTGTGTCCACAGCCCTGTGTGTCCACCCAAAGCTGGATGGAAAATCCATGATGCCAGAAGTTGACAAAATCACCCACCCCAGGGTCCCTGGCTGGGCAGCAGGAGGGTCGGGCTGAGGGCCGCGTGGCGTCTGCCCCGAGAAGGCTGGACTTTGCAAATGTTGAAACCACCCAAGCAAAAGAGGTCGGTCAAGGCTCCTGCTGCTCAGCTGGGTTGCATTAGTCTCAGTCTAAGCCCGTGGCGGCAACGACAGTCCGGACCCCGGCAAGCTCGGCAAAGGTCAGGGCTCACCGTTTACAGTGTAAATATACCCCCTCCACAGCCATCCCTTCCCCAGCCGCACAATATCGCCTTCAAAGATCTCCAAACACCAAAGCCGACCGTACCAAATTAGCTTTATTGTTTTAAACCAGCCCCTTCTGTCTTCCACCACCAACCACCCTCCCCAAGGGGAACAGAATTCATAATAGACATCTCTCCCACACGTGTGTGCCTCTGTTCTGCACTCTCTAATGTCAGTCTGCAGCACTGAGGCAGCATTTGTGTGTGCCAGTCCAGTCAAGGCCACTGGGAAGTGATGACCTGTCCAGTGCCCAGTGCTTGAATCATCTGGGAAGCAGCTCCGAGGGTGTGAGTGCTTTGCATGAATCTGCTCGTACAGACCTCACTTTAGGGCTCAAGGCTGAGTCTTGGCCATTTCACAGATGAGAAAACGGAGGCTCTGAGGAAGGTAGTCTCCCATACAGAAAGACAGAGACATTAAGTAACTCTCTCAAGGTTACCCAGCCAGGAAGTGGCGGAGCCTGGCTCTGAGCCCAGACATTCTGGTCGAGAGTTGATGTTGTAATCACTAGCTTAAGCTGTCATTAGAAATGGGACTGTGACCAGGGGCAGATTACCCTGTAAGCAGGATAAGCACAAGCTTACTTGTACTTGTTTACTCATCTGTAGTGAACAGTTTCACATATTTTTCACCACATCTGAAACCCATGTGAAATTGCTCACTACAGATTGGGAAGTAAGCCTGTGCTTACCTTGCTTATTGGTTGGTACTCCATCCCTGTCAGGGATTGTAGATTTTAAAAGAGGCTTTGATTCTTTAGGGATGTTCTGTGGGGTTCGGAGAGCGACAAATGCCAGCCAGACCTAGAAGCAGAGTCTTTGCAATGGTGGAAAAAATGTAAAATCGTTCACTACAAATCACTAAGTAAGCACAAGTAAACCCATGCTTACCTGCTTATTGGGTTTCTGATCCTGGGAGTGAGAGGAGGGAGATGTAAACCTCTGGGATCCAGCCTTCTCACTTACACCACGTGCTCTGTCCCCAGCTGTGTGTGGTCATGGCTGCAGGGGATCAGAAGCACCCCAGGGGTTCCTGCAGGTAAGGAGCTTAGGCCTGGCTGGAACCATTAACTACTCCTGAGGAGAGGTTAGGTAATGGGCAGGTGGACTGGAACCTGTGGCTAAAGTAAGTCAGGAGCTAGGAGCTCAGCTGCCAACCACCCCGGGAGCTGAAACTCTACAGACAAACCTACTCTCCATTCCCCAGGGTTTAAAGGGCCCAGTGGTTCTCACTGGAGTCCCTGAGTGGTGCAGACAGTTAAGTGCTGAGCTACTAACCCTAAGATTGGTGGTTCAAATCCAACCAGAAGCCTGGCGATCTGTGGAGTGGAGTTCTACTCTGAAACACACATGGTCGCCATGAGTCAGAATGAAGCCAACAACAACAGATTTGATTGTGTTGTTGGTAGTCCTCAAGACATTCTGAAACCTTCAGAACTGTAAGCTTCCAGAAAAACCCTTCTCCAGTGCCTTTTCCTTGAATAATGCTTTTATTTCTTTATTTATTTTAATAACTGATCCTCATGTGGCGCTGTAGGATCAGCACTGGACTGTGAACCACAAGTTTGGCAGTTCAAACTCATAATCTGCTCCTCAGAAACCCTATACAGGGTCGCTATGCGTCAGAACTGACTCGACAGCACTTCACAACAAGAATACATGCACATAGCACAATAGCAGTAGCAATTAAGTCTTTCTGTCATCCCTGTCCCACAAGGCACTCTGGTAGTGTAGTGGTTATGAATCGGGCTGCGAACTGCAAGGTCAGCAGTTCGAAACTACCAGCTGTTCCACGGGAGAAAGATGAGGCGTTCTGCTCCCGTAAAGATGTACAACCTCGGAAACCCTATACAGGGTCACTATGAGTCAGAACCGACTCCACGGCACATAACCACCACCACTATCCCTGTCCCATAGCCATCTAGGTCTCTTCCCTGAAGTGGCCCCCATCACCAATATCTTGGGTGCCCTTCCAGTGACAATCTGTTCATACCTAAGCATAGATATCTGTTTGGCACTTTTTATACAAATGGTAAAAACCCAACCCTACATCTATCTATCAGGGTCCAGGTGTGGCGCTGTAGGATAAGCATTGGACTACTAAGTGTAAGGCTGGTGGTTCAGACATACCAGCAGATCCTCAGAAGCCCCATTACAGGGTTTCTGTGAGTCTGAATTGACTCAACAGCATTTAACAACACTATACCTACCACAACTCATCAATCCACACATGGCTGTTCAGCTACCACCAGTACCCTGCTCTGGTCTCCTCTTTCCAACACCAGGATACAGCACCTGGTTCAGAAAGAACTGGACCATTTGAGGAAGTCGTTGGTGAATCTCATTTGATAAGCGTTGGAGACCTCATGTGGACATAGATGGAAGGTGTGTAGGGATCAATTAGTGATGTCTGCCCTGGCTCTAGGCAGAGCTCCTCAGGTTAGGAGCTGCAGATATTTCTTCCATGGTCTAGTAAGTGTCTCCTAAACTTCAGGCACGATTTTGTAGCATTCAAGTACTACCTATACTATGATTGGATTTGTTTTTCTTGAAATTTAAAGACTTTTTTTTTTCCTCCCAGCTTAAAATAAAACCTCTTTAAGAAGAAATTTATAGCAGTGCCTTACATGGAAAGCCAGTATCGTTTGCCATAAATGGAAGGTAATTGGTAAAAATAAACTCAATGGAAACAAGACAGCATTATTAAATTCTAGTCAGATACTGCTGTCTGCCAAGACTCTTGAGTCTGAAGCCTGCTCTCCCTTAGTTTAAAAAAAAAAATGAATTTAGTGAGTGTTAGAGATTTTCTCCTTAACCTAACCATAACTAATATTTGGTTAATAGTTACTGTGTTCCAGGTTTTACCTCATTATTCTCACAACTACTGTATAAGGAGAGGAGTCTTGGTGACACAAACTGATAAAGTAAAGGCTGGCAGTTCAAACCCACCAGTGGCTCTGCAGGAGAAAAATAGAGCAGGCTATTTCCATAGAGATTTACAGCCTTGAACCCACTGTTCTTGAGTGTCATTGAGTCAGTTCTGACTAATAGTGACCCTGTATAAGGTTTCCAAGGTACAGCTCGTGAGTTTGAACCACCAACCCTATGATCCAAACCGACCTTGCATTCTAGTGTTTTATCCCACAACACCACACCATGACTTCTGGCAGTGTCACCTAGAGTCCATTCAACTGCAAGCAGAAGAAAATCCAGTGTCCCAGCCCCTTCTCTCTATTTTTCCATCCCACTGCTGTGGGTTAATGCATTTGACTGCAAGGTGGGTTTGAACCAGAAAGTTCAAGCTCACCGATCACTCCTTAGAAACCCTGTAACACCAACAACATTCTTAGCCTGTAACTTTCATCCTCGTTCTTGTTACCTCTTGATCATAAGATGGCTGCTTCATCTCCAGCCCTCACCTCCACAATCCAGACGTGCAAAAGAAGGGGGAAGTAGGAAGGATCAATGTGGTGCTATCAGGAAAGTTAAAAGTTTTCAGACTTCATTACGTTATGTCATATGGGTCACCCCCAGCTGTAAAGGAGAATGGAGACATGATTATTTTTACTTGTGTACATTGCTGCTCCAAAGGAAAATGGGCTTCTTTTATTGAGGGGTAGAGAGAAATGGATCTTAGGTAGGCAACCATTAAAAAAACAAACCAAACTCGATTCGGACAAATGGTGACATCTAAGAGTGTTACAGAGTAGAACTGCTCCACAGAGTTTTCTTGGCTGTAATCTTTATGGAAGCAGATTGCCAGCTCTTTCTTCCACATCACTCCTGGATGGGTTAGTAATAGCTGAGTAGAAGCACTTTCACCACCGAAGGACCTTTGTTCTTGTTGTCCATGTTCAATTATTTTCAAGAGGATACCATCAAGAATCGATGGTATGGAAGGAAGAAATCCAGGCTGCATTGAACACACTGGCGAAAAACAAGTCTCTAGGAATTAGCAGAATACTGAAGGCCATTTGGCAACTATAAATGTTTAAGGAAGTCAGGGAGTGAGGGATAAGGGAGCAACGACCCCTCAGACCCCTCTCAGCTCTGTAGGATTGTGATAAAAGAAGGTTCATCCTCTTCTGTCTTGCCGAGCTCAGTGCCCAAGAACACGAATGTTATACTTTTCCATAAAAGGGCTCCTCTGTGAACTTCTACATGTTGAGGCCACTTTTGTTTTTACTGGCAAACTTGTTCCAGGGGAATGAAAGTTCACCACGGTGCAGATGTGTATTTAAGTACGACAGGGGGGCATAGGCAGGGAAGCCATGGAAAGGGAATGTTTTAAAAGAAGGAGGCAAACGTTCAGGCTAGGGAGGTCACAGAGAAGTCTCAGAAAGAATGTGTCAGGTGACTTCCAGCCAAAGACTGGACGTGGACTTGAAGCCAATTTGACTTCTCCCCATTTTTAAGAAATTACTTCCCTCTCTAGAATACAGCAATTCTCATTGTTGTTGTTGTTGTCGTTAAGTGCCGTCAAGTCGATTCTGACTCACAGCGACCCTGTACAGTGTTTCCAAGGAGCAGCTGGTGGGTTCTCACAGGCCATATTTATTCTTTCATTTATGACCTGGTCTGACTTGGCAGTTTTTCTTGTCACTTTCTAGCTGGATGGCCTTGGATAAGTTTCTTAACCTCTCTGTCCCATAGTATTCTCACCTATATAATGGGATGATATTATTTCCCACGTCATCGAATCATTGGGATTACATGAAGTAATGCATGCAAAGCTGATTGAACCCTGCTTGGCACATAATAAGCTCTCAGAGGTGGTACACTAAGAGCTGCTAACTGAAAAGTTGGCAGTTCCAACCCACCCCAGCCATTCACTCATAGGGAGAAAGACCTAGCGATCTGCTCGGGTCAAGATTCCCCCTAGAAAACCCTATGAGGTACTTCTACTCTTACAGACTCACAACACAAGTTGACACCTTAGCAATCAGTGTTGGAAAATTGATGGCTAAGTATCTCACTTTTGCAGGGTTCAAGAGGAAGAGTTCAACTCTGGAGGGTTTTGGATTCCAGTAGAGTTGTCTGCAGACAGAGCATCCTTTTAAGCACAGAAGGAATGCATTGGGGAGGTGTTCATGGGATTTGTTGGTGTAAAACAGAGCTGGGCACAGGCCTTCCCATCGGGGATCTGCTTTTGGTTTGGACACCTCTAGGGGGCACCTTTCACATCAAAGTCCTCGTAGGTTTATGTAGTCTTCTTCCGGCGTATGGTGCTCCAGTGTCTTGAGAAAGCAAAGAGCATAGTTTGAATGGAGCTCCTTACTGTGTGTGGTGTCCACACTCCCAAGAGGCCATAAGCACTGCTTACATTTGTTTATGTGTTCAACAAATGTTTGTCACACCTGCTGTACCAAGGCATTGTCCCAGATTCTTGAAATACATCGGTGCTTTCCCTGCCACAGAGAAACAGCAGACGGGATCGTGATGAGAACAGGGGTACGACTAATAAGAGGGTGGTTTTTTCAACACCTCTGAATGTTGGGCACAGTTTCCAATACATTCCAGGGATGAATTCATTTGATTCCCACCACAACTCTGAGATGGGTGCTATTTTGAATGCCCCATTTTACAGATGTCACAATTGAGGCCCAGAGGGGTGCAGTCACTTATCTTGCACAGAGTCCTGAAGCCTGTAAAGCGCACTGAAACACTGTCAGTCTGGTTCCGTGGACCGTGCTCTTTTTCCTTTAATTTTTTTACTTCAAATTCATTTTAAACTTCCAGAAAAGTTTAAATAGTACAGAATGTTTTCCATATAGGCTTCACCCAAAGCTAAAACAAACAAACCCATTGGTGTCAGTTGATTCTGACTCATGACGACCCTATAGGATAGAGTAGGGTTTCCAAGGCTGTAAATCGTTACCAGGAGCAGAAGCCTCATCTCTCTCTTGCAGAGTGGCTGGTGGTTTCAAACCACTGACCTTTCAGAGCAGTCCAACGCTTAACTCATTGCATCCCCATGGCTCCTACCCTTCCCCCAGCTCCCCCGAATGTTAGCGTCTTACATAACCTCAGTGCACAGATCAAACTGCAAATTAACATCGACCGGTGGTACAATGCAGTGGTGATTCAGTGGTAGAATGCTTGGCTTCCATTCGGCTGTCCCCAGTTCAATTCCTAGTCAGCGTATCACAAACTTAACCACCACTCATCTTGTCAGCTCGCGTGTTGCTATGATGCTGACTAGATTTGGGCAGAGCTTCCACTAAGACAGATGAGGAAGAAAGGCCTGGGGATCTACTTCTGGATAAGAGCCAGTGAAAACCTGATGAATCACAAAGATCTGATCCACAACCAGTCATGAGGATGGTACCGGAAAGGGCATAATTTCATTGCACTGTGCCAGGGGGTGCCACGCATCGGGGGCTGACCACAGCAGCAGCAATACTTTTAATAGAATTATAAACCTTATGCAGTTTGCCCACTGATATCCTGCTGTTCCAGATTCCAACCCAGGACCACCGTGCAGCAGTTTGGACTGACCTAGTACATAGAACCTACTCCAAACATGTGAATTCTTTCAGAGTTCTAAAAGAGGCTTCAAAACACCTGTTTGTAATGGAGAGATGCATCACTCAGATTCTGGAGCTTTAGAAATCCTTTAAGCTATGAACATGCAAGAGATGACCAGAGAGGGGAAATAGCTCCAGCAGAGATAAAAAACCAAGGTTCACAGCTGCTCTGACCATCAAACCTTTAAAAGCAACATGAGGGTTTGGGCACGGAGTGAATTATGGCCGGTGGGACCAAGGACAAGAAGCCTTTGATCTAAAAGTAGGAGACATCTTAAGGAAAGCCGTGGCTCTTGCATCCTCCCTGTGCGCATTAGATGTGCCCGTTTGGAATTTACAGGTCTGCGGAAGGAACCTTTCTCCTAATGGTAAACATTTGAGACAGACGGCTTTGTGAGCAGAAAAGTGGGCTGACCTTCAGAGAGTGCAAGCCCACGCTCTAGCATGGGTATCTGAGAATGTGACGGCATTTTACGAGGGCTCTCACCCATCACAGTGGACAGATGTAGGATTTGTGATCTTACGAGGCATTCAAGGATTGCTGCTGGAGGTCATCTTGGTGAGCGTTTGACCTCTCTATTTGAAAAAGTATCAGTTTGGAGAAGTTGTATTTATTGCCAGGAAACTTTCGCCCAGAGACCATAACGTGCCTTTTTGGGTAGCCACCCTGTCACAAACCCGATGTTGGCCTCGGTTTCCCCAGAGTGAGACTTTCCCTTTGTCACTGAGTGGTGGCTGCAGCAGAGCTGGCATAGAAAAACGCCCAGCAGGCAGCCGTCTGCTATCGAGGAATCAGAACTGTGTGGGGCATGTACAGTGTCTTCTCGAGGTGCAGTGGAAGGAAAGCAGGGAGGAATTTTTAGCTAAATGAAATTAAACACCCACTGAAACAATTAGTGAAGCTTCCAGTGGAAAAGAAACTGTTAACTGTTTCGGAGTGGAAGAAAACTGAGATGAAAACCAGTAGGCCTTACTGGGTGGTGGAGATGGTCCACAGGTGATGGATGTAACTAAGGTCACTGAATTATAGATGTAAAAAAAAGCTGAGATGGTAAGTGTTTAATTATGTATGTATACATATGTTGTTGTTAAGTGCCCTCAAGTCAGCTCCAACTCACAGGAATTCTGTATTGGGTTTCTGAGGAGTGTTACCTTATGGTTAAGGATTCAGTGATTATCCTATAGCCTGTGTATGTACATGTATGTATGTATATATAGAGAGGGGGGAGGAGCTCTAGTAGCGTAGTTGTTACGGATCGGGCTGCGAACCTCAAGGTCAGCAGCGTGAAACTGCCAGCTCTTTTGCAGGAGAAAGGTGAGGCTTTCTGCTCCCGTAAAGATTTACAACCTTGGAAACCCCATACAGGGTCACTGTGAGTCGAAACCAACTTGGTGGCACACAAGCACCGCCACCCTATCTTTACAGGGGGAAGGAATTTTGGTGATGCAGTGGTTAAAGCTTTAACACAGACATCGACGGTTCAAACTTAGCAACCGCTCTGATGGAAAAAGATATGAAAGCCTGCTTCCATAGAGATTGTTGTTAAGTGTCATCGAGTCAGTTCTGATTCATAACAACCCTGTGTAGGGTTTCCAAGGAGCGGCTGGTGGGTTTGAACCACCAACCTTGTGGTTAGCAGTCCAGTGCTGCTTCTACGGCGCCTTGAAAATGCTGTGGGTCCGTCCTACTCTGTCGTGTAGGCTTCCCAACCCCAGATCATTTTCCCATGGAGCCCTGCGTGGATTTAAAACCCAACTAAACATAACCATTGTGTCACTAGGGTACCAAACAATAAAGCTTTATTCAGTGATGAAAAGCAGTGAACTGTCAAGTTATTTCAAGAAACATGGAGGAAACGCCATTACACAAGGCTGAGTGAAAGAAGCCCATCTAAAAATCCTAGAGGCCGTTGTAATCCAACTATATGACATTCTGGAAAATGCAAAACTATGACGTCAGTGAAAAGACCAGTGCTTGCCAAGGGTTCAGTGGGTGGGTAGAGAAGGACTTCGTGCTTGGTAAAGTGGAGTGTCGGCGAAAAAGAGCAAGACCCCCAACAAGATGGATTGGCACAGTGGCAGCAGAAATGGGCTCAAGCTCAGTTAGCAATGATTGTGAGATAGGAGCAGGACTGGCGGGGTTTTGTTACAGCCATCCACCGATTGTATTTCCATTATAGCAGCACTAGATAACTAAGATAGAAACGCATAGTGTCGTACTCATCCATTTTCCCAAAAATTCATATAGTGTCAGTACAGTGTTGGAGATCAATACGTAATGATTGAATGCATGAATCCACCAGTTAGGTCTTTTTGAGGAAAAACACCAGGTCTTATTCGTTTATTCACTTCAACACATATTGGGTGTCTGGTGTGGCACTGTGGGCTAATGCTTCAGACTGCAAAGCCATTTGAACTGCAAGCTCGGTGGTTCAAACTCACCAGCTGCTCCTTGGAAACCCTATACTGCGTCACTATGGGTCGGAATTGACTCGATGGCACTTAACAACAACAACACTATGCACAGGTGTGTCTGAGCATGTGTGTGTAGGTATTTGAGATCAATCAGTGAATCAAACCCCTGCCCTCCTGCATCTTCTAAAAGAGATAAACAGAAAAAGAAATGCATTCATGGCTCCTTGTGCAGTAGCCAACGCCTATATTCAGTTGTTGCTTAGTGCTGTTGAGTGGGTTCCGACTCACAGCAACCCCGTATAGGGTTTCCAAGGAGCAGCTGTTGAGTTTGAACCACCGACCTTGAGTTCATACCAACATTTAGTCCAGTGCCACACCGGGACTCCATCTGTAGTAGGTACTCCATAAATCTTCGTTGGGTGAGGGAATAAATCTATTCTATCTGCCATAGCATTCTGCCTGGAGCGTTAGAAACATCACCTCTGTTGTCGAATTGGTTCCAACTAATAGCGACCCTGTATAGATTTTCTGAGGAACGGCTGGTGAGTTTGAACTGCCGACCTTGAGTTCACACCGACCTTGCCGTCTAGAGCGTTATCCCACAGAGCCACACCAGGTAGGCAGCCTGATTTTACAAGGGGAAGGCTGAGGTTCGCACGGTGTCTCATGCCAAAGGTCATACAGTGAGTTATGGGCAGAGCTGGTCTTAAACCCGGGACTCTTGGCTTCCTGTTTAGGGTTCATTTTGCTTCTGTCCTACATCCTTCAGATACAGTGTCTCAGATGTGGGATCCCAGGACTGTCGTGGAAGCGTCCCGATAGCTTATAGTTATGCCAAGTCCTGTTCCCCATCTATGATCTTTGGTTCAGTTAGGACTCTTTCAGACTCACAAAAAGAAAACCCAACCCAAACAGGCTTAATGCTTTCAAAAGGAGAAATTTACTGACTTCAATAACTGAGAAATCTAGTATTGTAGGCTCCAGACTTGGCTGAATCCCAGACTCAAAAATGTCAAACTATCTGGTTATCTCTGTGTGTCTATCTATGGTTCCTATCGACCAATCTAACTATCTGGAGTCCTGGTGTGGCACTATAGGATAACCACTTTCAGTTTGAACCACAAGGTTAGCAGTTCAAATCCACCAGCCGCTCTTCAGAAACCGACTCAACGGCACTTAACAACAACAATCTACCGACCTATCTACCTATCTTATTTCTTATTGTTCCCGTAACAGAAATACTGTAAGTGGATGGCTTTAATAAATTAATTGTCCCACAGTTCTGAAGGCCAGAAGTCCACAATTATGGTGCTGGCTCTAGGGGAAAGCTTTCTCTCCCCATGGGCTCTAAGGGAAGGTCTTTGTCTCTTTTCAGCTTCTGTTCTTCAGTTCCGTGGCCATCTTCACTTGTCATACATCTTCCCCTCCATCTGTGTTTCCTTGTCTGTGCCTAAAACCGCTCTTTTTATACATCAAAAAGATTTTGAAGTCTTGGTGTGGTGATGTAGGATAAGCACTGGACTGCAAAGGTTGGCAGTTCAAACTCAGCAGACGCTCCTGGGAAACCCTACACTGGGTTTCAGAACTGACTCAGGGCATTTAACAACAACAACAACAACACTGATTATGGCCTCATGAACATAACAAAAGTCTAATAGGATTACATTCACAGGTATAAGGGTTTAAGATTTACAACACGGATCTGTGGGGGAGAGGGAGCACAAGTAATCCATAACACTGATTATCTAATCATTTTAGGCAGCTTCGGTCCTCCAGCTGCCCCAGCCCCTTCACAGTACTACATCTTGAGATTCCCCTCTCACAGGACTTGCGTAATTCAAGTGCAGCCATTGTAGTCAGGGGAAAGATTTACCACATGTCAGAAGGCCACCACCGCAGTGTAAGGGCATCTTTGACTTCATTGTGTTTCCTGGCATGATACCAATGATGAAGGTCTCTCTACAATGTGCATAGCTTGTCTTACCAACTCCAATATTTATGGGTTACCATTCTTAAGATTCCCTCCAGAAGCAATCCTTGAAAGTAAGTATAGTGCGTTTAGTCTTGGGGTCCACTGTGATCCTCGGATCGATTTCCACCACACTGGGTGAAGTCAGACAGTTGGTTCTTTCTCATGTTGCATCATTAAATCATGACATTACCCTGCTTAAAAGCCTTTTCCCACACAACCAGAAATAAATCCAAATGCCGGGCTGACTCCTCAAGCCCTGTGTGATTCACCCTTAAAGACTTTTTGGACCTCTTCTTGCATGCTGCTTCCTTTCACCCCATTTCATTGACACCTAAACTGCTTTCAAACCCTCCCACCTCAGGGCCCTGGCACTTTGCTCTTCCCTCCTCCAGGAATACTCTTCCTCCCAGATCTTCCTCTGTTAGTTCCTTCCTAGTCATTAAATTCTACTCCAATACCACCTCCTCCAAGAGGCCTTCCAAATTTATTATTAATTCTCCTAAGTTGAAATGAATGCATATTAATGTCCTGTCTTGGGCATGCTTAGAATCGCCTCACTGTTCTGCAAAGTGGTTTTTATTCATCTAGCCCTTCACTCTGGGCATCTTTGCAGATCAGCACATAGGAATCAACAGGTAATGGCTTTCTCCTTGCAGCATTATTGAGCATCTTGGCCCCCTTCCCCCTCATCTCAACCCACGTGGCAGAGACACAATGACAGGGCAGCCATCTGAAATGGCATTCTCAGGAATGTGGATTGTTTTATTACCAGTTAAATATGCTTTATGCTACCTGTGAATGAGTCCATTGTGACATTTAGCAACTGATTTGATTAAACACAGATGTAGGCTGGGCTCTACATGGAGCAAGGATACAAGAGAGTGAGTTCAGGACATGTGTTTGGATTTTTCAGACAAAATGGCCTAGACAACTCAGCGTCAGCGAAACAGATATGGACCTCTTTTCCTGGCACATGGACCACATGCTCCTATTGACCTCAGAGTTGAGAACTCAGCCTGGTACCCAGAAGCCATGGTTTCCATTCTGGCTCTGCTTTTAGGCCCTCCCCAAGTTTGGCTTTAGTATGGTTTTTGTTTTGTTTTGTTTTAACCCTGCCTGGATATTTTTACTCCCATAAATTAAAAAGAATGGCAGATCAGTGCAATACTGGCATTGTTGGCATTCCCAAACCACAAACACCAAATCCATTGCCATAGATTTGATTCCAACTCAGAGCACTCCTGAATAGGGTTTCAGAGACTGTAAACCTTTATGGGAGCAGACAGCCTCATCTTTCACCAGCGAGCAGCTGAATCACTGACAATGCCGTTAGCAGCCTAACACCTAACAACCCACAATGCCACCAGGGCTCCTTGTTGACATTCCCAGTGGTGATTGTCAATGGTGATGATTGTTAATAAACTATGCATAGCTCCATTTTACAGATGGGAAAACTGAGGCTCAGAAATTCCAGTCACTTATACCCATGCCCGTGCCATAAAATCGTGAATTATGTGGGGTTCTCTGTTGTCTTCTACCTCCTACCAGCTCTAAAAAGACAGGCCCCATCTCATCTCCAGATGGAATGTTTGAATGATGATGGACTCAGTCAATGATCTCTGAATGAATGAAAGCATTACACAGTAGATAGGAGGCTGGGTGCACCAACTCTAGCCAAGTCTTCACTTTCTTAACATTACGTTCTGAGTAAAGAAAAGAAGCCTGGGAGAGACAGATTTATGAAGGTCTTTGGGTCTTAGTGAAGGTACTCGATTGTTTAGTGTTTGGTGATAAGCTCCCATCTCCCTACCCCTTACCTGCAGGAGGTTTTTCCATTGTATGCATGATCTGCGGGTTGTTCTTTATCAGCTTTTGTGTCTTCCTCCCCATTACACTTCTAGATCTTTCTCACCTGAGTGTGCTTATACGTTCAGCAGTTTTAATACTGCCCTTGTCTTCTATCCCCTGAAGTTTAACTAAACTAGTTTAAAATGGCTGCCAGAGCATTGTGCTGTTTAAGATCTATCTAGATGGAACTCCTGGTGTGGCGCTGCAGGATAAGCACTGGACTGCTAACCACAAGGTTGGCAGTTCAAACCCACCAACTGCTCCTCAGAAACCCTAAACAGGGTCTCTATGATTTGGAACTGATGCAGCGGCACTCAACAACAACAATATGGGATCAAATTGACAACAGCAAATGCAAGAGAGGGAGAGGGGCTGTGTGCTGATGACCAGGGGGCAGGCTTGCAGTGTATACCCTTTATTTAGTTGGTTGATGATGCATGGAGGAGATTGTAACCACGGCAAAGAAACAATATATGATAGGATGAATGTAAAACTAATGTTCTCCCATGTAAACTATCACATAATTCACAATAAAACATTAAAAAAAAAAAACCAGCAAATGCAAAGTTTAGACAGAAACTTATGGAGCGGTGAAAAATGTTAATGGCGGAGGAACCGCTCAGAAAAGGAGACTGAGAATGGTTACACAACTTAAAGAATATGACCACTGAACTGTACATGTTGTCATGTTGGTGTTAGGTGCCATCAAGTCGTCTCCAACTCATAGTGACCCTATTTACAGCAGAAAGAGACACGCCCGCTCCTGGTCCATCTTCACAATTGCTTCCATGTGTGAGCCCACTGCTGCTGCCACTGTGCCAATCCGTCTCATCGGGGGTCTTCCCCTTTTTCTCTGACCCTCCTCTTTCCCAAACATGATACCCTTCTCCAGGGACTGGCCCCTCCTGATAATATGTCCAAAATGTGAGAGACAATGTCTGGCCATCCGGGCTTCTAAGGAGCATTCTGGTTGTACTTCTTCCAACACAAATTGGTTTGGTCTTCTGGAAGTCCATGGAACCTTTCAAATTGTTCTCCAGCACCATAACTCCAATGTACCTATTCTTCTACGGTCGTCCTTATTAATTGTCCAACTTTCACACTGACAATACCATGGCTTGGGTCAAGCACATTTTAGTCCTCAAACTGACATCTTTGCTCTTCAACACTTTAAAGAGGTCTTGTGTCGCAGATTTGCCTAATGGAAAATGTTGATTTCTTGACTTCTGCTTCCATGTGTATTGATGGTGGATCCAAGCAAAATGAAGTTTTTGACAACTTTAGTCTTTGCTACATTTATCATGATGTTATTTATTGCTCTAGTTGTGAGGATTTTTGTTTTCTTTACATTGAGGTACAACCCATACTGAAGACTGTGGTCTTTGCTCTTCATCAGTATATATTTTAAATCTTCTTCGCTTTCAACAAGCAAGGTTGTTATCATCCGCAGTGAGTCTTCCTCCAATCCTGATGCCACGTTCTTCTTCACATAAACCAGTTTCTCAGATTATTTGCTCAGTATACAGATTGAATAAGTATGGTGAAAGAATACACCCCTGGTGCACATCTTTGCTGATTCTAAAACATTCAGTTTCTCCTTGTTCTGTTTGAACAATTGCGTCTTGGTCTATGTACAGGTTCCTCATGAGCACAGGTAAGTATTTCAGAATACTCATTCTCTGCAATGTTGTCCATAGCTTGTCCACACAGTCAAAAGCCTTTGCATGGTCAATAAAGAACAGGTAAATATCTTTCTCCCAGTGGAATACAGAAATCATTTGACAATATCATTAATATTGCATGTAAGTAAAATCTTGCTAAAGATAATACAAAAATGGCTACAACCATACATTGACAGAGAACTTCTAGAGGTTCAAGCTGGATTCAGAAGAAGACATGGAATGAGAGATATCATTGCTGACATCAGATAGATCTTGGCTGAAAGCAGAGAATACAATTGAACATCCATGAAAATGGAGGAAAGGTT
>NW_006408541.1:16266628-16267805 GCF_000296735.1 Chrysochloris asiatica | reverse complement strand
TGCATGCAAAAGCTGGACAGTGAATAAGGAAGACTATAGAAGAATTGAAGCAGTTGAGTTGTGGTGTTAGAGGAGCATATCGCAAGTACCATGGACTGCCAGAAGAACAAACAGATCTGTGTTGGAAGAAGTACAGCCAGAATGCTCCTTAGAGGCCAGGATGACCAGACCTCATCTCTCATACTTAGGACATATTATCAGGAGAGACCAATCCCTGGAGAACAATATCATGTTTGGTAAAGAGGAGGGTTGGAGAAAAAGAGGATGACCCCCCCCCCAATGAAATAGATTGGCACAGTGGCAGCAACAATGGGCTCAGACGTAGAATATGAGGTTGGCGAAGGACCAGGCAGTGTTTTGTTCTGTTGTGCATAGGGTCACTATGAGTTGGTACCGACTCAATGACACCTAACAACAACAAACACCTTCCTGGTATACTTAGCTTTCAGCCAAGATCCAGCTGACATCAGCAATGATAACCCATGTTCCACACCCTCCTCTGAATCCGGCTTGTACCTCTAGCAATCCTTTCTCCATTTTCATGAATGTTGTGTTGTATTCTCTGCTTTCAGCCAAGATCTGTCTGAATCTGGCTTGAACCTCTAGCGGTTACCTGTCAATGTGCTGTTACAACCATTTTTTAATTATTTTTAGCAAAACTTTACTTGCCTGTGATATTAATGATATTGTCCAATGATTTCTTCATTCCGTTGGGTCACCTCGCTTTGGAATGGGCACAAATATGGACCTCTTCCAGTTAGTTGGCCAGGTAGCTGTCTTCCAAATTTCTTGGCAAAAATGAGTGAGTGCCTCCAGTGCCACATCAGTTTGTAGAAAGATTTCAGTTTGTATTCCAGAAATTCCCAGAGCCTTGTTCTTTGTCACTGCCTTCAGCGTACCTTGGACTTCTTCCTTCAGTACCATTGGCTCTTGATCATATGCTGCCTCTTGAAATGGTGGAACATCATTTTGTCCAAAGAATCCTTCATATTGTAAGTCAACAGAATTGTCCGTGTAGAAACCATTTAATTGGTATGTGTTTTGCTGTGTATAGTATCAACAATAGAATTTTTTAAATTATTATTTTGAAGACTTAATTAAGTTTAGAAGTCCTGGTGTGGCGCTGTAGGTTAGTTAATGCGCTGGACTGCAAAGTCGGTTTGAACTGCAAGATTGG
>NW_006408541.1:16219748-16265383 GCF_000296735.1 Chrysochloris asiatica | reverse complement strand
GGAACCGCTGGTAGTTTCAAACTGCTGACCTTGTGGTTCGCAGCCCGATTTGTAACCACTACGCTACCAGAGCTCCGTATTAGCGTAGTGATTACAAATTGGGCTGCGAACTGTAAGGTCAGCAGTTCCAAACTACCAGTTGCTCCGCAGGAGAAAGATGAGGCTTTCTGCTCCCGTAAAGATTTACAGCCTCGAAAACCCTGTTCAGGGTCGCTATGGGCCGGAACCGACTCGACAGCACTTAACAACATTTCCAGTCTAGGTGACAGAAAAATCAGGCTGACCTAGAAGAAGTGAGGCAGCAATGACCCTTGCTGTGACCTGGTGATACCCTGAGCTGCTTGGAAGAGAGGACCGCACCCTGGCCTCTTCCTAGTTAAGCACCTACTTCCTGGGATTGCTGAGGATCAAACCATTAGCCTGGGGGCAGTACTAAGTGCTGAATAAATACAAGGAGGCCACTACTATTTTATTATCATTTGTCTTACTGCAAATGCCAGTAACTGAAAGACTTCCAAGAATTTGTGAAAGCTGGATTTGGCCCTGGATTGGAAAGAGAGGCTTTCATGGTGGCTGTCTCCATGGTGACGCTCCCCTTATTTTTTTTTAAGAAAAGGAAATCCAGAGGGCAACAAGGATGGATGTTCAGAGTCACAGGAATCAGAGAAATGGGGATTAAATGCAACAAATGACAATTTGTGAGACAGTCATAAAGTAGCCAGTAGAATTCTGTTGACTGTTAATGGGGAGGAATTCCTGGGCAGAGCAAACATTGAAGAACCACTAACTGAAAATTTGGCCATTCAAATTCACCCAGAGGCACCTCAGAAGACAAGCCTGTTGATCAAGGTCCGAGCCTTGGAAACCCCGTGGAGTGCAGTTTGACTATACACGCATGGGGTCACTATGAGTCGGTTTGTTTTTTGGGTTTGGTTAGTGGGGATTCGAGAATGCAGATACCGTTGATATTGCTTGTGGGAAGATGTGCTGGGCAGCCACCGTGAAAGCCCCCACCCAGCCCTTACGGAACCCTGGCCAGCAACCCCCTCTGGGGAGACATGCCAAGGGAACTTGCGCACAGGTCCACAAGGATTCTGACTCCTAGTGACCCCCATGTGACAAAGTAGGACTGCCCCGTAGGGTTTTCTAAGCCACGATTTCCAGATCTGTCTCCCTTGGAACCACTGGGTGGGTTCAAACTGCCAATCTTCCTTTTAGTTAGCAGCTGAGTGCTTAAGTATTGGAGCAACAGGAGCAGCTGCTAGAACTCTCTGGAAACCAGTAGCACTGGTAGATCTTAAGAACGTGTGCTGGGTGAAGAAATGCAAAACAGTAGGAAATGTGACAGGACTGAAGTGTGTTACACACAATATGTGCAAGGGAACGTGCTCAGGTAAAAAGCTAAAAAAAAATCCCTAGAGGCTATATGAGATGTAACACAGAATTTGCAGAAATGAACACCTGCCCACAAAGCAAAAGTGCACATTGTATAGAAACAGATACAAACAATCTGTATCAGGCAGACTCCAATTATTGCCTGTGGAGTGAAGGGGAACATGGGGGTGGGGGTTAGGAGTAATGAAAAAAATAAAAGACGGGGTCTTACTTGGACTTATGAGGAAAGCGAGCCATGACCCAATTACCTTAACGCTAGCACCTAAGGTCCCAGATGACAAAGAGGGAAGGGGGCTGGCTTCAGCGGCTAGCCACAAAGGCTTCCGACCACTAGAGAGGCAGAGTTCCAAGGGTCCAGTGCATTATCCTGCAGTGCCACACCAGGACCCTTGTGTAGTAGGTATAAATCTCAATTTGTACACTCCAGTGCATAAAAAATAGAACTGATTTTCTTTTTGGCATTTCAAAATAATTCCTATTTTGAGTCACCATTCCTCTAAGCTGGTGGGAAAGTTTCATTGTAGTTTTTTGGGGCTTTCCTCAAACTCTCCCGGATTTTGAGCACATCTGGAATCTTACCAAATACCACCTTGTTTTGGTTGTGGTTCATTTATCCCTCCGTCCTTGGGACACACACAGAGCTACTGAAATGTCCACTGTTTGGTCTTTGATGTCCTTCAGGCCTGTGGTTCTTCATTGTTTGCATCTTTGCCTCATCTGGGGAGCAGGCATCTTTCATTGTTCTGTCTTTCTAGACCAGCCGATCACAAGCCCGTAGGCTACATCCACTTTAGACAAACATGTTTTTATGGTTTTGGGGTTTTTGCCCAACAGATTTGCCTTTGTTGCTCACACTTGAAAGTTGGGAAATTTCATAAGCAAATACAGACTGCTGATTCCTCTTGGAAAATCAGAAACTTTAACTACATTAGACTCACATTTTTACATAGTAGCTGTTGGCTGGAACTGAGTCACATTGTATCAATTAGGAATGCTTTTGACTGCAAGTAATAAAAAGCCCAGCTATCATTGGCTTAACCCATAGTGAAATGTTTGGTATATTTAGTAGAAAGTCTGGAGGTAGACAGACCCTCAAGGTTGGTTTAGCATATCAAAATATCATCTAGGAATGCTTTGGGCTGAAAATAATAAAAAGAAAAAGAAAAACCTACTATCACTGGTTTAAACTATTATCAAATGTATATTTAATCTAAAGTCTAGAGGTGTAGCCCCTTATGATTGGTTTGACATTCCAAAATATCATTTAGGAAAGGGCTGCAAATAATAAAAAGCCCAACTACCATTGGTTTAAACCATAGTGAAATGTGTCGTATATTTAATAAAAAGTCTGGAGATAGACCCTCAAGGTTGGTTTGGCATTTCAAAATATTGTATAGGAAAGCTTTGGGCTACAAATAATAAACTGTCCAACTATCATTGGCTTAAATCATTATCTAATGTATATTTAATAAAAAGCCTGGAGGCAGACCCTCAAGGTTGGGTTGGGGGTTCAAGCTCATCATAAAGGACCCAGGTTCTTTTCATTCTTCTAGTCTTTCAACCTCAGCCTGCTGATGCCCTTAATGTTTGTTGCCTCAGGTTCCAAGACAGTCAGTCATTCCAGGTGTTCCACTGTCACAAGATCCAAGACAAGAGATAAGGGGTAGCCAGAGGAACAAACAAATAAAATAAAAACTTGTTTGTTTTTCCCAGAAGCCCCTTGGCTAGAACTAGATTGTATGGCCATCCTTGGTCTTCAGGGATCTGGGAAAGCAAGAATCTGCCTTTGTCAGGCTTTACAGAGAAAAGCTGTTGTTGTTAAGTGCTGTCAAGTGGGTTCTGACTCATAGTGACCCTTTATAGGGTTTCCGAGCAGCTGGTGGGTTTGAACCACCGACGTGAGGTTCAGTACTTATCCTGCAGTGCCACACCAGGACAGCTAGCAAGGGAGAAAAGAATTGGGAGTGCCCACTGGGGAGCCAGGCACGCAGTGTCTGCCGTGACTGCTGAGCCTTCGACAGAGTTTATGCATTCCTGTTTGCCCCAGTGCCCTCCACCGCAGCAGTATCTGTGCTCTTTATCCCGGTGCCTGCACCCAGCTACTCCTATCACATCACTTGCTGGACCTGTAAGTGTTTGAGTTTGTGCTCCCTAGCTGGGCAATGAAAAGAGAAGACCAAAGAAGAATTGATGCATTTGAATTATGGACTTGACAAAGAATATTGAATGTACCATATTGAATATTTCAAGAACAAACAAATCTATCTTGAAGAAAGTACATCCAAGATGTTCTTTAGAAGCAAGGATGGCGAGACTTACTTTAGACATGGCATCAGGAGAGACCCATTGTTGGAGGAAGGCATCATAGTTGGTGAAATAGAAGGTCAGCGAAAAAGAGGGAGACCCCTCAACGAGATGGATCTCTGTTGACACAGTGTTGTGATAGTGGGTTCAAACACAGCAGTGATTGTGAGGATGGTTCAGAACTGGGCGGTGTTGCATTCTGTTATGCACGCGGTCTGTATGAGTCAGAGTTGGCTCAGTAGAACCTACCAACAAGTTTGGGTTCATCATGTGCAATCATTTCTGATTTGGGGGTCTTGCTGCTTTCCCAGCAGCTATGTATCAGTGCAAAGAATAGACCCTTGTGTCCCAGGACCCCCAACTTGTTTCCATTCTCCTCTTCCCAGCCACTCAGCCTTCTCCTTCCTCTTACTCTAATCCAAAAGACTGCTCGTCTACTTGGGGAATATCCCTCCTCCTTCATATCCATACTAAGCCTTTCTGCCTACATCAGTCTGATTCATTGTATGGTCCATGGTCCACCCATTGGGGTCAGCCCACAGATTGTTACTGGTCTGCAGTAACATCCTTGTAAAATGCACAAACTGAAAAGAAGAGTGTGAGAAACTCGTACAGCGATTAGCCACAACATTCCAGCACGTGAGCACAAACTTGTCTCCTTATAGACCAGTCTAAGAACAGTCGAAATCCCCTGATGCGGAACCACATCTTGGTCCCTAAAGATTCATGTTGTTAAGTGCTGTTGAATCAGTTCCAACTCCAGCAATCCTGTATAGGGTTTTTGAGGAGCAGCTGGTGGATTTGAACTGCCAACCTTGTAGTTCGAAGCACATGCTGATCCTACAGCACCACGCCATTCTAAACTCAGCTCCTGGGCCACAGTTTAAGAAGCAATGACCTTGAACCCTACCAGACTCCAAGGCCTGAACTTTGGAACCCAAGAGCCAGAATAAGTTATTTCTGCAACTTCTTTGACCCACCCTGCTTCATTGCAGCTTAGAGTCTGGGAGGACATGTCCCAAGGCAGTCTCTCAGAGCATAACCTTGACAAGTTCACCTGTCGCGCCCCACCTGTGATGACCAAGTGAACAGTTACTGGAGGAGGAAGAATGAAATCAAATCATCTGCCTCAGACCAGTGGACTCCATTGGGAGCAGTTTTCTCAGCATCGATTATGATGAGAACCAACAAGAAATCACGCAGTTAGTTCCTCCGCACTGTCTTTACTGTTTCTCTGTTAGCATGGCTGGATAGAATGTTCTTTTTTTAAGTATCTAATCTACCATATAAAATCTGACCTGGAATTTAACAGGCCACTCTGAAGTGCCCTCTCTAATGGCACAGTTCAGGCAGAGTTCATGGGGAGTTCACCCCCATGTTGCAGGCAGGAGCCGGCATTTTATGGCGTTATTTCCAGTCTCTGGGAAACAGGAAGGTGCAGTATTGTCCGCTAGCTATCAGAACAGCACACACATGTTCTCTTCCCCAATTATATGCACAGCATCCCAGCTCCTGACAATTGCAATAAAAAGATGATAGATAGCTGTTCAAACTGACAGCATTGGAAGGATCCAGAACCTCCCTGTTGCTAGTCACTTCCGTGTACAGCGCAGTTTTGTGCTCTCAGAAAGTGGTTTATGCTGCCCTTGAGGGCTGACTTAACTTCTCTCCGCTGTGTTCAGAAAAGCCTTCTGTAGGGAGCCTCAGCAACCTCATTAGTCTTAAACCAATACGTTGCTAAAAGGAAAGAAGACGACAGAAAAGGAACACAAGTTTGCATTTGAAGGGGTTACCCAAAAAAAACAGTTGCTTGGAGTTGAATCAGACCCCATGTGTTTCAGAGTAGAACTGTGCTCCATAAGATTTTCAAGAGCTAATCTTTTGGAAGTAGATTGCTAGACCCTTTTTCCTTGGGATTTCTGGGTGGACTTGAATCCCCAAGCTTTCGGTTAGCGGCCAAGTACATTAACCATTTGCAGTATTCAGGAACTCCGCTGAAGGGGGGTACGAATGGGGTTAAACTCTGGGTAGAATTGAAAGGTTTCTTGGACAGTCTCTTCTATCAGGAGTCCTGGTGTGGCTGCCACTGGGGGAGAGTCACTGGATTGCTAACCACAGGTCTGCAGGCCAAACCCACCAGCAGCTCTGCAAGAACATAAGGCTTTCTGCCCCCGTAAAGATTTCCAGCTTCAGAAACCCCACACAGGGAGGGGCGTTATGAGTTGGAACCAACTCGACGGCAGTGAGTTTGATTTAGGGGGGTAGCAGGGCGCTAAGCATGAAGTTCCAGGTGTGTGGCAGAGACTGAGGTCTTGCTCATTGGGGTAGCTTCTGAAATACACCCGTCCTTAGCTACTGTCAAGGCTGCAGGAGAGAGCTGGTTTGAATCCCAGCACAGATGCTCTGGGATGAGTCACCGAACCTTTCCAAAGTTGAGTCTCTGTAAATGGAATGAGAGTCTTTATTACCTTGAAGGGTGGAGGCAGCATCAAACCATCCACTGTGTCTAACAGTCTAAGTGGTCCTAGCCAGTGTCTGATGCACAGGAAGGTATGGAGACCCCTCCTCTAGGTGCTTCTCAAACTCACTGTGGTAAAGTTCTGGGTTTTTGACTTAGTGTAAAATATGATGAAAGTGAGCAATGAGTGGAGTCAATAAAACCAACCCCCAACGGGGCAAATATGGTTCTGGGAGACTGGGGCATGAAAAACATCTTACTCTTTTCACGTATAAAGTACAAATACATACCCAGGGCCTAAACACTGTATCTGGGATATTAAAATTGAATAGGGGGAGGGACAATCAAGGGGAAAATATTTAGAAACAATAATGAAAAAGAAAATTTAAACTCATATGGAAACCAGACTAACTGGATTCATTGACACAGGGGAGATCCCAGAATCTATCGCTGGAGAAATCATCTTTAAACCTTGAACTGAAACTATTCCATGAAACCATCATCAAACAAAGCAACAGTTTGTTATTGTTGTTAGGTGCCATTGAGTTGGTTCTGATTCATAGCGACCTTACACACAACCGAGCAAAACACTGTCCAATCTTGCCCCATCCTCACAATTGTCTTTATGTTTGAGCCCATGTTGCTGCCGCCGTGCCAGTCCACCTTGTTGGGGGTCTTCTTCTCTTTCACTGACCCTCCACTTTACTAAGCATGATGTCTTTCTCCAGGGCCTAGTCCCTCCTAACAACGTGTTCAAAGTACCACAGACAAAGTCTTACCACCTTCACTTCTTAAGAGCCTTCTGACTGTACTTCTTCCAAACAGATGTGTTTGTTTTTCTGGAAACCCATGGTAGTACTTTGAATATTCTTCTCCAACACCATAATTCAAATGTATTATTTCTTCTCCAGTCTTCTTTATTCATTGTCCAGGTTCCATATGCACATGAGGCAATTGAAAATACATTGAGGTACCGAAGTATACAATCTTGGATCTTCATCAGTATTTTAAGTCTTCTTCTCTTTCCATAAGCAGGGATGTGTCATCCCAATATTGCAAGTTGTCAATGACTCCTCCCTAATCCTGATGCCCCATTCTTCTTCATATAATCCAACTTCTCAGATTATTTGCTCAGCATACAGATTGAATTAGTTTGGTGAAAGGAAAGAATCCTGGCGCACACCTTACCTGATTTTCAAGCATTCAGTATTCTCCTGTTCTGTTCAAACGACTGCCTCTTGGTTTATGTACAGATTCCCCGTGTTCTGGAATGCCCATTCTTCACACTGTTATCTATAGTTTGTTATGATCCACACAGTTGAGTACCTTTGTATAGTCAATAAAGCACAAGTAAACGTCTTTCTGATGTTCTCTGCTTTTAGCCAAGATCCCTCTGACGTCAGCAATGATATCCATCATTCCTCATCCTCTCCTGAATCCAGCTTGAATTTCGGACAGCTCCTTTATGATGTAGTGCTGTGACCATTTTTTAATTATCTTCAGAAAAATTTTACTTTATTATGATATAGTTCGATGATTTCCACATTTTGTTGGGTTACCTTTCTTTGGAACTGGCACAAATATGGATCTCTTCAAATTGCTTGGCCAGGTAGCTGTCGTCCAAATTTGTTGGCACAGATGAGTAAGTGCCTCCAGTGCTGGCATCCATTTGTTGAAGCATTTCAGTTAGTAGTCTATCTATTCCTGGAGGCTCTTTTTTTTTTTTTTTGCCATTGCCTTCAGTGTAGGTTGAACTTTTTCCTTCAACACCATCAGTTCTGGATCATATGGTACCTCTTGAAATGGTTGAGTGTCCACCAATTTTCTTTGGTACAGTGACTGTGTTCTCCTTCCATCTTCTATATGTTCCCACGCTGCGACTCTTCACCTCCATAGTTATCTCATCATTGGACAGGTAATGTGACATCGTGTGGCAGACTCCTTCCTGTCCATGGTCCACATGGTAGCACTGCTCTTGTGCATCACTGTCTGCAATTAGCATAGCTCGTTCAGAATGTGTTCACTCAGTTGTTGCTGGACTCTCCTCTCTGTATGTCAGTGTTGCCTACCCCCACCTCTAGAGCAGCATGTGACACGTGGTGGTACTGGATACGTCACTAACAAATAAATTGTTGAATGAATGGATGCTCACTTAAAAATTGCTTTTCTGAAAACCAGTCCGTTGAAATAAAAGGCAGCAGCTCTCTGCTGTGACAATAATTCAGAATAACACTGTCCTCAACAAGAAAGGCATGCATTTCTTGCTCAGCTAACAGTCCAGCTAACAGGGCCATTCTGATCTGAAAATGTGACCAGAGGCCTGACCTTTCATCTTGTCCCTCTGCTGTGTGATCCAAGATGGCCCCACTCCAGCCAACAGAAAAGGGGTCAAGAGTGGGCCCGCCGTTTCCCACTCAGGGTTCAACCAGGAAGATAGACATTCTGCTCCCATTCCCACATCTAGAACTCATCATATGGCCACACCTAGCCACAAGGAGACTGGAAAATGTAGTGTTTGTTCTAAGCAGCTGTGTACCCAACTTAAAAGCAGGGATTCTATTACAATGAGAGAGAAAGAGTGAATGGCTATTGAAGGACCCCTAGCAAGACCTGCCACCATCACCTTTAAGAGAGGATGTTTTCCTCATCTTATCATTGCCTTCCTTGGCCCTCACTAGACATTCCAACAGCCAGAAGGGAGGCCACAGTCAGTGTTTAGCATTCCTGCACCAAGGTGGGTCCATTTGCAAAACCCATCCACAGACCGCATACTGTGGTGCAAGACTTCTGGGGCCTGGTGCCCGTCCTCTTGTATCTCCTCTGGCAAAGAATGGATTTCTCTCTCCAGGGGCTTTGTTACTACCCTCAGCATACTGCAGTTTGTTCAGCTGACCATTCCTCAGGTGACCCTGGGTTATTATAGGAAAGCAAACAAGAGGCACTTGAGGGGAAAGAACGCCAAGGGACAAGGCTATGGACTGTTTGTTTGCAAACCTGCCCCTGAATCATCATTTCAGAAGGTTGACACAAAAGAAAAATCAAAAGATAAAATTCAGGGTTCAGGAAGGAAGACTCCTAAGCTTGGGTTAGGTAGGGTTGCCACGGTAACCAGGACCAAGCTATCTGACCTTGGACTAGGTGGGTCCAGATCTTTTGCTGGATGTTTCTGGGAAGGCCATGGAGAGCAGAAGGGGAACCCCAGCATGCCACACTAGTGTGGACAAATTCTGTGGTTTGTGGGTCTTCGAAAAGCCCCAAGGTGATGGAGATCAGGCACAAAGGCCTGGATGTAGCCAATTTCTTGGGTTTTGCTCTCTTTACCCTGTTGTTGTTGTTGTTGTTAAGTGCTGTCGAGTCGGTTGCAACCCATAGCGACCCTGTACAGGGTTTCCGAGGGTGTAAATCTTTACCGGAGTAGAAAGCCTCATCTTTCTCCTGTGGAGCAGCTGGTAGTTTCGAACTGCTGACCTTAAGGTTCACAGCCCTATTCGTAACCACTACACTACCAGAGCTCTTTACCCTGCTAGCTCCTATTCATCTGTCAGAGGTTAGTGTCGATATCATTTCCTCCAGGAAGTCTTCCCGGGCTTCCACCCCTCCCTAATAGATGGTACAAGGTGCCCTCTCCCCAACTGGCCATGTTCCCCAGGCTCCCTGGGCAAGCAAGCACTTTCTGGTGGCTTACTTTTCTGTCTTCCTAAGAGCTACTACATATTTTCCCCTCCTATTATGGTTTATTTTGTAGATTTAACTTTGAAACCATGTAAATATATTGTTTTAAATGTTTCTTGTGAATTGAGTGTAGATTTGCAGGGCAGATCTGTTTTTCATGCAATAACTCATACTCATTTTATTTCATCTCATTGACTGCAGTTCCCACAATGTGGGAATCACTTAGCCCACTTCCTCCCTGTGATTCGATTCCTCCTCCATTCCTAACCCTTCTGAACTTTGTCCTTGGGTCAAAGCTGCCCTTCGGATCTCAAAGAGTTGATTCTTCTAAGCTGTGTAGGCCTCATTTGTGTTATTGTTCCCTTGCAGACTTGCCTATTTATTGTTTGGCTGCAGATGGATTCATGGGGTTGAGTTCATTTCCAGACCTGAAGGGTGACTAAGAACCACAATCTTGGGGGGTCCCACCAGTCTCTGCTTGACCAGTAAGCCTGGTCTTTTTTATGATTCTGAGTTTCTATTTAATATTTAAGGAGCTCTGGTAGCTTAGTGGTTAAGAGTCAGGCTGCTATCCTCAAGGTCAGCAGTTCAAAACTAACAGCTGTTGCGCAGGAGAAAGCCGCGCCTCTGAAACCTAAGCAGGGAGAACCGACATAACCACCACCACCACCATGTTAATATTTTATATAATTATAAAGTATATTTGAAAAACCCATTCCTAAAACTTGATGGCAAACGGAAACAAATAAACCAAACTGTGTATTGAGTTGGTAGCATCTCCCTATGGAGAGAAACTATTTTAAGTGACTTAATTTTACCATAATTTTACTCTTTCCTTTGTTCTTTCTAGCTTGCTACATTCCAAGATTTCTTTTTCTTTTTCTTTTTATAATCATTTCCTTTTGATTTCAAGAATTTCTTTTAGCCATTTGTTTAGGGTAGGTCTGCTGTAACAAATTCTCTTAGTCTTCCTTCACCTGAGAATTTCTTGATTTCCTCTTCATTCTTGAAGGCTATTATCTATCTCTGGATAGAAATTTTGATTGGCTGCTCCTTCCTTTCAATGCCTGAAAAGACTGTACCACATGCTTATGACTTCCATGGTTCCTGACAAGAACCAATCATTCATTCATTAACTCATTCACTAACTACTAGTGTTGTTGTTAGGTGTCATCAAGTTGATTTCAATACACAGCCACCATGTGTGACAGAGTAGAACTGCCCCATAGGGCTTTCTTGGATGTCATCTTTATGGGACAAGATTGCCGTGCCTTCCCTGCAGATCCTCTAGATGTGTTCAGCCCGCCCAACCTTCCGATTGGCCACCGAGTGTTTGTTCCATCATCGCCCCACCTTCATAGTGTGGCATTCTCATTTCTAATCTCAAAAAGGTGACGTCATCTCATGCATTTATTCAAAACGTGACCTGAAGACCCGAGTCTGTGTCCTCTCATTTATTTCTCACCACAACCTGGTAAAGAATGCTACTAATCATCGTCATTTGTCATGGAAACTGAGGCCCAGAGAAGTTTGGTAGGTCCCAGTTCTGTCCCAGTCTTCAGACCCCAAAGACTCTACTATCCTCATGCATCCTCCTTCATGTCCCACCCAACTGCAAGAACCCTAATCTGTGTCCCTGTTCCTCCTCCCCACAGGCCCAGCCGGGATCTATCAAGGAACAAACGGACTGAGCAACACGGCCGGATTCGGGAGTGTGCACCAGGTAATTTTTGCTCCCAACCAGGTGTTCTGTCAGCTCTTTGCTTAAATCAAGGCACCCAGGAAACTGACTGACACCCAGCATCTGCCTCCAGCCCCATGGAAACTGCTTCTTATTCACTGGGTTTGGAGACTGCTATGCAAAAGGCCATGGGGTTGTGGGGGAAGACCATTGGAAAGATCCCCAGTGGCACTGGACTCTTAACCAAAAGATAGAGAGTGCTCCCCGGTGCTCTCAAAAACCCTGTACAGGGTCACTCTGAGTTGAAACTGACTCTATGAAACCCAGCAACAAGGTCGTGAAAGTCTTAAACAGCCGTCTTGACATGAGCCCCAGACAGCCATCAGAAATGCAAATGTGTGTGTGTGCTCTTTTCTAAGACTACAGGCTTGTCGAGGGTGAAAGTGCATGTTGTTCAGACCTGGTTTCCTGTGTTCAGTGCTCTAGTGTCCAGCACATAGGGGTTCCTCTGTGGATACTTGCCAAATCAAACTCAGTCCATCCTAGAAGGATGAATTGTTGTTGTTGTTGAGTGCCATTGAGTTGGTTCTGACTCTATATAGGGTTTCTGAGCGGCTGGTGAATTTGAACCACTGACCTTGCGGTTCAGTGCCTTATCCCACAGCACCTCACCAGGACTCCATAAGGATGACTAAGAACTAATATTCTGATTACCTTATTATTGCTGAGAGAATGATGAATCAAGTCCACAGCAATGAGTTACACTTTTTCTCTCTTTTTTTTAATGAGGTTTTTATGAATTCTCTGGGCGGGGGCGAGGGGGAGTTGCAGTGAACAACCCTCACACAAAGCCTGACTGGAGCCCCCCTGCCTTTTGGGAGAGATCATTCTGCGGGGTGTGTTTGATGTCATTCCAACTTCCCCCGGTAGGATTCTGCCAACTGTATGTCCTCCTGTCTTGGTATCCTGCCTGCCCTTCTTCCCCATCCACTTGGAAGTGTCTCCTTCCTCTCTCAGACACATCCTTTGCATTCCAAATCCTTGCTTCTGAAGAAACTCAAATGAAGACGGTCCCACCCCTCATAGAGTGTTTATTTTAGGAAGGGAACGATGCCCCCCATGGTGCAGCAGTTAAATGCTTGGTTGATTTAACTGAAAGGTTGACAGTTCACACCCACGCAACAGCTTTGCCAAGAACGACCTGCCAGTCTGCGTCTGTAAAGATAACAGCCTTGGAAACCCCATAGGACAATTCTACTGTGTCACATGGGGTCACTGCAAGTCCCAATCAACTCCACAGCACCTCATAACAGTAGAAGAGAAGAAAGACGCCCTCTGACCCCACAAGGCCCCTTCCTGACATCGGTTGTCATGAACTGACTGAGTGCTCATACCCAAACCTGCCTTGCTCACACCCTTGTTTTTTCCCTTTTTCAGGACTATCCTTCCTACCCCGGCTTCCCACAGAGCCAGTATTCCCAGTATTACAGCTCATCCTACAACCCTCCGTACGTCCCGGCCAGCGGCATCTGCCCGTCCCCCCTCTCCACGTCCACCTACGTCCTCCAGGAGGCCTCTCACAATGTCCCCAACCAGAGTCCCGAGTCACTTGCTGGTACGTACTATCCCTGTCACGAGGTCATTCATGGCTCTGGTCCTGAGGACATAGCTGAAGCTGGGTCCCAGTGGCTGTTTGGGTTGCCAATGGCTAAATCCCGCCCTCAGACATGTTTTGTTTGCCTGTGTGTGTATGCATGTTGTTATACTCATGTTTATATGTCAGAAAATTGTATCTAAGAATTCTCATTTCTAGTTTAAGTGCTGGACGGTTAACTGAAAGGTTGGTGGTTCAAGCCCACCTGGGGGTGCCTTAGATGTAAGATGTGGCACTCTACTTCCCAAAAGGCACAGCCTTGGAAATCCTGTGGGGCAGTTCTCCATACATGGGACTGTCAGGGGCCACAGGCAAGTAATAGCAGTAACAGCAGCTTCTCTGGAAAGAAGACTTAGCCACACCAGGTCCACAGTCCCACATGACAGTGCTGTTCTCTGCCCGCTTCAGACGGAAGACCCGTGGTTCCAAATCTAGTCATCTGAACCCAAGTTCATTAATTACCTGACCTGTGTAGGCACTGGAGTTTGGGTCCTCCAGTTTCAGATGAACATAGTACTGCTAACCACTCGGTTGGCGGTTCAAACCCACCAGCTGCTCCTCAGAAACCAGATACAGGATCACTGTGAGTCAGAACTGACTAGACACACTTGACAAAAGCAATCCAAAAGGAATGAACCTTGGTGGTATATTGGTTAAGCGTTTGGCTGCTAACCAAGGTTGACGATTGGAACCCATGAGCCACTCCACAGGAGAAAGATGAGGCAGTCTGCTCCCATGAAGATTACAGCCTTCGAAACCCAATGGGGCAGCTTTACTCTGTCCACAGAGTCGCTATGAGTCTTCAAGGAAAGGAAACTAGTTTTTGCTGCTCCACAGAAACTCTAGATATGGGTTAGAATCGACTCAACAGCACTTAACAACAACATTATTTAATTGGTGGAGCTGGAACTCACAACCCAAGCCTGTTGGACTCCCCAGCTAGTGCTCCCGCTATTTACTAAACCATACCTAGCCGAGAGTATGTTGTCGAAAATCCTCAGACCTCAGACCACTCTCTAACAGGGGCTTCTAGAGTCCTTCTAGAATTCTTAGGAGTGTTCTTTTCAAATGAGATGGCAGTGTTAGGGACTGTCCCTGGGCATTGCAATGATTAATGCTCTCGGCTGCTAACTGAAAGATCGGAGGTTCAAGTCCATGCAGCTGTACCTCAGAAGAAAGATGTGGCAATCTCCTTCCAAAACATCAGCCAGTGAAGACTTCATGTAGCACTGTTCTACTCTGACACACTTGATGTTGGTTATGAGTCAGAACCGATTTGATGGCCAGTTTTGTTGGTTTTTATTTTATTATTTAGTATTTCTTGACTTTAAAAGATAGAAAATCCCATCCAAATTGGTTTCAGTTTAAAATGAAGAAGAAAGGAATTTGTGGTGTGTCCAAGGGATCCTGGACTGGATCTGGGATTTAGTCTCCCTCTTCCATTTGGCTCTGTATTTTCTTGGATTCATTTCACCCTCTAGCAAGATTTCCCTCTGTGGTAACAAAGGGAGCTGTCAGCCACTTCAGAATTCCACACTGCCTGCTTAGCCACACCAGCAGAGGAGGTTGCTGCAAAAGGCCCAGAAAAAGCTCCCATTGGCTCAGTTTAGGTCACATGCTCCCCTGGAATTTTGTGATAGGGGCAGAGAACTAGGCCTCATTCCCACACTGAGAGCTGGAGTTGCGTCATGTTCACCCAACCCACCTGGACTAAAAGAGAGGAGGGTGGTTTTCCAAAGAAGCCCAGATCATTGTAACCAGAAGAAAACAGAAGAGACACTGGGTGGGCAACAACCTCAACTATGGATCCCACCTAGATTAAGAGCAAAATGTGACAGGGTCCACATGTGGGCTTTGATCACATGGCTTCCCTTTCATGAGACCATCAGGTTCATCAAAGCTAAATAACGTGGTCACCAATCAATCAGAGTGTCCAAATAGCAAGTTCTTTTTGTGCTTTTTTATTATTTTTCTTCTGAAACCTAACAATGTCCTTGGGTTTCAAATAAGTCAAGGAAGTATGGTGGCGAATTGACATTTATTCAGTAGGTGTTACTTGATAGTTTATGGGTAGATGGATGGGTTGGAAAAAGAACAGTAAGAAAAGTTCATCTCTGTCTTTTTTTCCCCCCTGGGGTTCTTGGTGGTCTTGAGCTGTGTGTATTTTAGCACTTCTATTTTCTGTGCCTGGGGGAGAGTTAGTTACCCTTGATGAGAATAATGGAGATAACATGGCCACACATCTTAAAGTTAACTTTTGGGGAAGCTTAGGGCTTGGGCATTGATTTTTTTCTCACTGTGATCACATAGAAATCATAGAACCTGTCTAGAACTTCCAAATTGCTTTCTTTGAACGCTACAAAACTTGACAGGCTTCCCTTTGTCACGTCTTGTGTTATCTTCAGACAGCATGCTTTTCAGAATGTGGCCTCCCTAAACTAGTTTTGGCAAAAGAAAAACACAAAAGTTGATAAGGGTCAAGAGGAAATTAGAGCAGAAACTTCTCAAGTCTGTGCCCCTACATAGATAGACTACATGGATTTCGAGGGTGAACTGGATTCCAGAGACTTAACTGCTCAAGAATTTGCGTTAGGTGAGAGGATCATCTTGGTTTCCAATCTGGAGCAAACATAAAGGCTCATTGTGTCTCTTTGAAATTTTTCTTTATTGTCTTTCTCTGTTCCTCATTTGTCCCTTGGTCTAACGTTCAACAATAAGCGGTTGAGATGGTTTTTACTGTGTCTAACAAGTGCCTATAAAATCTAATGACATAAATAATTGTCTGCTATAACCAAGGTCTCTTGCCTCTTTTCCCCAGTGTCCATTATAAAAGAAGAGCAAGGAAGCGTGCTTTTGCACACACACACACACACACACACATAAACTCACACATGCACTCTCTTAGCATTTCCCATAAAACCTCTACTTTTTGAAATTATCCAGGATCTCTCTGAGTGGTTGGTTCCAAACTCCAGAGGCTCAAGTGGTTTAGACATTACAGACAGATCAAGCTCATTCTTCCAATCGCCTGGATTTAGTGTTCCGATGCTCTTCCCCACCCTCTGCCCATCGCCCCTGCAGTCTGCCTGATGTGCAATAACACATCAAGTGTTTATATCAAGTGCCAACAATTTGCAAGCGAGTGCAGGTAATTGACGATGTCAAGGGCAACATGGGAACATCTGATGCTACTTAAGAGGAAAAATAAATCAGTAGTGGTGGATTAAGGATTTTTTTTTTTTCTTTTTAAAATTTTTAGTATGAGTGCAAGTTATTTAAAAAGAAGTTGGAGGAACTGTTAACTTCTTAAAACATCTCCCTCAGAGGAGTGTTAAGAGATTAAACAGGAACAGAGATAAATACTGTTAACTGATGATACATGGAAGGGATTGTAATCATTGAAATGAAACGAAGTATATGATTTGTTGAATGTAAAATGGATAATCTGTTCTGTAAACCTCCACTCAATTCACAATAATATGCTTTTTAAAAAGCATCAGCCACTAGAACGAGAAATTGTTGGAAGGGAAATCTAAAGGAGAAACTCCAAGGTCTACCATGCAATTGGCAACATGTAAGAAACATTTTAAATGCATGTACTCTTAGCCCAAGTATTCTATAAAAATAAACTGGATACGAAGACTTTAGTAAAAAGAATACTTATTGCAGCAGTAACATTGCAAAAGTCTGGAAACTACATCAATACCCATTAATAGGGAACAAGGTAAAGGAATTACAGTGTACCAGGGATTGATGTCACCCACTCATGGTGTCACCCCTCCCCTGGCCCATGGGTGGGGCTGGCCAGTGGAACACCCCTGGTTGGTGGACCCCACCTCCTTCCCTGCACAGGGCCTAGCACGACGTCCTGTGGCCCCACCCTCCTGGCCCCCCTTCCAGCCTGTCTTCCAGTAGTCAAGGAAGAGACCCTCCTCCCTACCCAGGGCCCACATGCTTGCACCTGGACTGGGAGGGAGAGGGGGGATATGGATGACGAATTACCCAGTTACCCTATTGGCTGACATCACAGCCTTGGGGCCCCTCCCTCTGAAGTGCTGGTCCAGCCCAATGCCACTGTCACCACTGCCATGGGCCCTGGGATCCGATTTAGGGAGATTCCCAAGAGTCTGGCTTGCAAGGCATTTCATCTTACAAGAGATAAAAGAAGAGATCTGAGTAGAGAAGGTGGGACTACGATCGAGGTAGAAGAGCCAAGAGTGGAGTGTGTTCTTTGGGCCTGGAGTCCCTGCACTCTGAAGCCCCTAGACCCAGAGGAAGACTGATGCCAAGACACATGGAGCTCTCCAAGGAATGCTGGGTCTACAGATGCTGAAAGGAAGCCAGACCTTTCCCCAGAGCAGGTGCTCTGAATTCGGACTTCTAAACTGTGAACAAATAAATGACTGGTTCTTAAAACCCTCCCCTTGTGGTATTTCTGTTGGAGCAGCGCTGGGTATCATTTATTCCACTTCCTCCATGGGATTCTTGTTTCCACTCCTCCATCTTACCCAATCTTTCTGAATTTCGTCCTTAGGTAAATGCTGCCCTTTTGATCTTGAATGGTTGACCCTTCTATGGTGTGTGTACCTCACAAGTGTTGTTGTCCCTCATATATGTCCCTCCTATATGTACCTATCTATTGTTGTTGTTGTTAAGTGTAATCAAGTCAGCTCCAACTCATAGCGACTCTGTATAGGGTTTCCGAAGAGTGGCTGGTGCGGTTGATCTGCCGACCTTATGGTTCTAACTGACCTTTCAGTTGAGTGTTTGTCCTACAATGCCATACTAGGACTCCTGATCTATTGCTTGACTGAAAATTGAGCTACAGGGTAGAGTTCACTTCCAGACCTGAAGGGTGACCAAGGGTAATAGTCTTGGGGCTCCACCAGTCTCTGGCTAATAAGTCTGGTCTTCTTTTGTGGTTTAGAGTTTTGTTCCACTCTATCCAGATCCTTCTTGTGTGCGCCCTTTCAGAGCAGTTGGTAGGCGTAGCTGAGCACCATCTAGTTCTGCTCTCCGGGTCAAGGAGACTGATGTCCCGGTGGTTGATTAGTCCACTGGACTAATTGTTTTCATGTCTTTAATTTTCTTCACAATTTCTTCCTCTGTACAGGGAGAGACCAATAGTTACATCTTACATGGCCACTCATAAGCTTTTAAGACTCCAGCTAACATTCACCAAACATTGTCTTTGAGGACTGTGTAATGCCAGTTGAGCCTGAGCTTCCAGGGCCCATAACTCATTTTCTCTAAGTTTTTGGATAAGTCTTAATGTTCTGGTGTGGTGCTGTGGGTTAATGCGCTGGACTACAAGGTCGGTTTGAACCACAATAGTCGATGGTTCAAGCTCACCAGCCACTCCTCAGAAACCCTGTACAGTGTCACTGTGAGTATAGGAACCAACTCAACAGCACTTAACAACAATAAAGAAGTTTTTATAACTTTGCCCCTTTGTGCTAGGAAACAGAAGTTTAATGTCATTTACAATAGTATCAAGTGATATGAAATAATTCGAGAAAAGTCTAGCACAAGATGCTCAAGACCTGTACACTGGAAACATCCTGAGTGAAGTTAATTAAGACCTAAATAAATAGGGGAGGGGTGTGGCACTGTAGAATCAGCACTGAACTGTGAACCACAAGGCTGTCAGTTCAAACCCACCAGCTGCTCCTCAGAAACCTTATACAGAGTCAGTATAAGGTTTTTTCAATATTGCTAAGATGTTAACTCTCCACAGATGGAGCTATGGATGTAATACAGTGTCTGTCAAAATCCCAAACTTTCTTGTAGAAATTTACAAGCTGCTTCTGAGCTGCAGAGGACCTGAGGCAGCCACAGTAACTTTGATAGAGAAGTTTGGAGAGCTAACACTGCATGACTTCAAGACTTTTTATAAAACCACAGTAATGAAGACAGTGTGGTATGGCATAAAGAGAGCTAAATGGAGAAGTAGGGAATTCAGAAATCAAACCTCATGTATATAGGGACAAAGTTTCCAAGACAACTCAATGGAGTTCTTCTCAACAAATGATCTGAGGACAACTAATTGCTATATGCAAAAAAAAAAAAAATCCTGTGTACCTTGAGTCATACCTCATGACATAAAAAAGCTAACTCAAACTAGATCATAGATAAAAAAAAAAAAAAAAAAAAGAATTTTTTTTGAAGGCCCCTTGTGTAAAACTACAAAATATCTAAAAGAAAACATAAGAGAAAATCTTTGTGACTTTGGGTTAGGCAAAGATTTATTAACTATGACACCAAAAGCAAAATCCAAAAGGAAAAAGTAGTAAATCAGGCGGGACTTCATAAAAAAGTAAAATGTTTGCTATTCTAAAGACACTTAGGTAAATGGAAAGATAAGTTATAGCAGAAAACAACTGTCGAATATATAGCTGATAAAGTACTTGAAACCACAGTACATAAAGGAGCACTTAAAACTCAGTAATAAGAAAACAAGCCTTGTAGAAATGTGACCAGATACTTCACCCAAAAAAGATAAGAGGATAGTAAAGACGCACATGGTAAGGTAGTCTTGTCATTGATTGTTGTTGTTATTAAGTGCTGTTGAGTCAGTTACAACTTCCAGTGACACTGTATAGGGTTTCCGAGGAGCGGCTGGTGGGTTCGAACCGCTGGCCTTGTGTTTTACCCTACAGTGCGCACAAAGACTCCACAATGAGCTATCAGTACACACCCACTAGATGGTTATAATCACAGAGACTGACCATACTAAGGGGTTGGCACCAATGTGGAATTTTTCGTAAAATAGTACTATTTCCACTTTTGAAAAGAGTTTAGCTATTTTTTGAAATGTTTGACTTACACTTACTATATGATCCAGAAATCACACTCCTAGGTGTTTACCCAAGAGAAAAGAGCTTACATGCATTCAAAGATTTGCATGCAAATTTTCATAGTATCTTTCTTTGTAAAAACCAGACATTGGATAACACCCAAAAAGTACATCTATAGGTGAGAGAATTTTCAAATTATTGTATATCCATACAATAGAATACTACTTAGCAGTGCTACACATAATACATAAATTGAGTTTACAACAATTATGCTGACTGAAAGAAGCCAGACAAAAAGGAATTTGTATTGAATGTCTCCATTTAGTTAAAGCCCTTGTTGTTGTGAAGTGCCATGAGTTGGTTCTGACTCATAGTGACTCTGTCTCAGGTTTCTGAGGAGCCTTATGGTTTAAAGCAACTTTGCAAGTCAAGCACATTAACTCGCAGCGCCGTACTGGGACCCCATTTAAAGCCCTAGAGAATGCAAACTAAGGTAATGTGACAGAAAGCAGATTACTGGTTGCCTAGGGAGGGAAGAAGGGGCCCTGGTAGCTTAATGGATTATGAATTGGGCTGCTAACCGAGAGGTCAGTAGTTCAAATCTACCAGTCACTCTACGGCATTTACAGCCTCTGAAACTCTATACCGGGTCACTGTGAGTCAGAACCAACTCAGTGACACACAATGCCACCACCAGGGAGGGAGGGACTACAAAGGGGAGCAGGGACATTTCTGGCAGCTGATGGATGAGTTTATAATCTTGATTGTTGTTTTTTTAAGTGCTATCGAGTTGGGTCCAACCCATAGCAGCGGCTGGTGGGTTTGACTGCTGACCTTGCAGTCCAGTGCTTATCCTGCAGCGCCACACCAGGACTCCACAGTCTTGATGTCAAAACTTAACTGTATAATTTAAATATGTGCAGGTTGTTGCATGTCAGTTTGACCTCAATAAAATAAATGCATAAAGAGGGAGAAAGAAAAATCATTAAGTGACTCCAAAAAGTGTTTACATAAATTGCTTTAGCCTGTGAACCTGACTGTGGCCTTGAACTTTGACTCTTCATTCTCAATAAGTATATGTTAAGTGCCATGGAGTCCGTTCTTACTCATAGTGACGCTGTATAGGGTTTCCGAGGCTGTAAATCTCTCCGGAAGGAGAAAACCTCATTTTTCTCCTGCAGAACGGCTGTTGGTCCCCAGGCTAGTCCTTATCCTGCAGAGCCACTGTGCTCCCTCAAGAGTGTTTCAGGTTAGAAAAAGAACTAGTCGTCTTTTATTTTTGCATCTCTAAGCAACTGACTTCATGCATACATTATATTAGACATTTCTTAGGAAGCTGGCATTTGTTCCTCGTTTACTTGGATTTTGGACATTTAAAATATTTACTTAGATTTAAATGAGGTCATTCAAATGTTTTCTAAGCCCTAATACCCTTAAATATCCAGGGAGAAGGATATCATGTTTGGCAAAATGGAGGGTCAGAGAAAAAGAGGAAGACCCTCCACCACCACCACCCCAACGAGATGGATTGGCACAATGGCAGCAGCAATGGGCTCAAATATAGCAATGATTGTGAGGTTGGCACAGGATCCGACAGTATTTTGTTCTGTTGTGCATGGGGTCTTTATGGGGTGGTACCAACTCAAAGACACCTAACAACAACAACAAATCCTTAGAACTAAGAAGATCTGATGGTATGGTAGTTAAGTGCTTGGGTACTCACTGGTGCCTAGTCTCTCACTTAGCTACTCACTGGTTCCTAGTCTCTCACTTAACTACTCACTGGTTCCTAATCTCTCACTTAGCTACTCATTGGTTCCTAGTCTCTCACTTAGCTACTCATTGGTTCCTAGTTTCTCATTGGCTCTGTGGGAGCAAAAGACCTGGAGACCTGCTCCCGTTCAAGTTAAAATCCAAACCAAACCCACTGCCATCGAATCAATTCCAACTCAGATAGGGCAGACCCTGTAGGACGGAGTAGACTGATAGTGTAGTAGTTACGAGTCGGGCTGCTAACCTCAAGGTCAGCAGTTCGAAACTATTAGCCGTTCCACAGAAGAAAGATGTGGCGTTCTGCTCCCTTCAAGATTTACAGCCTCAGAAACCCTATGCAGGGTCGCTGTGAGTCAGAACTAACTCCACAGTGCATAACCAACCAATCTTTATAGGCGCAGACTGCTACTTCTTTCTCCTCAGGAGCAGCTGGTGGGTCCAAACTGCCTACCACTCAGTAGTCCAGCATTTACCCAACTGTACCTCCAGGGCTTCTCCTATCAGGCTCACAGCCTAAGAAACCCCAAGGGGCAGTTCTATACTGTCCTAAAGGGTCACTATGAGTTGAAATCGACTTGAGGGCACATAATAAGCATAGGTCCACCAAGTGAGTCTGAATGTTGTTGGTAAGTGCTGTCCAGTCAGTTCTGATTCATAACAACCCTGTGCACAACAGAATGTAACCCTCACTGGGCCTGTGCCATCCTCACGTCTGTTACCTTTGAGCCTATTGTTTCTGCTGCTGTGTCAGTTTATCGCTGTCTTCCTCTGTTTTGCTGACCCTGTACTTTTCCAATCATGATGTCCTTCTCCAGAGAATGGTCCCTCCTGACAACATGTCCCAAAATAGGAGAGACAAAGTCTCACCATTCTTACTTCTAAGGCCGCATTCTGGCTGTACTTCTTCAAGATAGTTTTATTTGATCTTCTGGCAGTCCATGGTGCTTTCAGTATACTTCAAATGCATCCATTTTCTATGGTTTTCCTTATTCATTGTCCAACTTTCACATGCATATGTTGTTGTTAAGCACCGTTGAGTTGGTTCCAACTCATAGCGACCCTGTAGAGAATTTCCAAGGAGCAGCTGGTGAGTTTGATTCATCAACCTTGTGGTTCAAACCAACCTTGTAGTCCAGTGTTTTATCCCACAGTGCCGCACCAGGACTCCTTGTGAGAAGACTGAAAATAACTGCGGCTTGGGTCAGACACACCTTAGTCCTCAAAATGACATTTCTGCTCTTTAACACTCTGAAGTGACCCTTTGCAGCAGATTTGCCTGATGTTGCACTGTAGGATAAGCACTGGTCGAGGGCTAAAACACACCAGCTGCTCCTCAGAAACCAGGTACAGGGTCACTGTGAGTTGGAGTGGACTCAATGACACAGAACAACAACAACGCATACATAATCCTTGATTGTGGATCCAAGCACAATGACGTCTTTGATCACATCAATCTTGTCTGCATTGATCATGATGTTAATTAATGGTCTAGTCATAAGGATTTTCCTGTTCTTTACATTGAGGTGCAATCCGTACTTAAATATCTTTGATATTCCTCAGTATTTTTGGTCCTCTTCTCGTCCTGCAAGCACAATTGTGTCATCTACACATCGCAGGTTGTTAATGAGTCTTCCCCCAGTCCTATGCCATGTTCTTTGTATAATCCAGCTTCTTGGCTTATTTGCTCAACATACAGATTTAATAAATATGGTGAAAGGATACAACCCTGGTGCACACTTTTTCTGATTTTAAACCAGGCAGTATTCCTTTGTTCTGTTCAGATGACTGCCTCTTAGTCTCTGTACAGATTCCTCATGAGCACAGTGAAGTATTCTAGAATATCCGTTCTTCACAATGTTGTCCATAGTGTGTTATGATCCACACAGTTGAAAGTATTTGTTTAGTCAATAAAGCTCAGATAAAGAAAATGTATAACTTACTAATGAATTATGTTTTTTATTATTAGGTAAAGACCCTTGTTATCCTTAATAATGCTTTTTGCCTTCAAGTTTCTTTTGTCTATTTATTTAATATTACCACTTTTCAGGAGATTTTTGGATTGACGTTTTATTTTATTACTGTCACAATATATATACAACAAAATAGTTGCCATTTCAACCTTTTTACATGTACAATCATCCACACCAACCACTTCCATGTTACACAACCATCATCACCATCCATTGCCAATCTTTCTCTTTCTCTCGCATTCCTTTGTTTTCCCCCTTCTTTGCTTTCCTTTTGGTCATTTGTGGAAAACTTCCCAATGGTTTGTCCTGATGAGAAAATAAATATTCATTGTCTCCCTCCCAGTACATGAAGAAAAAAATTCCTTTCCTTTTATTTCTTTCCCCCACACTCAAATTAGCTCTTGTCTACACACTCTACCCAGTGACTCCCTTCCCTCCTACCCCTGTAACCGTCATAGAATGTTTGATATGGAATGAGAACCCTGTCTTGGCTTTTTCACAGTACAATATCTGTCCCTTTGCCGCCAACTCATTTTACTCAGCATAATCTCTTCAGGTTCTTCTGTGGATGCAGTGTTTTGCAGATCCATCATTATTCTTCAGTGTTGTGTAATATTCCATTGTGTGCATATACCAAAGTTTGTTCAACCATTCCTCTGCTGATGGACATCTAGGCTGTTCCATCTTTTTGGTTTTGTGAATAGTGCTGCCATGAACATGGAGCTTCGTGTTTCACCAATGCCTTCAGTGTTCCTTGGTCTTCTTCCTTCTGACATCAGTTCTTGATTATATGGTGCCTCTTGAAATGACTGAACATCAACCAATTCGTTTTGGTAGTGTCTCTATATTCCTACCATCTTCTTTTGATACTTTCTGCATCATTCAGTATTTTGCCCATAGAATTGTTCAGTATTTCTAGTTGAGGCTTGAATTTATTCTTCAGTTCTTTCAGCTTAAGAAATACTGAGCATGATCTTCTCTTTTGGTTGTCTAGCTCCAGATCTTTGCACATTTTATTATATTTAATTTTGTCTTCTCAAGCCACCCTTTGAAATTTTCTGTTCAACTCTTTTACTTGATCATTTCTTCCTGTTGCTTTAACTTCTGTGTGCTCAAGAGAAAATTTTCGAGCCTCTTCTGACATCCACTTTGGCCTTTAATTTTCTCCTGTCTTTTTAATGACCTTTTGCTTTCTTCATGTATGTTCCTTTAAAGGAAAACCTTTAAAAAAATAGAAAGCGTTTTTATTGTGAATTGAGTGAAGATTTACAGTTTTACATTCAAGAAATCATACATTTTGTTTCATTTCAATTATTGCAATCTGCTCCATGTAACAACAACAGTTATCCCACTTCCTCCCTGTGGTTCTTATTTCCATTCCACCACGTTCCCATCCTTTCTCAACTTTGTCCTTAGGGAAATGTTACCCTACTGATCTTGAATGACTGACCATTCTCTGGTGAGCACACCTTACTAATGCTGTTCCCCACCTATATACCTATCTAATGCTTGGCTGAAAATGGGCCCATTCGGGTAAGATCCATTCCAGACCTGAAGGGTGGCCAAAGGCCATAGTCTCAGGCTCCTTCAGTCTCTCTCTAACCAGTAATTCTAGTCTTTTTTCATAGTTTTGAGTTTTGTTCCACATTTTCTACCACTCAATGCAGGACTTTCTAATGTGATCCCTTTCAGAGCAGTTGGTAGTGGTGGCCAGACAGTATCTAGTTCTCAGAGTCATGGTGACTGATATTCACATGTTCCGTTGGTCCACTGGACGAGTTGATTCCAAACATCTTCAACTTTTCATCACTCTTCTCTTCTCCACACATGGAGAGACCAATAGTTGCACTGTAGTTGGCTGCTCATGAACGTTTAAGATCCATTCGCTACTCATCCAAGTAGCATATAGAACACTGTCTTTGTGGACTATGTTATGTCAATTTACCATGGCGTCCCCAGAAACTATGGTCCTGAGCCCCCAGACCTAGCAACTCATCGCCTTAAGATGTTTGATAATATCAAAGACATTTTCATCATTTTGTCCCTTACATGCTCCACCAGGTTCATAGTTGTGTTTTCAGCAAAGGTGAACACCCATACACAAACATCCTCTTTCAAACCCTTATATATCTGTGGGTAAACTCCCACTCTCCCTCCCATACCTGCTCAGTCTGTGTATCTATCCATGTAATGTATGATGTTCTTGATGCCATCCACAACTCTTTAGATCATCGGTTGTTAGTGTCTAATGCATCAAATCTGTTCTTAGATGATCTCTAAGTTCATGTGGGATATGTTCAAGGTCATATTTTGTCTCTGGTGGACTTGTTTTCGTTTGCTTCAGCTTCAGCCTGAACTTGCATATGAGCAATTGATGGTCAGTTCTACAGTCAGCCCCAGGTCTTGTTTTAGCTGATGATATGGAGCTTTTCCACTGCCTTATTCTAGGGATACAGTCAATTTGATTCCTATGGTGAGATCCAGGTGTATAGTCAGTCCAGTCACCTTTTCTTTTTAAAATAAAGGTATTTGCAATGAAGAAATAACTAGTCTTGCAAAATTCTATCATGTGGTCTCCAGGATCATTTCTATCACCAAGGCCATGTTTTCCAAATACAGATCCTTCCTCTTTGTTTCCAACCCTCCTATTCCAATCACCAGTAATTATCAATATATCTTGATTGCACGTTTGATCAATTTCAGACTGAAGAATTTGGTAGAATTCTACAGTTTTATCATCACTGGCTTTAGTGCTTGGTGTGTTGATTTGAATAATAGTGGTATTAGCTGGTGTTCCTTGTAGGTATATGGGTATTAGCCTATTATTGTATTTCAAGAAAGATTTTGAAATGTTCTTTTTGACAATGAATGTAATGCCATTTCTGACATAGTAAACCATGATTGTCCAATTCAGTATGGCCAATAGTAGGCCATTACTGCTCACGAATGCCTAGGATATGAATCTTTATGTGTTCCATTTCAAAATTGCAGACTTCCAATTTTCCTGGAGTCATACTTCATACATTCCACGTTCCACTTACTAGTGGATGTTGACAGCTGTTTCTCCTCATTTTGAGTTGTGCAGGTCCTGAAAGCTTCGCTGCATCCATGTCATTAAGGCCAACTCTAATTTGAAGAGGCAGCTCTTCTCCAGTTGTATTTTGAATGCCTTCCATCCTGAGGAGCTCATCTTCCAGCACTGTATCTGAAAGTGTTCCACAACTATCTTTCAGATTTCCAATGGTTAACAATTCAGAAGTAGTCTGCCTCCCCTTCTTCCTAGTCTGTAAGCTTGACTGAAATGTGTCCACCATGGGTGACCCTATTGGTATTTACAATACCGGTGGCATAGCTTCTAGGATCACAGCCACACACGAGCCGCCACAGCATGACAAACTGACAGGCAGTTGGAGGGCCAGTATGCATCAGAATAGATCAGAATAGATATAACTGCACACAATAGCCTTAGAGCCCAAACGTGAGTCAGGATAGCCCCTGTGTATGGTACACCGAAGCATCGTGAATGTACTCACTGCCTGGGTCCTCTCCCTCCATTAGAAAGTCTTTGCTCCCTTAATGATTGAGAATCTCTCATGGCATATCCTGAGAAGAGTGCTGGGGAGGTAGAGGAGTCCCAGCAATCCTGACAACTCAAAGTTCAGTTTCTCTTAGGATGTCCTTCATCTGCTAAGAGCTTTTATAAACGTGAAATAAGTCCAGTCCCTTGAGTTTTGGATGGAAAGAATCCTCCCAGCGTAGAAAAAAAAAAAAAATTTTTTTTTTTTTTTTTGTCCATTGCCAAGTAGTTTTAGACAAAGACATTTTCTCCCGGTGATCTAAGGACTGAAAATGATGGGAAGGGAGAAGATGAGAGGAGGTAGCAGGACAATTTGGGGTTAAAACAAACAGCTAGAAGATGAGAAGATAGAATGGGATGTCCTCTAAGGCTCCAGCAGGTTGATATACAATCTTGTTCCTCTCTGCTAAAGAAGTCATGTCCACAGTTTAGTATTGGCTCTGTCATTCATGTACAGGGTAGTAACTGGCAAGTGTCCCCAGGTTGCACAAACAGTTAATTCACTCAGCTGCTAACCAAAAGGTTGGAGCCTTGAGTTCACTCAGAGGCACCTCGGAAGAAAGTCCTGGCAATGTACTTCTAAAATCTCAGCCATTGCAAATGCTGTGAAGTATAGAATCAACTGGACGGTAACTGGTCATGGGCAAATTATGTTCCCCCTCAGCCTCATGCATTAGACTGGTTTAATCTTTATGGGAGCCATCAGCAGACCTTTCTTTCACAGACACCGGGTAGATTTAGGTTAGCAGCCAAGCTTCTAATCATTGCACCATCAAAACCCCAAACCAAACCCATTGCCATAGAATCAACTCATCCCGAGCCTGTGGGACAGAGTAGATCTGCCCCCGAGTTTCTCCAAGGCTGCCATCTTTATGAAAGCCAACTGCCATATCTTTCCTTCAGGTGGGTTTGAACTGTCAATCTTTCCATGAGCACCCTAGAGCTTAACCAACACCAGGACTCTTTAGTTTATCTCTAGGGAGTGTGTTCGTTTTCTAAGAGCCGCTGTAACAAAGTACTGACCGACTGAGTGGCTTAGAACAACATAATTTTTATTGTCTCCTATTTGAAAGCTTGTCGTTCAGCACCATCAAGTCGGTTCTGACTCATAGCTATCTTGTTTAGGAGCAGCAGGTGGGTTTGAACTGCCAACCTTGAGGTTAGCAGTTCAGTGCTTATCCTACAGCGCCATGGCAGGGAGGCTTAGGAGGGTGAAATCAAGAGGTCAGCAGGTCTGCACTCTTGTTGAAGTGTGTTGGGGAGGAGACCCTTCCTTGTCTTCCCAGCTTCTGGTGTTTTCCATGTATTCTTAGGAGGCAGAAGAGAGTGCCTGTCCAGATACCTATAAATCGTTATTTTCTTCCTTCTGTTAGTCTAGGGATTCTTGGGCTTTAAGATGTACAGAGTTGTAAACACCAAACTATATGCACTATAATCATAGGGTGCCCTCATAGTCCTTCCCTCACTTCCTTCAGCTCTACTCCAGTGTTCCTTCATCCACAAGACCCTCCCTGACTACCCCCCATAAATTAGCAACTCAACACTTCCTGTTCCCCCTCTCTCTGATTGACATCTTCCTTGTAACCCATGTCCCTATCTGACAATATCATATATTGTTTATTTGTCTAATGTTTCTCCTTTCACTAGAATTTAAGTGCTTTGAGGACCAGGGCGTATTCCCAGTAGCTGGAACAGCTCCTACTCAATAAATAAATACCTATTGCATGAATGAATGATGATGAATGTGAAATTGAAGGGACTGGATCTTTGCCTTAAGTCTTTGGCGTCCCTGAATGGTGTATATATATGGGTAAGTGCTCAAAGTTTGGTTCAGATCCACCCAACTGTGACTTAAAAGAAAGCATGACACTGCTTCTGAAAGGGCACAGCCTTGAAATGGAAAACCCTGCACACACAGGGTTGCCATAAGTCAGAATTCATTCAACAGCAGCTAACAACAATACCCCCCCCAAAAAAAAAAAAAAATCCACCAAGTCTATTCCAACTACCCATAGTGACCCTAATATAGGATTTCCGTAAATCTTTACAGAAGCAGAAAGCCTCATCTTTCCCCCGTGGAGCAGCTGGTGGGTTTGTGCCCCCACTTTGGAATTCGACAATGCTGGTGTAATATTTCCTAGCAGGAGAAACCAGCAAAGCTTTTGACATGTCCCTCTCCTCTTTCTTACTCCAGGTGAATATAGCACGCATAATGGACCGTCTACACCAGCAAAAGAAGGAGACTCAGACAGGTCCCATCGGGCCTCAGATGGGAAGCTCCGAGGCCGGTCCAAGCGGAGCAGTGACCCCTCCCCTGCTGGGGACAGTGAGATCGAGGTAACTCCCAGCAGCCCCTTCTTCACGTGGTTGGTGTCATCCTGTCTGTGGCCTGAACAGGAGAGCTGGTCTTTGGTTTCACAGACCACATTGCCAGACCAAAGAGCACTTAAGGTGAAGCAAGAGACAATTAGAGTAGATTTCAAGAAGCATGGTGAACTGACTGGGCCAGAAAAAAGTGACCCCCGAAAGGTAGTAAAACAACAATAGTTCTCAAACTTGAGCAGCCTCCAGATCACCTGGAAGACTTTTGAAAACCAGATTGGCTGGGCCCCACCCTCAGAGTTTCTGGTTCTGTAGGTTTAAGGTGCGGCCTGAGAGTTTCCGTTTCTATAACTAGTTCCCTGGGAATGCTACTGGGTTCTAGAGCTCACCTTTAGAGCCCCTGGTAAAGAAGTTCACAGGGCAGGAGCCTTTCCTTATGGCTCACAGGGGTTCTTACCCTGACTGTATATTTAAACCACCTGAAATCTTCAATTGGTGGGGTGGCGATGCCTAAGCAGGAGGCTAGATCAGATGAGTATTCATACTTGCCTGTGCTTCTGAGTTTCTGAGATCTAGTCTAAGCTTGGGATCTCCTGGAAGCTTTGAAAACCCTTCAATCTCAAGCCCCACTGTTTGTGACAAAGCAAGTGTAGGATTATTCATCAAGCACAGACATTTTCCTGAACAAACATACAAAAAAACAAAATGCCACCATAGGTGGAAGAGGCACGAGGAAACATAGTGGGAACATAGACAAGATGGTGGGTTGGTAGTAGTGGGCTGTGGAGTCGGTTCCAACCCATAGTGACCCTGCGTAGGGATTCTGAGGCTGTAAATCTTTATGGAAGCAGAAAGCCTCATCGCTCTCCCGTGAACCGGCTCATAGTTTCGAACTACTGAATTTGAGGCTAGCAACCCAACTCACAATCACTACGCTACCAGAGCTCTTTATAGGCAAGATGTTATTGTTGTTGTTAGGTGCCATTGAGTCGGTACCAACTTGTAGCAACCTTATGCTCAACAGAACAATAAATAAATATATATATATACCATTCTCTGTCAGGGGAGAAAAATGGCAAATTCACTGGGTTATGCTTCCCTGGAAAAGGTAAAAAGGTAGTCATTTGTTGGTTTAAGTGGGCCATGGGTATATGGATTCGTGTTGACAAAGCCTGGGTCAGTGCCAAAAAATCCTAGTGCATTCTCTCATCACATCCTAATTTACAACCCTGTTGTATAGGTGTAGTGCTTGACCACACTTAACAACAACAATAGGTGTAGCACTGTAGGGTAAGCACTGGACCACAAGGTCGATTTGAATTGCAAAGTGGGTAGTTGGAAACCCCATACAGGGTTCTTATGAGTCAGAACTTAACAACACCAACAATAGCAGCAACATAATCCAGGTAGCCATTACAAAGGCCACAAACTCCAATATGCTAAGAAATATCATTTTCATCACTTCCTTAAAATGAACATAATATTGAGTCTGCGTCCTCATTATATCAGGAAATCCCATCTCCTTATTGGACCACCTCAACTCTCAGAATCATCTAAGAATCTACTAATCTCCACTCTCTGGGTCACTGTTGCCTTCCTCAACCTAAAGTGATCAGTTAAAATCTATACCGGCTCTGGGGTTTCCATACCATGCACTGAACATAAGGATCCTTGTTGAAGCCCAGAACCTTGGAATATTAGCTATTGGTCTTTGGTTGCAAGCAACAGAAATCCATTTTTGTTACTGAAGCAGACAAGAGTTTATTGGAAGAAATGGGCCTGGGAGGAAGTCTTAAAGCAGGTTTAGAAATAAAAGCAACCTAAGGAATTCAGGGCATCTTCAGAGTTCAGTGTGAACCATTTTTGATTCTGGTGCCAAAGAGAGAGCATCCCACTGGCATGGCTTGATTCTTATGCCTAACTTTGATTGACACTTCCACCAAGGCAGCACATAATGGGAAAAGAAAACCAGAGCATTCTTAACAGAAGATGGGGGGATGGACCCTGGAGAACCAAACAGCAAAGGTCCACCACTAGGGCATGTGATACTTCACCAGTATCCACCAATATGGCAGGACCAACTGTTTATGGCTAAGACCTGCTCAGTTGTCCTAGCAGATGTGAACTATGTAGGCGCTCACATCTGTCCAACATACTTGGTCTGTTCCTAAAGTCTTCATCCACCCCAGCAACCTGCTATCAAGCAAGTCTCACCACCCATGGAACCAGTCTCAGCCCGAGGGATTCTGTTCTTTCTTTTCCTTTAATTCTTAAAGCCTTCACCTCACTTCATCAAGGAGGCCTTGCATAATCCCTTCAGTGGGTTTGGATCTTTTCAAAAGGCTGGAAGACAATTCATTGACTTCAGGTTATGTTTGCTTTCTGCTCTGCCATATTCCTGAGGCTTTACTACCATCTTGAAATTGCAAAGCTATGAAAAACACAGACGGCCACACAAGCATTCATATTTCAAAAAGAATTAAAGTCATCTAACACAGTTTCTACTCACAGTAGAGGATGGTGGGGGTGGAGAGGCATGTTTCTGTTAAACTGTGCTTGGGAAGGGGGGCTCAGTGTGGAAGTTGGAGATTATGGGGTGATATTATTCTGGAAACATCTGCTTCTCAATTCCAGAATAAGTACCACTGGGCAAGGACCATTGAAAAGGTGTGAGCCATGTTTCACTCCTGTGCTTAATGTCAGCAGAAAGGACTTGCATGGGTCGCACCTCTTAAGTCTTTGGCAGTTTTGCTAATGGCCAGTGCTCCTAAGAGTGAAATTATGTAGGAAAATGGAAAGGAGGTGAATTCTGAGCCTGTATTAGTTAAAATCCTTCAACTATAGGTGCCAGAAACCAACCTGAGCTAGCTTTTAAGTGAAATAGCAGAATTTATTTTAAGGCTACAGGGACTGTCTGAGAACCCAAGGGCAGGGGGATAGCAGAATATTGGAAGGGTACTGAGACCAGCAAATAGACAGAGGCAAGGGGATGTGGGCCTGCTGTTTTTCCCACAATGCCACAGTGAAGGTGCTAGAATGTCCAGACCACAGTGTCAACACTGACCCCAACTACTGGTGGTTGGGCACAGCTCTTCTCCTCTGGGCCCCCCTACCACTTTGCTCCCACTTGAAACCAAGACCTGGAGAAACATTGACTTTTCTTTCTACCCATCACCTCCTACCCACTGACTTCCTTGGTCCTTCATATCAGCTGACCCAACTTGGCTACCAACAGCTACCCAAAGACAATGAATTGCTTTCTGGTCTTCCAATTTTAAGTTCCCTAAATATACCTCTGAGTCAGCTAGGGTTAGGGATCAACCCTGCCCCAAAAAATGGTGGACTGGGAAGTAGGATCACCTATAGACCAAGGACGAGGGTTGGTACTAGAGTGGTGGGGTACAATGGTGAAGAGGCAGGCCTCCTTCCCCACAGGGGATATAATAAGTAAATGGAGTCTGCACTAACTTTGAAAATATTCACTGGTTTAAAAATACATATATTATTGAAGTTTCTAAATTGAACTAATCCAACCTAGTCAGTTCAGATAAGTCAGGACTAAGAATGTGTGAAGCCCAGAAGCCACTCACTTGAAAGCAGTGGTTTCCAAACTTTTTCAACCATGACACATAACAAGAAATATATTTGATGTTGTGATCCAGCACATGCAGACACATAAATATAACTATATTTTAAAATTCATGATCATTGATCCAACTAGAATTTGGCATCAACAAGATTATGGATCAACTATCAGCATCCCTGGAAGCATCAGTCAAGAAATCCAATAATGTATTGATTGCATTGGATAAATATGCTGAAAAGATAGCGTAGTGGTTACGAATCGGGCTGCGAACCTTAAGGCCAGCGGTTCGAAACTACCAGCCGCTCCGCGGGAGAAAGATGAGGCTTTCTACTCCCGTAAAGATTTACACCCTCGGAAACCCTGTACAGGGTCGCTATGGGTCGGACCCGACTCGATGGCACTTAACAACAACAACAACAACAAAGTTTGAAAAAGCAAAGATATCACTTTGAGGACTGACGTGCTTCTGACCCAAGCCATGGTCTTTTCTAGCACCTCATATGCATATGAAAGTTGGATGATGAAAAACAAAGACAGAGGAATCTATGTGTTCAAGCTGTGGTGTTAACAAAGCATATTAAATATACCATGGACGTTTAAAAGAATGAACAAAACAGCCTGAGAAGAAATATACCCAGAATGCTCTTCAGAAGCCAGCATGGTGAGATTTCAACTTAATTTCTTTGGACACGTCATTGGGTAAGACCCGAACCAGAAAAGAACATCATGGTTAGTAAAGCAGAGGGTCCGTGAAATGAGGGAGCCCACCATAACTTCAACAGTGGATTCAAACATACCAGCAATCATGAAGGGGTCACAAACCAGGCACCGTTTCTTTCTGTCATACATAGTCGTCATGAGTCAGCGTCAACTAGACAACAGCTGAGATGCGAAGTGACCTTTTGTCCTTCCAGACACCACACAGCACTACTTTTAGAGGCATGGTAAATACCAGATGTCAGTACAGGCATTGACTTGCACAGAGTTTAAAAGATGGCCACGTCATATGCACAAGAACACCCACACTTGCAGATAATACCCACTCGACCTGGCATCAAAGACTGGATGATCAGAGCTCAACTAGAAGAAGAAATAAGAGAGAAAAAAGGGTAATCTGATACAATTTGAGGAACCTGATCTACACCTATGGATGCAGTAGCTCAAAAGAGGGACTAAATCTTTACAGTGAGGATCATTCCCACCCCCTCTATACACAGAGTAGACAGGGATGAGCAACTTGGACATTGGCTACCCAAAATTGGAGGGAGGGGTTGGGGGGAGGGGTTTACAAAGGCGAGAAGTGACTGGCTTACAAGCTTTCAAGAGGGAGCCTAGGTCCAGAGGGTGCAGAGAAAGGTAGAATCTCCACTGAGTAGTATCCAATCTCTCTGGGTGGGGCTGTTGAAAGGAAATGGGGATAGCACTCAAGTGGCACAATAGTGAATAATTATTATGAGGACTGATTGTGAGGGTTGGAAATGTAAAGGTAGACATTTTGTAGCAAAAGGAGGGGCGTGATTGACTTGCAGTCTAGGAGCGGAGGTCCCTGGGACCATCAAGAGAGAAAAGCAGAGTGTAGGACCCTACCCAGAGAAACAGTAACACCAGAGATGGAGGCAGAGATGATGACATGGAGAGATGGAGCAGCCGGGAACTCTAGACCCAGAGAGGGAGAGAGACTGTGTGCTGATGACTGGAGGACAGGCTTGCAGGGTATACCCTTTGGTTGGTTAATGATGCATGGAGGGGATTGTAACCTTGGCAAGGTAATGATATACGATAGGATGAATGTAAAACTAATAGTCTCTCATGTAAACTATCACATAATTCACAATAAAACTTTTTTTTTATAAAAACAGATGGCTGCTCAAGATGGAGCCCCAGGAGATACATTTGCCTCCTCGCCTTCCATCAGTGACACAGATCCTTTGTTCCTAAAACAAGGATCACCACTTTACACCTTACAGCAAAAATATTCCCTAGGGTCTCCTTAAAATCCAACAACAGTTTGGTGGTGGCAGCAGTGTATCGTGGAGTTAGTTCTGACTCATAGTGGCCCTGCATAGGGTTTCCAAGGTTGTGAATCTTTTTAGGAGCAGAAAGCATCATCTTTCTCCCATGGAACAGCTGCAATTGCTGAACTTGAAGTTAGCAGCCCACCTCGTAACCATTACGCTATCAGTTCCTGAACAATAGTTTAGCTTAACTAGTAAACAATGTCTTTCTTGGGCATTGTGCTCTTTTAAGAACTCTGTACATGGGATTGCCATCCAGTGACTGACTAGACAGGACCCTGAGAGGTCAGTGAGTGTGTGTTGACTTGGGAGAAACAATTCAGAAGAGTGAGAGTGAGGGTGATTGTGTAATACAGAGACAGTAATCATGTCACTGAAATGTACATGGTCAGGTGGCTGAATTGGTGTCTGTTTTGCTGTGTACATTCTCAGCAGCAATGATGCAATAAAATAAAGCAAAGGCAGTGATCACCAGGAAAACCAACAGTATGAAAGATTAAAGTCAAACTAAGTAAACAGAGTAGATTGGCAGAGAGGTCATTTAAGAAACAGAGAACTTAGCAAAAAACAAGCAGTGGGCGCTATTAGGAAATAAACACATGGAGAAAAAGAAAGACTTATTGGAAAATTTAACAATGACTGTGAGAATCAAAAGTGTAATAAAAGGGAAGAGAAATTTTAAGACGTCTCCCAGAATATAGATCAAAAATATAAATAATATTTTTTAAAGGATAAGAGATAGTGTATCAATCTAAAAGATCCAATATTTGACAATTAGAAATTCCAGAGAGAACAGTTGAAAAGATGAGAAGGAATTATTTAAAGAAATAAGAACATTTAAAATTCCCAGGCTATATAGAAAGATGCAAGATACTGGACTGAAATTCTCAAGTACTAAACGTTTTGAATGAAAAAAAGAACATATCTAGGTATATCCTCATGGCTTTGAGGATAACAAGTGCAAAGAAAAGACCCTAAAAAAAAAATCCTAGAAAAGGGAAAAACTTTATTAAAGGATTGAGGATTAGCGAATTATCACACTTCTCATCCACACACTGAACACTAGAAGACAATGGCGGAATTATTTCGAAGATCTAGAGGACAGTCTTTTAATGGTATAATTCTATACCCAAAGAATTGTAGAGCAGGGTAAAGCTATCAGCTGTGCAAAATTTCAGAAAGATTATTTGTTATAAACTCTTTCAGAAGGAGTAACTTAGAATGTACTCAAGTGTAACTAGGTAGAAATCCAAGAGAGGACACTTGAGGTCCAAAGGCCATTGGATCTGGCCCAGAAATGTAGTAAAGGGTGCTCTTGGGAGTTCTGGGTATTTAGTGACCCAGAAGGTCACTTAGCCCACTTTACAGAGTTTTGTAACAGAGAATGGATGTCTCTAGGATAGAGATCCTGTGCTTCAGAAGGTGTGGCTGAACTTGAGGTCACAGAGAAAATACATTCCTGCAAACAAGAAATGGTAAAAGCAATTAATAAACCTCAGCAAAAATAAAAAGCCATAGTTTTATAGATTTAACTATGAATAAATTTGGAGTTGTTAATGAAATGGAAATACAAATGGCCTTGATGGAAATAAAGTGGCTCTAGGATTATGACGTTGGGCACTGAGATAAGCAAGTGGAATCCTACCACATTTCTTGTTCTGAAGTAAGCAAGGATAATCACAAGATGTAAATGCTCTTCACTGACTATCAACTTTTGAAATCAACGTATAGACAGAACATGGACGATGTCCTTATAGTTACAAAGCCAAATGTACAAACCAAAGTTTACCCATGTTAGTAATGCAAAAGGAAAGGGCGAAGGAGAGAGCCACCAGTACCCAGATCTTCCATGTGGGTTTACTATAAGGAGCACTGGTGACACAGTGGGTTAAGCATTGGACTGCTAACTGAAAGGTCAGTGGTTCGAACCCATCAGCTGCTTCAAGAGCAAAAGATGAGGCCATCTATTTCCATAATCATTTGCCTCCTTGGAAATCCTATGAAGCAACCCTGCTCTGGCCTACAGGGTTGCTGTGAGCTGGAATTGACTCAATTCCAGTGCGTTTTAGCTAAAAGATAATGCCCAAAGGCGAGGGAACTGAGGAGAGAGGAGCTCACGTATGTGCAAACTGGAAGAAGGTTCCCATGAGCTAAATCCTCATATTTTTCAGAGTACCCACTCAAAAGATAGTGTCTAAAGTTGGCAAATCGAGAAGTGAAGGTATATGTATGTAAAAGTATAAGTTATGGAAGTAATCATCCAAATTGCCAAAACAGAAATGGTCAAACGTGGTTGGAGCAGAGGCCACGACTAAGTGTGAAATAGTAGTTATTTCATTTTGTCCAATGAGTTTTATGATTTTTATTGTTGTTTTTGGATTGAATCGCTCCTTTTCAAAGTTTTTCTATGTCAGGCAAGAATCAGCTTCTTGGTTCCACAAGGCTGCTGGGAGTCCAGAAATTGGCCATCTGAATATGCTTTCACAGATGAGGTTGGAAGGGGACTCAATGACGTGGCAGCAAGCCGCATGTTTAATAACTTAAAGATAGCATTTCTCAAGGCCTCTTTCTCCTCCAAGGGAATTAATTTCTGCAGACATTAAGTCAGATGCAAGCGAGCTCATTTGTCTCCATTCTCTTCCTCTTTCATCACAGCGTGTATTCGTGTGGGACTTGGATGAGACAATAATTATTTTTCACTCCTTACTCACGGGAACATTTGCATCCAGATACGGGAAGGTAAGGATCTAGTTTGTCTTTCTTTCTTGTTTTTTTATTTCCTTTCCAACATGCCAGTCTGTCCAACCAGTATGTCCTGAGAATTGTGGGGGCAGTTGATTATGAAGCAGCTTCTGCAACAATGCTTTCCCTTTGGGTCAGCTTGAGTTTGAAGACTATGGAATCTTCCTTTGACACATGAAAATTTAATTAGCTCCTCATCTATTGTCTCCTATGCCTTTTCTTTCAACACATGAAGCGTTCGACACAACTTGATAGGACATAAGGCCTTTGTTGTCAGCAGTTTCTCTGCTAAGAGGGTTAGGATACACCTCAGCCAAAAACCTCCTAGCTTTAAAACACATACCCTAAGATGGGAGGGAATGTGATAGGTGCTTGTTTATGTTAGTGTGTCCGGCAGATGAATTTAATTTTCCTTCTGTTTTTCCAAGACAAGGGGAGACATTGTCAGCTTCAGCATTCATCTTAACAACAGTTTTGCAAGTGTATCATCAATAAATTAAGTCCGGGTGTCATCAGTTAGGATTCTGAGCAAATATGCTATTGACTGTTTAGTGGTTAATGGAAGAAATGTTGAAACTGCCTTAAAAATGCAAAAATGAGTCCAACTACTAAAGACCCTAACTCCACCAATTCTTTGAGTTCATCCCATGGGCTTTTCAATAAACCACAATAAAGATCCCTAGACATCTGCCATCTCTTCAAGGGAGACATCTGGGGGTGGAGGGGCGAAGTCTTAAGAGATGAACGATTGTCATTTCAGCAAGGAGCAAGGTGGGTGACAAGTTGGCAGCTGCTTGTCAGTGACTGGAAACTATTCCTGTTTCTGTTTAGAGACCAGAAATATGATTTGACATCACCTCATGGGTTTTCCAGCTGTTCATGTGTTTTGGGGGGTTTTTTGTTGTTGTGTTTTTTTAATGGGGGTTATAACAAGCTGGGTATATAATTAGCAAGATAGATTTATTGTCTGCCGTTATGGTGTAAAGAATATAAAAATGGTGTTGGTGGTTCAGAAATCACTCGTGGTGTAGAAATGTCACTAATATGTCTAGCAATGCCTGTGGGAAATCCAACATGTAATTTTGGAGTGCACACGGCTTCATCAAGCGCTGCTGAAAACACCCCAGGGTACACTTAACAACCATTGCAAAAAGGTGGACTTTCCCAGCAGGCCTGTGGTAGTGAGGTGCCCTCTAGGTTTGAGTGGTCCTGGTGTGGCGCTGTAGAATAAACATTGAACTGCTAACCACAAGATTCGCAGTTCAAACCCACCAGCCGTTCTTTGGAAACCCTCTAAAGGTTGCTATGACGGCACTCAACAACAACAACAACGGCACTCAACAACAACAACAACAACCCTCTAAAGGTTGCTATGACAGCACTAACATTACAGGTAAAGTCACCTCCACTAAGAAACTTCCCTTCACTCTTCTTGCGCTTGGAGATACCTTCCTCTACACTTCTGTAACTCCATCTAGCTGCTCACTTCTTCTGGATCGTGTTGTTGTTGTTAGGTGCCATCGAGTTGGTTCTGACTCATAGCGACCCTGTATAAGGTTCCTGAGGAGTGGCTGGTGAGCTTGAACCACCGACCTTGCAGTTCAAACGGCTTTTGCAGCCTGATGCATTGTCTCACAGCACCACACCAGGACTCCATTGTTGTTGTTGTCGAGTGCCATTAAGTCGATTCCAACCCATAGCAACGCTGTATAGGGTTATCGAGGAGCAGCTGGTGAACTTGAACTGCCAACTTTGCAGTTCAAACAGCTTTGCAGTCTGATGCATTAAACCACAGCACTACACCAGAAACCTCGGTAGTGGCATCCCCTAAAGAGCTGGTGACTATCCTACTCCCCAGCATCATCCCCTCCTGAGTCTTTCCGTCCCCCACCCTACCGTATTCCCTCCCATGTTAGGGTATGTGTTCATGGTGCTCCCTCTGCTGGGTTCCACCCAGTAGCAGACCCTGAGACAAGGACGTAGGTGCAGGTCGTTTATTTGGAGGTGAACCAGGCTACACCAGTGCAGATGGGGAACATGAGACCGGATGGGAAGGCAGCCAGTACAAGTTGCACAGTCAGCTCCTATGAACTACTGGGCTCAGGTCCGGGGGAAACTTCTGGAAGAAGACTCATGTCAAACACACCTCAGAGTTGACCCACCCGAGTGGTGAGGGAGCTAGGATATTACTGACCAATTTTCTCCCATTGTGGGCTGAGGATTTCTCCCAGTGTTTATAGTTCTCATTCCTAACCTACTCCAAGAAATCCCTAGGGCAGGGAATCACAGGCACTAGCAATACAAAGTCTCTACATGTATAGGAATGGTGGCATCTAGGAAGACGTGGAGTATGGGACAATGGAAGCCTCTGCTGTAATCTAGAATGTTCTAGAATGTTCTTTATCTTTCAGTTCTCATGTAGCTTCCTCCATGAGGACTTACCTAGCTACCCTCTCCACATCTAAACTACATTTCTTCCCGTAACTGTATTTTTCATTTCTATTGCAATTTTGCACTGGTCATGTCTCCTCTAAACAATGAGAACCACGAGGGCGGAGATCATGGGCTGTGTTACCCAACCCAGCATAGTGCATAGGGCAGAATGGCTCAGTAAATATTTGTTGCATGAGTGAATCAGAACAGTCCTCGAGACTGTAAGCAGTGTGAGGGCAGGGACTTGTTTTTCTTGTTTGTTCATTCCTTTATCCCCAGGGCATGGAACAGTGCCTCCCACATAGGAGTGTCAAGTAAATATTTGTTAAATGAAAGAAGGGGGCAAGGAGAAAAGTACCAGACAAGTTTCTCACTGGTGGCCACAAGCCAAATTCAGCCTACAGACATTTTTGTTTGGCTCTAAAGTGTTTGAAAAAAAAATGTGAATTTGTGGCCAACATTTAAAAAATCAGGATATTGCACAGACCAAAACAATCAAGGTTTCCAGCTCTTCTTGAAAAATTAGGACGTTTGGCAGCTCTGCATTCACAGGTGGCAACAATCATAGAATCTCGGTAGCGGAGGGCTCTTGTTAGAGGGGGTACATGCTCTCCAGCCCATCACACTCCTACCTGGCCTGTGTAACCCGTTTACATAATCTCCCAGGCCCCATTGATGCCTGAGTTCCAACACTTAATCCTAGAGTTACAGAACCAAAGGAGGTCAGAACTTAAAGGCCCTAGGAGACCATGAGGCCATTGTACAATTAGTCTCCATTGTACAAGTGGCAACGTGGTTAAGTGCTCAGCTGCTAACTGAAAGGTCGGTACTTGAAACTCACCAACTTCCGCAAAGATTCTATTCATAGCAGCCAATATAGGAGAGTCAAACTGCCCCATAAGATGTCCAAGGCTGTCTTCTGTTTTTTGGGGGTTTTTTCCCCTTTTAGTATGGGTTCTTTTTCTTAGTCTTTTACAGTAGTGGTCCTATGCAGTATTTCTCCTTTTGTGACTGACTAATTTCACTCAACATAATGTCCTCAAGGTTTATCCATGTTATGTGGTAGCTTACAGCTTCTTTGTTATTCTTCAAGGTAGCATAATATTCCATGTGTGTAGGTACCACAGTTTGTTTATCCATTCTTCCATTTATGGGCCCTCAGGCTGTCTCCATCTTTATGCTACTGTAAATAGTGCTGCTATGAACATTGATGTGCATATATCTACTCGTGTTATGGCTCATCTTTCTTGTGGGTAAGTACCAAGTAGAGGAATTGCTAAATCATAAGGTATTTCTATTTCCAACCTTCTGAGGAAGCGCCATATTGCTTTCCAGAGAGGTTGGACCATTTTTCAGTCCCACCAGCAATGCAGGAGCGTTCCAGTCTCTCCACATCCTCACCACCATTTATTGTCCTCTACTTTTTTAATCTTTTCTGTAAGGCTATCATCTTAATGGGAACAGATTGCCAGGTGTTTTCTTCCACAGAGCAGCTAGTGGGCTCAAAGCACCAATCTTTTCATTAGCAGCCAAGAGCTGTCCTATAGAGATGCTATAAGTTGGCATCACTCAACGGCAGTGGGCGTGGTTTTTACAAATATGTATGGGGAGAAATGTGTCCTCGAGCCTGTTGTCTAGGGGTATTTGTTCATGCTGTTCTTTCTACTGGGTTTGTACCAGAAACAGACCCTGAGGCAGGTAGTTTAAATGGGAGATGAACCAGGAAGCACCAGATGCAGAGAAGAAAGTGAGACAGGGAAGGGAAGAAAGCCAAGAGACCAGGAGAGAATTTGAGTCAGACCCCAGACGTATCCACCAGCTCTGCCTCCCTGCCTGCCCCCAGCATCTCAAGGGGAAACAAAAGTGCTGCCTTCATTTCTCTTCTAAGTTTTCTGCTCTTTACCCAGCGCATGCTAAGGTGAAAAATGAGGGTTTTGTATTTGTTAAGTCTGGCAACTCTAAGAGAGACTCAAAGTTGTTGTTAGATGCTGTTGCGTTGCTTCTGACTCGTGGCGCATGCACAGTAACCCTGCGCCATCCTCACAATGGTGGTTACACTGACTCCATTGCTGCTGCAGCAGCTATGTCAGTCCATCTCACTGAGGGTCTTTTTCGCTGACCCTCCATTTACCAAGCATAATGTTCTCCTCCAGGGACTGGTCCTTCCTGAAAACATATCCAAAATATGAAAGATAATGTCTTGCCATCCTAGCTGTACTTCTTCAACACAGATCTGTTTGTTCTTCTGGCAGTCCATGATACTCTTAATATTCTTCTCCAACACCATAACTCAAATATGGTCTTCCTTTTCCACTGTCCAATTTTCACACGCATATGAGGCAATTGAAAATACCATGCCTTGGGTCAGATGCATTTTGGTTCTCAAATTTATAAAATCTTTGCTCTTTAACACTTTCAAAGGCCTTTTGCAGCAGATTTGCCTAATGCAATATGTCATTTGAGTTCTTGACTGCTGCTTCTAGTGAATATTGACTATGGAACCAAGCAAAATGAAGTCTTTGACATCTTGTTAAGTGTCATCAAATCGGTTGCAATTCATAGCGACCCTTTATGGGGTTTCCATAGAGCGGCTGGTGAGTTTTTCCCACTGACCTTGTGATTCAAACTGACCTTGCGGTCCAGTGCATTTTCCTGCAGTACCTCACCTAGCAGTAACTTAAACAAGAAAACATTGATTTCTCTTGCACCCAACAATTCAGACATAACAGCGACAGTTAACAAAGCTGCTCTGCAGCCCAGGGACCCAGTCTTTTTCTTCTTTCATTCGCTGCCTTTCCCTGAAAAGTGTCCTCATTTCAAATTTTCAAATGGTTCATCATCGGTCCACCATTCTTCCCATACAAGTGAGAAGAGCAAATGAGACAAGGGAGTGTACCACTTCTCTTTTTAGGGCCAGAGCCAGAGGGTGCACTCATCTCTTCTGTTCATATCTCATTTTCTGGAACTTGATCACATAGCCACATCTAACTGCAAGGGAACCTGAGAAATGTAGTCTGTATTTGGGGTTGCCGTAGAAAATCAAACCCAAACCCATCGCCCAGGCTATTCCAAGTCAAAGGAGCCCTATAAGGACAGTTGTTGTTGTTGTTAAGTGCTGTGAAGTTGGTTCGAACTCATAGTGACCCTGCACAACATTTCCAAAGCTGTAAATCTTTACGGGAACAGAAAGCCTCATCTTTCTCCCACAGAACGGCTGGTCGTTTCATACTGCTCTATAGGGTTGCCTACACAGAGGTCTTTACAGAAGTGAAATACCACATCTTTCTCCCATAGAGTGACTGATAAGTCAAACCATCAACCTTTCTATTAGCTGCCGAGCACTTAAAGCACTGCGCCACCAGGTTGCCATATTGTTGCTGTTGTCAGTTACTCTCTAGTCAGTTCTGACTCACAACCATCTGATGCACAACAGAACGAAACATTATACATGCGGTCCTGCCCCAGCCTCACAATTGTGATGTTTGAGCCTATGTTTGCAACCACTGTATCAGTCCATCGCCTTAAGAGTCTTCCTCTTTTTCACTGAGCCTCCACTTTACCAAGCATGTTGTTCTCCGAGACTGCTCCTTCCTGACAACATGTCCAAAGTACAAGAGATGAAGTCTCGCCATCCTAGCCTCTAAGGAGCAATCCAGCCATATTTCTTCCGAAACAGATTTGTTCATACTTGTGTCAGTTCGTGGTACTTCTGATATGCTTCACTAACACCATAATTCAAATGCATCAATTCTTCTACAGTCTTCCTAACTCATTGTCCAACTTTCACATGCATATTAGGCAATTGAAAATACCATAGTCAGACATACCTTAGTCCTCAAAGTAAATTCTACTCTTTAGCACTTGGAAGAGGGCTTTTGCAGCAGATTTGCCTAATGCAATATGAGTGTTGATTATGGGTCCAAGTTAAATGAAGTCTTTGGAAACTTCAATCTTTTCTCTATTTATCACGATGTTACTTATTGGTCCAGTTCCATTCTAAAGACGGTAGTCTTGGGTCTTCATCAGTAAGTACTTAAAGTCTTCTTCACTTCCAGCAAGCAATGCTGTGCCAGCTACATATCTCAGGTTGTTAATGAATCTTCCTCCAATCCTGATGCCACATTCTTCTTCATATAATCCAGTTTCTTAGATTATTGGCTCAGCATCTTTATGGAAACAGACTGGCATGGTGAAATGTTATGGTGTATGGTGAAAGAATACAACCCTGCCTCCCCACACACCCACACACACCTTTCTTGGTTTTAAGGAAATCAGAAAGTCTCTTCTGACATCTGTTTTGGTATTTTCTTTCTTCCTTGTTTTTTTAAGGACCTTTTTCTTTCTTCCTGTATGATAGTCTTAATGTCATCCCACTCTTCTCTTCTCTAATCATTAGTGTCTAATGCATCATTCAGTATTCTCTTGCTCTAACTAAGTGCTTCTTGGTCTGTGTACCACAATGAAGGGTTCTGGGATTCCCATTCTTCTCAATGTTAGCCATAGTTTGTTATGATCCACACAGTCAAACGCCTTTGCATAGTCAATAAAGCACAAGTAAACATCTTTATAGTATTATCTGATTTCAGTCACGTTCCATCTGGCATCAGCGGTGATAGCCCTAGTTCTATGTCCTTTTCAGAATCTGCTTTGAAATTCCCCTAATTCCTTGTTGATGTACTGCTGCAATCATTTTTAATTATCTTCAGCAAAATTTTACTTGCATGTGATATTAATGATATTATTCAATGATTTCCACATTCTGTTGGGTCACCTTTCTTTGGAATGGGTAAAAATAGGGATTTCTCCTAATCAGTTTGCCAGGAAAGCTCCCTTGCAAATTTCTTGGCATAAACAAATTGAGCACCTCCAGTAATGCATCCGTTTGTTGAAAATTTTCTGTTTGTGTTCTCTCCGTTCCTGGAGCCTTGTTTTTTCACCAATGCCTTCGGTGCAGCTCGAACTTCTTCCTTCTATTGGACAGCTTCTTGATTCTATGTTTCTCTTCAAATGGTTGAACATCCATCAGCTTGAGAAAGAACTAAAGCCTGCTCTTCCCTTTTGGTTTTCTGACCCCAGGTCTTTGCACGTTGCATTATAACACTTTGCCTTCTCAAGCTGTCCCCTGAAATTCAATGTTCAGCTCTTTTACTTCATCATTTCTTCCAGTCACTTTAGGTTCTCTACATTCAAGAGCAACTTTTAGAGTCTCTTCTGACATCCATTTGGGTCTTTTCTTTCTTTCCTGTCTTTTTTTTT